>NC_081824.1:13517500-14132500 GCF_030867095.1 Alligator mississippiensis | reverse complement strand
CAACCTTGCCCCAGTCCTTTGTGAAGTTCCAGAGGGAGGCAGACTTATTCTACTCAGTGATTTCAATGCCAGAGTTGGAAGAGACTCTAATCTCTGGAACAGAACCATCAGCAAGGAAGGAGTAGGAAAGGTTAGCTCCAATGGCATCTTCCTCTTGACCAAATGCATGGAAAATGGACTCACCATCACCAACACCCTGTTCCACCAGAAAAACAGGAGCAAGACATCATGGCAACACCCACAATCTAAGTATTGGTATCCGATTGACAATGTCATCGTCCATGCCTGGGACTGCAAAGATGTCCGCATCATGAAAGCTATGCTAGGAGCTGATGACTGCTGGACTGGTCATCAACTCATCCACTTGCTCGTGTCACTCAAACTGGCTCCCAAATGACAGCTGCAGCAGAAGTAATGCCAACGGAAGATCAACGATGAAGGACTCAAGGAACAAGCAAGCAAAACCTCTTCCGCCAGTGCCTCAATGAAAGAGTAGTGAATTCCAATTAACAATGGGAAAATGTCAGCTACATGTGGGGTGCCCTTAAGGCCACCATCATCAGCACCTGCAAAGAAACACTTGGATTCTCTACCAGAAAGCATCAAGACTGGTTTGATGAAAATGACCAGAAGATTCAGGAGTCGATCAATTGCAAGCACAAGGACTTTTGCGCTTGGCAAAACAACACCAGTTCCAAGCAAACGAAACTGAAGCTGCAACAAGCCAAGGGAGAGATCCAAAGGAGGACCTACGATATGAAGAACAAATGGTGGGAAGACAAGGTTCAACATCTCACTGACGTCCACGATATGCATGGTTTCCTTCAGTGTACCTAAGCCACCTACAGTCTGAGCACACAGAGGCAAACCCCCTTGAGACCTAAGGATGGAGGGGGACCTGATCAAAGAAAGGGGAGCCTTCACCACCCATTGGAAGGAGCATTTTGAAGACCTTTTCAACTGAGACTCTGCTGTATAAGAGCACTCTCCAACTCCATCCCACAACACCCAGTCAGAGATGATCTTGGAATCCCTCCAACCCTTGACAAGGTCAGGAAAGCCCTCAAGCAGATGAAGAACGACAAGGAATCTGGAGCAGATGGAATCCCCACTGAAATCTTCAAGTAGGGGGGAGAGGAGCTCACATCACAGCTTCATGCCTTCATCACAGCTTCATGCCCCCATCTGGAATGAGAAGGAAATCCCAGACAACCTCAGGAATGCCATTATTGTGACAATTTTCAAGACAGGAGATGGGTCCAACTGTGGAAATTACAAGGGAATCGCCTTGCTGTCCACCAAAGATCACTGTGAGAATCCTCCTGAACCATCTCGTTCCACCTCCTGGAGAGTTCCTCCTGGAACCTCAGTGTAGGTTTAGGGCATCTAGAGGCACAACTGACTGGCTTCATAGCTCACCAGCTGTAGGAGATATGCTGGGAACAGCATAAGCCTCTGTACATGGCCGCCTTTAACCTCGTGAGAGCCTTCGACTGTCAGCCACCACTGTGGAGGATCCTTCTTAGGTATGGATGCTCACTAAGATTTGTCACCATTTTCTGCCTGGTCCATGATGATATGAGAGTGGTGGTTCTCAGTCATGGATCCATCACAGATCCTCTTGAGGTTAAAACAGGAGTTAAGCAAAGCTGTGTCATCGCTCCAACACTCTTCTTGATATTCCTTGCCGCAATGCTACATCCGACCACCAGCAAACTTCTAGCTGGAGCGCAGCTGAACTGGATGGTAGCTAAGCTCTTTAACCTCAACCAACTCGGCCAAAACCAACACCATTCTGACCTCAATCATCGAGCTGCATGCTGATGATGCTGTAGAGCAGGGGCGGGCAAAGTCCCCTGGCAGACGGTTTCCCAGCAGCCCCCACCTGCATTGCTGCAGCCAGTTTCCATGGAGACCCCAGCAGCTGCAAAGCCGTGACAGTGCGGGGCCAGGGATTCCATGGAGACCAGCCCCAGCAGCGCTGGAAGGGTGCACGGCTGGGCAGGGAGCTGCTCTGGAGCTGGAGCTGTGCTTTTGCATCAATGACAGCGTGATCTGGAGCTGGGGCAGAACTAAGATCCAGCGCCACCCACTCCATTTGGAAACACATGTCCAAGCTGCAGTAGAGTGTTAACCCCAGACAGGCTTCTTCATCCATCTTTAAAAACAGAGATAAGACAGTAGGCTGCTGCCACCCCAAATTTTACCACAGCCCCACTCCCAGCGCCAACACCTGCCCAGAGCAACCCCGGAGCTGGGAGCGGGGCTACAGTGAAATTTAGGGTGGATGCAGCCCCCTCCGCAGCCCCTGCTGAGAAGAGCTCAGCAGAGCCCCAGTTCCAGCCCACCACTGCAGGTCTCCCACCCATCCCTCCATGCCCTCTGGGGATGCGCACAGCTTCAGAAGCCATCCCCCTCAATGAGCTGTGGCTCCGTCCCATACCCTGCCATACTCTGGCTGGGCAGCCCCAGTCCCTCCATCACCGTAAGGGGTGCTAATCTGCCCCCCCTCACCCCTTCCCTCCCCTTCCACCACAACCAGCTTGCCAGCTGCGTGCAGCTCTCCATGCTGCCAAGCTGCGCTCCTCGCCACCTACGTACTGTGCTGCAGCTGTGCATGCGCACGAGTATGTATTGGCCAAATTATCAGTTGCATCAGGCTGATTTCCAACACAGCCAATTTTCTTTATATTGGTACTGATCCAATATCAGCCCAATATACTGGTGCACCTTTAAGCACAATGACCTGATGCCAATCTAAGACCTAAAAGTTCTATTTCAGACATCCTTTTGGACATAGCCCAAAAAGTTATGACTATATCCAGGATGGTGGGTTGCTTTACCACAGTATCAACAAGGGATTTCTAGGCCTCAGAATCTTGTAAACCAAATTATCAACATCTCCAACTTAGCAGAAATAGAAAAGCAGAACAAAATGTTATTTGGAGCTGGAAATTTAAATATTACGCCAACCCTACCGTTAAAAACTGCATCAGTGCTTCCCTTAGTAACACAGATTTTACATATTTATAACACAGCAGAATAAATTCAGCACAGACAGAAGACTGACCTTAAAAAAAAAAAATCTCAGTTTGGGAGTGACTGCTTTCCAAGTTTTTTCCAAATTTCTTTTATACGCAACACACAATGCTCCCTTGAAACAGATATAGCAACATGGGACTGGAAGGGGACTCCTGGGCCATGGAGTCCAGTCCCCTGTGTTATCAGGCAACCACTTGGCCAAAGATTTCCCAGTCACCACTTCTAACACTCACATTACCAGAAACATCCAGAGCACCTTATGACTTGCCGCTGGTAAATGGAGGGGTGAAAAAGGCATTGTCAATGACCAACCACTAATATAACGGTGAAGTAGTTGGTTAATATCTGGAATGGGCTTCCAAGAGAGGTGGTGCTATCACCTAACTTGGAGGTCTTCAAGGGGAGGCTTGATAGACACCTGGCTGGGGTCATCTGACCTTGGTCCTCTTTCCCACCAGGTGCAGGGGGTCAGACACGATGATCCTTTGTGGTCCCTTCCAACTCTACCATCTATGAATACATGCTCAGTAGATTAAAGCAACAGGCCCCATCTAGCCTGTGGCATGAGGAAGGCAAGAAACACTGTAGTCCCTGCCAATCTGACCTGGAAGGCAGGGGGAATCCTTCCTGGCCCCAAGTTTGACAATGGATCTGACCCGGAGAAGAACAAGACACCCCCACCCCTACCACCACCCTCAAAAGCCAAAAAAAAAATTGATGAAGAAAAATTTCATCCAGTGACCAGCAAAAGCCCCAAAGTATGGGATTACCAGACATTTACCAACACAGGGACTGCAATGTCCAATTCCGGGCGTCTCTCAAACTGATGGCTGAACCAAGAATTTCTTAACCCATCACACCACCCATTCCAAAAGTTTATCCAAGTTCAATCACACAGTTCCTTGCTCACAAAGAATTTAAAGTCTGCTTAAGCCAGTCCACAACCATTTGATCTTGCAGGAGAGTTTTCAGCCTAAAAACTCTCCTCACAATGAATTATCAATAGGTTTAATAATACTCCTATAATATATTCACATTATAAATTATATTCAAATTGATATTTACTCATTTATATTATACTTATGATAACCTAGCTTACTACAAAAAAAATCCACTATACCCAGATTATCTGATCATTAAAAAAAACAAAACAAAAAATCAGGCCTACCAAATTTGAAACAAAATCAATTCTTTGTTTTATAATAAAAAGATCTACTTGCATATTTAAATCTTTTTAAAATAGAGGAAAAAAAAAACACCCATTCTGTCCAATTGAATGCAGGCCTGGATTAATATTCAGGTTTATTACAAGTCCTCAAGCAGTTTGAAACACCCTGCAATCTGGAAAGTCTAGGTGGAAATTCCACAAAAATTCAACGCTCGAACCTGGTTCAGGTATCTTTTACCACAGTATTTCCTGCACGCCAGAACAGAGCAACACAAAATTGATGAACAAGATTAATCTATGAAGTGACAACCTTGAAGTTCACTAGGCAATAATGGAGACAAGAGTATTAAACCTGCTTTCTCAACCCAAGTTTCTATTTTCCTGCAGATGGTAGTAAATGCAGAAGGGAATAGATGCTCTTTTTATTTTAGGAAGCTTCTATCTTTAGTGTAAGTCTATAAAACCCTTTCACTGAAAACTCGAGTATAACATACAGATATAGCAAAACCTATTATTAAAAAAAAAAAAAATCAATTCCAGGAAATACAAAAATAAATGACTGCCTGCACATGCCATAATAAAGATTTAAATTTATATCAACAATGCTAGAGATTATTTGAAAAGTGTTTCTTTGTGTCCTAAATCACAATACAGTTGCTAAACATGATACAGTTTGAACAGCTTTCATATGAGATTTCAATCATGCCAAGTCCCTCAGCTATGTGTTTTGATTCCCTCCTACAACATTTCATAAGTCCCTTGTTCAACAGGATGCACCATTCTCAAATTCTAGTTACAGGCATCCAAAGACTACTGATCAGATAGGGGAAGAACAGGGGAGTGCTGGAAGTAAAAAGATGCACCGCACAAGGCAGAGTTCTCATTTATTTCTTATCTGCCACTATAGATGTCCATCTTGAGTGCTGGGTACAGTACCCGTAAATAAAACCCAAAGATTCAACGCTGCCCACACACAGACCATATCAGCTCCCCTGTTTCGAGCAGTGATGCTCAACCAGAATGCAGCAACAACCCGGGGTGCCTAGAGATCCTTGCAAGTGTGCTGTAGAGAGCCATGAACTGTTAGCATTGCTGGGTGTGCTAACATGATTCACAAGAGAAACGCAGAGATTTCAAATAATAGAGATATATAGTGTTCAAAACATTCAGGGCGCCTTGCGGTCTGAGTTCTTTGCAATAAAACAATTCCTCTATTATTTTTGTGTAATCAAAGGAGAGAGAAAACTAAGAACTGGCATTTTCTGAGGGCTGCCTTGAGTCTAAGTGGTAAAGAACCCCTAGCTTAGAGAAATTAGTATAAGTGGGGTCCTAAAACTTAGCTGGCCTGTTGTTTCTTTCTACTTGTTCCCAGGAGGTCTTCTAGGTTTGTATCAATCTAGAGCCCAGCACGCAGTACAGCTAAGAGATATTATTGGGGCCTAGCATACTTTCCGATAGATCCTAAAGCGATCTTTAAAACAGAAAATCGGTGCTTTGGAGAAGCAGCTGACGGCAGACTCCAAAAGCATCACGAAATGCGCACGCTAAGCCAGAATACTCCTGAGCTGCTTAAAAATGTAGAGATATGGGTCACCTTCTTGCCTAATTTAAGGTCAAATTACAAAACAATTTTCAGTCTATTGAATGATTTGCTAATAAAAAAAAGATACTGACCAATGAATAACTGAACACAGATTGAGTGCCGGGAACACAGGGGTCTTTTATTTTTTTAAACCTACTCCAACAGCTGCACGTTCTCTGACATCTGCACACCCCAAGGCAAATATTTAATTCAATGCATTAGGCTCAAAACCAAAAAAGCTATAAAAAGGTCCTAGACGTCTGGCTAATACTAAGGTTGTAGTGATTTGCATGAGTTTCACAACTACAGGGAGCCAAAGTGAGAAAAATGCTGAGCTGAGAAACCGCAGGAACAAGAGTGCGCAAGAGACATAACGGACACAGGCAGGTGGTCTCTGGGATGGCAAACCCAGAGACAAAATGAAGCAGAAGTTGTGTCCAACTTGTCAGGGCTCGTGCTAACTGGCCCCTTGGAAACTTCCAGGCAATCAAACCTAGTGAATTCCAATGTTATGTATGCCATGTTTCAAATATCATCAGACCATGCCAAACACAAAATGAGAAGCATTTTGTAGAAGGACAATCTTTTGGTTATTACAATTAAAACACCATAGCACCTCATACTCAGAGAGAAAAAGATCATTTACTAAGAAATTCAGTTCATTTTTCATAGTGCGTACGGCACACCTCAAACACGGTATACAAGACTTTGGGAAACATAAAACTATAGACTGATTATATTTATTAACTTCTTTAAAATGCGTATCAGTGCAGCATTTGAAACGCAAGAGCAAAGCAATCCTCTGGCCTTCCCAAACTCTTGCCTGTTTGCCTCTAAAACAAAATACATGCATTAGAGACTGCATAAGCAGTCCTGAAGTGTCAGCTCTTCTGCTACACTGCAGTGACTCATTTTAACTTTTGAGAACTGGGTCTCAGTGCAAGTCCCGAGTCCTCTATTAATGCTTGGGAAAGTTAAAGGCCTTGGCAGCTTTTAAAGCTTAAGTGTCTTCACAGGTGTTCTGTGCAGCTCTTTGCAGCCCAACTCAATTTAAGCACACAGGCCTGCAAGTATAACCCAAACCATGACTTAACCCCTTAGGTGCCTGAAAGGCTGCAGGTACCCACGTCACTAATATATCATCACCTTAGCAGAGCTAAGCGTCTCAGCATCATGCCTAAACCCGGTTCTGTGTTCTGTGGCTATGATCTCTCACACTCAGTTTCAGCACAAGAAGCCACAGCTTCATTCAAGAAGCACAAACTAGCAGTAAAAGGAGTAACCTTTTGCATAATACAGTTCAGTTTACGCGCTTGCCCAGGGCTTGGGTTTGATGCCCATCTTGGGCCAAGGAAGATCAAACTGCCTTCTCAGAAAAGCCTTCCCAGCAGGCTTGGAAAGGAGGATTATCTATATTGCCTGCTGAAGCCATGGCATACTGCAGCAAAGGATTCAAGATCCATGGGGGCCAGAATGAGGGAGCCCTTAAGCCCAGGGATGGGGGACTCACCTGAGAGAAAGCAGACCTGGGTTCTGCCACCCTGCTTCAAACACTTCCTGCATTTAATGAATAAAAAAAAAAAAAAATCTATGAACAACATGGGGTCTAGACTTCTGGCTAGTACAGAACAACCCACCAAAGGGACTGGTGGGAATGAAAAAATTTGTAAATCAAAGTTATCAAAACTAGAGGCTGAACACAATCATCCCACATGCCCTCCAATGTAGTTACACTTTGAGGACTAGTCGAAGACCTTCCACCAGAAGGAGTGCCTCCTTGAGGGCCCAGCGTGACCCAAACTGGTTACATTCATTTGGAGAGAGGCAGAGGATTTCCCACACCTTTCTCCTTGGTTCTTCCCTATTTGCTGTTCGAAATCCTCTCTCAGAGCCTCTCTTGCTGGGCATGACAAGGGAGCACAAGCCCCTAATTTGGGATTGTGAATTCCAATCTGGTCCAATTAAATGTATCACAAAAAAATGCCTTGCATTGCATAAAATCAGACAGATGGGCCTTTGAGAATCTGGACCTTAGACATATAAATATGCACTTACAAGGCCGCTTTTAGCCATGATTCAGAATAACCAGAAACACTTAAAAAAGACGCACTCAAATCACTAAAAATTTTAAAAACCATTTGAAGAATCATACTCCATCTTTGCAAACAGGCAGAGACATTCACAGGAATGGTTTAAAATTGCTGGCTTCTCATAGTTCAAGGCAATGGTAAAGATTAAGTTGAAACCAAAATGTCAAAAAAAAAAAGTGTGTTTTGATATGTATTTTAAAGTACAGAAGTCTTTACACCAAGTCTGTTTGAGCCTAAACCCACTTCATAGCAGGTGACAAGAGCCTTTACTTTATAGCTGCACAGTTAGCAATATCGGACTTTAACATTCAAAGGAGCAACGTTGTTCTTTTTTTAAAGCAAGGAACGAGACTGAAAATATTTTGGTAGAGTCACTTATTATTATTATTTTTTTAATCTTCTTGCATTTAAAAAAAAAAAAATCTTCTTTACAAAGTCTGGAAAACAGCAGCTAGAGGGTCTAGCAGCCAGTTCCCCAATATATCATCACCCATTATCACATTTGAATTATAACCCTCATCCAACTTTAACTGAACTTTTTCATTTTTTTAATGTTGACCCTATGTTTATTACAATTTGTGGTTAAGTATTGGGGGGGAACCAAACAAACATGGCTCCCAGGCACACTTCAGTTTTTTAATTTCCTAGAAGGTGACTTGTTAAACGTGTGGAATAATATATTATACCTACAACTGGCATAATTGATGTGTTTGGTGTTACACAGTAGGTCAGTTTATGAGGTCCATGCGTCGGGTTTTTGTTTTGGAGTTCTGTTTTGGCTTTTTTGGTAGAGGTGGGAGATGGAAGGGGAGAGACATACTGAAAACAATGCCGCGATTAAGAAATATTTCTGAGCTGACCCAAGCAATCGCACCTCACCTGGGATCAAAATACTCCTCTACTGGAGTGAACATTTAGTAATCAATCACAAGAAACACACCCCTACATTGCGGTATACTCCTATTTTAAGAACAAGCAGTAAGAGAAGTATTATAGAAAGCCATAAAATCACGCAAAACCATTATTAAAAAAGCCTCGATAAGGAAGGACAAAAGGGCAGGTATTTTTTTGGCACGGCTGGTTAAAGAATAAAGTTTTCTATGTACCTTTTCCTCTTTGTTTCATGCTACCTATCTTGTGTGACAAAGTCAGATCAGAGTTGAGCAACACTACACATACACAGATAAGCATGTGCATGTAAAAGCAGTAACAAAACTCGGACACCACAAATAGATATAATAAAAACTATGATGTATTAATAAGGAAAACTTGCATATATGATAAAAAAGTTAATATAAAACCTTTGGATTAGCCAAAAATCATACAGCATAGGTATGCTGCATTTTCTGCTTACATGAATAAGTTAAGTGAAAAACTAAACAAGATGTACTTGGAAGTGAGGGCATGCAGAAACATCCTGACAAATGTTTTGTGGGAAATGTTGAGATATAAGCACTCAGAGCTCATGGTCAACATCTCACTCTGTATATGGAAGCTGTCTGTACATTAATGTTAGACTGCCGACAGACTCAGACTTACCGGTTTGCTGACATTTTACATTCCCCATGTTTGGAAGGGTAGCATGTACAGAGTAGTCTAATGAAAGATTCACTTCTTTAGGGAAATTGTGTAGCTTTGCTATGGAATGATGAAAGGGCCCTGGTTTCATGGTATAAGCTTTAGTGAGAGTTTACTGCAGTGATCTACTTTCAAAGTCACAAGAGCATGGATAATCCATGGTAGAACTGATTTTTTTTTTTCAACTTTGTTGAGAAAAAAAAAAAAAGCAAAGCAAAGTAGCCACCGGTTCGTTGTTGCTGTTTAAAGCTGGTTTTTTTCACTGTCATTTAAAATTACAGGTGACCCTCGCCATTCGCAGGGGATACATTCGCATATCCCCTGCGAATGGCAAAATCTGCGAATAAGGCACTGCGTTCATGAATGCTGTCTGCATTCAAGAACTCAGTGCCCCCAGCAGCTGGGGGGGTACAGCTGCTCTGGTGACAGTGGGAGCGCGGCAGTGGTGGTGGGAGCCCGGCAGCAGCAAGCGCAGATTTCCAAGGAGCTCCTGGTTTGGCATTTACGAATATTTGAAACCATGAATGCTGAACCTGTGAATAGTGAGGATCTCCTGTAACCTGTTTAAAATTAAATCTGAATTTAATGCAAACGTTTAAATAAATGACGATGCTGAACGCATGAACCTCTATCCCAACTTTCAGATGCAGGCTGATTGTTTTCCTAAATATAAAAAGAATCAGGAGAAGACAACTAAGTGTTGGGGTAAGACTCCATGATGTAAGGAAGTCACGTATGTGGTAAGGTTAGATCCTTTGGGGGAGGTGCTTACAGGATGTGCTCCTGGGTACAAGAGACTGGAGGAGTCATCACAAGTCCTATGACCCAATCTCTCACTTCAGAAGACAATTACATCTCGCACCTCATTCGGATCATCCAGTGAACCCAGCTGGCTGTTCTCATACTCCTATTTTAATGCAGTTGCTTGACCCAATTCTTGAGCAAAAATGTTAATTGTCTAGTAATTCAGCAATTCATTCATTATTCACATTTTTTTAAATCTGGTTGTTTTTTCTAGTAGTGTTCAATATATATATCCCTGGGGACACAATGTTTAATTGATATAATTACTATTTTAAAAGCAATTTTCAAGCCTCCCCATGCCTCAATCACTATAATAAAATAAATTCTAAATACCTTTACATTTTGGCATTCGATTTTGGGTTCACAGTAGTAGCTAGGGTCAGGAGGGACCTGAACAGATCATCTAGCCTGACCCCCTGCCACAGGCAGGAATGAATGTTGGGTTCACAAGACCCCAGACAGGTGATCATCTAACCTCCTCTTGAATCTGCCCAACGTAGGGGCGAGGACCACCTCCCTGGGAAGTTGGTTCCAGATTTTGGCCACCTTAACTGTAAAATATTGCCTTCTGATCTCTAACCTAAACCTATTCTCCATCAGCTTACTACCATTGTTCCTTGTCACCCAGGTGGTGCTGGGGAGAAAAGAGCTCTGCCTATTTGCTGTTGATCTCCCCTGATAAGCTTGTAGGCAGCCACCAGGTCCCCCCTCAGCCTCCTCTTGCCGAGGCTGAACAGGTCCAGGTCCTTCAGTCTCTCCTCGTACGGCCTGTCCTGCTGCCCTCTCACCAAGCGGGGGGCCATCCTCTGAACCCTCTCCAGGCTGGCCACATCCCTTTGAAGTGCGGCGCTCAGTACTAGATGCAGTACTCTAACTGCAGCCTGACCAATGTCGGATAGAGGGGGAGAATCACTTCTCTGGACCGACTCGAGATGCACCTTTGGATGCATGACAAGGTATGGCTGGCCTTGCTGGCGGTGGTCTGGCATTGGCGGCTCATGTTCATCTTGGAGTCAATAATGACTCCAAGATCCCTTTCTGCCTCTGTGCTTTCAAGAAGGGAACTCCCCGGCCTGTATGTATGCTGTGGATTCCTTCTCCCAAAGTGCAGCACCCTGCATTTGTCTATGTCGAACCCCATCCTATTCTCATCTACCCACTTTTGTAGTCTGTCTAAATCTAGTTGAGTTTTTTATCATGGAAAAATTAGAGTTCCCACTGCCCACTTCACTCCCCCAAAAATGGGTCCAGCTGCGGCCATAGTACTGAAGGCAATTGATATACGGTCTGAAGGTCTATAAATTTTGTCCCAAACCTTTTACCACATAGAGAGTATTAAAAGACATGACTGTCTATATCAAGAGGTGCTCCAAAAGGGTTCCAGACAGGAGACGGCAGTGTGGCGGAGCACCACTGTGACGGCAGGGACAGAGCAGAGGGGCCAGAACAGCGGCAATGTTAGCATGATTCAGTTTATAAACACAAGTCACAAGCTAAACCCAGAGATTTCAAACAGAAATCCATAGTTGTGGTCTTTGAGCTCCGTACAATAGAAAAGGCTATACGCAAAAAAGGAGTGAAAATGAAGAGGTGGCACTTTCCAAGGGATGCCTCAAGTCTAAAAAGGTTGAGAACCACCACACCAGGTGCAGATGACCTTAAATCAACTGAGGTTGTCATTTACTGGGAATAGCTCCACTTGTCAGAAGTTTACAAGTGATATAGAGTAGGCAAGCAAACTGCTTACTGAGCAACTCTATGTTGTGGACTTGCACTGCTAGGGCGACGATTGTGCTTCCTCCCTGCTGCACGTCACGACCGTGCCTGGTGGCTTCTAAGAAGAACCTCAACGAGAACCAAAACCAAAACCAGTTGCTTTTCCCAACTAACCTGAAAAAAGCAGTCTACCAACACAGCTCTGCCTTCAGCCACCTGAACTGGAAGAAAACATGAAACTGCTGATTTCATGAGTGAAAAGTGCAGAACTTTCTTACCAGCTAGCCTAGGACCTCAGTTCTTACTAGTTTCAGATCATGTTGTAAAAACCTCACTTGCACCACAACTGTCCCAATGGTGATAATAAAATTAATATAGATCAGTACTGCACACGTCTCAGGTGTGGGAAGGAGAAAATCAGAACAGCCGCGGGCCTTATTATTAAAAGGCACTTGCATGTAAGGAGTACAGCCATTATAATGGCAGCATCATACAAAATGCATAGACAGCTTCTCGGGTCTTAACGCAGTAGCCCTGGCCTAAGGAAAAACTTTATGAAAACTATTAACTTGTTATATGCCATGCTTGTTAGAGGCCTGAACTGGGAGAGGGCCCCGAGCTCCTAGAAAAACCCAGCAGGAGCTGTGACTGTTTCAGAGACAGCAGAAACGGGCATTTGATCATTTCACAGTGAAAACTTATTGCAAGAAAAATCAGCAGGAGTTTTTTCTAAATGTGAGCTCTGCGGAGAAGTGTGGAAACATCCAGAGCCTGTAGAACAGCTTCAGAGCAGCCTCAGCACCTGCCCACCCATCTACACAGCGTGGTACACAGAGTTTTTCTATCATTTCTCCCTCTATATTTCCAGATTTGGAATTATTATATATTATATATTATGCTAATATATTATTATAAGGATTTCTTAGGCATACTTGGGACAGCTGGACAAGCTTCCAAATGCAGAGGTTGGACTACATGACCTCTGGAGGTCCCTTCCAGCCCTATGACACACTTCATCAGATGACCTCACATAATTCCTGGCCCATCATAGCTACAACGCAAACTCTAACACTACCATGTATATTTTCACTTAATGAAACAGCCAGGCTTGTGCTTCAGTGAGACTAGGAAAGATAAAAATAGCACACTGCAAGTCACCTACCCCACTTAGTTAGAATAATGAGTTCCCAGGCAGAAGGCTGATCTGATGCAAATTTTATCTACTGCAGTAACACTGCCACCAAGCATATGCCATAGTGTTCACCCGCTATATATAACAATACCTAGCCAGATCGCTTACAATGGCAAAAGTATACTTTCACCTGTATAAAACAAAGTCTACCTTAAAGACTTTGCTCAGCACAGGTATATTTACTAGGGTGTGAAGAGGGAGAGAAACCCTGTTCAGCATAAAAAGTGCTGGCAAAACTCTGCAACACAGCTGGCTTTTTGCCCTTGGCCCACAATTGTTGACATGCTATGTTTCCGGTGTGATGTCATCAGGAATTTCTCCTGGTAAATCAAACAAAATGCAATTCACTGGATCCTGGAAATATAATTCTGTCTCTCTCAGAGCTCTGTGCCAGTACTGCACAACTATACAAAATACCCTAAAGTATTCATCTGGCTGTATTCCATTGGTATTATTACCCGGTTGTCATCTTTATGGGGCGCTCCACCTAGGATTATAAACAAGCTGTGCACATCTGAGCATTTAGGAAAGTCCCCCTGCTTCACAGCAAAGATTGCTAAAAAATAATCAGGGAATTACCTTAGAGGGGGTTGGCCCTGAATATATATATATCTATGTAGCAAAAGGTAATTAAGAAAAAGAATTTTTGTACATCACTTAAAGATTTTTTTTAATTATTTGTCATAGTAACTAACTTTCAAAAAAAAAAAATAGATTAAAAAAAAAAATCCAGAAAAATGTCATAATCAAGGCCAGCATGTTTATCATCTCTCTTGATCCCAGACATCCTGATTAAAGTTTTGGGTAAGCTCAATTTTCTATTTTTAAAAAGGAGAATTACAGAGGAGACATTATACTTGGAAACACTTTCCAGCTTAGGTTTGTCTTTTTGACTAGCATCCTGCCAAGATTTGATAAGATACCAAAAATAAAAGGATATTTAAGATGCAAAAAATACAGAGAGTTTGAGAAAACAGCAGGTCAAGTTTGTTACATTATTGTAATTCTAAAATCACTCATTAAAAGTGAGACCACAAAATGAGATCAAACAACTTTTCTTTAGAAAGGTCAATAAATCTCCCCAATTAAAATAAAATCTGCTTCAGGCCGACACCATAACTCACTGAAAATGTAAAGTACTTACATAAACTACAAACCAAATCAAGGAGAATAAACATTTAAAACCAAAATGAAACAAAACAAAGCAAACAGCAAGGAGCCGGAACGCTGACAACCATTTCCTAGTTCTGAACAAGACATTAAACATCTGATCAAGTCATTTTCCAATCAAAATATATTTAAACAAGAACAGCAGAATGACTGTGCAGTTTATCACACCTGAAATTCACTGAAGTACAAGTCGGTAACAATTTTAATTTTAAGAGTGCTGAGATAAAGAAATAAGAGCTTACCAGGTCCAAAGACATACTTGCTTGAACACACCCAGTGCTGCTGGGTTGTTTGTTTTTTTTTTATTTTGGGGGAGGAAGAAAAGTGCCGTAGCGAGCAAAGTTCACACGTTAACCTGAAAAGGTTCCTGGATTAGTCCGAAGCTGGTAGAAGCAGCTGTGCACACCTGGGCTGGCAAAACATTCTTCCCCCAGCCTAATTCTGGTACAGATCTTTGCTCCACTGAGCAAACTACTAAAGTGAAACTGCATAGCCAAGTCACACACTAAAAAAGCTGTATGTTTAAATAGTCAAAGTACCACCAGGAAGTATTCAGTAAAAGTTTCCTACCTTAACTCATGGAAGCAGCTAATTAGCCTACCCACTGCTCCTCCCTCCTTCAGACAACTGCTTTGAGCTTACAGTCAAGCTAGGTGGATTTCTGCTGCTTTATTAATCTGCATGGATACAATAAAAATCCAAGGCTGCTTCTGCTACAATATTTAAGTATTGAGCAGCTCTCTCAAACGGCTTTTCTTTTTTTTCTTTCAATGCCAAGTGCTAGATCAGCCAAGTACAAAATAAACTAATCAAATCTTCGGAGATTTTTAAATGCTATCTGGACAGCAAGTTAAACTAATGTGTCAGAATTTGAAATGCGGACAAGGCTCTTTGGGTAGATGTGAAGTCTTTTATTAAACCAACTAAGTAGCTGGAAAATTGTTCTTTGCAAGCTTTCAGGCACAAGCACCCTTTGTCGGGCAGAGAGTCTATGGGTGTGTGTGCTCTCCTGTATGCCAATATGCAAAATGCAGGTTTTAAACACTTTGTTGTTACAATGAACCTAAAATGAGAGGTTAAAACAGAGGAGAAAAGATTTCCCCACTGACTTTTTATATGTAGTGTAGTCAAATACATGCTTTCACCATCTTCCTGTTCAGCCTAGTTTCACATGCTGTGTTTGTATGTATGTGTGGGGGAAGGGAGCCTTGCCCCAGGTACCGCGGTGGGTTTTCTTAATAAAAACATGCAATTTTTAAAACAAAACAAAAGTCCACAACCTCACACATGGAATGAAGCATGCTTAGAGTTATAATCTTTTTTTTAAAAATCACTATTTCATATCATAAGAGAGAAACAGGCACAGATCAAACTGAATGACAGAAATAAAACACACAATTTGCAATATTCCAATACAATGACTCAAAAAGTCTGTTTTAGGAGTGAGGTGAATAAAAAAAACCACAATGATTTAAAAGGAAAAAAAAAAATCAAGGATACTGTTTTAAATTTAAAACATTTTTTTTAATTTAAATTATAACTGTTTTCCTTTTTAAAAATAAAGCATTTAAAAATGAAATCTGAATTTAAATCAGTATAGGCTAAAGTATAAATATAGTATAATCTATTAAAACATAAATAAAATAACACATTGAGTTAGTGAGTAATAAAAACTGGAATTAAAGGCTGATTTTCTTCTACCGTATATAAGAACAAGGGGGAAACCATCTAACTCAGGGGCGGGCAATTATTTCGGGCAAAGGGCTGCTTACTGAGTTTTGGCAAACCATTGAGGGCCGCATGACAGGCAGCCAGGAGCAAATAAATATTAATTTTTTAACATTTTTAGGGGCCCTGTGGGCCAGATACAATGACCTGGTGGGCTGCATCCAGCCCATAGGCTGCATTTTGTCTACCACTGACCTAACCCTTAAGGTCAAACTTTAAAAAAATTGCACCATATTTTATATATTAGGGCAGAAGTCCCCAAACTTTTTCATAGTGCATGCCCCCTTCCAGATGCATCAGCTGCCATTGTACCCCTACCATAAAACATATGCTTTAACCCCTTGAGTGCCAATGATTATTATAATGAAAATTAAATCTGCCATTACACAATTTCTCCTGCATACCCCCCAGAGATGTCTTGTGTACTTCCAAGGGTACACATACCACAGGTTAGGAAACTCTGTATTAGGGGATTGACCCTGCACAGGATGCAGGGTCTATACTACTGGATACAAAGAATCAGCAAAGTCATCACAAGTGTTGGAACCTGGCCTGAATCTAGCAGACATTATCACGTGTCTTCCTTGATCAGCATTCTCCACCAAGCCCACTTAGATGGTATCAAGCTCCTATTTTATTCAGTTTACCTGAGCTCTGATTAACTCAGCTCTCAAATTATGAATATTTATAATTCTGTACCGATAATGATAGCTTATTGTCCGCTAGAAAATACGGCAACTTAGAAGATAATGAAACAAACTTGAAAACTTGTATGGGTGCACTGCTCATTTGATGCATCTTTAACTAAATGTTGTAGAAAACTTCAAAATACTTCCGTAACAATCCATTTGCTTGAGCTTCACTGAAGAGAGCTGGGGGTTCTACGCTCATTCTTCCCCAGAACGTGCGATGGACTTTAGTGGTTGACTGCTTTGAGTTATTTATTAAGAACCAGCCTATTCTGATGACCGTCTAAAAAGAAAACATGACAAAAACTGATGGACGTGTCACAGCTGGAGTAGTCAATGTTGGATTAAAGAGAAGGGTAGAAGATGCACCTAAATACACTAAAACCTATTTCCATAGCCTTTGATTGACTACAAAAAGACTGCTGCTGTATTACGTGGCACCAGGGTAGATGCCCAGATGCTAAAGAGGCATGCAGAATAAATAACATGGATGTCTATTAAATCACCCATTAATCATGTCAACCAGAGATGAACCATATTCAAACAGTATATGTTTGCTGAGGATATATATTTTTTTAAGTTGCACCATTGAACTGGTGGAAGTCACTACTCTGTGTTAAGAATATTGGCAAGAAAAGGAGGTAGAGTAAGTCCTTGATCCACCCACTACTTTACTACCTGAAATTTAACTTTGCTGCTGGTTATTTCTTGCTATAAAGTTTCTGGAAGTTCTTTCCAAATTTCAGCAGCATCCACAATATAGCAACAAGATTTCCAGCAACACTTCCTGTGTAACAAATGTTCCAAAACAACACATAATAATTCACTTTCTTGTCTGTATAGAGCAGCAGAATTAATCTTTAGCAAAACTCTGAAGACTAGATTTATCAGCTTACTAAGGCTCCTTGCAGGCCAGATCCAGCCTGGGGCATGAGGGCTGCTGCAGTGGCCACTACGGGGGTGGGAAAAGGGGTTTGGCAGAAGCAATGAGGGGTCCACTGGCAGCAGTGAGCCCCAGAGAGAGTTTAGGGGCAGCAGCAGTGAGCCATGCTTCCCACCAATAGCCACGTCTGGCAAAGCCAAAGGGCCCCAAATTCTGCAGCAGGCCATGCCCCTCAACTTCTGGTAGTGCCCACCTGATGGGCTGGATAGAGAGGCTCTGCAGGCCACGTACCCCTGGCTTACAACACACACCCCCCACACCCCCTACTATTTTGTAAGAGTTTAAAAATAGCCCAAAAATACATTAATAATCCACACGCTAACGGTCAATTACATTTGAGTCTGAATGGGCTGATCACCCTTTGCCCATGCTCTCAGCAGCAAAGAATCACAGGTTTTGATGTAAAAGCTATTAGGCGTGACAATTTCGTGACATATTTATGCCACTCTCCTCCCACATCATGAGACCAGAGCGAGGTGGACAGGGAGGGACGGGGGGAAAGCAAAGAAACTTGCACACACCACTACGATCCACTTCATCTGCGATGACTACGCAGCCACAATCTGAGGCATCCAACACACTGAAGAAAAACCCAGCCATAACCCTCCCAATGACATTTTGGTGGTTCTTCAGGCCAGCCATATGTTGTATGGCAACAGTTGTAACTGTCCTTGGCTGCCAGAGGGTAGGATTTTTCCTCCAAGTTGACACGATTAACGAGACAGATGAACTAACAGCACTGGTAACAGCTAGCAGAGCTGAAACTGCTTTCCCCCCATCCACATCTTTTTCCAGATGTTTTGACGCAAGTCAAGCTTTTTGGTAAATTATTTTCAACTTGTCTAAAAGCAGCCAGCACTTGAAAAGATACAGAATAGTAACCTGATGCATTACTGGTATAAATGTACTTATTTAAAATGTTTAACCTTTTACATCCCTACTTCCTACCAGAACAAAGCGCACACCGCCAAAACAGAAGTGACACCTAGCGAATCAACTTACTGGCTAGTCAGAGCATCAAATAAAACTTCCAACAACAGCAGAATTTCAGTTCTTTCAAGGATTCGTTTAAAGTTCAACCTCAAACCACCCAACACGTTAAGAGAAAACCAATCCTACTGTCTGGTCCCCTCCTAAAGTCTCATCCCTGTGAGATTTCTGCCCTTTCTATGTAAGCAGGTGTTTTCCAGCCAGGACTTCTGCCCACTTGATGTGGAAAGGTCCCTTGTTTAGGGTCCTCTCCCTCTGACCTTGGATCTCATGCAGAAGGCTTTCCCTGCTAGCCTCTTTCCTAAGAGAGCTACTTGCTGGCTTGCTATCTGATGGCCTGGTCATACAGCAGCCTATAACTTGAATTCTAAGTTTAAAAACATCCTAAAGGAGGCAGTTAATTTGTCACAAGTAGAGCTAAACCACTATCCCCTGAAGGCGCAACCTCCCCTGGAAGACAGCACATCTACTGCCAATCTTTGACAAGGAGACCAATAGCTGAAAGGACTGAAAAATCAGAACCTCTCCCCCAAGCCCTATGGAGAAGCAGTGCTCTTCAGAGCAGAGCCAGGACAGGAAGCTGAAGTCTGGTGCCTTATGCAGTCTATAAAAGGAAAACTTCATAAATGTATATCTTTAGCCCTAACCCTCCAAGCTGGGCATTAACCTGGTCTTATTCCTGCAAATGGCCTTATATACCACCTACACCACAGTAAGCCAGTAAGAAAGAAGCTCTCCTATGCCAAATGCCCATGGGCTCCACCAATAACAATGCACTACTAAGACACGCTTTTAAATCAGAACATTTGCTTCTTCTACATAAATACCAGTAAGCCATATATTGAAATGTTTAGAACTAAAGGGCAGTAGGGGGCTCTGGGAGAAGTGAGTTTTTGGGGGTTTTTTGTTTTGTTTTGTTTTTAATTTAAATCAAATTTCATTCCTTCTCCAAGGACCTAATACAGCTGGAAGATTTTTTTTGGTGCACTACACCAGCTACATCAATATTTAATGGCAGAAATGCAGTGAAATATCCAAAATAAAAACTCTACCCACAAATGAAAAATAAAAAGCCTATGTAAAGATAGGGCACATATAGAACAGTAATAAATGGATCTGTTGGGAAAACATAGAACAAAATCAACCTTAAGTAATCTCTGCTTTGCAGTGAGGAAGAAAACAGTCTTTGAGGTTTAGCCACAAGACCAAGCAGAGACCTGGTTTCTATTCCTGTCTCTAACACCATCTTCCTGTATAACACCAGGAAGTCACTTGAACCTCATCAGACCAGTGATCACAATAGCCTCATAATACCCCACAGAGGAAAGTAAGCTCATTAATGCTTATAAAGCACTTTCGGTTCAAAAGAAGTTTACTATTTAATAAAACATCCCTGAAGGGTGGCCACCTGTACTTACAGAAAACAACTGTTTTTACCCAAATTAACCTTACAGATAGGGGTTACCCCAAATCATTGTGTTTGGGATTTTAGCTTTTTCCTTTATATAAGAAAAAGAAAAAAACAAAGAGAACAGATGCGGTGTGGAGGGGAAGAAGCCCACACTTCTAAATAACAAATTATCTCCAATGGAAAAAAAACTCCTAAGCAGAAAATACAGAATTGCAATGTTTCAGTATTTCAAAAAATAAATAAATGAATAAACAAACTACAGAGAAGTGACCCAAATGTCATTTTATTAAACGTACGTAAGTTTTTATGCCAGTCAATTGTTCAGTTAATTATATGCTAGTCAATTGCCGTAGCGATGGATATTACAAGTCTTTATTTTGTGTGTAAAAAAGACCATATTTACTTGAATTTAAGATGAAGTCCCCCCCAGATCAGCATGGGGGGGAGGCGGAGCCCCTCTTCTTAGATTTGTATGGGGGACCAGGAGGGTGTGTGGGTGGGGGAAGCAGGCAACTGCTGTGGCTGTGGCCCTGAGCCTGAGTCTGGGCCAGTCAGATGCCCAACAGCCCCCTGCCCCATCACCTTCCACTTTGGCCTTTTGCAGCTTCTGCACCCCCCCACTTCCCTTTTTCTCCCTTATTGTCAAGAGCAGCGTGGCTCCGGTTGGGGCGAGTTCCCTCCCAGGCACAGAGCCCATGGAAAGTCTGCCCTGACTGGCCAGACAGCAGTACTGACATTGTTATATGGGCCAGCAATGGCTGAGCTTCCACATGCTGTCCTCCAGGAGGGAACAGAGCCCAAGCACCATCCAGCAGCAAAAAAGGAAGGCAGGGGGGTTGTGGGGAGTCAGAGGAGACAGGCAGATGCTGTAGGGAGCTGTGTGGGAGGGCCTGGTGCCAGTGGCAGGGGGAAGGAGTGGAGGGCAAAGGGCAAGGGGTCACCTGATCTCCTCCCAGTCACTATTTTCCCCTATTGCAGCAATGGGAAGGTGAAGAAGTCAAGATGACCCTCTGATAGTTAGATTCTATACCTGGTAAATTATAACAAATTTATAAAATTCCCATACAAAGAAACTAATTATTGGAGGGTTGTCTTAAATTCAGGATCAATTTAGATTCAAGTAAATATGGTAATATACAAGTCATAAGACAATAAAAAAGGGAATTTGTCTATATTCTTTGATCATAAT
This sequence comes from Alligator mississippiensis, assembly GCF_030867095.1. Classification (NCBI taxonomy): domain Eukaryota; kingdom Metazoa; phylum Chordata; order Crocodylia; family Alligatoridae; genus Alligator; species Alligator mississippiensis. Next base: position 14,111,208 of record NC_081824.1, on the reverse strand, counting down.
TTTAACTAGGAAAGCTAAGCCAAGGAATCCCTCAGAGCTGCTCAGAAAGGTTAAAAAGCACCTAATGAAGTAATTTATGAAGCAAACTTCAGATATCAAGAGGGCATTAAAAGAAAGAAGTAGTAAAGATCACTGCATGGAATACATCAGACTAAGACATACAGAAGTGAAAGAAACAGTTAAGCCTGAAAAATGGATTTTTCAAGAACACTGAAAGTACAAAAAATACTTTACTTAGAAGAAATATTTATGACTCAGAGTACACTTAGGCACTTGTCTTCTCCCTTAAAGCCAAATAGCACAAATAAAGCATTTTTTTAAAACATGTCTTCATAGTACCACGATAAATGTTTTATAACACAAGTAAAAATGCCAGAAAACGAATAAGCCTTGAAGAGCTAAGGATTCAGTGATGAGACAAGTACTAAAAAGTATTAAAGCAAACATGGATAAACAGTACTGTAACTACTTTTAACTTTATTCAGAAACATGAGGAGGGAAAGTAAATCTTTTTAAAAGAAACCTAAAGAATAATATCAGTAAAATAATTTGTTTAATAAAACAACATAAATACAAATCTTGTTACGTTATTATATGGTTAAAATAGCCCCTAAGCTAGCGGAGCAGACTGAAGTTAATACAGAGAACTTGCCTTTACAAAATTGTCAGGGAACATGCCCCTTTTCCCATTTAGCTCCCCTTCTAGCCATCCTTCTTCTTCTAATTTTTTCACATTTTTGATGATTTCCCCAACTCGGATCGTTAATTCGTCGTCATGCACTGCATCATAATCATATTCCACGATGTAGTCAACTGAGAAAAGGAAGAAAAAAAAAAAAACGGCTTAACTTAGACACATAAGGAAATGTGAAATTTCTTGATTTTATGCACTGCATTTATTTTAAAGGGTTTTATATATAAGAAAATAGTCCTTGGGATAAATTATATATAATACCTAAGCTAGCAGTTCAATCTTTTTAGACTCAAGGCACCCCTCAGAAAATGCAAGTTCTTCGTTTTGCACTTATTTTTTTTGACTACAGAAAAGAAAAAGAGAAATTATTCTGCTGCAAACAACTCGGAAAAACCACAACAGGTCTGAACATTTCTAACACTGGATTCTTATTTGAAATCTCTGGGCTTACGTGTGCACACCTAGTAGTGCTAATACTGCATGGCACTCTGCAGCACCCTTGAAAGGATCTCAAGACACACCGGGTGCCATGACATCCTGGTTGAAAAATCAATGACCTAGGCCAGCTATAGATCTGTACATCTCAGAGTTTTATAAGGGAGGTTAGTATAACCATATCCATTTTAAAAGGCAAGAAAAAACTGGGACAGTGAGGCCAAGGGACTTATTTAAAGTGACCTAATAGGGCAAAGCAGAGCTAGGAATACAGCCCAGTGCTCTATCTACTAGAAAAATACTCTATCCACTGAAAAATAAGACGACATTTAACACGTGTTTTTTTGTGAACAAAAAGCCAATTTTTTCAGGATCTGACTTGCCTGTCTATAAAGGATACGACAAGGAGAATTCTGTGTGCAAAAATCAAGGACCCTTTAAATGTTTCTTTAAGAAAGTGCCAAAAAGACAACTCCCCAGATTTAAAGTTAACCAACCTGGACATGGGGGAGAGAAGGGAATAAATAAAACAGATTCAACTTGTTCAATTCAAAACAAACACAATTTAGTCATAGGAACCCTGGCAATGTACTTGCATACATCTGTTGCACAAGAATAATATCTTGTTTGCCAATAAAGAGATTAGGATTTTTTTTAAATTTCTTTTTACATGAGACCAATTCTTCTAACCCAAACTCATTTTTTCATGCTGATCAGCTGTGACAGTCAACCCAACTACCAGACAAAGCATTCATACCACAAGAGCTCTGTTTCTTCTATAGTTCAAGACACACGTGCAGAATAGGAGATAAGACCCATAATTGGAAAAACACACTGGAAAGCTAAACAACTAGACTTTCCTTTCCATTTCACCTTTTCTACTGGCTTGGGTCCTCCCCTTAACACACTTTATAACCAGCCACAAGTGACATGAGTGCATTTTATATCAGTTAAACACCAGTACCTAGATTTTCTTCCACTGACAAGTTTAACTCCTACCTACGAATTAAATTAGGAATTTAATTCCTAACTAGGATCTAGCAAAAGTGCTTTTACATACATTTTTAATTGCAGAGCTTTCTCCCTTTACTGCCTGCAGGTGAAGTCAGAGGAAGCTAAATGAAAAAGGGAACTAAACATTCTGATGCCACAAATACACAGGGGACTGTAAAATGATCCGATCTGGCATGCTGTTTCCTGAATACAACCAACAGCTGAAGAATGAGATGCAGGTGGATCCCATAAACAAAGGCTTAACTTCTTTTTAACATCTTACGTTTTCTTCAGTCAACTTCACCAAAGATGAACTATAATTCTAATATTATAAAAGCCTACGTCTGTCTGTCTGTAACGCTTTATTCGCACTCTGACTGGCTGACACAAACAGCCAATCAGAGTGCTCCAAGCATGGGGGAACGCTGCCGTGATTCCAAAGCCGAGCCGAGGACCGGACGGAGGGTGGCATGGGGCGTTGGGTAGCGGCACTCCATCCCAACCCCTCTACTTCCTCCCCGCCCCCGCCCCTGTCATTCTTGACGGGCAATTGGTTAGTCATTATCATAACGACATGGCCCTGACGCAAACTGCTGAACATCCATTTAATATTTATGGTACTGTATAACTTCCTTTTACCAAACATCTCTCTCCTGCCTAACTAAACTGCCTAAAGCCAGCACAATAGGGGGTTTTTGAGAGATTTTTAGTTCTGCTACTACACTAAATTGTCCTGTCTCCCTTCTTCCCCCCAGTTGTTCACATGAAATACTGCCGACTAGACAGGAATTTCTGACAGCCATGGGTCATGCAGACAATAGTCACTTATCAACTACAATTTAAGTGGAAGGATGTCATCTCCCAAACAATTCAGCTTAACCAGTTCAGAAACCTGCACCTCAAAAAGAAAAACATTATTAAATGGTTATTTTCTTCTACCCTTTCCCTTGCAGATGCTATCAAGAAGAGACTTAAAAAGTCATCTTGAGTACTATGATGCCTGTATTTCAATGTACATATTACAGTAGAGAGGATGCTCAACGCTCCCAATCAAATGAGTTGACAGGCATAGGAGAAGTTATGTCTCCACAATACACACAAGATTGGTACCATGGTCTAAACGGCCTGCTCTCCAGCCTTTTCTCAACTTCAGACCCTGGAGCAAGCAATCCTAACCTAACTACAATAAACCTTCACTCTTTAATTATTTCAAAAGCTATTTTAAAAGTATTTTCTACTGATTTATGCCCACGATGCACCCTTTTCTCTATGCCAATTAGTTGCGACAAAATTTGGCTGGGATGATCTACTTGGGGATGGTCCTGCTTTGAGCAGGGGGCTGGACTAGATGCAACCTCCCGAGCTCCCGTCCAACCCCCATTTTCTATGATTCTATGAATTCACCTACTGTAAAATATACAGTAAGCAACTAAAAACATTACACAGCCAACTCCACCCTATTAAAAACAAAAGCTTTAGCCCCTCCCATCTACCCCACTCCTCCAGGCATCAGAGACACAAAGGCACAGACAACAATTTTTATTTATTCATTGAGATACCTGGAGCCAGGAACTTCAATTCGCCCCCACCCTCCCAGGCCTCTGGAACTTGCAACACTGCTCTCACTCACCACTGATGGCCAAAATCTGCTGCCTCACCCAAAAGAGCTGAGAAGGGTTCAGGAAAACATGCTAAAATAGTTCAAGTCCTTTCTCCTGAAGGAACACACCCAAAAAACAATGGTAAGAAACTGCCTCTAGACCTCCAACTGATGGGGACTCGCACAAACACACTCTATATTTTCCACTCTGACACCTACCTTCAGCCCCTAGTTGACCTGAGCAGACAACATGAACTCAAGGTGCCAGCCATACACAGATGACCAAGCTCCACGGCTCCTTCAGCAAACATGACCATACCAGTACTGCCACAATGGTGTAGTGATGGGATGACATCAGCTTGTGACTAAACAGCAGTCTCTTAACCAAAAAAAGATAAGAGCTAATGTCTGTGGTCAAAAGAAACCAGTCTAGAGTTTACAGCTATGATTCACTTTCCCTTTGGTTGAAGGTTAATGAAACCCACAACTCAGAAGCGGTAAGGAGCTGCTGCTAACATCTCACATAGCAACATCTGTGAGTCCGTTCTCCATTAACTCTGGCTCAGATTCCACCCCATCCTTACAAACAACACAGTCATGCAGGGCTGGTCCACAATTTTTTGGGGCCCCCTGCACAAGATAATTTTGCGGCCCTCGATCCACTGAAAAATCAAAAGCATGGTTACTTGCAGTATAAACTCACTGAAATAAAATAAGTCAGGGCCAGGCTACATGCACATGGGCTGTGCTGCAGGGGGCAGGGGCAGCACATGCTGGGGACGCCTAGGTTCCCTCCCTCCCCAGGGCTGGGGCCAGGGCCAGGGTGGGAGCGGAGCTGGGAACTCCTCTCCCGCTAAGCCAGGAAGGGGCTCTCTGCCTGCACCGAGCCCTTTAAACATGGTGCAGCCGGGAGGGGCTGAGCAGGGCATGGCCCCTTGGCTCCGGGCCCCCTGTGGCCACAGGTTCTGCAGGATAGGATGGGCCAGCCCTGCAGTCATGCACATCTTTACCACCATCGAGCCACATTATAGCAGTATAATACACCCAAGTACAAAGCCTTCATGCTACTAGTGCTACCAGAAGAGAAGGCATGTTGCCACTTTAGGCACTAACTGGTTCAGGGAGGGATGAGCTTCCCTATGCAACAGCCTAGCTTATCAGGTGCTAATACCTTCATCCACTTACAGCATCTAACAAAGCTGCTGCCTACAAAAGCTCATGCCCCTATGAACCAGCTAGGTCTTTAGCAGTGCCACCCTGCCTTATCTTCTGCCCATCTTCAGACTTAACACAGGCCTGCAATTACTACTGAGATCCTATAGTACACCTCTTCCACAACACAGACTACCAAGAATATAGTGAACCTATCCTTTGCTCTCTACAATGTTCTCACAACATTTCAAGATCTTGTTCCTTTTGTCTTCAAAAGGGTTCCCTCCCTCTGTTTAATTTCAACTGACTGGAAATACTGGCCAAATCAGTCAGTTCCCTCCCCTTGGGCCCAGGAGGTTTAAAAGATCATCTAAAAAATTGGGATGACAACCACACTCTTCTGCCACAATGAAATTCTCCCCACAAAAGAGATGCAACTTCCTCGAGGCCTGGTCCAAGACCGTAGGGCCACCACCAAACTCACCGTTTTCTACTTCAAGCACAAGGTTCAGTTCTTTGGCCTGGCCTTCCTACACTAGGAGAGACCAGCCAAAGATATTTTTATTAAAAACATCCTTACCATAAAGAGATACTACACTGCAGCTGTTCCTAGTTGAAGGAGAGGAGAGGCTAAGAGAACACACAAATGTCAGGAAAGCATTGCTGCAAAGTGCCTCATTAATACAAAGAGGAGCACAATACAAGAATTTACATGGAACAGAGTAGAAAAAGTTTTGATTTAGATAAACAGAGGCAGGTAGGATTCAGAGAAGTGCGAGGCAGGAGCGGAGGGTTCGCTATATCCTGATTTAAAAAAAAACAAACCAACACCCCCCCCCCCCCCCCCACACACACAACAACTTATTCAGGCATCTCACTTCCTTAGAGCACCCAAGCTTAGAAATACTGGCCAAACCAGTCAGTGAAATTAAATTAAGAGGAATTTAAATTGAGAGGGGAGGCAGGGAATGGGAGCCAGGGAGCAGAGCAAGAATCCACTATTAATGAAATTTTTCTAGAGCACATGGCTTTAAAGTGCCCATGAAAACAGATTATTTGTTGGCCTTTCTGTTAAGACTTCACAAGAAAACCAAATGCCCTGACCAGGTGAACACATGCTCACTAAAGTGAATAAAATTAATTTAATCAAAGCCAAGATGTCACTTTCTGCTGGCTTAGCTAAATTCAGTTTACTGGTCTCCTATTTCTACTCCTTGTAAACCATAAGAGTTTGGCAGCTGATCCAGTGAACTGACATGCACAAAAGGAGCTGGGTTGGGGCTGTAAGGTGCAGGCAGAGATAAACTCTTCACTACTATAGAGCTGTTACAACCAGATTTTCTGCTGCCTACTCCTCCCTCCTGGTGGAGAAGAACGACTGAACCCAAGCATGATATCAGTCATCCTCTGCATTTAATCAAACATCATCCCGAAACTACTCTGACTCCTGCTGAAGCCAGGCTCATGCAGAGAACCTGCTAGAGCATCCTGGCAGCTCCCCTGAGAGAATTTAAGCTGAATATTGGAAAAATCCTTGTGCTGAATTTTCCGCGTCCTCATACCTGCAGTTAAAATCTTCACAAATATCACAGAACAGTAGCCAGTAACTTTCAACAACAGCAGGCTACTATTTGTGGTATGGCCACTGCTGCACAGCTTGCCGAAACTGGGTAAGCGGCCCTCCGCCCAAAATAATTGCCTGCCCCTGCCTTAGCCTCAAGAAACAGGACCAGTGCTGAGCACCAAAAACCTCTCTTGCACACTGACTCAAAAGCAGACGCGAGACTGCAAAGGAAAATGCCTGCCTCCACCCTTCCCTCTTCCCTCTTTGTGTGCCCATCCATCCCCCGCACTCCCCAAAATCCCACAAATTAGATACACAAATTCCAGACCAAGCTGCCTTCATATAAGTGCTTTGTTTATACATATGGTCACTGAAGAGTGTTTTTCACTGTGGAGGAAAGTAACCCAGTGCTCACTTGCTTGTAGTCTAGACCTTGCAATGAAAAAAGCATTTCCATGAATACTAAACACCAAAAACAAGAAAAAAGGGTTTTAACCCTTTCTAGATTATTAATCAGCCATTACCCTGCTGTGACGCCAAGCCCCACACAAGTAAGGACTAGTGGGGCCGCCTTCTCTACTCCATTACTCTGAAAACAAGATGCCCTAATAATAGATTTGCCATATCACAAGCAACCCTTCTGTTCCAAGTTGTAGTTATATACTGAATGGGCAGATATTTAAAAGGACAATATTTTAGATAAGGAACTGTGATCTACACATGATCACGTAGTTAAGCATAAAGGGAATGTTTGCACTCATCAACCAGCAGAAACCCCATTCGCTTGTTTGATAACCCAGGGCAGTACTGCTGCCAAGTAATCAAACCTAGACCAATATTGACATGTGGTCTAATACTGCATAATCTAGTCTGAGCTGTTCATTACCATATCACTGTCTCATAATACAAAACAGAAAGAGAAAACTTCACAAGTGTTTAAGTACCTGTGTTTGTTAGACTAATACCCAGTTCTCCTCCAGAGGGGAAATGTCTACATGTACATTTTAATATGCATTAAAGCATCACTTAAGAGGCCATGCTATTTATGTAATGTGCTTTAAAATAGACTAATGTGCATAAAGCATCATTTAAAAACCGTGCTCCTTAGTTAATACACATTAAGACAGGCTAACACGCGTTTTCCTAGTACCTCACAATGAAGGTACAGGATTTAATGCGCATTAACTAAAGCACGTTAATGCACATGTGGATGTGCCAGATACGTAAAACATTAAGCATCATCAAGATTCTTTTTTAAATAAAAAAAATGACCAGTTAGTTGAATTCAATTCTCCTGTATCTCAGAGACTATTTATATATAAAAAGTTATTTGCTTTTTTATTTAAACACATACATCAATTGCTCACCTAAAGAAGAAAATCCTCACTACTAGCTGGAAGACTGTTGCTTTCTTAATAAATGAGACAAAGAGGAATTATTTCCTATCACCACTAGGGAATTTGGGAGAACAATAATAGGTTGGGGACAGCTACTAGAATCAGGCAGTTATCAAAAGTAGTTATCACCCAGCAGCTGATAGATGGCCTAGAGCAGTGGTTTTTCCTTTTTCCTACTGGGACCCATTTGCAAAGATCCATGGCCTGTCTCAAACCACACCACCCTGGCCCTGCCAGGGCCAGACACCCAGTCCCCTGCCCCGCTGGGCCAAGCTGGTGTCCTTCACCCCTGACTAGCAGCCCCCTGCCCCTACCAGCCCTGCTGGTAACCCTGACTCCCAAGCCACAGCCCTCTGCCCCGACCCCTCCAGCTGCCCCTGTCCCGCTAGGGCTGAAGCCTGGTGGCTGCAGCAGCTCCAGCTCATGCACGTGGCAGCAGAGAGAGTCAAGCCCCAACACAGCCTGGAGGGAGGAGAGGCCTGTGGCAACCCCCGCCCCACCTCCACCCTGGGCTGGGGCTGCCGCGCCACACCAGGAAGCCTGGTCATGACCCCTCCCATCCCCTGAGCAGCATCTTCCGGCCACCCTGCGCCCACAAGCATGGGCATGGACCCCAGTGCCACCAGCCCAGCCATGCAGCTCTCTCCCACCCCTTTCTCCCGCTGCAAGGGGCAGGCACCTTCCTGCAACCCCTCTACCCTGCTGTTCACGATCCTTTGAAATATTCTTGCAATCCACTTCTGGGTTGTGGTCCACGGGTTGAGAAATGCTGGCTAGGCAGCATCCAAATCCTAACCACACACACCACGAGCAATATTTAAGCTTAAGGACATCTTTGGCATAAAACAAATGGATGCAAACTGAACACAAGCAATTTTAGGACAGGAATTAAAGAAGGTTTCTAAGCATCAGACAAGTGAGGCTCTAGAGCAAGCTTCCAAGATGGGTGCAGGGGACAGACAATTCAACTAGTTTTAAGATGAAACTTGACAACTTTATAAACAACATGATAACCTCTACTAGCACGGGACTGGATTCAAGGACTGAGGAGGTCTCCTTCCAGACTTGTGACTGACACTCGAACGTAACCTCCGATACTTCCAATGAGGGTAAGAACTAAGCCCAGGTCCAATTTCACACTAGTATACAACAACAGTACCACCACTCTGACGGCAAAGAGAGGCGAGCAGGGGGCGGAGAAATCTGGTCACAGACCAAGCTATCCTTTCACCCCAGAGAGGATCCATTATGACCAGCTGAATGCACAAGCACAGCTCACTGTGCATCTTTAGGTACCCTCAAACTTTGTATATATAATTACAACCATGGGGAAAGGATTGTATCCAAGTAGGCATCTTCCATTCCCATCCTTTCTTTTGTCGCCAGATACAAAAATTCAAACAGAAGGGAGATTCATATCAATGCCCCTTTAAATCAAAGCAATACTATATCAAGATGCTTATGCAGGGAACAATATTGTTTCCCACAACACAATAAATAATTTACGTTACAAATATACCAGATGTATGTGACAGCATGTGGTATTAACCATCAAAGATTCAGTAGCACCCCCTAGTGAATTTCAAGAGCATTATTCTTCAGACTATTTCTTTTCTGAAAACCATCTCCAACTCAAAGATAAATTTTGCCACTTTACTTTTCAAGCTCTTCTTTGGCTCTGGCAACTTTTGACATCAACTTTTGTCTCTTAGATGGGCTCAGTCTAGTAAGCAGCACTGAAACAACTGGCAACTTCCTATTTTGATATGCAACGCAAAAACGTGACATTACCACCAAATCTCAGGGGGAGTTGGACCCAAAGACAGCTCCGTTATTTTTTCCAGCACTGAAGTCAATACCCAACAGTGTAGGGTATCCTGTAGAGCAGCAGTTCCCAAACTCTGACAGATTGTGCACTACCAATTTAAAATGATACAACTTTTAAGTGCCACCAGCAAATTTTTGTCATATAAAGTAATAATAAATCTGTTAACGCATACCACTGACAGGTTGCCTGCGTACCACTGGCAGTACCTATAAAACAGATAGGGAACCGCTGCTGTAGAGTATCTTGTAGGGTACACAAACCAGGAAGTTTAACTTCTTTTATCTATTTGGTCTACAATTCTTAAGTCTTTACTTTCTTCTCTCTGTCAAAATTTAATTTTTATACATTTTTATTAGGAATCTAGAATATGTACTCTAATTCACTAGCACCGATGCATTTTCTTTCAGGGGTTAGACATATTACGATTCGGACAGTTGACCCACTGAAGCATTCATGGAGGTTTCTCACGTATCTCATTTTACATTCATAGTTGACACGCAGTTGTACAGTAGCTAGCCAAGTTTAGGGCAAATTAGTTTTAACCACTGGACATCTCTCCCAAGAATAACTTTCCACTGCTGAGCCTCTAGGCTCCTAACCATCAGGTCTCTAACACCACGATCCCTAGCCAAATCTATTCACTGGGTGACTCAATGATAAAACAGGTTAAGTGAAGTTCTACTTTTTTTGGATGTCTGCCAGTCTTCCTCTGTTCATGTCACTGGCTTCAAATAGCAGTATCCTTCTACCGCAAGTATTTTCTGCTTATGCCAGTGCTTCCTGTTTCAGGGACAGCCTGCCTAAAAAAGGAAATAAAAACAAAGAGGTCTATTTGCTAGACAGTTTAATCCAAGGAGCCTTGGTTAAAGTTACTATACAAAGCTGCTCCATCTAGAAGCCACCTTGGATTTTACCTGGCATTTTTATACTGAAGACTGCATCAACAACTTACAATTTTATAAACTATTTTCTCACCGTCTTTTATTGGGTGTAACTAATTTTAAATGCCAACTGGAGAAATTAAGACAGCAACCAGATGGACAATGACACTCAACACTGATATCTACACTACACCAAATTATATTAAAGCAGAACACATGTTTTCCCCTCATACACAGACTACTGAAGTGACATAAAATGCAGCATACCCTGAAAATTGTTACTATCATAACTAACTCAGAGAAGCATTTTCAAGCTGCCTTCAGCAGAGCTGGCAAGAAACTCTGTAGTAGGATAGAAAAAAAAAAAAGAGGCAGCACAGAAGGCTGGGACATGCTTATAAGCAAACTCTAAAGACACAAGTCAAAAAAGACATTTTATAAAATGTGCATCTTGTGCTCTTTTGGAGCAGGCAATTTAAGAGTTAAATAATCAATTTGATCATATTAACTACAGAAGTCAACCTCTTCAAAATCAATCAATCAATCAAAACCACTGTCAAAATTCTTTAAAGAAAAACCTAATAAAAGCAGGTGTTCCCCTATGGCACACTCTGAAGGTCACTCATCAGATCAGCTGGGGGGAAGAGAATTCCAGCTGAATGTTTTACAGGTGCACCAATACATCAGTGACATATTGGATTGGCACTGATAACCGGGAAATTAAAATCATCAGCACTCAGCTTTTTTTGGCCAGTGTAGCCAATAATGTCACTGATGAATGCCACGCACATGCATGCAGCTGCATCATGCACACAGCCAGGAATGCAACCAGGCAGCTTGGAGAACAGAGAGTAACTCTGTAGGGGGAAGAGGCATGGGGGAGGGAAGGGGCATAGGGGGGCACAGATCAAGGCCCCCCACAGTGAGGGAGGGAGTGGGGTAGAGGCAGGGGCAGGTGCTGCCCAGCCAGGGCAGTGCATGCAACCCAGGGAGCAGGACAGAGCTGTGGGCAGCTTGCCCAGGGGGCGCAGGGAAGGAGGGCAGCTCCCCACCACTGCGCGCACCCCTGGGTGAGGCATGGGGGGGCATGGGCCCCACCAGATTTGTGAACAGGGCCAGGGCGGGCTGCCTGCTGCAGTCTTGAGGACAGGGGCTGGTCTGGCGCTGTGCTCAGGGTAGGGCGGGCAGCGGTGGCGCTGCAACAGGGGTGGGCTACAGGCTAGACAGGTCCCATCACAATTTCCTTATACAGAAGATAAAAAACATCCATAGGAAACCAAAGATCCTAGAGATTATGCGAACTGCAAGGTGTTTTAAGACAACTTGGTCATATTCCCTTAACTGAAGGAGCAGTCACCTTGTGCCTCTCCATTTTCTTTTCCTGAGCAAGTTTCACAGCATGTCTGCCAAACCATTCTGGGAGACTCAAAAATGCTAGCAAACTATAAAAATTGCTGAAGCGGAGCCAGGCCAAAAAGCTTTTGAGAACAAAAAGAAAAAAAAGATCATAACTCACCAAGAGTTCATAAATGCAAAGCATTATATAAATAAGATTTTGTTCCATCCAATCTCTCCTTAAGTTCTGTTATAGTATCCCCAACTCAAATGGCTTAGGAAAGGTCAAAAATACATTTCCACTTGAAAATCTTTGCGTTCAGATTTAATCTACAACGTTTTTACAGAGCTGTCAGCTATCTATGTGAAAAGATCACACTGGCACAACTACCTTGGTAAACTCTTCTTCTGGATGCTGATAGCTCCAGATAAGAATGCTTTTGTCAGCTTAGCTCGAATCATTTGGGGGAGAGGTTGGCAGCATTTACACTAATAGAAAAAGTGGTCATCAGCCCACACTGCGTCCACGCTCTGGGCTCTGCCAACGTAGTTCTGACAGCAGGGATAACGGAAGCAAGGGCTCACCCTCCAGTAAACCACCCTCCAGTCTTAGCCCGAACATTTTAGGAACTTAAAAAAAAAAAAAAAAATCTGTATCCACAGTTGCATTACATCAGCCATTCTCTCCTTTTCTGCACTGACACCACATTACCAAACTGCCACAGTCCCCTGCTCTGTTTTGAAGATGTCCTTATCTTGTTATAAAGGAAAGTGAGCAAGCGTGACTCACAGAGTAAGAATCTATAAGTTATGTAACTGTGAACAAAAAGCTCTTTCCAGTTTGACAAGAAAGCACTGGAAGGCTTCTTTCACACTCTGAAAACACAAAAAATGCTTTGATAAAAAGACCTAATAGCTGGCACATACCTAATTCTGAATGACAACTAGTATTTTTTTTTTTTTTTTGCCTTGCTGGCAGAAATCTAGCTTTGAAACAAAATTATGGAAATTTAAATGCAGCACACTGAGCATGCACAAAGTGTTCTCGTAGTCTTCAGAAAGAGAAGTGATGCAATGCTTTGAATGTTCCCAGACTGGAAGTGTTCAAAGTCCCAAAATATACTCGCAAATGTTTCTTACTGCTCAAGTGAAGGCACTGTCCTAACTAGTATATTAACTGAGTTTATAACTTCCATGCTACTGTGAATATTATTTATAGACCGATATATATATCTATCTATATAATTGAATCCACTGATTGTTTCTCATATGTTTCATTTCACACTCACCTTCTTCTACACTTCAAAGTGTTTTTTGTACACATACAATAGATTAAAAAGATTAAACTAGTGGTGCAAAATAAAATAATGGCCACAGGTACATAAATGCATACTGACAGTCTAAAAGTGATCGTTGATACACTTAATGGGTACAAATCGTACCATTAATTTAATGTCCCCAATCTCATTTTATTTAAAAGACCAGAATCTCATCCTGAAAATGCTTACACATGTAGGTAACCCGTCTGAATTCAAAAGTTATCTACTTACAGTAAACTTAATCATAGGAATAAATATTTGCAGTATCAACTCATAGATTCATAGATTATAAAGTCAGAAGGGACCCAATGGATCATCGTGTCCAACCCCCTGCCCCTGGCAGGAAAGAGGACCAAGGTCAGACGACCCCAGCCAGTTGATTGTCAAGGCTCCTCTTGAAGACCTCCAAGTTAGGTGATAGTACCACCTCTCTTGGAATTAAGTATTAAGGAATACTGATGCAAAGAACTCACTGAAAAGCTAAGCCATCCTGGTAAAAGTCCTAAGCCATCTGGTAAAGTCTGATGCTTCCCATTACTTCCTGTTGTGAGAGAACAGGTTTATTTTTTTCATCTACACTAGTGGTCCCAGTCAACATCTCCCTGACCTCCAATTGCCAGAATTTCTTTTACTTGCCCCTAGCTGTTCTCTCGTATTTCATTCTTTCTCAGAGACCAAAAGAGAAAGTATTCCAAGCTTCCTCCAGGATGCAGTATAAATAATTATTTCCTCCATCTAAAGAGAAAACATGGTTTATGGAAACACAAAAAACTTTCTTCTCTGTTGTCAACTACTAGCAAGAAAGGAGGATATAAGAACAGGAGAAAACAGAAGTTATTCTGCTCAGCTTAAACAACGTCTGGTTATGCCTCATCTGAGAAGAAAAACTACCTCTTAATTCACAAAATTGTATGTATTTCAGCTACCCAATAAAACATCATCTTTCCTCCATAAACGGGATGCCAAGGGTCTCATCTAAGGGCATTTCTAGTCTTCATTAGTCTTCATCCTACAATGATAGTCTCATGCACTGAGACATTTTCCTCTTTTTCAGATCTCTCGAAAAAAAAAATCTTACATTCTTACAGTAGATTCTGCTCCTACGTTCAGAGCATACAACTTCCCCTTCTCTTATAGTAAAGGCTGCTCCTTATTTTCTACTTAGCAAGAAATGTAAACAGTTGGTTTATGACTGTGAAACCTTGCTTTTGCCTTTGAGATAGAAATAACATACTTTGGAATAGGTATTAATACTTAATGAATACGTGTTATAGAACTCATCATTAAAAATTAAAAGAATATTTGTATTTTGTCATTGTATTTAATGCTTTGAGGCAATTTTCAGAATGAATCCACTTACTCTTCCTTATATCTGGTGCTGAAATGTGACTAATATATTAATGGAAGGCCAGCAAAACAAGTACTCTCGAGTCTTAAGCACATCCCATTTGGTCATCAATGTCAATAATTATTTGTTTGAAGGTAAATATATGAGAAACGTGGAACGAAGGTTAAGAGTTTTACACTAAAATCATTGCAAGAAACAACTGTTCAGTATACTGAACTTCAATTATGACACATCAGTTAGCTTGCATATTTACCTCATAACTTTAATTCTGGATAAACCTGTCAATTTTAAAGAGGTCACCTCTCCCTACTGGATGGCACTGATGGCAATATTTTACCCCCAACTATTTATATTGTTATTGTCAATAACAATGATTCGACAAAACCCCAGAGAATTTATTTATCCACCAGAATAAATAAATAATGAAAGAATCAGCAGCTCCATAAAGATTTTTTTTTAAATGGTTTAATTAAATGTCCTAGCTAAAAAAAGACAGAAACCTGACTTGTTTCCAATTTTTCTGCTTTTGGACATTACCCAAAAGGGAACAACCGTTTGAAGAACTACAACTAATTCGGAAAACACAAAATCTATGGCACCAAAATCATGTTCTAACATGATGTTTTGAACAGGCAGCTCTACCCAGGCCTGCAGGCTGAAATAACCAAATGTGAGCCTGCGTACAGTCACATCTCTCCACTCAGCCTCACTCCCACACCCCCCCTTCCTCATCCTCACCTGCTCTGCACACATCTCCCTTCCCAAGTACTTCTATTTAGCTAACCCCTGGCTAAATAAAACCTCTCAAAAAACAAGAAAGTGTGCGCAATTAGCATGACACTGCATTTTCCTACTGTTCTCTCTGCTTGTGCATCACCTCCCTTTCCTCTGCCTTGTCAGTCTTATTTATATCATAAAAATCTCCCCAGACAGGAAGCATCTATTAATTTGTACTTTTACTATGCCTAAAAAAAATGGGACTCCATCCCCAGTCTGCCCCTAGACACTGTCACAAGGAACACATTTCAATAATCTAACCTGCAATGAAGCAGCTTTCTGAGGTTTGCATATCTATGAGCAAAACTGCAATTCTCAGCAATTTAATGCAAAATCTTAAAAACACAGCAATATTCTTAAGTTATTTGTTAGAGTAGTTACATACAATGCCGGTCTGCTCTAAGGCAGTGCTTCTCAACCTTTTCAGACTCAAGATACCCTTTGGAAAATGGCAACTCTTAATTCAGACTCTCTTTTTAATAACAGAAAAATTCTTGTTACAAGAACTCAGAAAGGCCCCAACAGGTCAAAATATTTTTAAACACTCTGGATTCCTATTTGAAAACTCTTAGGTTTAATTTTGTGAATCACGTTTGTCCATCTAACAGTGCTAATGTTGTATGGCACCCCGGCAAGGATCCCGAGGCACCCCACCTTGCCATGACACCTTAGTTGAGAATCACTACTCCAAGGTCGACTGATACTGTAATTGGACCTTTTTCACGCTATTCTTATTACTGGCCTGCTTATTACAAAGGATCTACCTAAATCATGCCAGAAGTGCACTGCACAGCAGCTCCTTTTCTCACCCCCTGCCCACCCCCAGCACTGATTGGTGGAGGGACCCCGGCAGCCCTCCCACTTGCTCCTGATGTTTCTCAGAAGGCCAGCCTTGAGAAATTTGTCATAGTGTATAGGTCTGTTGATCCAGGTCTTATTCAGCTGATCATCTGGGAAGCAAAAAAAAAAAAAAAAAAAAAATGGTTTCAACTATCTGCTGTTTCTGCCTCCCACCGATTGGCTAAAGGGCCCCAGTGGCCCTGCCACTCATCAGCCAGGAAGCAAAAACTACAGCATATCTAAAACCATGGTTTTTGCCTCCTGACCAATCACGAGCAAGCAGTGAGGTCACCGAGGCCCCTCCACCAATCAATGGCCAAAGGAAGGGAAAGGTGCAGTGAAAAGAGCAAGATTAAAGAAGTCGCTGAGCAGCGCATTCTGGCGCCATTTAAATAGAACTCTACTTATTACATGTACAAGTGGACGTGTAATTACCACCAATTATGACAGCATGAAAATAGCCAAAAACCTCACAAACCACAGCATTTAAACCATTTTATATAGTTTGTAACCTAAAACCATAAGCAGCTCTCTGATAGTAATACTGTGTTCCAGGCACCAGTTTCATACAATGGGTACCTTTAATTTGATAGATGTAGTCTGAATTATGTTCTGTTAACCTGTGAACGTCTATGAAACAAACTTTATCACATTGTAGTGCCAAGTACATTAAATCCACATGCTCTGACTGCCTAAATGAAAGAGTGAAGAATGAAAATGGAATTTTTTTTAAAATCCTATGTTATAGCATGGCAATGGTATTCCAAGTTAGAGGTCACAGTAGCATTACAGAAATATAAACTCACCAAATGGATCACACAGATATGTTCATCTATCTATACAAAGACAAAGAAAGTCTATGTAATTTTTTTTTTTTTTTTTTTTTTTTTTTTTTTTTTTTTTTGCACACAGGATTAAATATAATGAGCCAAGATGTATACTGATATACTGATTTCTAGTATCCATTGACATGCCTCACGTAAATCTTTTGGAGCACTGGAGTGTAATCATCAACACTGCTGCAGGCTATATATATTATGTGAGAAAGACAGACATGTATTATTTCCATATTTTTAAGGTTGTGTATAGCCGGGATGTGTCCTGCCACAACGTTCATCATCAGTAAGAACAATCTAGGCTTGTAGATATTATAAATTTAATCTAGTCATATTTTTTATACAAAAGAAAAGAACCTCAGCTTTTCAGTGTAAATTTGAGGTTTGATTTGCATGAGTAATGGGACTTACAACTAGATCGGGAGACATGGGATGACTGAATTGTATCAAGTATTTTATGAAGAATAAGACCTGCACCAACAGACCTATACACCATGGCAAATTTCTCAAGACTGACCTTTTCGGAAACCTTTATTAGTAGTTAGCCAATGTAATTACATTTGTTTGCATTTGCCCATAACATCAGTTCATTCACTTGTCTAAGAAAGTGTAACAATAAGCAATTCAAGAAAAAATGTTAAACTGCTTAAATCAATATCTGAGCAACAATTTGAACATCTGTATTTTATCCAATGATTGGCAAATGCAAAATACAGAAATGTTTCTGCAAGCAGGAACTGGAATCCAGGACTTCCCATTTCACAGCTGAGTGTCCTGTCCACTAGGTTCCAGTCAGGCTTTGTACGGTCTATACTCATACATTAGCTCATGCTCTTGCAGCCAACAAAAAACTTGCAATCTTTTCTGCACATCACAAGAGGAAGCACTGAATTTGCGGGTGCTGATCAGGCTAAGGTGAAAATTAAGAGCCAAGCTACTCAGATTGGGAAAGCTGTATGTGTAACCAACTTGTTACCTGTGAAACCTTACAGGCAAACAGGGAGGGATGAAGGGAGTTTGTGTGCATCTTCAAGGCTCAGCAAAAGCTGAGCAGTTTTTGTGGATAAGTTTTGAATATAGGCACCTCAACTCTGAATAGGTCCTTATAAGTCTTTTTTTTTTTTTTGGATCTAACCCTTTTGATTCCTTTCTCCCCAATGCTAGGCAGTTTTGTAAGAATCAAGACAATATTTTTTTTATTTTGTATTTGAAGCACAAACCATTAAAAAAAAGAAGCCTGCCATTTTCTAGAATCCACAGTTAAAGATTAGGATATATACCCCCATACGTCTCAAAGTTCACTGGAAATCCATGCAAAAACAAAATTTCAAAGGTTGGAGCATAGTTGTAAATCTAATCTGCCTTGGTATTCTCTCATCTTTTCACTGCAATTAAATTAGACCTTAACAAAGGCCTCTCTGAACTTCGCCCTAATGAAATATTATAAGACATTAGAATGATTTAAATAAGTTAGCTCTGCTGCATTAAGTTTGTAGTTAAAAATAACAATAAACATCTATTAATTACTAGGAGAGAGACAGGGCTACTGTTAAGAACAATAACGTGTAGAAGGCACTGTGCTCACTATAGCCTTGTTTATCTAGGACAAGTGCATCAGTTTAAAATTGAATATTTATTAACCAGATATAGCTTAGCACTCTTGATTGCTTTAATCTAAAATTTAATATAAAATAAATTATTTAATTAGATCTATGCAATCATTTGATATGGAGGCAGTTTTGGCAACAGGACAAAAACATCTTTATATCAGTATAAATGTACCCCTACTGGGCAAATCAGCCAAATCAGGGTTTTTTTCTATTTCTTTAGTTAATTAATAGAAAAACCTGATGTAGTGATTCACATATTCATAAAACTTCAGCCAAAGGGGATCATCAGATCAGATTCAACTAAAACAAGATTTCCCAAAAGGCAGTCATTCTTGATTAAGATATCAAAAGATATAGAAACCACAGCCTCTGCTTGGTGGCTCATTCCAATGGTTCGTGGTTAATCATACTTTCATTCTTAGAAATCTGTATCTTACTTGAAACCTTTACTAAAATTGTTGCAAAAGACAGCATGGGTAACTCTTCAGCTTAAAACAGTCTTATAACTGTCTAGTTTAAGTAGATTAGGCATCTAAATGAACCAAAACAAAATAAGCCAATCAAACTTGGAGAGGTAAGGAACCAAGCCTAGTGACACCCCACTTCAGAAAGGCAGATCTGAATGATACAGCAAAGCAGAACTGCCCCAAAGGCAAAAGTAATGTAGAAACACTCTTTGATGTGGCACAGAGGCGACCTATAAGAGGATCTCGTTTCAGAAGGCATGCACACTGCTGAACAAAAAGGGAACCAGGAAGACAAGCCTTACAAGACTACCTGAACAAAGAGACCCTCAAAAAATTGAAAATCTAACCCTAGAGAAGCCAGCAACCAGAAGCATAAAATCTCACAGACGATACATTCAACTGATGTTAGGCATGAGAGGCTCTCTATGCACTCTGTTTAAAATGTGTTTAGGAAAAAAAAAGTCAGACCACTACCCTCTTCCTGCATTTCAAACCTTATGAAATCACAGCAGCTTGTTATCTTCCTTAACCCATGTAGCTGGGGAATCCTCCTTTCTTCAGAAATTACACTGCATGGTTTGATTTGCAACCTGCAAAAACATCCTTTCAGAAACTTTTACAAAAAAAGTGTGCTGACTTATTGTAAACAGTGCAGGCAGAACAAAACTTTGATGTGGTTTGCAGTACACTGATGTGTTCCTAATAAGACCCTAACTGTTAAAGCAAGATTTTAGTTCTTTGAAGTTCAGTCACAGGTTTCAGATATAGTTGCAAAAAGAGACTCAAAACATGTCAACATTTCCCTGTTTTAGTAAGCACACTCTGGGCACCTGCTGAACAGTTGGGTCAGCCTCTCTATGGAAAAAATCAATTAAATTATTGCTGTACTAAAAATTAAGTTATCGTTTAGATCAGTGATGCTCAAGCTTTTGGTCCCTAGGATAAACGAGAAGCACATGGGCTAGACTGAGTCCCACATGCCAGGATTGGGACCCATGGGCCTGGCACCACTCCCTCCCACCCAAAGGCACTAGAAATGAGATGCAGGGGCCTGGCACTGCTCCCGCATGCCAGGATTGGGTCCTGGGGCATGGAACAGCACCCACCCAGCCCTGCACACTAGGATCAGACACCTGACTCTGCACATGGGGCCCAGGGCTTCTTGTGGGTCTGGAAATTTGGCAGCAGAGGAGCAGTGCCACCACTCCCCCACTACCAAATTTCCAGACCCCTGTGGGGGTCTCATGGGCCAGATAAAATCTGGATCTGCCAAGCTGGATCTGGCCCATGGACTAGGGGTTGAGCACCCTTAATTTAGATAGAGCCACAAAAGCCAGTCAACCATTGGCGAGCTGAGGAGAAAGGAGAAACTTCACAGTTAAGAAGATCACATCAAGTTAAATTATTTTTCATAATTTTTAAGCATAATGCTTAGATGAACTAAATTTACCTAAATTTAAGAAATCAAGCATTCACTTGCTTACAAATGCAATACCAAATGTAAAGTCAAAGGACCCATATTTAAGAGATAAGTTCCAGTTCTTTGGTGGATACACAGGCACATCCCTGCACTACCTCTCCAGATCCCAAAGGAAGTTTGATCAAAATTTCAAAGAAGCTTTCCATTAAAAGGAAGCTTAACCCAAAATCTTGAGTTGGTAATTCAAGCAGTCAGTTAATTTCATTCAGAAAATATTTAATACCCTAAATCACCCAACACGTATTATTTATATTGTTATGATTCATTATTTGTAGTGTACCTCAGTTAACCACAAAAAGAAGTCATTTGGTCTCATTTGAACAGATCTGGAAGTATTTTGAGTACTCTTACCATCTGAATACTGAAAAGCCTCAGAACCTAGAAGTACTGAAAAGTCAGGTCATTCAGGGAAAAAAACCTCAAAAACACCTGACCAAAAGGTTTCAAAATCCTTTTGACGACCTTTGATGACATGTGCTTATTTTTCGTCTTTCAAACAGCCAAAACAGAGAATTCCATAGTGAGAGAGTGTGTATTTAAAGAAAGCCATTTTTGTGTGGCCAGAGTGATAAAATGCAATCTAAACCAAAAATATTTGTTGATATTAGAGAAAGTAGACATTCTGGCTACTGGGTGGAGTGTTACTGAGAAGAAATAAAGCTAATGCTATGGCTCTATTTAATATAATAAGCAACAGTTCTAGAAAGCAGATGGGGTGTGGACAGGAAATTTATACAAAACATCACACAATGCATTTCAATTTTTGTTTTGCTACTTTTTCAATGGCAAAGAAGGGGAAAGGTGGGTGGGAGGTGGAATGAAAGACACAAAGGTATTTTAAGGTTTTCAATGTTTTTATTCTTTGGTCAAAATATGTTTTAATTAAAAGTAAAATCTTGAAATTTGTGGGAGGGGGTGAATTTCACATAATATGCTTACCTGTTTTGTTTTTTAAAAATCATCTATGTTTGCAGTCCTTATTTAATATATATATATATATATATATATATATATATATATATATATATATATATATATTTCCTTCCTCCTCAAAAAAAAAATTGCCCATTTTATTTCACTTAGACTTTAAAAAAAAAACAAAAAACTTATAATACAAAGTATTATAAACCCTTAACTTTTCAAATCTCTTAATATTCAGTATGAAGAAGAGACAAGAGGGCAGGGGATGAGCTCTACTCATTTTCAAAACTGAAAGTCTAGCTTAGGAACTTAAGAAACTGCCTATATTATTAAAGAGAGGCATATAGGAACTTAATTTTCAATGACTTACACTTCAGGATATTTGAAAATTTCCAGACTAAGATGAAATAATTGCTCATTCCATGAATTCATTTAGCCCCAAATTTCAGTATATTGTTTGTTCAAAACATGACGTAGATTTGGTAAAAAGTTTGTCTGCAAAACATCAAAGACTGTTTTGTTTAATTAAAAGTAAATTATACATGCTAGTTTGTGTATAATTAAAGTTAGCCTAATGTTTTGTGTCAAACAGTGACAAACAGAAAGCTAATTACATTATTTACTATTTTCACATACCAAAAACGTAAAATTGGTAAGAACCTCAAAATACTAAGCCATTTAATTACCAGGGGTCCTGGTTTTCTCCGCTTAAAAACTGCAAATTATCCAATCTAAAAAAAAGAAAAGAAAAACTGCAAATTCTCCAATTAAAAAAACCCAAATCTGCTATTAAAACAAAACAGCACTATATCTATCTATGTATCTATCTAGGTCAAACACAACATTTTATTGATACTTACAATTTTAAAGCAATCTGGAAGCCTACCAGTGCCTCAATCACTATAGTAAAATAAATTCTTTCTAAATACCTACAAATTCTGGCGTTTCATTTTGGATTTTTTTTTTTTTTTTTTTAAATCATGGAAAAAAAATCAGAGCTCTCCCTGCCCACTTCGCTCCCTAGGACATGGGTCCAGCTGCAGCTCCACACCACCACACCACCACCCCTGCCCTGTAGCTCTAAGCAGCCGTGACTGCCGTGCAGACTGTGTCCTGCAGTCACACCTGGGTCCCAAGCCCCACATACCACCTGGGCTGGGCAGGAACCCCAGCCCAACGCCCTCCCCCACTTTGGGGGGGGCCTCAATCCCCTCTCCCCCCACCATCAGACTTACCTGAGGGAGCTGCTCTACAGGCTACCTGGCAGCCATGTGCCTGTGTACGTGCGCTCCCTGGCTGACCACCCTCCTCCTGCTTCCCCAAGCGCTGGAGCTCCGCAAGGGGTATAACCCACATTTTTCTCATTCAAAGGAGAAATTCCTGGTTTTACCACATTTTTCTATTGTGAACAGAAAACCCAGATCCCGTTTAATTACGTATATTTACAGTGTGCCCTCAGGTAGCAAAAGGATGCCTCAAATCAGTATAAAGACTACTTAGTTGTAAATTTATATATTTTAAATGGTTACATCAACCGATGATAATGTACTTTTGGGAAATTACTGAAGTGCAAAAGGAAAAAAGTTTTTAAAAACTGGTCATATATCAGTCTACCGTATTTATTTATAAGGATCTTTCCATTTAGGGGAAACCGATTATATACAAAGCACAATCATATGCGTAAATTGTAAAAACAAGGAGAAATCGTTAAGGATGACTTTTATCTAAAGTAAAGGCAAAGTTTTCAAAGAAAAGCGTTATTACATACTTGATAAAAACCTTCCAGTCACCCAAATAAGTGGTGCTCTTTGTTAAAATACCTTTCCAACTACACATTCCTGGACTTACTTCAAGTTAACACCATCCCAGTTTGTAATTTTTTTTTGTTGATACTTGCTTTGGAAAAGGAGTACACTGCCAAATAACAAGTGTGGTTAACTGCTTCAGCAATTTACAACTCCAGAATCTCTGAAGTATGTTCATATTTTTAGTGGACAAAATAAAGAAGCAAACAGACACCTGTTTACTGGCCTGTCTCCACATCTACTTCCCTTATTCCATTACTTAAACATACACAATCCTTGACAACTGTTTTCCCTTCAGAGACTTACTGGCTTAAATATACAGAAGAGTGCCATTAAAGGATCATACCCCTGGTTCACAATCCCCTGGTCCTATCCCACTGCACCATTTTTCTTTCACATAGGACAGGCTGACATAACTTGCAAGTTGTGGGTAAGTGTATTATTATCGAAGGCACTGTTAAAAAACACCACAAATGAAGAAAATAGACATACCTGCATTTCTCCTCGTCACAGTACCAAAAAGTCATATCCTAGTCCCTTCCAGATTCTTGAATGCATTCAAGACCAGCCCATATACATCTTCCCTTACCAGTCCAAATCCAAATAGGCTTTTCTCTATCCGTACTCATGGTAATTTGGCTCCTCAACATTTATCTGCTATTGACTACTATGAATGCTGGCTGCCAATGTCCCGTTTTCTAAGAAACCATCTTCAATACAACCATTGACTGTATAAGCCCTGTCTGTCATAGCAAACTTTTACCCACCACTGCCAACACAGCTCACTGGGGGCCCTAGTGTAGATGGCCCATTACTTTTTCATTTGGCAATTTGTTCTGCATCTGAAACTGTCCAGCTTATTCATGAGAAGAGGAAACTTATTATAAGTAAACGAGTAGCATATTGGAAACAAAGAATAAATCTATAGATATGTTAGAAGAATTAATTAACTGTGAAGTAACTGTAATGTAGTAATCCACACTAACAGTTTTTGCAGAATTAAACTTGAGCCTATAATAAAAGTAAAATGATCAAGCCTGGGCCCTTTTACAATCAAAATTGTATTCAACCTGGTTTTGAAGCTTAACCTTGATAAATATTATCAGAATAAAAATCTAGCCTTTGGAGATCAACTGCATCCCTGGGGCTGGCTATCAGTAGTGCCACCTAGATGACAAAGGACTCAAGAATAACCTCATAGCAACTTTATGGTGGTTTTGTGCTGGAGCTCTTCAGATCAAATACATCCATAACAAATCATTCTTAATTGCTAACATTCTGTACAGGATATTAATATAAATTACCCCAACAGCTAATATCTAAATCATAGTTTCATAGTAGCTAGGGTAAGGAGGGGCCTGAACAGATCATCTAGCCTGACCCCCTGCCACAGGCAGGAATGAATGCTGGGTTCACAAGACCCCAGACAGGTGATCATCCAACCTCCTCTTGAATTTGCCCAACGTAGGGGCAAGGACCACCTCCCTGGGAAGTTGGTTCCAGATTTTGGCCACCCTAACTGTAAAATATTGCCTTCTGATCTCTAACCTAAACCTATTCTCCATCAGCTTATGACCACTGTTCCTCATCACCCCAGGTGGTGCTGGGGAGAAAAGGGCTCTGCCTATTTGCTGTTGATCTCCCCTGATGAGCTTGTAGGCAGCCACCCCTCAGCCTCCTCTTGCTGAGGCTAAACAGGTTCAGGTCCCTCAGTCTCTCCTCGTAGGGCCTGTCCTGCTGCCCTCTCACCAAGCAGGGGGCCATCCTCTGAACTCTCTCCAGGCTGGCCACATCCCTTTGAAGTGCGGCACCCAGTACTAGACACAGTACTCCAACTGCGGCGCCCAGTACTAGACGCAGTACTCTAACTGAGGCGCCCAGTACTAGACGCAGTACTCCAACTGAGGCCTGACCAAAGTTGCATAGAGGGGGAGTAGCACCTCTCTGGACCGACTCGAGATGCACCTCTGGATGCATGACAAGGTATGGCTGGCCTTGCTGGCTGCGATCTGGCATTGGAGGCTCATGTTCATCTTGGAGTCAATAATGACTCCAAGATCCCTTTCTGCCTCTGTGCTTTCAAGAAGGGAACTCCCCAGCCTGTATGTATGTATGCTGTGGATTCCTTCTCCCATGGTGCAGCACCCTGCATTTGTCTACATTGAGCCCCATCCTATTCTCATCTGCCCACTTTTGTAGTCTGTCTAAATCTAGTTGCAACCTCTCTCTCCCTTCAAGTGTGTCCACCTCGCCCCACATCTTAGTGTCATCAGCAAACTTGGAAAGCGTTGTTTCCACCCACTCATCCCAAGTCGCTGATGAGGATGCTAAACAGTGCGGGCCAGAGGACGGAGCCCTGGGGTTCAGTTTGCAGTAAGTTTTAGAAACACTAAATGTCAGTTTTGCAAACGCTACCCAAAGTTACAAGAAAGCAACTATGTTGTCAACAATGCATCAATGAGCAACAGCAAGCAATGTTTCAAATAAAAGGATTACAAAGGTTCCCAAATAAATACTTAATGCAAAAGAGCCTTACTGAGGAGAAACAGAATAGAAATGGAGATGTCCTAAATGCTGTGAATCAGAATATAATTAGGCCTGGTTTAACTACAATGTATATAGTGAACAAAGCATATACAGAAAGGAAAGAGGCAGGTGAGATTGGTCTTATCAACTATTACCCTGTATTTATACAATGTTTTTCATCCCATTATGCTTTGTGGACTAACATTTCTACCTGTCAATGAAGCACAAGGAAAGATTTCCAGAAGTTCTTAACAATGGCTTAACCCACTGCATCCAAGTGAATTGCCACTAATATCACTGATGGAAATCTAATTGATAACAGTAGTGGAGTCAGGCCATTGCAAAAACACTATTTTTAACTCCCACACTAATAGGCTTAAACATTCCAGGTTTCAACATGACAAAATTAAGATTCCACATGCAAACATCACTAAACCTCTTCTAATGCACCTATAGCACAAGCCAAATTATGCAAGTACAAACTATTTCCCAAATATTCTTTCAAATGCTAATTTTAAGTCAGCCTCAGGCACATTTTGAACTATGGGGTGAAGTGCTTTGTGCAACTCCACTCAGTACACACTTTGAGAGATGTAATAAGTAATAAATAATTCTACTATGTATACATGGGCAATATAACACTTATTTTAAACACTGGGTATAAATGGGGGAAAACTAAACAAAGCATACCACACAGTACTACAGCCAAATCACTTGAGGAGGGATATATGAGAGAGAAAACTCTCCAGGGAACTGAAGAAAAGTGCCTTAAAGCTTCAGTACCATTTAACTTATAACTGTAGTTAGTATCTGAACGGTGCAACTGCAATGTAACCAATGAAGGAATGATTTATGATGGCTATGCCTAATCAAATCTCTCTCACTTCTACAAGCAATTCAACAGCACAGCATGTTCCATGTCGCTGCATACAGTACAATCATCCTTCCAGTCATTCAGGCCAATAAACCAATGGTTACCTTTTAACAATAGGCTGCACCCAAATCTTGCCACATTTTCAGGATCCATCCTGTTGTTTCTGTCTAAACTGCCAGAACTCTCTTCCGGGGCTCTCATCAACTTGCATCTTAGCTTTTGTAACCTTACCCTGTCCAGCTCCGAGTAATGACACATTCACGCACCTCTCCAAAATACACTCAGATCCATTCAAAATACAGCTGCTAAGATCATCTTCTGGGCCACATGATCAACCTTGACTCAAATCCTCCACTTTAGCAAATTTGAACTTCTTGTCCACAAACTTCAAGGCCTTTCAAATCCATCTCTCCCTACACACAAATCCCCCAAAATATAGGAACACACGCACACAAACTGGCATGTGTCACCTTGGGGTACAGACCTACAAACAATTTACTATTATGGAAAAAAAAAAAAGGCAGGACTTTACCATACACCAGATGCCTGGTGGGAACAAGCCACACATGTTCTTACTCTCTCCTAACTACATAGTTGATCCGATACAAGACATCACCCTCGCCCCTCTCCTAAATGGCAGCTAAACCAAGTGTCTGTCTTCCTTTATTGAAAATGGAGCCATTTCACTCTGCCTTCCACATGCCACCCTGCAAGAGCAAGCACTCAGGCACTTACACAAAGTAAATCCCTCCCACACTTCTACCCTGCGGTTTGCATTCCCATACACTTCAACTAAAAGTTGTGTGAGGAAAGGACCATACATTCACATGCCTTCATACAGACACTAGCATAACTAGAAGCCCTATTACAAAAGGGGCCTCCAACTACTGCAATAAAGTGCCAGGTGTTCATAAAGCTGTTGCAAACAGTCTAAATATTTTACTCATGCATGCAAAAGCCTGCTGCAGCATTGTTATAAATCGCTGTGCTCTGAGCCAAGGGTAAATACTATATTTGCAAGTTAAGATATAGCCAATCTGGAGTGGGACACAAGAGTGGTAATTTGCAACAAAACCGTACCAAATCATCCATCCTAAACGACTATAAGGAATATGTAAATGTATCCCACTATTTGGTTAATGGATAAAAACAAACTATGTGCATCACAAACTGACATCATAGATCAGAGCAATAGCCCAGTTCCCACCTGCAAGAGTCATCATAATTTCAACTTCATCTCAAAAGCAGGTAAGTATTCGTGAAACTCGCACACAGCAGGAAGAAGTTATTCACAACAGTGGATATAACATCTCTGCAACTAGAAAAACAGGATCTAATACAGGATGTTTTAAAATCTATTCTCAAAATAGCAACAAAAGGTTAGAGGTATTAGGAAACAGTTTTAGTCAATGATTAAAGGAGGAAAAAAAAGATAATAGACACTCGCTTTTAGGCTGTCACGGGGAATATAACTATTAAGTCCAGCTCGAATAACCAAAGTGTGCAATTTCAATAACCGTATTTAAGCTACATTCCATGTGGTTAAATCACAGTTCCTCTTATGTGGAAAAAAAATCTGTCCAAAACACACTGTGTGCTTTCACTTGAGTGTGCATACTGCTGGTGAAACATTAATCATTTAACATAAAAAGCAATATGTACACTTACACTGCTAACACACAAGGCATAGCCTCTCCCCAAAGATTATGCTATTTAGCAGGTTAATACATGAGACAACAGGGCAGCTAATGGAGCGTGCAGAAAGGTAATTGGTGAGCAGACAGACAACAGGAGGATTTGTGGATGAAGGGTGGTTAAAAGAGGGATTAATATGGGGGTGGGGGATTTTTTCAGACAAGGACTGCTTCAAGAGTAGGGACCAGCGTTTAAGTCACTGCATTCAGGACAAACCTCGCCACCACAAAAAAAAAAACAAACAAAAAACCGCTAGCATGCAGATGTTAAACAAATCTGATCACTGTCCACGGTTACAAATGCATGATTTGAACCTGCTTACTACAAAAGTTCTTGGTCGTTGTACACGCACATATTAAAGCTACCATCACAGGAGAAGTCGGTGAACGTAGGCTTAAAAGTAAAATGAGCCCGCTGCCCTTACAAAGCAGACTACTTCCTCCAGTTAGTACTTTATCAGTCAATATCTTCATGTGACCATAAACTGCTTTTGAAACAAACAAAAAAAATGGCCAAGATCTCTGAAAACGTCCGTGTACTCGTCCCTTCCTTCCTAAATCCAATCTCCAGCCTCCCCTCCTAAAAACCACATCCTACTCACTAGAGTTGCTCCCTGGGATTTACTGCTCGGCTTCCCCCGCCAGCCCGTCCCTGTCCCTATCCCCACCGCCACGGTCAGGAGCAATCGCACGTTGTTTCAGCTTTAACTGAACCCTTCAGACGCCGTTCGACACGGCTCTTTGGGGAGACGCGGTATCTTTTATTACGCCGACTAAATCGTCAGAAAACCAGTGGTCCTTTGCACGCTTTCGGGCACAAACACCCTCCCTCCAGGCAGCGAGGAGACGCGGTCAAGAAGTCCTTCAGGCTTCGTTCCAGCTTGGCGGACACTTTCCGTGCCGGGCGATTCACACGCTGCGCGTTCGCAAACCGTTAGGGCTGGAAGGGACCCCTGCACGTACCCCCCCCCCCCCCACAGCACCCTCGACTGCCCCTCGGCTTCACGCCCCAGCCCCGCCACCGCCTCAAAGAAAAGCAAAATACAAAACGGGGACTACGTCCATTTGGGACACGACAACGCGCTGGTTTCCACACCCCCCCCCCATAACAAACCCCGGTGCCCCGGGCGGGGGTCCCGTCCAGCCCTGAACCGCCAACTCGGTCCTGAAGTGTTTCGAGGTGCTTTGATCCCCCTCCCCGACCCCTACACACACCCAGGGGGCCCTTGTTAGACTCAACACCCCCCCAGGCAACACCGGCTCCAGCTTTTGCGACACAGAAAGAATTAATTAATGAATTAATTAATTAATAATGATGATGATAAACATGCAATTCTTTGCCCCGCGGGCCCGGACGGGAAGGGGAAGGGGGGGGGGTGGAGGACGAGCCGGCGCCGCGCTCCCGCCTTACCCATGCTGCGCCCGGCCGGGCTCGGCGAGCCGCGCTGCAGGCTCCGGCGGGGGCTCAGGCCGCGCCCGGCGGCGCCATGCGGGCGGGCACTGCTCGGCTCGGCCCCGCCCCGCCCCGCCCCTCGCCCAAGTCCCGCGAGAGCTCGGGCCGGGCAGCTTTCCTGACTGCGCCCCCCGGAGGAATCCGTGCGCGCCCTCGGCCCGGGGATGGGGGGCGGGGGGATGCGCCGCGATGTCCCCGCGCGGGAAAGAGTTCCCTGCCGTTCCACGTGCGCGCGCACACCCGGCAGATAGTCCCTCATCGTTCTCCTGCCGCACGTGCACATGGGCACGGGACATCTAGTCCTTCGTCATGCCCTTACCCGTGCGCGCGCGCGCACACACACACACACACACACACACGACATATATTCCTTCGTCGTGCTCTTACCCGCGCGCGCGCGCACACACACACACACACACACACACACACATATTCCTTCGTCGTGCTCTTACCCGCGCGCGCGCGCACACACACGCACACACACACACGACATATATTCCTTCGTCGTGCTCTTACCCGCGCGCGCGCACACACACACACACACACACACACACGACATATATTCCTTCGTCTTGCCCTTACACGTGCACACACGTACACACACACACATAGGAGACATATTCCTACATGGTTCCCCTACACACGCGGTCACATGTGCACACACAGAGAAGACATGTATTCCCTCATCGTTCCCCTACACATGTGCACACACGTACATACACACACACAGGAGACGTATTCCTTCATCATTCCCCTACACACGTGCACACGTGCATACACAACATATTCCTTCATCATTGCCCTACACATGCACACACATAACACACACATAGGAGACACGTATTCCCTCATCGTTCCCCTACGCACACGTACACATGTGCACACGACATATTCCTTCATCATTGCCCTACACATGCACACACACACATACATACACACACATAGGAGACATATTCCTTCATCGTTCCCCTACATACATGCACACACGTGCACACACAACATATATTCCCTCATCGTTCCCCTACATACATGCACACACACACACTCACAGGAGACATGTATTCCTTCATCGCTCCCCTACACATGCGCACACATGTGCAAGCACACACAGTACATATATCCCCTCATCATTCCCCTACACTCACACACACACACGAGACATGTATTCCCTCCTCATTCCCACATACACCAATCATATCCCCCGCTAATTCCCCTAAGCCCTACACACACACACACACACACACATAGGGGAGATACTCCCTCGTAACTCCCTCACACACACATGCACAGGGGACAAATTGCAAGTGCAATAAGTGCACATAACACTAATAACAAGTGCATAGGGGCATAGTCCCCCATCATCCCCCTACACACACACACGTGCATAGGGGACACATTCCCCCACAACTCCCTTGCACACACTCACATAGGTTGAGGACTATGGGCCGATCTGGGATTTGAAAAAGGAAGGGGAGGGAGGTGTGGCTTGTGCGGCACATCATCACGTAGAGCGCAACACATTTTTCTCTGATTAAAGAGAACTAGAAGCTTGACTAATACGCTAGAGGGGCTAGCGCTAAATTATTCAGTTTAAGAACAAAGCAAAGACCAAACAGAACTGTATTGGAATGTGCACTAATTTGCTAGTTTAAGTTAAAAAAAATACAAACTAAGCAAAAAATAATCAAAAGACGTTGTTTCTTTAGTCCTGAGGCCATTGTAGTTAAAAGCACATCTCTCATTCAGATTCATACAGCAAAATCTTGTCTTGTTGTATGTCTTGATGGTGCCTCCAGTATTTCACTGTCAGCCATTTCTACACCTGAGATAATATCACCACACCTAAGTTAAGGTTTTTATCTATAGATGAAACAGTCTGCAGGGCTATGAGATAAAAGAGAGACATGGCTAACCAACAGCAAAATGGCAGAAAAAAGGTTTGTTTGAAAAGTGGAACATCAGGACCATTAAAAAGGAGAGAGGATTGTTAACACCTGTGAAGTAAAGAGATTAGCAGAAATCAGACTATGAGTCATGAAGTCAATCGACTCCACAGTGCTGCCTGAATAGAAATGCCACTTCCCCTCCCAGGCAATTAGTTTTTTAGATGGAG
This sequence comes from Alligator mississippiensis, assembly GCF_030867095.1. NCBI lineage: Eukaryota > Metazoa > Chordata > Crocodylia > Alligatoridae > Alligator > Alligator mississippiensis. Next base: position 14,079,266 of record NC_081824.1, on the reverse strand, counting down.
TGGGAATCACAGATCGGGGGGCAGTTGCACCACTGCACTCCCCCCCCCTGGATCCACCCCTGTGGGGGACATATTCCCCACAACCCCACTACACAAACACACCCAAGGGAGGTCCTCTGCTCCACATTCAACCTCCACTGTACAAATTCTTTCTGGGACACAGATCCCTGGGGAGATAACCCTCCTGACCCCGACATAGGGAATACTCTTGCCATATAGAGAGGATTATTTGTTCACCTCCAGTGGGAAAGAGTCTCTCTTTGTTTCAGACATGCAGGCATACACATATACTTGGGAGATATTCACCCTGAAACTCTTCCCGCCTCCCACACACACACACACAAGCTCCCTCCTACCACTTGCAAACACACACGCTCAGGAGAATTTGCTCATCCCTCCACTTGCAACCGTCCACAAGAGATGCTCCTTTCCTCCACTGCCCATGCACCCACAAAAGAAGCACATCATTTTTGACCCAATGTGGAGGAGATTCTTGTTCCCTTAGGGGGTACCCTGCACCTGTTTACTCCCACAGTGCCCCAGGGAGTATCCCTCATTTACGTTATGCATAGGAGACCGCTCCATCACACCTACCATTGCCAGATCTCACAGAAAAACCAGGGACTGAACATGATGTCCTTCCAGGAGGTGCATTGGCAAGGCATGTTTCTGCATCTTGTAAAGTGCCACTTTGCAGAGATTGCTAACCTGGCACCTTTAACCAATATGCACTCACTATTCACTCTAAAAACGTAAATAACTTTGAGGAAGATTGTTTGAAAACAAAGGAGGCATGGGGGAAAATTACTTGGAGTATTTCTACATAATTAATACCATATCAGGCAATCTCCTATGCATATACTTTTAAGCTCCTTGACTTTCCTCCTCAGCTTCTTTATTGCTTCCTTCTTATATATGCAAGGTGTCTATATTACAAAGATCATAGCTTACACCAAGAAGGGCCATGACATATGTCTGTAAACAGCTCCCCTGCCCTTCCTATAATAACACAGGGCCCACTACAATATAAAATCAGGTAATGCCTCAGAAAACTGAACGCCCTGAGCCTGATTCTCCTTTTACTGCAGTGTAAAATCAGTAGAAAGTCTACTGATTTGCATTTGTAAAAATTGTTCATTGGATAAGGATTAAGCTTTTTGTTTCCGTGAGTGATTTTCTCAGCTTCTGGAACAATTACATTCCTAAAACCCCTGACTATGTGTAGTAGTGTGAGAGCTGTACTATTATGTGGCTGGTTGCATCTAGCATTGTGATTTTCTTTGAAAAATATTCACTCATTTCATAGATCTTAAGGACAGAAGAGGCTTGTGCTCATCTAGTCATCTATGACACAAAAGCATTGTACCCAGTAGTAACCCAGCTATTCCAACATAGACTTGTTTGCCCCAAAAAATAATTCTGAGTTCCCTCTCTGGAAATTTGAAAACTAAGAGGGGAGAATGAAACTGAAAAAAATATTCTCAACTGCTTCCATAACTTATCATTTGGTTCTTTTACCTGCCCTGGCCTTCCACATGCATTTTCTGAAATATGAGATTTTCCTCTTTATGAGCTCATTTTCGATTCTCCTATTCCAGTCACTCCCACAGTGGTTCTTCCATTTCTCTGTTTGTCGGCAAACAGAAAAGTCCTAAGGCAAAACAACCACCGTATTCCCTCAAATGATCATGGAAGAACAGCTTGTAGGCGCTAGATTAACTAAACCAAAGCAAAGACTTGGTGGCACAGGACGCATCTACACGAGAGGCTATGGCCCCATACCATCGCCGGGCATGAACCGTGACAGTGACACTGCTGTGCAGTAGTAACGAGCTATTGTGCAGTAGCTCATTACTACTGTGCAGTAGCATCTAAAAAAACCCATGCAGGGATGGTAGTGCACAGTAATGCTGGTTACTGAACTGTCATTTAGTACTTAGTCAAGCAAGTACTAAGTGACTGTGCAGTAACAACACCGCTCGTGTAGCCGCAGTCAAGTACAATTATTAGGTCAACTCCAATAAAAAAATATTTTTCACCAGGAATTCAAATTTATAAAATCACAAAAGGAATCTCTTTTAACATTCCAGCAATTTCTGCCAAAAACTGAATGTTTAAACCCAAAAAGAAGAAGCTACATACTGAAATATAACAATTAAAGCAGACCAGGCAACACACACAAAATTAAATTCCCAATAGCCTCTCTATGCCATCCATCAGCATCAATATTTCCTTCTTCAACAACCATCCTGGTTGCCTAGCAAGCTATTTTAGACTAAGGGTATAGTGCTAACATTGTATAAGATGCAGAGTACTGGGCCAGGAGGACACCATTTCTAGACTTGGGAGAAGTATGGGGACTCATCCCCTATGCTAGGGATCTGTCTGTGGACCCATCCTCAGTTTCAGTTCAATACCTTAGAGGTATTGGTGATTAGCCTGAAATCTAGGGTGGCCAGGACCCACACCTGAAGCCATTTCCAGATAGAGTTTGCCAAGGAGAGGATGTCATTCTGTTGGAAAGAGACCCTCAGAGTAATGTTGCCAGTATTTCTCTCACACACCGAAGAGATTTCTGTTCAAGACCTCTTTTGACCATAGTTGGGCCTTATTGTTACTAGGTGTGTATGCACAAGACATTTACTGTTCGGTTGACTAATTAAGTGTGCAGAAAACATCTCAGCACCAACATGTGCGCCCCTATTAGGGCACACAAAGCTAATAAGCTCTGCAACAGGGTAGGACTTGTAAATATAAGTCCTACCCTGCTGCAGAGTTTTTCATGTACAGCATTGCATGTGTAGACATTGATGGGGCTGGCTGGGGCATGAGGGTGTTTCAGTGCAGAGGCTGGCTGCCAGCTAGCTGCTTAATGAAGTACTTTCATGCCCCAGCCAGCCCCACTACAGCACACCGATCCCGGTCAGAGCAGCCCCAGGATGCAGGGCCCTTGGCTAGCTGGGGCTGCTGAGACCCAGGTCAATGTGTTGCAGTCCAGGTACACATGTAAACCACGGGCCCAGGAGCTTCCTGGGAGCAATAAACTGCAGAGCAATAAGCTCCACAATTTATTGCTGTGCATTAATGGCACATGTAGATGCATCCACTCTGCAGGTAACATTTTAGATGAGGTTTATTTGTAAAAAAGGCACTATTTCAAGACCATGTTGCAGCTGTCATCCACTGTGTTTTTGGTGGAAACTCAGAGGCAGTGAAAGACACCTTTTGTCATTTAAACAGATTTAGAAAAGAATAGGCACCTTGGCTCTGGAAAGACAAGTACGTATGATGTGATGTTGATGAAGTTTAGAGAATATAAAATGGCAGGCCCCTTTAAAATGTAAGCAACACAGATGTTTCTGCTGCAAACATCTTTTCATGCATGATTCAAAATGAAATATTTCCGGATAAAAATAGCCTAATAAGAATGTCAACAAATTCCAGATGCTAGGTTTTGTTTGTTGGTTGTTTTTGGTTTTGGTTTTTTTTTTGGGGGGGGGGGGGCATTATATATATATATATATATATATATATATATATATATATATATATATAAATTTATTTTTTTATTTTGGATTTCAACAAAAGAGTCACAAGCACAAAAGTTAAAATCTGATGCCTGGATTTAGGTCAACATGTGACGTATCATCCATATCATGGCATAAGGTTTCCTCTCCTGAGACAACATTTTGGGGCAGATTCTGTAGTAGTGACAAATTGAGGGTGGAACTGTACCACAAAGGCCTGGGAAAGAATTCCCCTGCCCTGGGTTAGCTCCATAGCAAGCCAGCAAAGACTGAAAGAGAGAGTGGCTTTTTTTTAATCTATGAATCTCCAGAGGCATAACTTTTAATGCTAAGAAATGTACCTTGTTAGGGGTGGATTATACTCCATCTGCCTCCTGCCAGTTTATTGCATCTTCCTTCCAGGAATTTGGAGCTGCTACTGCCAGAGACAGAATGTTCAGCTAAATGAACTAGAGGTCTGATCTAGGAGGACAATGCATTTATTATGGGAAAAACTGGTGGTTACAGTAAGGGTAAAAAGATAAGTGAAGGCAGGGTAGATATGCACCTTATAGACTTACTAAATAATACACAGAGAAAGAGAACAAAAGCTTTTGTGTGATGAAGCTCACTTCATCAGATCAGAAAGACGAGTGTCCATAGTGCATGCCATTACAGATATTAAGAGGTGTTCTAGAGACTGAGAGTAGAACAACCCACAGACAACTATAAAGAAGCTGATGTACATTAGACCCCCTTCACTCTGCTTCACTTTATGTTATTTGAACATCTGTGTCTGCACCAAACTTCATCACCTTGAGTTCTGCAAAAGTGCAGGAATCTGCTTCTGTGCTCATAGCAACACAGAGCTATATGAGTTAGCAATCACACACAACATATGCCTCAAAAGTCGCAGTCAAGACCAGTCGTTAAACCTCGTGTCCATTGAACTCCACTTCCCCTGTAACCTATATCTGATATCACATTTAGCAATACATGCCATTACATTATGCAGTCATTAAATACTAAACTCAAGTCATAATTTTTTCTGCCTGAGGCAGGATCATTTCTTCCCAAACCATCCTATACAAACCATAATCTAAACTCTACATATATCATGTTCTGGGTCTCACCCTCCTCATCTGTAAATGGTTGATAGTTATGTGCTTCACTAGGATGTTGTAAGAATTAACTAGCTAATATGTGTATGTTGTTTTGAAAATTCAGACCTTTCCTATAGGTTTTTAGGAGAGTACAAGAGGACTGGTTCTTCATTTCCTGGTACTTTATGTAGTCATTGATATCAGTGCAAAAGGGTATAAAATGCAATTTGTATTATTATTTGTCTGTGTTTAATGTATATGCATTTCTGAGTTCATCTCAAATACCATAGGCTCTGCCAAAATATATGCAATGAATTCCTTTCATATTAGAGCTTACATCAACATTTTTTAAAATAAGATAATGGGCACTCTCAAATGATTTGTGCTTGAATGTATGCCACTGTATGTTAAACTTACTGGAATTTGTATTCCACTGATTTTGTCCAGAGGTCTTGGCAGGTAAGAAAATGGAAAATAATACCAATGCAAGTACTGCTTTTTTATTTCATAGAATCATAGAAATTAAGGGCTGGAAGGGACCTCAAAAGATCATCAAGTCCAACACCCCTGCTCTGGGCAGGAACACTGCTGAGATCAGATGACCCCAGCAAGGTGTCTGTCCAGTCTCCTCTTGAAAACTTCTAAGGTTGGGGACTGCACCCCTCCTTGAGAAGTCTATTCCAGATTCTGGTCATACATATCATAAAGAAGTTCTTCCTTACATCCAACCTGAAACCATCGCCTAACAGTTTATGGCCATGGCTCCATGTCCTCCCATGGGGTGTCCTACTGAACAATTTTTTACCCAGCTCTTCATATTCACCCCTTACATGCATATAGACGGCCACCAAGTCCCCCTTCAGTCTTCTCTTCCCTAGGCTGAGCAGTCCTAGATCCATCAGTCTTTCCTCATAAAGTTTGTCCTCCAGACCTTCCTTCATTCTCGTGGTCCTTCTCTGGGACATTTCAAGATTCTCCACATCTTTTTTGAAGTGTGGCACTCAGAACTGGACACAGTACTGCAGCTGTGGTCTCACCAGCATCATGTAAAGAGGAAGTATCACCTCCTTAGGCCTGCTCACAACGCATCAACTAATGCATCCCAATATGCTATTAGCTCTGTTGACTACAGCGTCGCACTGGCGGCTCATGTTCATCCTGTGATCAACCATAAGCCCAAGATGCCTTTCAGCCATTGTGTTGTCCAGGACATCTCCTCCTAACCTATATTCATGTCACTGGTTACTTCTCCCCACATGAAGCACTCTGCATTTATCCTTATTGAACTGCATCCAGTTCCTTTCTGCCCACCGTTCCAGCTTATCCTTTCCAGGTTTCAAACTTTCATTACAAGATGTGCAAACGAGAGACTGGCATAAGAATTGATGAGTCAGTTTATAACACAAGGTGGGAATTATGCAAATTGCTAGCACTAAGGATATCCCTTCTCCTGCCCCACAGAAAACAAAAAACATTAGTAGCACCTTTTCATGCTAAGCCCATGCAAAAACACTGTATGCAATCTTTTTCCCAATTACAATAATCTTGAAATGACTCAGTTGCTTCTTCATTTATGGAACTTGCATGCAGAGCATTCAAAACTTCTGAAATGTAAAAACTGAGTATTTTCCCCCCCACCTCACCCCCAAAATAAAACCTGTTTTATGAGTAATAACATAAATATGGTTTGGGGCACTGGCAAGAATGATGCAATAACTGAATATTTCTCTTTAATCATCCGGGTTGTTTCAAAACACACCAGCCCAGGTTAGCTATCAGAAAAATGTGCTTCTACTTCATCTTTCATAACAGTAACTTCAAAACAACCATAGGCAGAGACGCACTTTGCTCTGGGAGTATACAGGCCCTAGCACCAAGAAGTTAAGTCGTCTTGACTGTAATGCTGACCTTTCATTGTTCATACCACTTCTATTAGGCAATGTTACATTATTTAAAAAGACAGGTCTGTGTTGCAGGGCAAAGCGTTCAACAAAATCAAATACTTCCATTTAGCTGAAAAAGGCTGGACTCCCTCTGCTGGCCTATTCCAAAGTCAGTTGAGTTTGAAAAAGGATAGATGCATCTGATTTCCAGAAAAATGTTTTGGAAAATATAGGTTCTGCCATTCAAAGCATAGTTGCAAATTATTAAGTAGGTCATCATTAAACGACCACTGGCTATCCTGCACATTGAATGAAGCAGGAGTCCTGTGGTAAGTAACAGGATGTGATCACATAAATAAAGATTGTATGTTAATGCATGTGAAATATGCCCCTCTGGACTCTTCATCCTAATCAGCTTCCCACACCCAGATCCCAGCCCCAGCATCCTTGCCTTATCAGTTTCCTTCTTCCTAGTTCCTCGCCATTTTCTTTCTCCCTCTCCGCGGCCTCTCGTTACCCATCCACTCACATTCCGCTTTTACACTGGCACTCAGCACCTGTCTTTCTTCCATTTCCTCTCTCACTCTCAGTGTCGTTCCCTCTCCTGCCTCTGCCCAATCAGTCACAATACTTCCCTTACAGATACTCCCCCAAACCTCTTGCCCTGTTTCACAGTCCCAGTCTCCTTGCCCTCCCAGTACCAGTCTCTGCCAGTTCCTCATCTGATCATTGTTTGTCCTAGTCCTTCATGTTGTAGTTCCCAATCTTCTTGCTTTGTGTCCCTCTATAAATTCCTGTCCCAGCCATCTTGTCCAAGCACACTCTCCTTCCTCACTCTCAGACTGTTTTTTTGTTCAGCTAGTCTTTTCCTTCTTTTCTCATCCTGAGACCTCCATAAAGTTCTTTCTTCGGAAGAATGCTAACATGCCTTTCCATTAATCCCATACTAACTATAGAATAACTTAGTCATGCATATGCTTAAATTTTCTCTTCGGTTTGTTTTAGTGGCAACCAGCATCTATTGTCTTATAGAAAACCTCATTAAAGTATAAAAACTGTCTCTGGAATCTTTTAGATTAAACTATTTCAATGATAACTGAAAAATGGCCTGTTCATCTGATCACCAGATTAGGAATCAGGAAATTCAGAGTTCTAGTTTCTCTGATTCACTTTTTCCACCTCTGATGTGTAGTTAATTCCACCGGGCAAGGGGTTTATAATGTTAAATTAACAGGTGCTGGTAAATAGCTTGTTAAAAAATTAAATACTATTCAAATTCTAAATGAAGTGTCAGAAATATTCCTTTTATTGGACACCTGTTACCTGAACCAGGAATACTTGTAACTGTGGGATCTGAAAATAAAGATATCAAAAGATTAATCAGTCATGAGTCCATTAATAACAATTTCTAAAGCAGTCATCCCTATGAAAACGATTCCTATGTTTTCTCTCAGTTTCTTTTTTAGAATTCGGCTCATTCATAAAGAGCTATTGACATTAATGAATACAAAGCTGTAAAAAGTAGGGAGAAAACCTTCTTTCTGTTTATAGATGCTGATAAGAAATATAAAGTGTCCATGGGTCGGTACAAGCAGCCTGACCTCACGTGTATACTTAAAAACACTTTACTGGATCTAAAAAGAAAAGGGTATCTAAACCCGGCAGTTTGGCTGGAATGCAAAGTTGCTGCAATGGATTAATTCAAGTCTAAAAGAAACAGAAGCGGAAAAAGCAGGCTAGGCTGGGGGTTTCCTTTACACCCACGTTCTCTGTCTAGAAAGCAGCAGCTGAGCCACCCCCTTCTTCTGGCTGCACTAACCCCTCTGGCAGGCAAAGTTTGGGATTTCCTGATATTAATGTTTAGAACAAAGAAATCCCGTCTTTAGAGGCCAAGGGGCTAATGATTTCCTCAGGCATCTGACTTAATCCACAGCTGTGTGCCTCATCTTTTGGGGCTTGCAGAAACACAAGTCACTGAAAAGTATTTGTTGTTTTGTTTTATGCAGGGGTAGGGAGGATCAGGCACCCTTTGTCTCTTCAATAGCACTAGCACCAGTCCTGCTTTACCTAAATGCAGCACATCTATGCCCGGGATTTGCGTATATAGGTATATTAGTGCAAAACCTGCACGAAGGCCTAGGGTCTAAATATAGGGGTCTCTAGGCATGTCAACACATGTATTTACATGCACCTAAACTCAATGTGTTTTTGCTTAAGATGGATTATGGTGATTTAGGCATGCATCTACATGTGGACACGCTAATGCGCATTAAGGCACATTAAATTTAGGGACAAATAGCTAAGTCACATTAGTGCACATGTAGATACACTAATGCACATTAACGTGGTGTGTATCCTTTTGACACACACCATGTTAATGCGCATTAACACATCTACACATGCACTCATGTGGCTAGCTATTTGCACCTAAATTTGATACCTGCCTTATGCAGGTATCAAATTTAGGCTCTCGTAGCCTTAAATCACCATTGTTTAATATGCATTAAGGACATGCATGTGTAGACACGCAGTCTTAATGCACCTTAAAAATGGTGATTTTAGGTTAAACCCACTTAAAAGAGGCACACGTACATGCATCCTCTGTCTTCAAACGATGCTGTCACTTATACTTAAGCATAGTCTGGTGGGATTGCAATGGATGTGTAGTTGAGGGCATTGTTTGCAACTGAGCTAGCTGCATCATAGAGAATAAGGGCAACATTTGACCTATAGTATCTTCGTTACTGGAGATCATGCACAAGACATGTAGACCCATTTTAAGTTTTTAGCTTCCAAGAGACATAAGAGTTAGTAAAACTGTGATTTTTCTAACTGAACAAATATAATGGATGGATCACTCAGATGCAACAACTTTGGAAGCCATTTCTCTCATGCTGTCTATTAAACACTTTTCAGGACAGAAAACTTCTAAGATTTCAGACTGGTAGAACATATGCATGGATTTTAAAAAGTTAAAAAGAACATGATATATGTAGAGTTTAGATTATGGTTTGTATAGGATGGTTTGGGAAGAAATGATCCTGCCTCAGGCAGAGGACTGGACTAGATGACCTCTAGAGGTCCTTTCCAGCCTGATTTCTCTGTGATTATATAAGTAGGGCCATACTGAATTCACGGTGGAAGTGGGATGCACTGCAGCTCTGTTAATCTTGCTGGTTCCCCTCACGCCCCCACTATGCTGATTGGTGGAAGAGCCCCACTTGTGGCTCACTCCTGATTTTTGGGGAGGCAAAAATTGAAGTTTTAAATGTGGCACCATTTTTGCCTCTTGCTGCTGATTGGCTGAGGGGCCCTGGTGGCCCCACTGCTTGCTGCTGATTGGTGGGGAGGTAAAAACAGTACCATGTTTAAAACTGTGGTTTTCACTTTCCTACTGATCAGGAGTGAGCTGCAAGCAGGGCCCCTCCACCAATCAGTGTGGAGGTCAGGGAGAGGTGGATGGGGGAACATGCAAGATTAAAGGAACCTGCGGTACATCCCACTTCTGCCGTGACTTCAGTAAGGGCCTATCTATAAGTAGATTCATAGATTATAAGGCTGGAAGGGACCTTGGAAGATCATCAGGTCCTGCCCTCTCTACCAGGCAGGAAAGACAGCTAGGGTCAGATGACTCCAGCAAGGTGACTGTCCAGTCTCCTCTTGAAGATTTCCAGGGTAGGTGATTGCACCACCTCTGGGGGGAACTTATTCTAGTCTGGACACTCTAACTGTGAAGAAGTTTTTCCTAATGTTGAGCCTGAAATGGTCTTCCAGGAGTTTGTGGTCATTACTCCTGGTTTTCCCCAAGGGTGCCCTGATGGATAGTTGTTCACTGAGCCCTTGATGTACTCCCCTAATATAGCAGTAAGCTGCTACCAAGTCCCCTCTCAGCCTTCTCTTTTTCAGGCTGAAGAGTCTCAGGTCCTTCAGCCTTTTCTCGTATGGCTTGCTATGCAAGTCTCTGATCATATGGGTGGCCTTCCTCTGGACTCTCTCAAGCTTTACCATGTTAGAGTGCAGTGCCCAGAACTGGATGCAGTACTCCAGTTGGGGGTCTCACCAAAGCCGAGTAAAGTGGAAGAATCACTGCCTTGGTTTTCATGGAGATGCATTGATTGATGCATGCCAGAGTATTATTTGCCCTGCTGGCAATAGCATTGCACTGCCGGCTCATATTTATACAATAGTCTATTATTCCCCCCAAGTCCCTTTTGTTCATGGTGTTGGACAGTTTGGTGCTGCCAAGCCTATAGGTGTGCAGGGGGTTGTTTGTCCCCAGGTGGAGCACTTTACATTTCTCAGTGACTTCATCTGGTTCCAACTCGCCCAACTTGCCAGCCCGTCTAGATCTGCCTGTATCTGTAGCCTATCTTCAAGCATGACCATGCTTCCCCATAACTTGGGGACTGACCCCTGTGGGACACCACTGCCCACTTCTCACCAGGATGACACAGATCTGTTCATTAGGACTCTCTGGGTCCTATCCTGCAGCCAGCTTCCTACCCACCTAACTGTCTCACAGTTAGGCTCATGATCCTTCAATTTTCTCATGAGAACATTGTGGAACACCAGATCAAAGGCTTTTTGGAAGTCAAGGTATACAACGTCAACGTCTTCTCTCTTGTCCAGGTGGCAAGTTAACTGATTGTAAAAGGAGATGAGGTTGGTAAGAGCAGACCTGCCTGCAATGAGGCCATGCTGGCTGTTGTTCAAAATCCTACCTTCTGCAAGCCTATCATAGATAGACTCCTTAATGATTTTTCACCGGATTTTCCCTGGGGGAGAAGTTAGGCTAATTGGCCTATAGTTACCTGGGTCCTCCCTCTTCCAATTCTTGAAGATGGATACAACACTGACCCTCTTCCAGTCCTCAAAGACCACTCGGGAGCACCACAGGTTTTGGAAGAGTTTTGCCAGGGGCTCCATGATGACTTCGGCCAGCTCTTTCAGCACTCTCAGATGGAGTTCATCCAGTCCTGCTGACTTATATATGTCTAATTTCTTTAATTGATCACACAACAGTTCTACATCAATAGTAGGGAGGCGGTCATTCCTGCCCTGCTCATTCTGAACCCTATCAGATTTTCCCCTTGGCCCAGTGAAATACCAAAGCAAAGTAGTTATTCAGGAGTTCGGATTTCTCCTGAGTGTCAGTAACCAGCTCTCCTGAATTGTTGATCAATGGCCCCATTTGTTTTTCTTCTGTTCCCTACATACCTAAAGAAGGACTTCTTGTTGTCCTTGATTCCCGTTGTTAATCTAAGTTCAGTCACCACCTTAGCCTTTCTAATTTGTTCCCTACAAGTGTGGGCTGTTGTTGTATAGTCCTCCTTGGGCAAAACAGAATAGAGACAAGCCATAGAATAGATCCTACACAACTGATTGGGTTCAAGGAAGTACCAAGAGTAACTTATCTTAAAATAGAAGTGTCTGGTGTTTTAATTCACATACTGCAGGATATAAACCCAGAGCAATACTCCTTTCCATGATGTGCTGCAGGAACTCCTTGGAGCCCCTGGAGATTAAGTATTTATTGATTTTTTTTTTAAAAATATCTTGAAGTTTCCCTGAGCCTGATGAAGGGTCTGAGCCCAAAAGCTTGTAGAAAAAGATAATTTTTTGCAATTTCTCAATTGGTCTAATACAAGGTATAATTTCTAGATGAAGAGTTCTAGATGTTTGCATTTCTTAAGTACAAATGCTACACTTGCAGTATAGCAATCTTGTTTACTGGTTTCGGAACAAAGGAATGTGAGCATACAAGTTTACCGCTTCATGCTTTTAGATTAGCATGCCACCACCCTACTAGCCAGGGTGGAGTGATACTAACTAGACCTAATTTCCTTGATGGATTTGCCTTCTCTCTGAGTACTATTTACCCATACCATGACTCATCCCTTTGGATTATAGCTCTTCTCAAGTGTGTCATGACCCAAAGGTCTGATTTTTTTGTGTGTGCTTCGGAACTAAGAATTATCCCCGTGGGTTTACAGCTTCATTGCACGGTGGAGTTCTGCTGCGCAGAGAACCCGCGTGCAGGGAAGTGTTCCCGCTACTTTGCAGCGATCTTTGCAGGGTGCATTTTCTTTGCAACACAGAAATGCACGGTGCAAAGATTTCCCGCTCGTCGTATGCAAATTCGTGGCCCGCAGTTGGCTAGTGCTAAATTATTCACACGTGGCAGCTAGCGATTGGCCTGCTAGCCGTATAAGAGGCTTGAGCAGTTTCCGCCCAAGCCGAAGAGGACTCCTCATCCATCTCGTGGGGACTCTGGGTGTGCGCGGCAGGGTAATAGAAACCCTGTGTGATGCTCAGAGGAGTTTGGCGGCCTGATCCACCGCCCACCTCTTCCCGTCTTCGAACGGAGCCTACTATAAGACATATCGATGAGTTTTATGCGCACTTGTCCTGGACATCCGGAGTTTGTCTGTGTGGAGCCTAGCAAGCTCCACGTGATTGTTCATGTTCTGTCTGCGTGGAGCCTTGCAAACTCCACGTGTGTTCGTGTTTTCTGTTGTAACCGCAACTCAAGCAAGTTCTCAACCTGCACCGCAACCATCTCGGTGTAAGTAAACAATCTTAAAATCAACCGTTACGTGTCTGTGCCTAATTCTAGCTCAGCGCCCGCCCTCTCCGACCCAGCCTGCCCAGGCTGCCGGCCACAGCCCGCATGCACAGCAACGAAAAGGGCCCAGGGTCGACCCAGCCCACACAAAGTACATTTTGGTGCCTTTGAAATAATCAAGTTTAATAAAATGTCAGGTGTTTAAAAAAAAAAGTATCCTGGCTATAATTTTACTGATTTCCATCCCAGAAACAAGGTCATTATTTCATTTCTTACTTTAAATAGCATTAATTGCACCCTGTGCTGTACTGTCAGTATAATCAGGAAACACTTTGGCAAGGAAGTATAAACATGTCCAGTCAGATGCATCATTTTTATGGAAAAGCTTGCTTCCTGCTTCCTTGGCTGTGAACAAGTGTTCAACTGATGAGGTCCTGATGGACAGTGCATACTTAAGGAAGTATGGGTTGGATGAATAGGCAGTAAAGTGGATAGAAAACTGGCCAGATCATCAGGCTCACTGGGTAGTGGTCAATGGCTAGATGTCTAACTGGCAGCTGGTATCAAGTGGAGTGCCCCAGGGATCAGGGGGTGGTGTTCCTGCATACAAATGGTGGTTACCTGCCTGATCGGATATTGGATGGATGCAGGGGGTTCAACTGACAACCAATGGTCAGTGTCAAACTGATAAGGGGGCACTTAGAGCGGCTGAATGTCTTCAAGTTGGCAGGACCAGATGGACTAGACACAAGAGAGCTGAGGGAATTGGCTGGAGTCATTGCAGGACCATTGGCAAAGGTATTTGAAGATTTGTGGTGCTCGGGAGAGGTTCTAGAAGACTAGAAAAGGGCCAATGTGGTGCCAGTCTTTAAGAAGGGGAGGAGGGAGGTTCTAGGAAACTAAAGACCAGTCAGTTTGACCTTGATATCAAGTAAAAATTTGGCAAAAATTATCAAGAAATCCATTTGTGAGATACTGACAGAAGGCACGATGCTGAAGGCTAGACAACAAAGTTTCATTGTGGGCAGGTTGTGTCTGACCAACCTTATCTACTCCTATGATCAAGTAATGAACTGCTTAGATGTGGGAGATGTGGTTGATGTCATATACTTAGATTTTGAAAAGGCCTTCATATGGTAACCCATGATGCTCTTATAAAAAAACTGGGAGACTGTGGGCTGGCAGAGTCTATGGTCAAGTTGGTTGGGAACTGGCTAAGGGGTTGAACCTCGACAATATTAATGGACAGGTCTGTATCATCTTGGTGGGGGGTGGCCAATGGCGTCCCACAGGGTTTCGTTCTTGGCCCCATGCTGTTCAACATTTTTATCAACAGTTTAGATGAGGATGTGCAAAGCAAGCTCGCCAAGTATGCAGATGATACTATGTTATTGGGGAAAGCATTCACACTAGAGGATAGAATGCAGATCTAAGCAGACCTGGACAAGCTGCAACGGTGGGTGGAGTTGAACCAGATGCAGTTCAATAAGGATAAATGCAGAATGCTTCATCTGGGGGAAAGTAACCAGCATCATGAATATAGGTTAGGAGATGTCCTGGACAGCACAATGGCTAAAAGGGACCTTGAGGTTATGGTTGATCACAGGATGAACATTAGCTGCCAATGTAATGCAGAGTTAATAGCATCCTGGGATGCATTCGCCAATGCATTGTGAGCAGGGCTAAGGAAGTGATACTTCCTCTCTACTCAGTGCTGGAGTACTGTGTCCAGTTCTGGGCGGCACACTTCAAAGAAGATGTGGAGAATCTTGAAAGGGTCCAGAAAAGGGCCACAAGAATGGTGTAGGGCCTAAAGGACAAACCTGATGAGGAAAGACTAAGGGATTTGGGATTGTTCAGCCTGGGGAAGAGAAAACTGAGGAGGGACTTGGTGGCTGTCTATAAGTATGGGAGCTGGGAGAAAAACTGTTCACTAGGGTACCTCAGGGGAAGACAAGGAGCAATGGCCATAAACTGTTAGAGGATGGTTTCAGGTTGGATGTAAGGAAGAACTTCTTTACGGTAAGGGTGACCAGAATCTGGAATAGACTTCCCAAGGAGGTGGTGCAATCCTCAACTTTGGAAGTCCTCAAGAGGAGACTGGACTGACATCTTGATGAGATCATTTGATCTCAGCAGTGTTCCTTCCCAGAGCAGGGGTGTTGGACTTGATGATCTTTCAAGGTCCCTTCCAGCCCTTAATTTCTATGATTACATGATTTTATGATTCTATGATTCTGGGGCCAGTTTCGTTCAATATCTTCATCAGTGACCTGGAAGATGACATAGCGTGCACCTTCAGCAAGTTTGCAGATGACACCAAGCTGAGGGGAGTAGTAGGTATGCTGGAGGGTAGGGCTAGGATTCAGAGAGACCTAGACAAAGGAGGATTGGGCCAAAAGAATCTCATGAGGTTCAACAAGGACAAGGGCAAAGTCCTGCATGTAGCAGGGGTGTAGGTTGTAGCCGTGTTGGTCTAAGGACATAGGCAGTCCTGCATGTAGCACAGAAGAATCCCCTGCACCAGTACAGGCTGGGGGCTGACTGGCTGGGCAGCAGCTCTGCAGAAAAAGGACCTGGGGGTTACAGTGGACAATAAGCTGAATATGAGCCAGCAACGTGCCCTTGTTGCCAAGAAGGCCAAGGGCATACTGGGCTGCATTAGTAGGAGTGTTGCCAGCAGGTCAAGGGAAGTGATTCTTTCCCTCTATTGAGGATGTATTTGGTAGCCGTGTTGGTCTGAGACAAAAAGAAATGCAAAGATCTAGAACGCTTGGTTCAGAAATGATACCTTTTATTAAACCAACTGAGAACCTGCAACAAAAAAAAATCTCTGTGCAGATCCTAGTCCCACCCCCAGTCCCAGCCCACTCCTGGACACTGCTCCCCGCCTGCCTGTGGCTTCATCCCATCTGCCAGGCCAAGCACACCCTGCCTATGGGGGTCCCGGGCCAGTCTCCATGGAGAATTTTACCCACTCTGGATAGGTCCAATTGCCCTCCATCATGCTGGATCTGCACCACCTCCCACCACTGTGCCAGCTCAGGTCAGCACCCCAGCCCCCCGACTCCACGCCTGCCCCTGGGGGGGAGTTCATCAAAACTCCCTACATGGCCCTCCAGGCCAAATAATAGCCCACTTCCATAATAAAAGGGGTTGTTGCATTATTTGTGAACACTTTGGGCAGGAAACAAACTATGGTGAAGAGAGAGGAAATGGAGTGGAAAGGGAGGAATGGAGTACTGAATCATTGCTCCCCAAACCCCCTCGTGATTCTGGGAGAGGTAGATGTTCCTACTAAGATAATCAGCAAGGAAGCAGTAAACAGCTGTTACTAGCTGTAATTAGTAGGCTTCTGCGTTAACAACCCCTTGAAGTGAACAGGGACAATTTGCAACTCTTGCTACTGAATGTTGAGGAAAAGGTTTTTTGTGATATCTTTTTTTGGTCCAACTGTGTAATAAAAGATATTGATAAAAGATATCCCCCAAATCCCTTACCTCTCATTCATTTTCTGTATCACCACAGCTACAATGCTCCAATCTTACCAAGTATTAAACCAGTTGCCTCTGAGTGTGCCCTGACCTCTGGGCAGCAGTTTTCACAGGTCTCCTGCTCAGGCCTCCGGGCAGCCCTTCCTCTTGGTGGAGAAGTTCATTAGCCCTCCTTCCTGGGATTGCACTGCCACTGGAGAAGGCTTTCCCGCACCCCGGTCTCAGTCCTGGTTCTAGTTCCTACCCCAGAGACCCTCTCTCTAAATTAATCCAAACTTGGAGGTTCTGTTTTGTGGGAAATGGGTCTTTCAAAAGTTGTTTCTTTTTAGATTTGTAATGAAAACAAAGAGAAAAAATTGAAATTTGCTGAGAAATTCTGGAAAAAAAAATCAGTTTCTACCAGAACCTCACCAATCTCCATGAATCAGAATTGTTGTTTTCTGACTTGCACTGCAACACTTTAATTATGGTGAAGTGCTCTTTTTAATTATGCCCTATATACTTACAGTGTATGGACAGATACTGTTTTCAGGTTGTTAGTGTAAGTATAAAAAAAAAATGAATAATATAGCCTTTGGGCACTTCTACTACTTAGGACTCCTATGTGGCTCTTGGGGAGAGAAGATTTAGCTTTTGACCTCACTTCACCTCCAGACATCTTTTTCTAACATCTCTACATACTTTCCCACCTCCCCCATTTTGGTACCTGAGCAGTTCTGCGGTGCTCTTGGGCTCCAGTTCCAGGTAAGGAGGGGTCAGCATTTGGCCAGTAGATCTGGTTTTCATTCTGCCTGCCTGCAGGCTCTGTGCCACATCAGATCATTTGTGTAAAAGGTTTTTTGCAACCTTCATCATTACTGAACTGAGGACAGCTCAGAGTCAGATTTAATTCATCTTTGCATTTCTCTACACTTCCTAGACCAGGGGTGGGCAAAATGCAGCCTGGGGGCCAGATGCGGCTCACCAGGCCATTCTATCCAGCCCACAGGGCCCCTAAAAAATTTATAAAATTAATATTTATCTGCCCTGGACTGCCTGTCAAGCAGCCCTCAATGGCTTGCCAAAACTCAGTAAGCATCCCTCCTCCCAAAATAATTGCCAGAGTTGTTTAGGGCAAAACTCCTTCATTACAAAAGAAAACAGATTCAGACCCTGATCTAATGCAAACATCCAGACCCTGATCTATCTATCTATTTTGCAACTTCTTCATTGAGAAGCATTCCCAAGTCTGTACCTAGAATTATATACAGGAGGATCAAGTGCTCAACATTCAAACCAAGGGCAATGAACTGTAGAAAGTTTTGAAGCATCTACCTGTAACAGCCAAATACACCTCTCTGTGCTGGAGAGAATGTATTATTTCCCATTGCTCTTTAATTAATGAAAGCAGATGTGCATTTAAAATGTACATGTGGTTGCCTTTATACAGTTGCCACGTCATATACTTGTTTATGAACTCATCCACTACTATTTATGTTCCTGTTGACAAATGACTTGTTTAAGCCATTATTATATATTCTGACAAACACAACATCATAGAAAAGTAGGGTTGGAAGGGACTCAGGCAGTCATCTAGTTCAGTGGCCTGCTCAAGGCAGGATCATCCCTACCGAAACCATCTACTTACAAGTGTTTGTCTAATCCTTTTCTTAAAACTACATGAACAGACCTCTCATATAACTACTAGACACAATGCCCTAAATCACCAAGAATACCCAAAGTTGTCACAGGTGAAACAAGGGAAGAGGGTACTGTCAATGTCCCTGCCACTGCAAGAACAGGATGTAGTTGGTTAAAATAAACTTGAGGCATCTAAAGAAGAAAACCATGCTACATCTGCAGAAGAAGGCAAAAACTGTTTTGGTCCATGCTGATGTGGCCATGAGATTATAAAAGAGCTGAAGGAGCAGCAGAGAGAGCCTCAGGTGGGGTAAGCTACTTATTATGAACTGCCAGAGAAAAGGTATCGGGAGACTGGCTAGATGCAAGCACTAGCCGCAGAACTAGCTATTCTGCAGTAGCGCCATGGCAGCATATGGTAACGATAACCAGAAATGTTCAGAAGCGTGGGAAAAAACCAAACACCCTCCATTCTGCCACCTGGAGAATGCAAACACTGCTTCACACATTATACATGCTAACTGGAGAGCCAGGACTCCTCTTTCTGACAGTCTATCCCTGCCCCTGAATGTACCCAGCTCTTTCAGTTTATAACCAAGCCATTTGTGGAGTCCTGCTTCATTCTCCTGCTGCTGAGCAAGGTCTCTCCAGTTTCCACCTGCTCTAGGCTGCAGAGCTCTTCCCATGGTCTCTGAGTGATGCATGCATGAGGGTCTTCTAGGCTTCCAACTGTTGCTCAGTCTTCAGAGCACATTTCTGGCATTGCAGCCCCTAAATCATCCCTGATCAATGTTTATCTGACCTCGTCTTAAACAGGTCCAAAGAAGGCCTTCCACAACTTTCCTGGGCAGTTTATTCCTCTACCTCACTGTTCTAATGGTAAAAAAGTTTTTTTCTGATATCCAGTCTAAACCTACTTTCCTGCAATTTTAACCCAATGCTATGGACTGTGTCTGTGCAGTGAAGGAAGAAAGTTGTTCTCCCTTTTCTTTATGGTAGTCCTTCAGATACGTGGTGGGCATGCCAGTAGCAGTCCTGCTTGGCAGCTCAACAGAGCTTTGAGCCATCTGGACCAGGACCCCTGGAGCCATATGAGGCAGCTTGGGTCTCCCACTCCTGGCACAAGGCCAGGGAGACTTGGTGCAGGTGGCGCTGGATCCCGAAGCGAAGCCAGTCAATTTAAATTTAAATGGAGTTCAATATTGTATGTTATATTTTGTGTATCATTATATTTGTAAATTTATAATATGATAAAAGTTAGAGTGTGTGACTTTTACTGAGGCTCAGCTGGGATCCTCCACTGAAGTATTTATTTTTTATTTACCTGTTTTCCCTCATGATGTGTATATATGTACATAGAGAAAATAGGGTAATAGTCTTATAGAATATGTAAATATACATAAAAACACAAACATATATATGCATTCATCTCTTAATGTTTTGTAAATCTTAATAAACTTGTATATAGTTAAGTTATATAGTGTCCTGGTTTGGCTCTCTATAGGGGAAGGAGGGAAGCTGCATGCAACCAGCAGGTTTCCCCCCACAGCGCACCTATCCTGCCAGCATCTCCCTTCAGTTGGAGATGGGAATACACAACCAGGTACACCTGGGTTACAGGTATTTGAAGATTGCTATTATGCAGCCATTAAGTTGCCCTTTCTGTGAGCTCAACATGCTTGTTTTCTCTCAATTGCTCCTCATATGTCTTGCTTTCCAAATCCTTTATCACAATTCTTGTCTGCCTTTGGACCTTCTCCAATTCTCTGGGTCTTTTTTAAAATGTGGAACCAAGAACTGCACGCAGTACTCTCGCTGAGACCTAACCGGTGATGAGTAAAGTGGCACTAATACATCCTGGGTTTTACACAGGATGTTTATGCAGCCCAAAACTGTATTTGCCTTTTCTTGCAGTGTACCACACTGAGGACTCACATTGAGTCTGCCATCCACCAGGACCCCAAGATCGTCAGTGCTGCCATCCAGCCAGTTGTCACCCATTTTCTACTTGTGTTTTTGATTTGTTCCCAAGGTGTAGAAGCTTGTGTTTGTCAGCACTGAACTTCATCCAGTTAGCTCCAGCCCAACTTTCCAATCTGCTGAGATCCTTCTGAATTGTGCTTCTGTCCTCTGGTGTATTTGCAATCCTTCCCAGTTTCATGTCATCTGAAAATGTGCTCAGGATGCTCTCTGTTCTACCAGCCAAACACATTAAACAGCAAACATATTAACAAACGCATTGAACAACATCAGACCCAGGACATAGTCTTATGGACCTCCACATGAAACCTGTCATTCATAGTTGCCCTTTGTTTGCAGCTATTGAGCCGATTGTCTGTTCACCTTGTAATGGTTTTTTCTAGCCCACATTTTCCTATTTGTTTGTAAAAGAGTCATGTGGGACTTTGTCAAAAGCCTTACTGAAGTCCAAGTACACTATATCCAGTGCATTCCCTCCATCCACCAAGCTATGTCCTTTACTGAAGGAGATCAAATTTGTTTGGCACAATTTGTTTTTAGCTAATCCATGTTGGCTACTTGTGATCAGCCTTTCCTCCTCCAGATGTTTGCAAATGGACGGCCTTATATCTGAGTGGTGCTAGCTATTGAGGATGGAACAAAATATATATGTAGGGCAAAGAGTTTA
This sequence comes from Alligator mississippiensis, assembly GCF_030867095.1. NCBI lineage: Eukaryota > Metazoa > Chordata > Crocodylia > Alligatoridae > Alligator > Alligator mississippiensis. The sequence goes on along the minus strand of NC_081824.1, from coordinate 14,058,448 downwards.
TCAAAATCTAATTGTACCTACAAAGCTCACATTTCTCATGTGGCAGCATGAAGTCCAAACACACTTTAACCTACTAAAAACATCACATTGGCTACCAGTAGTCAAGGACAATTCCAGAAATAATAGGGCATATATATGTTACTAAGTAATGGACCTACTGATTTCTATAATAGACTCCAGATTACCTGAATTACGCTCCTGGCTGTTTGTGAGCCAAGTTAAAAGAAGGTGAAAGGACATTTATTGTGTTAAATGTCACTGTGAAAAAAGGTACAGGTTTTGTCTACACTGTGGTCACAGAAGTGACTGCAGAAGCAATGGCCTTCTGGCATAGAGACAGCTGAGCAAGTTTTAAACCAGCCAGTGTACATATTGCTAACAACCTCATCACACAGCCACAGCATTCAGGGTTGGCTAAAATTACTGCGCTGTCTTATGGTAGGGCAGCAAGGTCCCATCTTCATCCTGTCCCTGTCCAGTCTCCTGGGGCCAACTGGGGGGTAGTTAAAACACTGCTAGCAAGATATTGTGTAAAACAATTTATGCACAAGAATTCATGCATGAATTCAGGGATGAATTTCTGGACCCAATTATATGATGCAAATAAGGTCTATCAATAAGCATGCTCACATATGGCAAAGAAGCAGGGCCCTGTGACTTCACTGGCTAGTGCTGCAATCATGTTGATGGAGTTCAAACTGAACACTTTTGAAAGTTATGTTCACTTCTCCAAACCAGGCAGTCAACTGCAATGAATTGTTCAGGTTAATCAGATCAGTGAATCATAGCAGTTTCATGGCTGCTTTGGGACTTTAGGGAAACCAGTTTATTCTCAAAGAGCTCTGCCATTTGTGCACTTCAGATGGTCTGACCTTGTTATAAAGCACCTGCCTTGCCATCGGGTATTTAAGTCACTTGAAGACTGAAGTAGATATTTGCTTCAAAACCAAAGGAGCCTTTTTTTTGAGTTGCAAGTAACTAATAGCTGGTGATCTAGTGTATTTGTCTTGGTGATACATGCCTAATACACCCAAACATTATAAAAGCAATGCTGGCTTCCAGATGTCATCCTTGATAGACTTCCATTGGCTCTACATCAAAGAACTGGAGTGATCCTTTTGGCCGTTGTCTTCATAGCCCCGTGGAAAATTAATAGTAAATCTATGAAGCAAGTCAACACTGCCTGTTCAGTGCTTGAACTGAACCCACTAAACCATTTCTAGAAACCTAATTACATTTCCTGTTACAGATTTTGTCTACATAGCAGCTTTTCCTCAGGAAATTTGCTCATTTGAATAATTTTTATTGCTATGGTGTAATTCTTAGCCCTGAAGAACCAACAAACTAAGGGGTAGACAGACAGCTGGATTCTGTTCCTTCTTTTGCATCTCTACCCATGTGCCCTGATGAATGGGTTAGCTAATGTTTAATGTAGAACTTGGAAGACCTGGGTCTGCCTTTTATAAGAGATGATGGTGCAGTGCACGAGATGAAGAACTTAATTTTCAGAGTACAGATTGAGTTTGCAGGACTGGCAATTAGAAAAAAATAATCACATTTAGAAATTAAGAATGCTCCACCTAAAAATAAGGCCGACACAGACAGAAATCCACAAAGCAATTTTTATAGAATTTTTTCAGACTAGATGTAGGCATCTCTGTCCTGTCCACTGTTTTAAAACTAAGCGAAAGCCTTCTCTTCAGCTTCCCATTTCCTATATATAGCAGCTTCAGGGCTCCATCTATTTTCATGTTCCTCTAAAAAACATATCTTTTTTGTTTCCTTGTTTGTTTTGTACAACTCATTTACTCTCCCTTTGCTCTTAATTTGCATCTGAACTTTGTCATCATATAACTTAATCTGTAGAGACTTTTGGCGTACCAGTTTATGAGGAAGAGGCTTTTATACAGTTTTGTATCTATATTATGAATCCTGTGGATTTCCTTTGATGTCTACAATTTGTTCGCTTATGTAGCACTTCCTATGTACCCGATACTTAAAAAACCTACTCAAGGCCTGAGTAGCCTATGTTTTCAGTAACTGTAAATAATTTTAAAGCTTCAGTTTTTGGCCGCCCAGCTTCAGGGGGGGTTTGCTTTCTGAAAATCAGACTTCTTTTAGAGTATCTCAGGTGAGGCCCTCAAAAAAGCAGCATTTAAGCATCACTGAACATGATCAAAATCCTTGGTCTCATAGCATATTTCTCGGGGACAATTCACAGGATCATAGTCTGGACAGGGCTATGAGACATAGAGAATAACAGTTTTGAAGAGAGGATTTGAAGAAGGGCAATGAAGAACCAGGAGCAGAAAGGACTTCCAAACTCAATGACTGGCATAAAAGGAAATACGTAAAGCCAAGAGTCTGAGCACAAGAACTGAAGGCCAATCAGGAGCGGAAGCTGCCAAAATGAGCAAAGCAAACAAATAAGATGCCTTTTCTGGAAAATGACAGCAAAGCCTCCAGAATAATATCTACCCCCCACAGAGTCAACACAGATCCTCTATACCAATTATGTTCCACTTAATCCCTCAAAATAGGACTGCTGTTATTGCTTATTTGTGTCGGGTAGCATGTAGGGGCTCTAATCAAAGCCAAGTTGTGCTAAATGCCATATAAACCATAACAAAAAGACGGCTTACAGCTGAAATTATAAGGTTCATGCACTGTGTACAGGCATGACAATCAGGTTTTTAACAAACTCTATTAAAGGATCAAAAGGGGAATGATAATTCAAGAGGACACAGGGAGATTCTGGTAAGGGAAAGAAGATTAGCCCTGTAAGTTCAATAGAGAAGGCGGATGTAGAAACCCAAACCTTTGTCTGCTTTGAAATATAAAGCAGCATTCTCCAAGAGATGCATTCTGCTCCCAAAATCTAGTAACATTATTTGGCTTTGATAGAGCATGTCTTCTTTTGTGCTGACAAAGTGCCTTTTGTGCCCCAGTGTTTTTTTTCTACAACAGCTATTAATAAAAAAAAATTATAGTCACAAAGACTAAATGGAAAGGCTGCCAAAATTATAGTCACAAAGACTAAATGGAAAGGCTGCCAAAATTATAGTCACAAAGACTAAATGGAAAGGCTGCCAAAAGCACTTCCTGCAAATTATATAACAGGCCTATCCACGTCAATATCTCCCTTTCAGCGTGACAAGGAAGCCGTTCACAAATGTCTCATTACTTATGAGACCTTTCGTTTATGAGCTGGAAGAGTTTTGACTGCAACCCTATGTTGTACTTGTGCTTGAGGAAAACAAACAGCAGGTCTTGTGATTGGGAGAGCTCAGATGTAGCAGATAGTTAAGTTGTGGGTGGTTGCAAGTCATCGGATTTGTTACCAGATCATCAGAAAGTTAGTTTGTAGCCATTTTCCTTTCTGGTGTTATCCCATCAAATTCCCCGGCATTGAGTGGTTTTGTGATGCAATGAGGCTGTGCATCATCAGAGTGGCAGAAAGCTCATGGCCCATCGTGGTGAATCCGGCCAACCTGCCATCCAAAGAAAGGAGATGTACGTTTGAACTCTGTGGCTCTGAGAGTCTCCAACTTGTGTAGGTAGATTATACACCCAATTAATATAATAGCTTCTGATTATAGCTCTTAGGAAGAAGCCAGACAGGATGTTAGACATAAGCTAAATGCACAATGCTAGTCCCCATGTAAGTTGGTGGGAAGACTTTCATTGACTTTGGTGGGAATCAGATCAGACTCTGAGTATCCGTTTGTTGGGATTGAAAATGAGACCAAAGGAAAATCCTATCCAGGTGAAATGAAATAAAAGATGGTAAGGGGAGACATTGGCTTCTAAATGTGTTATAAAAAAAACAGCCCACACATGCATGCTGTCCCATGCCCTACACTTCTTTGATGTTATCCCTCCCCATTTTTATGGGCTTGATCCCATTCCCATTTAAAGGAATGGCAAACCCTACTTCTTGCACCATGTTCTTTCTTAAATTTCAGGCTCCTTGGAGCCAACTGATTTTTGGTAAAGTGCTAGTGCTCATATGGTGCTATAGAAAGAAATAGAAAAAAGGTGAATTGGATAGTACTGACGATTAATAAAAGGCATAATCAGACAGCCTTTGTAGTATCATTCCCTGTGAAGCCAGACATCTTACAATCTCCAGGGGCAGAACCTGGATATCTCTAGGGATGGAGAAAAATCTGAGATTAGCTTTTGAAGAAAAGAAATGAACTTTCTTTGATCTAGCTTTAGAAGTCCCAGCCTCGCATATAGTTAGAGAATGGCTTCCCCAAAATTCTGCTCTCCATCAGACTGAAGCATCTGCCAACAGTGCACGTGCAATAGCAACTTCCACTGAAAAGACAATTGCAGTCATGAAAGCAGTTTCATTAGTAGATTTAATCCTCTTGGAGCTTTTCACATAGGAGAGCAAACAAGATTTGACCCTACTTTGTACTGTGTTTTGATAGCATGAAGCTAAAGTTGTAGGTGTAAATAATTTTTATAATGAAACAGTCAACTGTTGGCACTGTTATTTCAGGTTGGACTCAAACCAGTAGCAAAGAGCTGAGCTTCAGACACAAGTACTCTTTTCCCAAAGCCTCCTACTTCCGTCCTCCTCTAAATTTATGTTCAGATTAGCCTCTTTGTGTTAGATGCATCAGCTCAAAGACATACATGCGCAACAAATCATTTATTTTAAATATTTATAACCCAAACCTGATTCTCAAACGAAGTGTCTGTACTTGCAGAATAAACATGTCTCCAGAGTTTGCTCAACTCTTAAGACAAACTCATAATTGCTTTCAAGAGAAAAATATTTGCAAGCTATTATTACAGTACCATCTCATTAAAATAAAAGAAATAGTGCTGTCTTTTTAGAGCACACAGACAAGGGCAGAGAAAGCCATACTCTATAATTAGAATTTGAAAACTGCCAGGTATCTGCTTCCCCTTAGACAGCTAAATATCAACCCACAAACTTGGCTTTCATCAACATTGCCATTTCCCGAGTTCATCCAAAAGAGGGAAGGTATTAATTAGTTAATTAATTTCCTCCAAAAGGCTCTGCTATATCTCCACTGATATTTATGTCAGTAGAACCATGGGAAGCCAAGTGACTTAGAGATGTGCAATGAGAGCTTGAGACTTTGATTAAAGTACTGCACTGATCAGCGACCGAGGAGGCCAAAAGAGAGAACAAAGCCCTAGCCCAGCTTCTGTATGGACGGCATTGATTAAAAAAAAAAAAAAAGAGATCCAAAATGGGCACGTTCTTAAGTGGACAGAAGCACCTAAGTGAGATTACAAAGGGTGGGTGGGTCTTCTTCCTCCTTCTCATCAATCAATCCTGAAAATCAGGTTATGGTGCTTTGAATTTAAATGAATTTTTAGGCACTTAAGCTGGGTGGAAATAAATCACACTTATGTGACTAAATCTACTTATGCCTAACAGGTAGACTAGAATCTAGCCCAAAACAGCTGCATCTTATTCACTCCAAGAGTTCAGAAAATTTACTGGGGAGTGTACATAAATAAAGAGGAAAAGGACCACATTTGGTGGAGTTGGAGGTTTCTTTAATCATTGTCCCTGCACTTTTCTCTTCCTGGTGACTTTCAGGTAAGTGCTATATTTCATCACAGGACCCTCTTGAGTCACATCTCACTTTTTCTTAGAAGAAATAGTATTTTTCCTGAGATAGACACCTTTTATCACAATTAAAAAGAATGCATGTCTTGATTAAATAATCAATTAAGGCAGTGCTGCTATCCTCCTGGTATGGCTGTGTTCTACCCCTGGCCATACAGGTGGCAGACCAAGGGTTACAACTCCCAGCCCTAAGCACAGTTCCCTAGGTCATAACACATGGTAACTGTGAGCACAGAAGAGGACACTTCTTGACTTTTGTAGGCCAGGTAACTCATGGCAGCTGCTTCTGATCTGCCTATCTGTTCCTCCCCCTATACCAGTCTCAGCTTTCTGAAGTTGATCTATAGCAGGGTGAAGAAAGAGAGAAGAAATGTCTTGCTAGAGCATTAGAGGGTTTATGTATTAAAATGCTAGTCCTCTGCTCTCTGGGTGCTGCCTCCTCTTAACTTAAACCATGACATGGAAGGTCCCTCTCTTACCCCTTCCATAGACATTTAAATAAGTGCAAAGAGAGTGTAAAATGTCACTGCCAGTGTCCACAAGTTGCAGTTTCTGATTTGGTAGCAGTTTTAAACAGGATTACTGCAGGTGTAAGTGACTGTAGAGAAGGGAAAATTCTGACACTGAAACTGCAAAATGGGAAAGGGAGTCCAACGTTGAACAAATACGCTCAAGGTATAAATCCCCACAATAACAATGCTTGAAGCCTATTAGATTAATGTGAACCCAATGAGCAGGATTTGGCTCCAAAGTCTGAATTTTGTACCTATCAACTGGGCCTAAACAAATCAATCTGTGATCCTTCTGCCTGCTCCATTGATAAATGAACTCCTAAAATCAGAGGTTAGCTGATTAACATCACAGATGGTGCAAGAACAAAGCCATGACAGAGCTCTCTCTCGCTCCAGGTTGTGTGTGAACACTATTGCAATGGGCACGGGAATGAAAACCTGGTTTTGTCATTTAATGCTGTTCTGGTCAGGTTTTAATACTACATTCATATCCTTGGTGTCTGGATACAGATATAAAACAGATGTTCAAGGCCAAGTCATGACTCCAATGAAGCCAACTGGAAGACACTGGTTTCTACAGGTCCAAGATTTGGCAGGCAAGAAATAGGAGTAGAGCTAGCCTGTGGTTGTGTCTATGCTATAGGATGGCATCAGGACATAGGAGCCCATTGCATTTGTAATTCTTCCTACAGTGGGCTGAAAAGTTTTGGTTCAAAAATGGGGTTTAGAACAAAAATGAAAATTTTCATGGGGAAAATGATTGTGTCCTGATCAACATTTATCCCTACCTTGTCCTGAGCGCAGGAGCTTATCCAAGGAAGAGAAGAGAAGGACATGGCTATACCGTGGCAGCACTCTAAGGGGGTGAATTTTACATCCTAAGAAATAGGAGCGCGACTGCACTTCAAGAGGGCTAGGAGGCATTGTACCCAGGCAGCCCATGTCAGTGCAGTGAAGGGCTGTATCTGCTCTGCAGTAACTGGTTCACTGCAAAAATTAAGAGCCTGAAGCTTCTAAAGATGTCAGTTCTCAGGCTGATATTGTTAGCTCAAGTAGTGGAAGTTCATGATCATAGCACTGATGGTCCTGGACTTGAGTGCCACTGAGGACAAGTAACAAAACACTTTCCAGAATTTCTTCTGGGGATGCACAGATCTATACTCCTGCTATCCAGACTTACTATGCCTTAAGGGCCCAGTATGACCCTTGTAAAGGACTGCAACAGCAGCAAGACTCCATTTTTTAGCAAGCTGCTGGGAAAAGGAGAAGGAAGCCAGAGGGAGCCTGGTTTTTATGCACATGGATCAACAGTCAGGGAAGAGAGCGCATGGGAGCAGCAGGCTGCAGCTGGCATGTCATGCAGCAGAGATGCTGGGGCTGCCGTGGGACTGATCCTGTACAGCTGCAGCCCGTGAAACAAGTAGCTGAGACTGAGGAACTACAGTGGCACTGCTCCTGGAAGGCAACAGCTGACAAGATATGAAGTCTGAAAACTGTGGCGGGATGGATGCAGCAAACCAGAGCAACGGGGCTCAAGTGGGGAACCTGTCTGTGCAACACAGCTGATCCAGCGGGTCACAGTGGTGGGGGCTCAGGCACAGAGCCAGGTGCATGGTCACTGGGTGTTCAGCAGGGATTGGATGCTGGTTTGAGAGCCCCCCCAAAGTTGAGAGAGAGCTTAAGGATCCCTCAGTGTAAATATTACATTGCTAGTGTCCCCACTTGTTCTTTTATCTGCTGCTGAAGGATTTTTACGACTGGGTGCCTTTTTTACTGCCTGTTACGTTTATTGTAAGTGTATTGCCTTAACGCTTATCCACCTGTTCTGTTTTTCTTAAGTGCATGTATCCTAATGTCTCCACCTGTGTGTTTCCAATCTCCTAAACCCCCTGGCCTGTGACCCTAACCCCCAGTACCTTACACATACATTTTGAGAATCCCTTATTGGCTCCTGTGTGGTTTCTGGGGTACCCTACACCTTTATTGTTTGTGAAAATGCCCTTTGTACATCAGGGGTGTAGGTTGTAACCATGTTGGTCTAAGGACATAGGCAGACAAGGTTCTTTGGGTGAATCCGATATCTTTTATTAGACCAACTTAAATAGTTGGAAAACAATTACTAAGAAAGCTTGCTTAATAATTGTTTTCCAACTATTTAAGTCGGTCAAATAAAAGATATCAGATTCACCCAAAGAACCTTGTCTTCATACATCAGGACGTTTTTACCATAATTTCACTCCTGCCATCAACATAGTCTGAAGCCATTTTTCCACTTTAAATTACAAAGCAGGAAAGAACAACCCAAACAAGGAACCAAAGTTTGGCATAAGCACATTTTCACTTCCATGGAATTATATTATTGTGCTATGCCAAGAGACCACAGCTGGAACCAACATCCAACTGCCTCAAATCCTCAGAGCAGATGCAGGCCCACTGGCCCTGCATTTATGCTCACAGCAGCACAAACAAAAACCCGCCATCCAGCTGGCCAAGCCAATGTTGACAGCAAAAAAAATGAAGACACTTAGAGAAAGTACCCAGAGCACCCCCTCGCTGAGACTAGCAGGATTGTATGAGATGTAGTTCTGTAGTCATGACACAACTTGGCCCTTACTAAGGAAAATCTTGACAGGCGCCTTGTCTCTTATCTACCTGTGCCACGTATATATAAAGGAAGTAGTCTGATCTCCATTTTAGAAACTGAGGCAGGAAGAGTAAGCGACTTGTCCAGGGTCACACAAGAAAGCAGTGGCAGCACTAGGCGATGAACAGAGATCTTTCAACTCCCAAACCAAAGCTTTAACCAAACAAATCCCTCTTTCCTAGTGGCAGACTTGTTTGATACTTGTTAAGTATGCTTATCCGTCCTTTGTACCACTTCCTATTTTTAAGAAGAATTTACAGTACATATGAAGGAAATTAACTGGTGCCTTGGAGGAAGTCTAGCAACCAGAACCCATGACCTGCAGGCATTATTTGTAAGTTGTTGTGACCTTGGTCTCATTTTTATTGCAGGGAGGAAATTCAGTGACTCGCTGTTAGAAGGAGAATATAGTGATTTCTGCCACAATAGCAGCCATTTAGGACAGAATTTTATATCCCTTTGTACATCTAAATGGCATCTTTCTAGCCACAAACTTGGCCGTTTTGGGCCCTGCCTCTACATGCCCAAGTGTGCTTGGGTGGGCTGAGCACGCTTATTAGTGTCATGCACTGACTGGGTAGGTGCATAGCTATGCATGTGTGTACTTGAGCACAAGTCCAGGAAAAAGCATAGGGGACGGGGCAGTCCTATGGTTTAGCTCTGACAGCCGGAGTAGTGGGGGTATTATCCCAGGAAATGCTAATTGTAGCCCCCCTTTCTTAGTGAAGGTTTAAGCCTATATAGCTCTATACTCTTCTTACAGATCTCTAATCACCACACCACAAGTAATGCATTATGCAGACAGCTCTTCAGCCCTCCTTTTAAAGAAAAGCTACTGTTCTTTGCATTTACTAGCCATTGGAAAAAATGGATAGAAAGCTCTGTTGTGGGAAAGTTTCTGCCCCACTGAAAGCAGGATCCATGGGCCCTTCCCTTCCAGAGCATCTTCCATCTCACTGGCTTGTTCCTTTCTTCCTGGTCCCACACATCTCCCTTTCTTGACTGTTCTGTGGGCCAGCTTCAAAAGAGACGCTGCAGTGGTGCCCAGTTAATGTCTAACCTTTGGGATGGTCAATGGATCACTATATTGGGAAGTCAGAGAGATGTAGGTTCAATCTAGTGGGGCCTAGAGCCTGGGTCTCTTGCTTCCCTAATCACTCAGCGATTATTGGGGGTTGTGACAGAGGGCTGTCTCGAGGCTGGTTTAATCATTGGCCTGCCTACCTGTCCAGAGCAGTCTGGACACCTGCCACGCTGATGATGTAAATGAAAAGATGTTTCAAGACAGGAGGCTGCCCATTTAATGCCCTGATGCCAGGGGCATAATACACGGCTCTGAACCTCCCCTTATACCGTGTCCCATGCCTCGCAGATGGCATCACTATGTGGCTCCAGCCCCACACTGGACCTCATTCTAATGCCTGCCTGGCATTCGGACCCCACCTGGATCCCTCCTCCTCAGGCGGTCTACTCCGCCCTCACTCTGGGTGACAAAACTCCCCAAGTCCTTTTCCCTCCTGGCAGTGGCCCCCTCTGGGACCTTTGGCCACACAGGCCCTGCCCTCGCCTCTAGGGACATGCCTCGCCAGCAGCTGGAGATGCGGCTGTGGGGCTGAGCTGGGTCGGCCTGTGGGCGCTGCTAAGGGCAGATGCAGAGGAGCCACTCCACCACCCAGAATGGCACAACAGGGGCAGGAGCGGGAGGAGGACGAGCTGCTGGAGGCAAGGGGAAGCCACGCACTGGCTGGGTCTGGCAGGGCTGTGCTGCTCCCCTCACCTCCAGCTGCAGCTCCTGCTCCTGCCACCCTGCACCGCTCTGGGTGGCTGGAAGCTTCTGCCCAGCGCATGGAGCTGTGGCTTCAGCCTTGGCTGCTGCTCTGCCCACCCGGCACAATGAGCAGCCCCTGCAGGTGTAGTGGGGGGAAGGCAGCCAAAAGCTGGAGCCAGAGCTCCATGCACTGGGCAGAAGCTGCCAGGCTGAAGCTTTCCACCCACCCCGAGCAGTGTAGCAGGGGAAGCAGCGGCAGTGGCAGGTGGAGGCGAGGGAGGCAGAACAGCCCCAACCAGCGCAAAGCTTGTGGGGTGGCTGCAGCTAGACAAAGTCTTGGCCAGGATGAGCTACTTGGGGCTGGTCCTGCTTTGAGCAGGGGGTTGGACTAGATGTGACCTTCTGAGATCCCTTCCAACCCTCATTTTCTATGATTCCCTACACCCTAGCAAAGTGTACGGTAACACCGTCACATTCTGTGGGTGATATCCTGGTTCCCTTGCAGTCACCGACAAAACTCCCTTTGGCTTCAAGGGGCCCAGAATTTCATCTTCTGGCTCACAAAAGGTCAGAAATACCTTGCTGTCGTACTGATGCAAAATGAAGGGCTCTCTGTATTTACAGTGCTGGGTGATTTGGGAAAGTCAATCATTCCTAGAGGGGAAAAAACAAAACAAAACAGGTAATCACACTAAGAAAGGAGTATTGGGCAGAGTGTGATGCAGTGACAACATACTTCAAAGGCACTTCTAAGGTCTGTATCAATTACAGGAAGAATTGTATTTCATTCCAGGAGCATTAGTAGGCACACAGGAGGAAAACATCTTGGCCACCACAGCATTTTTCCAGGCTGCTTGCAATGTAAGGTTATCATTAAACAATTACTCTAATTAAGGCTGGATAAACCAAAGACTCCACATTTCCTGCACCTCCATGTGTTGCTAGAGCTAAACTTGGAACAACGTTCATGAAAGGTCTGAAATTTGTTTTTAAATTTGTTCTCTTTCTTATCATTTTTCATGTCTCTCCACTTAGCCACTTCTGGTTTTTTCCTGGAACAAAACTGGAGGTTGTTAAATAGCACAAGGAAAAGGGGTGAGCCTACAAACTTCTCTTCATCAACCTACTGGATACAAAAAAGCATGCGTTGGATTTATGCCACATTATAACCTGCCTAACATCTGATACCCCAGGTAACCTCTTTACTATTTACCAGCTATATTCATATCACCAGGTCTACTTTCCCCTTCCCCACTCCCTACTTGTTTCTCACCCACTGCTTCAATTTGCATTTTCACTGACTGGCATTCTTGCATACTGGCCTCTGGCTTCAATTCGATTTCATCCAGGAAGGGCACAAACCAGCCTCAGCCTGATTAAGTGTTTGTATTTGAAAGTTTGCAAAGAATCATTTTTCCAACTATTTTAGTTGGTCTAAAAAAGAGATATTGGATTTACCCAAAGAACCTTGTCCACCTATGTCCTTAGGTCAACACGGCTACAACCTAGACCCCTGAAACAAGAAAAGCTATTCTTGTACTTTCATTCATATAACCTAAAACATTATATACATCTGAGATAGTTAATGACAAAGTATTTAGCAGAATTCTCAGATTTGTTGGAATCCGATTGGGGCCATGATATGAACACTTCCGCTATGGCCCCCAGTGACATAAATACATGAGAATGTGGTGAAGTGCAGACCATGGGGCACCTGCTCATTTGCCGACTCCTTGGTGAGACCTGCATGAAGGAGGACTTCACTGTAGCAAAGGAAAGAGCCATCACTTGTGCACAACTCTACAAAAACATCTAGGTTATTGTGGCGAGGTGGGCTTCTCTCAGGCCAGTCGTCGCCAGCCTCCCACCAGCCTCTGGGCACGCCGTCCGCCCGTCTCGCCCACCACGACTTGTTGGAAAATTAATAAGTTGTTAAATAAGGCAGGAGGCTGCCTGTTTCTTGTTCCAATGCCAGGGGGCGCTATCTTCGGCTCCGTTCCTCCCCTACACCACAGCCCAAGCCTCGCAGATGGCATCCAGATGTTAACAGTTACACCAGCCCCACACTGGGCTCCAGAATTCTCCTGGCAGGACCCTCCTTTGATCCCCCCACTCAGGCGGCCTACGCCACCTTCATTTGGGCTGCCGAGCTCCTTGTAGCTGGGTCCCCTCCTGGGCGTGGTCCCCAGCTGGGGACCTTTGGCCGTACACAGGCCCTGACCTCACCTCTAAGGCCAGGCAGGATCCCAGGCCCATGACTCTGAGTGCCCCTCACAGTGGGCACCTGACCCTTTTGACCAACTTGGTCCTGGCCCCAGCATGGACCAGTCAAGGGGGCTCTCTACCTCCGGCCTCACTAGCCCCACATTCTCTCCAGGTCTACCTTCCTGGGTTTGGGGATCTGGGGTACCTCACACCACAACTGGTGCCCCAGGGTCTCACAGGGGACTCTCACTCCCCCCCTGGGGCAGCAGGTCGTAGTGCTACTCCAGATCTTACATTTGACCCACACCCAGCCTCCCAGCAGTGGAGGACTTACTGGGGTCAGGACTCGCCTCTCTCACTCTGGGGTTGAGCCCTCCTTTCACTAGGCCTCTGGCCCAAACCTCGGTCTCAGGTGTCCGAAAGCTTACCTGGGCCTACTGCCCTTGCTTGGGGCTCCACATCACCCCCCTCACTTGGGGCTCCAGATCTCCACCCCTTACTTGTGGCTACCCCCTCACTGGGGCCCCACAAATCTGACCCCTCACTTGGGGCTACCACACCACCCCTTGCTTGGGGCTCCAGATCTCCACCTCTTACTTGGGGCTACCCCCTCACTGGGGCCCCACAACTCTGACCCCTCACTTGGGGCTACCACACCACCCCTTGCTTGGGACTACCACTCTTGGCCCCCTTCACTGGGGCTATCAGATCTCCGCCCCTTACTTGGGGCAACCCCCTCACTGGGGCTCCACAACTTTGCTGCCTCACTTGGGGTACCACACTGCCCCTCGCTTGGGGCTACATCTCTTGGCCCCCTTCACTGGGGCTACCCCCTCACTGGGGTCCTAATTTCTGCCCCTTCTCACTTGGGGCTTCAGACCACCCCCTCACTGGGGCCATGGGGGTTTGCACCCCAGTGGGCTCAGGTGGCCGTAGCCATGCTTGGCCCCAACTTTCCCTCTCAGGGTCTCACACCACTGCAGGGCTCAGGTGGCCATAGCTGTGCCTGGCCCCAACTACCTCCGATGGAACGCAAACTCACCCAAAGGTGAAGGCTAGGGTTAAGGCGCCCCCTACCTGCCTTTCACTGGGGTTATAACTGGCCTGGCATTTCCTGGGGGCACCTGCACCACTGAGAGCCCCACCAGGCCACCCAGTCCCGGCAGGGTGCAGTTTTAGGTCATGCCCAGGACTGGGAGCCTCCTGACCATCCCCTACAGCTCCTCCCTTACCTCCAGATGATGCCAGCAGCCCTGCAGCTGGGCTATGTTGTTGCCTGGCCTCCAGTAGCAAAATGCCCTATTTATATGGGCAACCTAGATCCAAAATGGCTGCTCTCTTCAATCACCTGTCGGCTGCTAGCTTCAGGCCCTTCAGGCACCCGCGCTGCCCTGCCACAGTTACAACAAGAACACAAGAAGAAGAAGCTCTAAAACAGAAAGGAAGCACATTGCATCAGATTTTTAAGTTAAAGAACAGAAACATAAAAGGTCAAACAGGCATCCAAATGCATGGTGGCTTATATGAGCTAAAAATCAAAGTTTAAACCTTTCAGTATTCACTTTCCATTAATTCTCACACTGAGTATTCATATTCAGAGACCTTTTCCCATCATAGATGATTCTCAGTGAGGTGGGTGACATTAATTATTACCATTTTACAGACAGAAAACTGAATCATTCAGGTGAAGAGACTTGGCAAGGATCACACAGGAAGTCATTGTCATTACCATGTTCCTCATTCCTAGGTCTTGGCCTGGTTGAACAACCCAGGGCATGAGTAAGAGTTACACAAGACACCCCTTTGTTTCCAACCAGCTATGCCACATTTCTCTCTTTCACTTCTGATTGCCTTGTTAAAGAGATATAGAGCCAGCTTCTATTCCATCTATCCGGAGTCTAAGCTCACTTAGGTGCCTAAGGGCGTGTCTACACATTCATTAATGCACTTTAGGTGTAGCAGAAAGCCCCCTTTTCCTCTTGCCTGCATTTGCTCTCCCCTCTTTGAATATTCATACATTCATAGATGTTAGGGTCGGAAGGGATCTCAATAGATCATCAAGTCCGACCCCCTGCATAGGCAAGAAAGAGTGCTGGTATAGATGACCCCAGCTAGATGCATATCCAACCTCCTTTTGAAGACCCCCAGGGTAGGGGAGAGCACCACCTCCCTTGGGAGCCCGTTCCAGACCTTGACCACTATAACTGTGAAGAAGTTCTTCCTAATGTCCAGTCTAAATCTGCTTTCTTCTAGCTTGTGGCCATTATTTCTTGTAACCCCCAGGGGTGCCTTGGTGAGTAGAGCCTCACCAATTCCCTTCTGTGCCCCCGTGATGAACTTATAGGCAGCCACAAGGTCGCCTCTCAAACTTCTCTTGCAGAGGCTGAAAAGGTCCAGGTGCCCTAGTCTCTCCTCGTAGGGCTTGGTCTGTAGGCCCTTAACCATACGAGTGGCCCTTCTCTGGACCCTCTCCAGGTTATCCACATCCCTCTTGAACTGCGGCGCCCAGAATTGCACGCAGTACTCCAACTGCGGTCTGACCAGCGCCCGATAGAGGGGAAGTATCACCTCTTTGGATCTATTCGTCATGCATCTGCTGATGCACGATAAAGTGCCATTAGCTTTTCTGATGGCTTCGTCACACTGCTGACTCATGTTCATCTTGGAGTCCACTAGGACTCCAAGATCCCTTTCCACTTCCGTTCCACCAAGCAGGTCAATTCCTAGGCAGTAAGTATGCTGGACATTTTTCCTCCCTAGGTGCAGCACTTTGCATTTCTCCTTGTTGAACTGCATTCTGTTGTTTTCTGCCCATTTGTCCAACCTGTCCAGGTCTGCTTGCAGCTGTTCCCTGCCCTCCGGCGTGTCCACTTCTCCCCATAGCTTTGTGTCATCTGCAAACTTGAACAGAGTACACTTCACTCCCTCGTCCAAGTCGCTGATGAAGACATTGAAGAGTATCAATCCAAGGACCGAGCCTTGCTGGACCCCACTGCCCACATCCTTCCAGGTCGATACTGACCCATCCACTACGACTCTCTGGGTGTGACCCTCTAGCCAATTCGCCACCCACCGGACTGTGTAGTCATCCAAGTCACAGCCTCTTAACTTGTTCACCAGTGTTCGGTGGGATACCGTATCGAAGGCCTTCCTGAAGTCTAAGTATGTGACATTCACCCCTCCTCCTGTGTCCAGGCGTTTCGTAACCTGGTCATAAAAAGAGACTAGATTAGTCAGGCAGGATCTGCCTGCCACGAACCCGTGCTGGTTTCCCCTCAGCATAATTTGCCCTGCCGGGCTCTCGCAAATGTGAGCCTTGATAATTTTTTCAAAAACTTTGCCAAGGGTGGAGGTGAGGCTGGCTGGCCTATAGTTGCCTGGGTCCTCCTTCCTCCCCTTCTTGAAAATGGGGACCACACTGGCCCTTTTCCAATCCTCCGGGACTTGGCCCGTGCGCCACGAGCGTTCAAATATTCCCACCAGTGGCTCTGCAATGACATCAGCCAGTGCCTTCAGCACCCTCGGATGGAGCTCATCCGGGCCTGCCAACTTAAAGGCATCCAGTTCTTCCAAGTGACTCTGCACCATCTCAGGGTCTATGCATGGTAGTCTGGCGCCTCGCTGCTGCCTCTTTACAATCCCAGTGAGAGACTTGTCGTGCCCCTCGCTTAGGAACACTGAGGCAAAGAACTCGTTGAGAAGTTCAGCCTTTTTCCCCCTGTCTATCACCAATTGCTTCTGCCCATTTAGTAGGGGTCTTATTCCTCCCTGGGCCTTCCTTTTACTCCCTATATATCTAAAAAACAATTTCTTGTTGTCCTTTACTTGGGGTGCCATCCTCAACTCCATGGTAGCTTTGGCCCATCTAACTGCCTCCCTACAATCGCAAGCAGAGGAGGTATACTCCTCTTTGGCGATCTCTCCCTGTTTCCACTTTTTATGTGCCCCCCTTTTGGCCCATAGGCTACCCTGGATTTCTCTGGTCAGCCAAGGAAGCCTCCTGGCCCCTTTCCCTCTTTTTCCTCGCATCGGGATTGTCTCCCTTTGTGCCTGAAGGATCATTTCCTTAAGGCACAGCCACCCTTCTTGGGCTCTCATCACTTCAAAACTCCTACTCTGCAGTGTGCCCTTGACTAATCGCCTGAGTTCTTTGAAATCAGCTTTCCTAAAGTCTAGCACTTTCACCCTACTAGTTACCTTACCCACTCGACATCTTATGAAGAATTCTATTATTAGGTGATCACTGTCCCCGAGATGGCCACTGACCTGTAGGTCCCCTACCATATCATCCCCCATTGCCAATACCAGATCCAGTAAGGCATTCCCCCTAGTGGGACCGTGTACCTCCTGTGTCAGGTGGAGGTCCTGTACACAGGATAGGAACCTGCGTGAACGGTGGGACTTTGCTGTCTATGCGTATGTTTTTCCTCTTCTACCTTTTCTTCCTTCCCCTTTCTTTCACTTTAAGATAAGGAATTGTGTTTTAAAATTTGTATACGTGCATTTTGTATCTCCCCATGTATTTTGGTATTTTTATCTATTTGTGTGCCAAGGCATTACTTTTGTAGCTTGTATTTTATACTCCTCACCTTTCAACTAAATGTGTTTAGTTTCAGAAGTAAGTTGTACATTGTAACAATGTTAACAAGGGCAGGAGTCAAACTGCTGCTTGCCTGTATCAGGCAGGCCTCTGAAAGAGCGAGTGAATCAGTGATTGAATGCGTAACACAGTAGCAGGCAGAAATTAACACCTAGGAAAACCGCAGATCAACCAATGGAAGAAATCAATAGAAGACAATGTAGCAACTGGGACATCTCTAAACATCACTGTTCAAGGGCTAGAAGCCCTGGTCTGAGTTATTCAACACCGGGGACCAACTTTTGGGATGAATATCTCCAGATCGACTGCTCCCAGAGCCCTATTCAAAATTCAGCAATGGACTCCCAAACCTGCACGTACATGTGGACGACCCCTGGGGCTGACAGATGCCATCCAGTAGCCACCGAGAGGGGAGTCCCACAAGGGTCAACTACCCCTGGATTGGGCAAACCTGAAAACTGGGGAGTCACCAAAGTCTGCCAAGGACAGATAAAAAGCAGTGAAAAGTGACCCTCAGCGGCGCCCTCTTGATCTCCAACTTGACCAGCACCTCACCTGTCCAGCCAGAAGGACCAGCTGGCAACCCCCTTCTAGAAGATAACACCACACTGAAGGAAGCCTTGACGGCAGACTCCAGCACCTGTGGGATAGGTATACCTGACTCTTGTAGCTTGCTACTGTATGTGTGTGTGTGTGTGTGTGTCTGGGGGGGACCAGCCCCAAGGTTTATGATTTAACTTCATTACAGTGCTTCAATCCGCCTAATAAACCAGAATTTTAAGGATCCCGAGTTGGACATTTGTAGCCAACATAGGTAATGTGCATTAAATCTAGTACCTCCCTTGTGAGGTACTAGAAAAAGGCACATTAGCCTATTTTAATATGCATTAGTTAAAGAACACTTTTCTTGTGATGCTTTAATGCATATTAAAATAGGCTAATATGCATTAAAGTGCATGTGTAGATGCACCCTAAGTGCAGTTCTCATACAGTCATAGAACAGCAGGGCTGGGAGGGATCTCCAGAGGTCAGCTAACCCAACCCCCTGCCTGAGGCAGGATCATCCCTATCCAACCCATCCCACACAACCATAAACTAAATTCTACATAAGACTTCCCTCACCCCTGACACAACACAGACCTAACACCGTAACCTGCCACAGGTAAGGGAGGGGAACCATGGAAGCCAATGTCCTGCTTCCATAAAATGTTGTCAATATATGCTCAAGAGGTCCTGAGTAGAGGGTCATATGCCTGCTACAGAGAAAGGCAAAACCCCCACAGTCCATACCAATCTGACCATGGGGTAAAATTCTTCCTTGACCCCAAATATGGCGATCAGTCTGACCCTGAGCAGAGGGGAAAAACCTTCTAGCCAGGAACTTCCAGTTTTGCTCCTAGCAGGAGCACAGGCACACCTCAATTGAAATCCCCAATCTTGGCTGTAGCTTTGGCTCTTACACCCTGTTGAAGTCCTGAAAAGTCCATTAATACAACTACTTTGTAACTCACTGTCACCCTACCCTTAAGATGGATTCACAAATAAGCACTGAGGAGGAGGAAGACACACCCACCTTTTCATTAACTGTTTTTCAGGGGCTAGAGTAAGGTGGGATAGGAGCACACTTTGGCACCTAGGTGTGTGGTCCCCTCCCACATCTAACAGGTCCTCAGTGCCCTTTCACCTATGCTGCTGCTTCTCTTTTCTTTGTAAAGTCTCTGGTTCACTAGAAAGATAAACTATCTCAGTTTTGGATCATCTCTTTATTTCTTGGTAAAAACTCAGGCAGAGAGCAGGGCACTGGCACAAGACAGAAGACTGAGTGTTTGGCCGTTTGGGGTTTTTTTTTTTATAATTATTATTTTCATTTCTTCTTGGGAATGTTTGGCTCCAGCAGCCTTTTGGTCTAGGAGAAGAATAGGAACGCATGAATATAAAAGGTCGAGGTTTTATATTATGGGTAATGGCTAGTCCCAGGGAAGTGGGATTTTCCTTTCATTGTTCACACTAAATAATCTCTTTGTAAGAAAAATAATGAAGCAGCAGGACTGATGTTAGGAAGAAACATGTTTACACCCAACTGAAATCAGATATGGAGTGATCGGGCTGTTTTTGTTAGTGTGCTATTGAGGAAGTTGTATTGTTTGATCTAAAGAATCCTAATGGATGTCTCTGGGTTTTTACACACACATGCTCGTAGATGGTAAAGAGACACAGGAGAAATTAGCACTTGCATTAGCATTGAGTAAAAGCATTTGAAGGTGGTATAAAGGCTCTTATTTTTAAAATGCAGCAAGTCAAGAAAGCTTGGAAAAATTTCTGGAGGGAACTTTGGTGATTCTGTCCCTGGGATACTGCTAGCTTCTCCGTATGAAGATCTGTTACTGAAACACTAGCACCTCCTGGTGTTCAGGGACCAAACTATTTCTAGCTAAGTTGTTTTCTAGCTGCTTGACATCTATAAAAAAGCAACTGAGGCACTTCCTCCTCTATGATGTATAATTTGGATTAGCGCACACACAATGTATTTTATATCTTTTTAACTCCCTTTCTTTTCTAAAACACTCCAACGGGTGCTTTGCTCAACAAAAATAAAACCCTGCAGTTCCCCTGAGTCAGGCAATGACCCATAGCATTCAAATTTCAAAGCTTATTTCCAAGCCTCCACTGTTTTTAATTACTTCTGATAGTTATCTGATGGCTCCCCATCTGCTCCTACCCATCCCCCATCCCCCAAACTCACCACACAGGATTTCACTTGTGAGCACACAAGTTCATAGAATCATAGAAGTCGGGTCAGAAGGGACCTTGTAGATCTTCAAGTCCGACCCCCTGCCTGGGCAGGAAGAAAACTGGGGTCAAATAACCCCAGCCAGGTAGGCATCAAGCCGCTTCTTAAAGACCCCCAGGGTAGGAGCCAGCACCACTTCCCTTGGAAGTCGGTTCCAGATCCTAGCCCCCCTACCTGTAAAGTAGTTCCTACGGATGTCTAATCTAAACCTCCTCTCCAACAACTTGTGGCCGTTATTCCTTGTTATCCCGGGGGGAGCTAGGGGAAACAAGGTCTCCCCCAAACCCTTCTGGTCCCCCCTAGTGAGTTTATAGACAGTCACCAGGTCACCCCTCAGCCTTCTCTTGTGAAGGCTGAACAGGTTCAGGTCCCATAGCCTCTCCTTGTAGGGTCTGCCCTGCTGTCCCCAGATCATGCAGGTGACCTTCCTCTGGACCCTCTCAATGTTGTCCACATCCCTCTTTAAGTGGGGTGCCCAGAACTGGACGCAGTACTCCAGCTGTGGCCTGACCAGTGTCATGTAGAGGGGGAGGATCACCTCCTTGGCCCTACTTGAGATGCACCTGTGGATGCACGATAAGGTCCGGTTAGCCCTGCCGATCGTGACCTCTCATTGTCGGCCCGTGTTCATCTTGGAATCAATTATGACTCCAAGATCCCTTTCTGCCTCTGTGCTCTCAAGAAGGGAGTTTCCCATCTTACAAGTGTGTTGCCAGTTACTACTGCCCAAGTGCAGCACCCTGCACTTATCAGTATTGAAACGCATCCTGTTTTTGTTAGCCCACCCCTGCAACCTGTCCAGGTCTTTCTGCAGTCTTTCCCTCCCTGCTAACGTGCCCACCTCACCCCAAATTTTGGTATCATCAGCAAATTTGAACAGGTTGCTTTTCACCCCATCATCCAAATCGCTGATAAAGAAATTGAACAGTGCGGGCCCAAGGACCGAGCCCTGGGGGACCCCGCTGCCCACTTCCCCCCAGGTCAAATATGACCCATCCTCCACCACCCTCTAAGTACAACCCTTCAGCCAATTCACAATTCATCTGACCATGTAGGCATCGATGCCACAGTCACCTAGTTTTTTAATGAGGATGGGGTGGTCGACAGTGTCAAAGGCCTTGCTGAAGTCCAGAAAGACTACATCCATGGCGACACCTGTATCCAATGCTTTTGTCACCTAATCGTAAAAGGCTGTCAGGTTGGTCTGACATGACCTGCCCCTAATGAAACCGTGCTGGTTGCCCTTGAGCATCATCCCCGATGCTGGCCCATCGCAGATGTGCTCCTTGATGATCTTCTCAAAGAGTTTCCCCAGGATTGAGGTAAAACTGATGGGCCTATAGTTGCCCGGGTCCTCCCTCCTCCCTTTTTTAAAGGGAGTTGTTTAAACCCAAAAGTTGTTTAAACCCAATAGAATGATTAATGCTGAAATACCCCTGTAGGGACTCCTGATTACCCCTATTCCTATCTCCAGCCCTCCTTTCACCCATACCAATGGGAGAGTGATCTTTACTTCCAAAACCCATCTATCAGATATGGATTAGGATTACAAAGGCCCTATCCCTAGCACATGGTAGATGCCAGTATTCTTTTCCCAGTGGAAGGAATTTCATGTGGTCAGGGCAAAAGAGTCTCCTCCATACATTCGCAGCACTGTTCCCTTGAATCTACTAACCCTTTCTTTGTGGAACCAGAGGGTAGGGATTGACCATTTTTTCCCAGGACAAAGTGCAAGCAATCAGATGTCCAGGTCCATTGTCCTATGATAAATCCTAAACAGCTTTACAGGACTTAACACCTGATCCCAGGACGTGCATCTGACCATGTAACAGGACAGGGATAGTCATGATGTTCCCTGGTGGTCACACAGCTCCTGTTCTGCTCCATCACCTCGGGGTATCCTCCCTTTCCTCTCTCCTGCCGTGCCTTTGATGGAATAATTTGATTACAACAAGGGAGGCTGACCCAGAGTCCCAGAATGGGCCTTCTTCTATTATTTACCCAGTGGATCCCTCCCAGACTCAATCTTTCCCCTCAAACGTGAAGTGTGGTCCTACTGCCCCATTCGTGTCCTAAGGGCATCTGTTGCCTTAAGGGCTAGTCATGGCCGCCTTCCACTCCTTCAGTCATGCCCATGCCTTACAGATGTTTCTTTAATTGTCCATGAGCTGCGGTGGGCCTGGCTGTTAATCAACAAAAATCCTTCTAGCCTGAAGGGCCCCTGGACCTGGCAAGGCTCTCTTCTCCTTGGGACCTGGCCCTGGTCTGGTTTCTGCCTATTTTAGGCATCCACCCCTTTCCAGGCTTTATTCCCCCTTGGCTCACACCTGCTCAGCTTTGGTCTTCCTGCTGTAGACTTAGCCTCCTGCTCTGGACCCTTGGCCCTCACCTGGCTGCTGTAGCCCTATCCTAGCCGCAGCCTCCTGGGCCTCTAACACTAGGCTGGGCTGTTTCCACTCACACTCTAATCAGCCTGCCAGGACCCTGGTCATGGCAAGGCTCTTCCTGTTGTCTGGGCCGCTGGCCCTAATCCCTCTCCCAGCTTTGGCCCTCTTGGCTTAAACCTGCTTTGGCCTCATTCTCTGAGCCCCTGGCCCTGGCTTAGAGGCTGTATCCTTCTCTTAGCCCTCAGCTTTCCAGGCCTCTGACCCCAGGCCAGGTTGCTTCTGCTGCCCCTGTCTTCTACCCTTGGTCCCTGACCCTAAGTCAAACTGCTCCCACTAGCCTTAGCTCTTTTAGCCTCAGCCTGCACCAGCTCACAGCCATCTGACCCCAAGCTAGGCTGTCTGACCTTGGTCTTAGCTCTCCTGGCCTTGGCCTAGCACATCACACCAGCCTTAGCCCTTTGGTTCCCTGACCCCAGGCTAGGCTGCCTGCTACCAAGTGCCCACCAGGCACTCCTTCATGGACTCTAAACCTTCCCTGATAGCCACACTCAGTTCTCTGGTTTTAATAGGAATATAAACACAAGCCCACTGGCTATCTAACAACTCTCCCCTTACTGGGTTTCAACTTTCCTACAAGACATAAGTCGCCCTTCTCCTTTACTTGTAGCTCTCAGGGACTTGTTGGGTGCTGAGCAGCCCCCCTCTTGCAGCCATCCTGCTCAGGAGCCCCTCTTCCTGCTGCCTGCAGGGCCAGACTGACTCTTCTTGCTCCTAGTGCTGGGCTTATGTGCTCTGGAGCACAGTCCCTTCTGGTCAGGTGACCCTAATTAAGGACAGGGGTTTCCCTTTAGGCTAAATGGTCAGCCTGCTTGTTGTGGTGTACCTAGGTCCTGCTCCGCTGCCTGCTGCAAACTTTTTCTTAAGGTAAGAGGAGCCCTTGGTTCCCTGCTACAGACCAGTTATCCTGGGGTCGCATCGTTGACTCAACAGCAGAAAAGTGCAGTGCATTCAGCCACTTGCTAAACCCTGACTAGAAGGGTGGTGTGTGTACATGCCAATCCCAAGATGTTTCTGTTCTGGGGCAAACACATGTACAACTTGCCTAAGAACAAAGTGGGCACAACTTGCCCAAGAACAGCAGAAAAATGATGCAGTGTCTTTTCCTATCCTTTGAGACACATTACATGGCAGAATGGTTCTGTATGGATTCAGTCCACATTATATGGAAGGAAGCCATATTCATGCATCCAACTAATACAATATATACAACAATTAAAACCTATAGCATTCTTAGTCTCTGACTAATGATACAGATCTCAGAAACAGAGCAATCAGCAATATCCTCAAATCTTTAATTATTTGAGCATCATTTCTGTAAATAAGAGGTCCTGAGAAATTAGGTAGCACAGAGCAGAATTCAGTCTTTTCAGGATTTTTCTGTAAGTAATAGAACTTGTCTTTTTTTGGATTAAATGTCCTAATGTGATTTAGTTCAAAGACTTTTGCTTTCAAAACCCTGAATGGAGTTTTAATGAACTTCCCCAGATAGCTTAAATGGCAGATAATAACACAATTAGGATAGAATTTTTTTTTTTAATTCACACAACCCTTTCAGTCCCCTGCCAGCCCATTTTAAGCACCATTTGGAATAGTTTTAAATAACTCTTAAAATACAAGCTGTTAGGTAGTGAGACTGCTAATGTGTGCATTTAGACAGACTTTCTCAAATCCTTCCTGCTGCTATTATAAGGAACATTCACAGAAAGAATGTACTGTTTTTAGCATCTCCATTACTATATAACATTGCAGCCTAACATTTACACTGCTATTTTTGAGTGCATATTCATAAAATAAAGCCTATCCCTCTTAATTTTCAATTCTTAGTCCAGAGCAGTGATTCTCAACCAGGGTGCTGTGCCTTGGTACTGTGATGAGCTTAGTTGATTGGAGCATATATATATATATATATATATATATATATATATATATATATATATATATATATGCAGGGAGCACAGCTGATTTCAGGGATGGAGGGGATGTGCAGATTGTTTCTTCCTGTTTATTATCCTGTGTATAAGAGCAGAATGAATAGCCCCAGGGAATTATAAAGTTAATTAGCAACTGATGTGTTGAGGGGGTAGGACTAATTGAATGTGGTGGGGGGAGGTCTGTGTGTGTACACAGTGTGGAGAGAGGACAAATACTAACTGGCAGTCAAAGTAAGCCAGTTCTGAATTATGTATGCTAACATGTCCTTGACTTTGGCAGATGTTGGCAGGTATGCACATATATTTACCGCTTTTACCCAAATCCAAGATGACTTTGAATTTAAGATGACCCCCCCCCCAATAATTAGATTCCATACATGCAAAATTACACATTTCTTATAATTATTGAGGATGTTGTCTTAAATTCATCCCACCGTCCCCTACAACCCTGTGGCAAGGTGAGCTTCTTGGATGCATCATTTGCTAAAGGATTTCTAGTGAAGATACTGGTTCGCTGAAGAGTCTTTGTGCTGATATCCTCTTAAGGTTGAGGATTGTATTCTCTAGGGACCAGGCTGTCCCTGGTCTGAAAGCCTGGAAGCAAAGAGTTTGCAAAGGCTCGTACCAGGCCAGTTGCCATCTTAGCAGTTAGGGGACAATAGGGGCTACTCCCTTTTTCCTCTTTTCTGAGTTTTTAGCATAACAGATTGTGTTTCCCCATTAGGAGCCATTTTCTAAAATGAAATAGCTGGCACTAATCTGCTCTGCCCTCTTCTCAGATGTGTCCTCTTGTGTTTGGGGCTGTGTGAGCACAGTGTGGAGGAAGTTGACTCTACGTCACAGCTTTACTGCCCCGGGATTCCTGCGCTTACAAGAATTTCCAAGTCATCTGCCATGCTGATTGCTTGGTAATGCTGGAAGAGGACTAAGAATCTGGACTTGCGGGTTTGATTCTCCACTGCTCTGACTTGTACCTTGTGTCGACATCTCCATTGGTACAAGGCCACAAAAACCAGATTCTTCCTTGGCACTAGTGGTAGCATTTTATACCCTGATGTTCAATGGCTCCAAAATGTATAGATGTAGAGGACCAGTCCCGTAACCCTGCTAAAGAGAAGTGGACAGCTATGCAATGGGCAGAAATATGGTTATTCATGGAATGTGCAATGTGATGCATTACACGTGCTCATTTGAGAGAATTAATGTTTTATTGTTGTTTGTTGTACTGTTTTTATTGTTTTATAGTAATGGCACCCTGTAGCTCCTGTGAAGGATTAGGTCCTATTGCTCAGCCCCTTTTGTACTGGACAACGTAAAAATATAGAAAATTGAACATTTAGCTCTTTTTGCATCAGATCTTTGTGCTTCAGATAGTTTGTAACGGAACTGTAGAATTTCCAGAATGAAAATGAATTTCTGAATCTCTATCATTTTCAAAGCACAGCGATGTTTTATTATTTCTGGTATCCATTATTCTGTAAGGAAAAAAAAAAAAGCTCTTAAATAAAGAAACTATCCAGCAGAAGGTATCAACCAGCATCTGGGAGAATATTAGAATGCATCTAAGTGTTTGAGTACCACTGTGATGAAAGATAAAGGATTATAGAAATACATTTTAATAGTTCCCTCCCCCCGAGGAAAAAAGAGAATATGTAGGGTCTGCCCAGCTAAACTATAGCATAAAAACAAAGAAATGTACGTATCGTCTTTAGTCTATTATTAAACAGACTAAGGGAGATGCTATAAACAACCCATTGCAGAGGTCGAAAGAAGCAGTTCTACCCCAGGTGAACGGACGTCTCATTTTCTGATAGAAAGGAGGTCAGATATCTGCATTGTGCCTTGAGACAGATTCCATTTCCGGAGCAATTATGATCATGCTTCAACCTTTCTGTAGGTTTTAACAAGAGCTGCCCATAGCTGTGTGCAGGACTGGGTGATTCAAATATAGTGCAATAGTCCAGCCATACTTTAAAGCTCTCCAGTAACCCTTGCTACTTTCTCCAGAGGGACATTTATTTTTAGAACCAGGTTGCCATATTTGTCTTTAGTTCAATGTTAGCTCAGCCATAGTGCCAGCAGCTGAATTCACAGCAGCACTCCAAACTGGGATTATGTCTAGTCATTAGTCAGACAAGAGGCCTCCTGGCAGTACTGGATACCATGGTGTTGGGATCTCAGAAGATGGCTATATGCTGGTGGAATGGTCCTATAAAACCAGCTCTTAACCAAAAAACAACTAGACGATGAAGCGGTGGATAGGGTAGGAACTCTGTTTCATGAAGGATTTCACATTTTAAATAAAAGGCCATAGGGAAAAAGGCCACAGTCCTTGACAATCTGACCTAGGGAAAACATTTCTCCCTGTTCCCAAATCTGGCAGTTGATTTCATCTTGAATGTCTGAACAAGATCCTGAAGTCAAGTACCTGTGAAGTAAAGCACACCCTAGCTCCTCTAGGTGTGGCTAAAGTCCAATGCTTCAGAGGGATGACAGCACAAAAACCAAGAATATATATCCCCCCCGGCCAAATTTCATAGACACTAGGGCTGGAAGGGACCCCGGAGGATCATCGAGTCCAGCCCCCTTGACAACGGTATCCCCAAAAATCAAATACAATAAATCAAAGAGCAGAAAATTCTCCTTGGTCCCTAACAGGCAACCAGCAGAACCCCTAAAACAGACATCATGTTTCCTTCAGCAGTGTCAAAGTGGGTTTTGATATAGCTGAAATTCATTTTTTACTACCTCTCTGCAACGAAACATTGATAAAATTAAGATGGTTTCTAAAATTGAAACACATTGCGGCAGAACTGCAGTTTTGACAGAAAATGTTTCTTTTTTTACAGTTCTCCTGGCCAACTTTAGCAGCCAAGCACTTAGTCACAAGACAGGCATGATTATTAAATTGTCTTAAAACTAATCATAATCATTAACTAAAATGCAAGTCTCTTTTTCTTTGCTGTCCCTTTCAGTTTGACGTGGCTGTGTCCTTTGGGTCAATGGCTTCAGATTTTGTGTTTTCAATGAAGGCTGAGATTTGCATGTAATTATGTGACATCAAGGCTTTAAATAAAGCCCTGAACGTCTCAATAAAAAATCCCTAGTATATTGGAAGACTGTACCAGCCTTGCAAACATACACTTAGGACAGTTTCCTGGTGAAGGTGATAACAGGAGGAGATAGTAGGAGGATAGTAGGAGCAGGAGATAATAGGATCAGTTCTGAAGTCTGCCCTGGCCCCACATAGGCAAAGGGTTGTCAAAAGCACCTATGCAGGTTAGCCCGAGATCAGTGCGGGTTAGGTGCTGTACCTATTTAGATGTTTACAGAGTGATGACATTTTTCACAGGTGCCTGATGAACCCCAAGGCTATCTTCAGTGCCCAGCTTAAGGTATTATGGACTAGTATCTCCACACTGCTCGCATAAAGTACCTTTTGGGGTTTTCCATCCCATCAGAGATTTCCCAGCCTTACAGCAATTGTGGCCTCATCCTGTTGGCTGTTTTCAGCTTGGCCAACCATAGGTGCTTACTCTGCAAAGCTACCACCCCTTTTCTCTATAATTGCTCTAAAACCCAAGTGCTGTTGATTAATTGTGACTACTGTCCCATTTCTAGATCTTTATTTCATGATTTAGGTGATTAATTGATTACCATAAATCATATATGCTACTGGTAAAGATACATCATTACCTTCCATACTTTGTATATAATACTATTAGCAGTAAAATTGATCCATTTTAAATTATTGGCCATTACATGGACATTTTCCATAGCAGTGGCAATTAGATTCAACAATAGACTCCTTTATCTTCCTCTTTTTTAATGGCTTCACTCAGTCTAGCCTTTCAGTATTTGCAGAGGTCCATATAGATGTTTCCAGACCTGTTCTTCCCATTGGGGCATCTAAAACATTTATTTTTCTTCTGTATTTTCTTCCTTCTTCACATGCAACATGGCCCCAAATAAAACATGCACCTTTTTTTTGGAAGACGGTGTAGAAAAATTGATTTTTCCAGTCATGTCCAACTGCGTGACATACAATAAGACCTCTTGGGAACACAGAGTGCCCTGGAAGTGTGGCCCCAGGGAGTTCCTGGTGCCAGCTGTCTTACCCAGACTGTCTCCTGGGATGCCACATCTCTTCTCTTGGGCACCTATGTTTCCAGGAAGACTTACTTTGTGTCACACAAGTTTAGGCCCCAGAGCCTTGCAAGGGCAGTAGCAAGACTGTTATTTCTTTACTCTAAGTTGTTCTTTATATAAATTCCCATGTAAATAAAGTATTGTTTCCATATCACAAGCCTTATCAGCATGCTACCACTTCTATCACTTGCTGCTTCAGGCACAAGCTACGGTGCTCAGCCAATAGGTTTGGCTGTCAGAGGATTAACACAGGTCTCTCCCATCTTTGCAGCTGTCTGGCATGCACAGTATCTCTCAAGAGGCTTGCTACTTTTTCAGTGAAGAAAAGTTTCCCTGCTAACAGGTATCCAGGTTGTAGCCATATTAGTCTAGAGCAAAAAGCAATTAAGATTCATAGTAGAGATGATATCTTTTATTAGACCAACAAGATTTTTACAAAACTAAAAATGTCTTTAATTGCAAGCTTTTGGGCACAAACACCATCAGGCATTGGAGAAAAGATGGTAAAAGCTCTGGGTAGAAATGAAAGTTCATATTTCATAGGATTTCACAGAGAGGTCAATAAATGGAAAACTCCTCTGGGCAGGCAGTTCATAGCTGGTACGGAGCCTCTCGCCTCTTGTGAGGATCTGTGATGATGCAAACTACCTTGAAACAAAGGCAGGGGCAGTGTCTCAGATGCTTCTCAGGTGGTCACAGATGCTTCCTGCTAGGGAAAATCGGAAGATTTCATTAAAAAAAATCGGCTAAAATTCCCTGCTAACATGCATCCCAGTTTGGGGGTGGGCCTGGTTTTTGGTTTTTTTTTGTTGTTTTTTTTTTTTGGGGGGGGGGGGGGGTTACATGCTATATGCAAAAAAGTATAGTAATTCTGTTTAAAGGATTTGCCTAGTTAGTTATACCATGCAGCAACTTCCATTTTAACTTGCTTTGTATACCACTCTTGATATAGCATAGGGCACTGATTGGACAACTCATACTTGGTAAAGTCCACAACTGTTGGGATATCTATCCATCTGGCAAAACATTTTTAGTTGGACATAGTTAGAGCCCATTAGCAGGTCATGGGATCAAGGTTTTCAGCCTTTTCTTGAGTGCTTATGAATTGAAGAAGGGAAGCAGTTACTTGACTAGGGGAGGAATTACTACTGTTCATAAAAGTTACTCATGTTTTCTACAATCTGTAGGAATAAGCATTGTTTTGGGACTACAAACTTACTGCAGTCCTGGGTGTACTAACATCATCTGCTTGGTGCATCCAATCTACTCCCTTATCTGATACAAGATTTTCTACTATACTGGTTATACATGGGAAAGTCATTTCTCCCCCAAGCAATCCAGGTCTTATTTTTAGGTTGTTTGGGGTCACCACTAGATCTATTATTTGTGATATGCTTGTTCCCTCCCTTATCCTGTCACAAATGTGGAGTTGCAATGACAATTTGTTGATGAATAAGTTTTAATTGAATACCTTCTGCACAACCTCTGCCTGAGAGCATATTCATTTGCCAACAACACTAAGTTTCCCTGGGTGTTTTTTTTTATTGTGACTGGTGGGTTAGCTTTGTAAGCTCCAGATTTGCTGTGTTTTACTGGAGCTGCTATTTCCTGTGTCTAAGTTGTGTTATGCTTGATCCAGTCCCATGATACTATTGTTGTCACTGCAAAGGTTCTCTGATTCTCTGGTCCTTTTGCACTCCAGACAGTTCTTGTGTTAGGATTACTTCTGTTCCCTTTTTGTGGGGCTGGTTATGTCTGCCAGGGTTTGGTCATTTAGTTCAGACCAAGCATGATACCAGAGTCCATGTGCAGAATTTGCCCAGTATGCTTTGTCAGGTGAATTAGCTACTTCACTTGAAAGACAAGTTACAAATATCAGTTTTGGGCTAAGGTGCCACTTTCATAGATTTCATAGACATTGGGGCTGGAAGGGACCACGGGAGATCATCAAGTCCAGCCCCCTGCCCCAGGGGCAGGAAGTCAGCAGGGGTCATAGGATCCCAGCAAGGTCAAAGGATTTCAGGACTATTCCTTGTCCTGTAAAACCCAAGGAGAAAAAAAATACTCGGTTCTCTTTTATTTACTTTTGGGAACTTTGATCTGACTGGCATGAACCTACTGTTGGGTGTTATCTGTCAGCTCTGTGTTTCTGTTGGAGCCCTGGCACCCAGCTTGCTGGACTTACAAAGGACTTTTTCTCCCCCCACCCTCACCTAACCAGAACTAAGCAGAAGAAAAATTTAATAGGCATCTTGGGCTGTACATTCCCCGGTCCCAGTATGGTTTCCCCAAATACTCAATTGAACCAGGGTAATAATGTCATTGTTTTTGTTTGTTTTTACATGGCTATTATCTATGTACTTAGCAATAAATAAGTTTTATAGTCAAACTGGTGGTAACCAGGTATATTTTTCCTTCTCTACTTCTCCTTTCCCACTTGCTCTGCAGCAACACTTCTTTTACCCAAGGCAAAGATCCCTTTGAAGCCCAAAAATACTGTGGGGCCTGCTCAGCAAGAGGCTACCACTACTAGGACAGTTAGGGCAAAAGATTGGGACGTGCTGAGTTTGAGATACATAAGGGGATCAGCTTGTACAGGCTTATTGACCCAGTTTGGCTCAGATGTGCCCTTATGAACTGAATGCTGGCCCATGAGGGTGTCAGCTGGACACCCAGCCTGATTCAGAGGTATTTTGTTCACCTGTGTGCTTGTGTCCAACTGCATTTTATTGTCCCCTTAATGAACTGATCCCTGGCATATGAGGGTGTCAGCCTGTACGTGCTGATCAACCCACCTGGGTCAGACGTGTGTGTGGATGCATTTGACTGATTCAATGGTTGGAGGAACCCAGCCCCATTGAAATGGAATCCTGCAAGATAGCTCCATTGGGGGTGAGGACTTGCAGAAGGGACAGATACAGCTCCATATAGAAACACAAGTAACATAAGCAGCACATTGACAGAATTACAAAGACCCTAGAAACGTACCCCTAATAAATGAGCGCGCCCCAAAGTGATGGGCAAATCTGGTAACATGGGGTGTGTCTACACATCACCATACGGTGGCATTGCTATGGCACCGTGCTTTAGTACTTCCTTTTGGAAGTACTCAGTAACCTCCCGTACTGCGCGGTGCGCATTGTGCATGGTTAGATTTCGCCAGTACGTTGCTGTTGTGGCGTGCTATGCCGGGGAGCGCACTGCTATGGCAATGTAGCTGCTGATCACATGTCCACCCACATGATCACTACATCACCATAGTATGCCACACGGAGATGTAACACGTTTCTACGTCACCATAGGGTGACATGTAGACATGCCTTTGTTCTCTTACATTTAAGGCTAGATATACAGAGGGGCCTACTTTGTCCACAACTGTATGTGGTGCTGGGGAAAGGGTGATATTATTTTGCATCATTATCTGGTCACCCACCTGATAGTCTCTAAGATCCCCTTTACTTTAATACCGTTGTGTGGTTCTTTGATATCACGGTCCTAGGTGACAACTGCCTTTCAAACTTGTAGGAGGTATTGCGATAGGCATATGACCAATGCCTCAGAGAGCAACTAGGTCTCCTGGCACTGGTTGGTTACTGATTCCCAAATTGCCATGGGCCTTCCCAGCAGCACCTTGTAGGACATATCCCCATGAGTGGGAATGTACGTTTCCCTGGAGACAAACAGCAGCAGCCCAATATGTGCCACTGCTATTTGTCCCCGGGGAACCCCTGTGCACACGCATTCTGGTACACAGCACGCTTCCCCGGGTGGGGTAGGGAAGGCTGGGGCCAGCAACTGTGCTGGCCTGTAGTATGACTGCTCCAAACTCAGGCTGGCACTAACACCCATCAATATTTGAACGTGGAGAAGGTGAAAGTGTAACAGCCCTACGAGACAACGTAGACAACACCTCACAGGAGAAGGTGTAACAAGGCCCTACGAGACAACGTAGAACCTTTAATCAATTCCCAGCAGTTCATGCATTTACCTAACTGCATTTACCACAAAACCATTTCTCCTGCCAGAATCTACATCTACTAAACACCAGAAACACAAGGATTTTTGACCCATGGTTAATGTGGACCAATTCTTAGTTGGCAATGCCTCTACCCATATTGAAAATGGATCTTCTAACACCAGCATATATTAATTTCCTCTAGAGGTTAAAGGTAGCTCACCAGTATAACCAGTGTGGATTCTTTCCTATGGGCCACTGGGGCCAGTCTCATTAAAACACCCCTTCTTTTATGGTTTGCACCATCATGTTGGGCACAAGTGAAGCATATGTCCAAGTGATTTTTATATGACCTTCCTTCCATTCAGGCCACCATTCCATTTCACTTGATCTTTCCTTAGCCTCTGTTTGTTTGGGGAAGACTCCCAGT
The DNA here is from genome assembly GCF_030867095.1 of Alligator mississippiensis. Lineage (NCBI taxonomy): Eukaryota > Metazoa > Chordata > Crocodylia > Alligatoridae > Alligator > Alligator mississippiensis. Next base: position 14,025,396 of record NC_081824.1, on the reverse strand, counting down.
GATAGATCCATGCAGCCACAAGAGAAAGTCTTTTCTTATTCTCGTGGGAACATCCAACAAGGGCACATTGTTGACTCATCCATTGGTACTTTTATCTTCATGCATTCCTGCGAATGCTAGGTGACAAATAACTGATATACTCACTTCACATTCCTAAGCTCCTACACACACCTGAAACCTATTCCTTGGGAGTGGCTAGACGGCCTTAATGATTTCTGCTTGCAGAACTATAATCCACTTCACAATCCATTCATTGCTGGCATGTCCTGTGACACTTTACCCTAGGGTAGTGTGTGATGGCTCATCACAAAAACTATTTGTCCCCTGGTTAAATACTTGTGTTTAAGTACAGCCCAATATACAGTTACCACTGCTTTCTCACACCGGCCATACTTCTGCTTAACACTTTGCACCTGCCAAGAGGAGAAAGCAGCAGGTCTGTCTCGCTCTCCACACTTCTGAGTTATTACTGTTCCAATGCTGTTGGGAGACAAGAAAAAAGGCTGGGTTTCATCGAGGCTTGCTAACACTGGAGGGCTTCCTGAAATACGTCTGAGCTTAGTGAAAGCCTCGTTTGTCTTTCCAATCATCATTAGTTGCTCTTATTAACTCATGCAGCAGGCTAGCAACTTCTGTATACAATGGAGTGAAATCCCTACAGAACCGTATCATGCCAAGGAAAGACTGTGATGCCCTCTTGTCAGTTGGGGTTACGAGAGTTGTAACGAGGCATGAACAATTGTGGTCAATTTTCCTTCCTTCCTTACCCAGTATTTACCCCTAGAAAACTTAACTGTAGATTTTGCAGATAAACTAAATACATAAACTGGGGTTTAGTGCCATTAAGTTTGAGCCCAGCTGATTTGGTGCAGTTAAACACATCATCCAAATCCTCCTGAAGCTCCTGCTTGAATGGTGTCTAAACCAGAACCACGTCTACATTCTGAATAAGGTGTTCTGGGAGCGAAAAACTTTTTAAGTGCCTCCTTCATGTGAAAAATAGCTGGGAAATTTTTGTACCTTTCTGACAAAAGTGCCCACGCATGATGAATATGTGCCCCAAATGACAACAATGTGGGTGAAAACACACAAAAACTATGAACCAGAGTGAATGATCATAACCCTCCCAAAAAAATATAAAGGACAGAAACATTGCAGTTAGAAGAACATTTTTCACAGAAAAAAAAAATCACTCGCTGTCTGACCTCGCAGGTCTTGCGCTGAAAGGAAATCTACCTCCGCACCTTTGCAAGACAAGCGTGGGAACAGCAATCACTTAGGATGCGAAGTACCAGGGACTTAACATAAACAATGACTTTATGGTCCCTTATATAATCCACCTGACAGTGTTAACCTCTGCACTTCACAAGTGATAAGGACCCTCTTGAACAGTCTTGTTCCTTCTTTATCAGGTTTTACTGTATCTCTCCTGCCTGTTGGCTACTTGATAATTTCTCTTTTATCTGGTTTTTGTTTACACATGAGGTTTTAAACAAGGTTTTGCTCCCTTTGTTAGGTTGCTCTGCTGTGTCTGTTCCTCTGCCAGAAGCCGGAGGAAAGGTACTGCGATACCTGAAAGCTTGCCTTGCCGTGCAGCTGGTCCAATAACAGATATCACCCACAAGATTTTGTGCCTCTCACAGACACTAGATCCATCCCCACTTAACAGCAGTGCAGCATTGACATTCTGGACTAGTGGTAGGGATGAAAACCCATGTGAGATACCCAAAACCAAGAACCAATTAATTTGAAGAGAGATTTTAACAGTCGCTTCATTTGAGGAGAGATTGTAGCAAGCATTTCATACAGCTCAGTAGTCAATTGTTAAATGACAGGCATTGTTTGGTTTCCAGACTCGCCAAGCTGGGGAGCTGCAGACCAGAGTGGTTGGCTTTACCATTCCTTGAGTTACAAGGGCAACGCTCACTTCTTGAATGGGCTCCACCGGCTCCTCTGGGACTGGGACTGGGACTGGGACTGCCTGTGTGCGCAGGGATCCTTGTCCAGCAAATGCAAGTATTCATACGCAGCCACAACCTACCTTAGATTTTGCCTAGGTTCCCTCTAACTATTGCATGAAGTGGTGGACCCACCTAGGGTGTCTGGTGTAAACCAGATCTCAGTTGCTGGGGAGATTTTCCAGATCTTACTAGAAGTCCCATACGGGCAAAGCCTCCCTCCTCTGGAGGCTGTATGTTTGCCAAATCACAAATGAACGTTATTTGTACTAGCACAGAGACCCCAGGGATTTCTTCCTGAACACTGATCCCATATTAAATTCTCCTGGAAGTGCAGCTCCAGGACGTTACTGGTGCCAGCTACCTTACCCAGACTGTCTCCCAGGATGCCACACCTCTGGGGCACTCTGTGTTTCCAGGACATACTTTGTGTCACATGAGTTTAGGGCATTAGCAAGACTGTTATTTCTGTAAGGTTTTGAGTTGTACTGGCTGTGGTTCTGCTATAGCCACATCTTCAAGTCTTCTGGTTATTCCTTGAATTTTTCTCTATTTGGTGTCCTCCTTTAACCACCCCATCATAGTGGTTTCAGCTCCACTGTCTGATAACATATTACCCTCCGTGCCTACTATTATGGTAGTTACAGTGGGTCAACCCTAACTGTCCCTAAGGGGTGCTATGATCAGCTGAAGGTAAGTAGGACATGAGACAACCCCACAGGGTGCCCTTATGTACCTGCCTCTGTTTTTAGAGTCATTGTCACCATTGTTCCTAGTTCTGACTCTGAACCACGGCAGATACAACCATGTCGCTTCTTTTGCTTTGCTTCCTACCAATGATTTTCCTATTTATCAGTTCCTGGACCCCACAGCAGCAACACCATCCCCTGAAATCTTTGGCACTGCTCTTCCAGCTGCTCTGTTTCTGTTTAAAAGGATCCTTGGCTGGACCCTGAGCACTGCCTCTCTGAACATGACCCTGTCCACATCCAAAACCATGACCACAGCCAGGGTCCCATTCTCCAGTCCTATCTCGATAATTTCTGGCTTCCTATACTGAAATAGCCTGTTTATTTTGTGCCTACCAGTTGTTACCTAGAAAAGGTTTCAATAATGGCAACCACCTGTACTTTAAAAACATCTTTTTGTTCTTGTAAACCAGTTTTCTTCTCTTTTCGTGTTCTGACCTGGCTCAGCATTGACACGTTGTCTATGGAGGGGCTGATCCCGGGACAAAGACTTCGCAAGAAAGGCATTTTCCTTTTGCTGCACCTACCTTTCCTGTTCAGTACCACATGCTGCCAGTGCAATCCCAGTCTCCCTTTCTGCAATAGTCCAAATGGTCCCCCCTCATCCTGGGTCCACTTGTTAAGGCACTCAGATATCTTATGGTACTTGAATCCAGTCAGGATGCTCTTGAACAGCCCTCAAAAGTTGTGATACAGTCTCTTACCTTCCACATAACTAGACCTCTGAGCGTTTAACTCTTCCTGGCCTGCCCTCGGGGCTACAGCTGGAGTGATATCTCTTCTCTCCAAGTCTGCTGTGGCAGGAGCAGCCCTGCACACCCACCCATAGGAACCAGGTTGGTGCAACCTCATACCACAGCTGGGTGTGGGAACAGCAGTAGCAGCAGGGGGGGTCTTGAAGTCCCTGTGACAGGTAAGACTGACTATCACTCTTTCCCCCTCCCCGCCACTCTCCAGCACTCAGCTTTCCCCCACCAGAGGCCCAGGGGAGTTTTTCCCAGGGTGAAAAACTTGTTAATTAGGCCTCTGGCACTGACTTTCTCTCTCTCCTTGCTCTTGCACCAAGTTGCCACCTCTAAAGGTGATGGGGTGTAGGTTGTAGCCATGTTGGTGTAAAGACATAGGCAGAGAAGGGTCTTCGGGTAAATCTGATCTCTTTTACAAGACTAACTCAAATAATTGGAAAAGTTCTTAGCCAAGAAGAATTTTTCTAACTATTTGAGTTGGTCTAATAAAAGATTTCAGATTTACCCAAAGAACCTTGTTTGTCTCAAGGCGATGGGAGTTAAAAATTTCTGATTCAGAAGGACGCACATTGGGGTAGCTGAGCGGTAGTCACCTGTGTCCAGTGCCGCACAGCTAACAAAATAAATAGTGTGCACCCTCCCTTCCTCGTATTCATCTGTGAGGCTGGAAAACAAGGCTCCTCCAATGCAGCCGAGTAAAAACCAAGTGCAGTCATATTATTTTTAATTGCAATGCAGCAATCAGTCACTAGATGTCTCCGCACACCATCTAGTTCCTGGCAGGGGGGGGACTCTCCCTGCTGTACCAGTGAAGCCCAGAAAGGTCTGATTCAATCTGAGTGGAAACCTGAGGGGCAAATCTTTAAAGGTATCATGGGTTTCAAGAGAGAAAATATTAAACCTTAGTAAAGCAAATCTTTAATAAATGCCTCCTCACTGAAGTAGGTTTTGTGCTGCACACCCTGACACTTGCATCCTTTTGACATTCAGCCCCAGATTTTGCCACACACATTTAGTCTGACAACTTCATCCAAGGATTTATCTAAGCGGCAGTCAGAGGGGTGATTGCAGCACATGTAGACACAAGCCTGCCTGGGACCCGGGGTAAAACTGCATGGCAGTGGAAGCCGATGTTGCCCCAGTGACACTGCTATAGGCAGCCAAAGCAGCAAGGATAAAGCTGGTGCAGGTGTGTTTATGCAGGAGGCAGTCTCACTTGTGATGGCAGTGTGGACATAGCCTTTATCAGGCACAGAATTGGTTAAGTTCACAGCTGCCTTCTAGCATGCAGCAAAAAATAAGACTCAGAACAGAGCGTTTTATCATCCCCTTTTCCAAGATTGCTGTTGGGAGCCTCTAGAGAATCCAATCTGCTTTGCCTTTCTCATATCTGGCAACAGCTCTTTACTAAGGTTTAGTATTTTCTCTCTCGCAACCCATGATACCTTTAACTGCCACAACACTCTACAGATATTAGGCCGGGATACAAGTCGTTTTAAGAGGGACAAGCATTTAACTCAGTAGAACTGGTACCCTGTGTACAATGCTTATGCTGCTCTCTGTGCTTCTCCATTTGCAGCAGGCTTCACGCAAAGTCATTGGAGAAAATCTGTCCTGGGAAAATAAGGCTGGGGAATTTGCGTTTTGAAATCATGGAAACTGTTTGTTACCCACATCCAGCCCGGACACCAGGGAATCCAGGCTTTCCCAGCGTCTAAAAGGATGGAAGTATTCTGCAAAATGTTCTTCCTGTTGAATGTTATAGTGCTTTGAATTCCCCTCTGCTCAGGGCATCACTTCATATTTTCAAAGTTCAGAAAAGGCTAGTGTCCTCATTCAGCTCGAGGTCATTGCTGGTTATCACTACATGAGATGCTGCCGCCATAGCTGTGACACTGCAGCTACATCACCATAATGATGTGCTCCCCCGTTATAGTGTATCACAACAGCAACATAGCAGTGAAAAAAACCCGTGTGCTGCCAGCATGGCTCGGTACAGGCTGTTACTGTGCCGTCGTTTAGGACTTCCAAAAGGAAGTCTTAAATGACGGTGCAGTTACAACAGCACCTTGCAGCCATGTGTAGACGCACCCACCAAGATCCAATACCTCTGTATACCTCTCTTTAAAGTAGATTCATGAACAAAAGAGGCACAGAAAATTGTCAATATTTGGCTTGAAGCATGTTCAGTTGACTATAAAGAGGCTTGCTGCTTGCATGGCTTCCAACTTCCAACCGAAAATCACGTCTGAGATGGACAGACCTCCCACACACAGAATCACTTGGACTTCAATGTACAGGGGATCATTGCCGTGTCCACACAGACTCATTTGAAAGGTCAGGACATATTGTTAGTGAACGCAGCAAAAATATGCCATTAAAATAGTCTCCCAGCTTTATAAGATGACTTTCTCTTCCTGCTTGAGTCCCCTTGGTATTTTCTTTCCACATATTCCCACAGCTGGATTTTAAGGGCAGAAAAGTTGATGGAAACTGAAAATAAATGTTCCCACATGAATATTCGTGCATGAAAGTCCTGCCTCTGGAGCTGTCTGGAAAGTAGCCTTCATCTTATGGGAAATGCCATGATTTTGATGGGGGTGGGGGAGTTGTGCCAAAGTGGAACGTAAGAATGCTGTCAAACATTTCAGGTCAGTGAAAACATCTTTCTATGGACAGGTTCACTCTTTTAATAGCTTTATACAGGAATGTCAAACTCCCTTGGCCCCACCTTGACCGGATCCCGACTGCAGGGCTCCTCATAGGCCAGATCCAGCCTCTGAATCAGGACTTCTTAGACCTTAAATGCTGGAGGCTGCAAGTGAGAGAGAAGCGGGGGATAAACCCTGGTCAGACCCAGTTCACTCTCCCTTTCAGCATCCTTTCTCCACCACTGTGTGACACAGGAGACTGGGCAAGATGAACCTAGGGTCTGACCCAGTAACTGGCACTTCTTGCATTTTTATATCCAAACCCACCTCCAGCAGCAGGGCCAGTGGCGGTGTCTTTAACCACCATGGTTTCATGAGCCACGGGAGGTAACACAGCCATCACTTGCCCCTCTGCTGTGAGCATGTGTCTCCATACTCTGCAATTCAGCAGTAGGTCCTGCCCCTGCTCACCTGGCCCCTCCAGCGGCCCCATGGGCTGAATGATAAGCTAAGCTATCTTAATGGTAAGCTAAGTTATCTTTTATACCCCTGGTTTAGTACATGGAGCACTTGCCTAAGGAGTGGGTCTAGGCCTTCCTCAGCCTGAAAGTGCTCAACTCTCCATCTTCCTCCTCCCAGGAGAGAGCACTAACCAATGAACCAGAAGCAAGGTGATGCGGGGACAATCCCACCCCTCCTGCTGAAGCTGTGGTGTAGGAAGGCATGCAAGATGTGTAGGGCATGACTGTCGCTGAGTGATGAGGAAAGTCCAGGGCTTTACTTCTTATTCAACAACTGTTTAGTTCAGTTCAGTTAGAACAGTAACAATGAGCTATTGCACCACGAACCATGACAGCAACGCTACTGCGCAGTAGTAACAAGCTGTTGCGCAGTAGCTCATTACTACTGTGCAGTCGCATCTAAAAATAACCATGCAGTGATGGGACTGTGCAGGTGTTACATGCTCAGTCATTTAATACTTGGTTAAGCAAGTAACAACTGTGCAGTCCGCCACATGTGTAGACGCGCCCAGTGTTGCTCAACGTCTGGCTTGCAGGCCAGATCTAGCCCATGGGTCCAGAAACGGTGGCGAGGGAATGCTGGCAATTAACACTGCCACTGATCCCCTGCCCCTGATTTCTAAGGCTTGCAGGCCAGATAACCTGGCCACCAGCGTTCCCTCTAAGCTGTGTGGTGTGTGCAGCCGTGCAGGCACACTCATGCCATGCTGTCAGGTGTGCCTGCACGGCCGCACAGCTTAGAGGGAACGCTGCTGGCCGCGCATGCTAGAATGGACCGCAGTCCCATGTGCCAGATCAAGCCATGACCCTGTATGCCAGACCACTCATCTGGGTCACAGGCCCAAAAGGTTGGGCACCGCTGGTTTAGGGCAAACTATAAGTAGCTCTGGGAGCAAAACCCAGGACAACCCGATCTCCTGAGCACTGGGAGATGTGGGTTTGGAGCTCTAGAGGTTGAGACGAGCCCAAGACTCGGGTCTCCCACTTCCTGAGCAGCTGCTCTAATCACTGGGATATAAAAGAGTTGGGTACCTCCAATGGCTGCTGGATCTTGTGCAGCAGATCTACCCAATCAAGCACCAAAGGTACAGACTCAATGACATCAGGCTGGTGGGGATGATGGTGCATGGAGCTGCATCTGTAAACCGTGAATTTTATGGCCGGTGGTATCTCAGGAGAACGAAGCTGGGGAAGGGTTTGCTCCAGCCCTGTACAGCAGAAGAGCTGAGGTCAGCATGTCGCTGTGAGTAGGTGGCTCCAAGCGAGCGTTCGGGATGTAATAAGAGCATCTCTGCTGTGCAAAGGCTGGATTGCTGCCACAAGAGAAGTATCAGGGAGTGCTTAGCAACAGGGGAACCAATGCGCGTGTGAGATTTCCAGCAGCACCGTATCGCCGGCTGCTCGCCCAGCCTGATTACCAGTGCATTTTGTGAAGGGAAAAAAGCAGCCAAGGGAAACGTTTGCTCTTATGTTCAACAGCCTTGTTCCAGGCTTTGGCTGCACACCAGCCGTTTGCACTGTAGGTTTACATCAGGGCAGTTAGAGATGGGGCCCAAATCTAAACCACTGATGTGAAGGCTCCCGAATGTTTGGGGCACATGAAATCCGGATCGTGCAGGAGGAGATTAGCCTGGCTGACAGCTCGTGGAATCAGTCAGTCGGGAATCACCACTGAGTTGTTTGCTCATTCATTTATGTATTAGATTTGTATGCTGCCCTTCCCAGAAAGGCTCAGGCAGCTGACAATAAAAGATTAAATAAATAAAAGCAGAATAAAATATTAAAATAAGAAAGCAAAGCAAAACACCCCATGAAACCCTTTGAATTTAGAGGCAATTTATCTCACCCCTCCCTCCCCTGATCAATGAGTGCATTCTCTCCCCAACACACATTTTCTTTGCTACCCACATTCAATACTTTCCTAAAAGAAAACAGTAATTCCCCCCTGCTTATGTTCCGTCCCACCTCTATCCACTCCCACTCCCCTGCCCTATGCATAGGGGAGTGCCCCCATTACCGTCTCTCCAAAGCGATACCCACCTGCAGTTGTTTCCAAACTCACTCCTTATCCCCTTTCCCACAAGGAAATGCACAATTCAATTAAAAATACCACCCCATTCCCTGTCTAAGGGAAAGCCAAAGGGTGCCCCTTGGCAGCACCCACCCCAGGGCAGCCTACAGTCTCTTGTAAAGCCCGCAAGGTGGTAGGCCCCTTTCTTTCCAGATCGGCTCTGTGGTTTGCAAGCCCTCTTTCTGCTCCAGGGTCAGCCTCAAGGGTGCGGGGCTGGTGATGTTGGTAGTAGCCCCTGCCAAGCTGTGACTGCTTCAGTCCATATGGGCCTGGCAGCTCAGCAGCAGTCTTCAGCTCAGGGAGGCCTGCAGACGTTTTTAACGCCCACGTGCTGGTTGGGCTTCAAATGAATGGGAGTGTTGTTAGTGGGATTTTACAGGGATCCATAGAGAGGCGAAGGGATTTGACATTTTCATCAATGATCAGAAAGTAATTATAAAATCACTGCTGATAAAATGTGCAGATGGCAGACCAGCAGAGAAATACATGCTTATTCCAAGACAGAGTGACTAGTAAGTGCTGTGGATCACTAGGTCACCTGAGCCCATTCAATCAACATTTGCAATGCAGACTGTCAAATGCAAAGTGATATATGTAGGAACAGGTAAAGCAGGCCATGCCTACTGAGTGGAAAGCTGTGACTCCAGGAAGGATTTAGGGACCTGAGTATAGAAGACACTGAACGTGAGCTCCTGAAGACTGGATGCCTTTGGGGAACTTTTACTTTAGCTTGACACAAGCTATTGGGCTCAACACAGGAGTAAAAGGGTGACATTTATAGGGTCTGTGACATACAAGAGGTCAGGCTAGATGGTCTGATCGAGCTCAAAGCCAGGAAGAAGTATGCATGTATAACATGTCCCATGTCACACATGAAGTCTGTGACAAAGCAGGTAATTGAAGCCAGGTCTCCTGAACACCAAGCCATTGTCCTAGCTGCCAGGCTGCACTCCCTGCCTGCTGTATGCAGTATGAAACACGGCGAACAGAAATCTGCCCCAGATAAGGGCTTGTCTAAACAGGGAAGTTACACATTATCTGTCTATAGGATATAAGTCTCTTCCAGCCATGCAGTTGGTCCAATAAAAGGTAGCACCCACAAGAAGTCTTGCCTCCTCTTAGGTTTCATATTGGGTTCATATAACAGAGCCGTGGAACTGGGGCCCACAGGCTTCATACGGCTGCTGATGAAATAACTCTGGGCTCTGTTCTCCCCATTGCTTTCTTGCTGCTACTACTGAGGCCTATGGACACAGCCAGATTGCTCAGCACTGTACCGAGTCTTTCCTGAAAGAGAGCGATCTCCAGGCACAGCCGAAGATGGAAACAGGCCTGTTTTGGTTGTAGCTTGATGACGGCCCCAATAAAAGCCTAGTGGGTAGGCAACCTCTCTGCCTCCCCCATCAGGGGGCCAATGTTATATGGCCTGCGGTCTGCACAGCAGATGGCCCAGGAGGCATGGACCCCATGTGGCATGTGGCCGGGGGCTCCCCGCAGAAGCCGGCCACTCAGAAGCCATCAAACAACAGGCATGTATTTGGGTGGGCAACAAGCTACAAGAAAAACAGGCCTGCTTCCATCTCTGTCTGTGCCTGGAGACCTCTCTCTTTCAAGGAAGCCTCGGTACAACCAAGAACTCTGGCTGCACTGAGTCCACCTCCCTGGTGCTCCCGACTGTGCTGTTGAGAAGTACACTTTGCCCATGGCACCTTGCATGCACCAGACCCAGAAAGAGGCAGCGAAGCCTCCTTCAGGGTGTTCACCTGATGTCGCTCTAGGCCCCCTGGAAACAGAGCTAGGCTGTGGTGGAGAGGGGTGCCCCCATTGTGGCTTCGTTGCCTCCTGCAAGGTTTAATGTGTACAGAATGGGAGTGGGTGAGCAAGGCCATTTATCCTGGCAGCTCGGTCAGGAACATCACAGAGGCTGCCTAGGCTTGGAAGAGAAGAGCTGTTAATAACAGACTTAGGTCACCCATTTTGCACCCTGTTACTGCTGGTGCCCCAAACCCCATGCAGACCCCACCACGCAGTCTATTCTCATTCCCTGCTGCAGTGGGTGCACGGTCCCACGGGGGATCATGGTGCATGCACACTTTTCTGCATGAATGCTGCTGGATGCAACTGCTCCTAGCTTTGTGCAGATAGCCTCCTTCGTGCCGGATGCGTTGGGATACGAGAGCATACGAATTCGCTCCAGGCACGCTTCCAAAGGGCTCGGAGCTCAGGTTGGGTTCAGAGAAGCCTCCAGACTTCTGTCTGTCTGTCAGTCTGTCAGATGCTGTTGCTCCAGAGATGTGAGAAGTGCCATAGCATTCATCCGTGAAGAAGCTGGCACTGTCCCTGCCTGCAAATGAATCAGCTGTGCTGTCCCCAGGGAAGCCAAAGGGAGCAGCATCTTCCTTGCTTTCTGGGACATGCAGCAGCTAGAGGTGTGCTGCGCTGGGTGCCCTTTACTCTGCACATGGCAGATCCATGCACATGCCTGGTGGTAGCAGGGACAGAAGACAACGTCTGTGTACACAATTATGTGTCAGAGTGAGGTGGTATGGTAACAGCTCACAAGAAAGCAGGTGAACCCTGCTAAGGGGTCCTCCTACCTCGCGAAGCTAGAAGCCCTTGGAAAGTATACTGGCTTTGAAAAGAGAAGGCTCTTTTAACCAGACATCTAGCATCAGATCTACTGAGATGCCTCCAAGAGCAGGAGCTCATTGAGAGAAATGTTGGGTACCAACTTGGTGAATGAACATGTATGTCTTCTCAGTCATACCTGCCTTTGGACTCCAGGAAGCTTTGTCCTTTCCATGTTGAACTCCAGGGAGCATAAGCCTTAACTAGAGCCAGCTATCAGAATAGACCAGTGGTTTTCAACTTTTTTTCATTGGTGGTCCCCTGAAAGATTTTGAACGGAGGCGTGGACCCCTTTGGAAATGACAAATGAAAGTACGGGCCCTTTAAATGGTAAGTGTAGGTATTCACATACATTTGATTGATCACAGTCATCTTTCACGGACCCCTTAAATGTAGTACGCAGGCCCCCAGGGGTCCATGGACCACATGTTGAAAACCACTGGTATAGGCAAAGTAGAAGGTCCATGGGCGGTGTGAGTGATTGCCAGGCTTGAGGACTCTATTTCGATGTGACAAGCTGTTGGGTGGACTCACCCTGGCAGGAAAATTGAGGAAAATAAAGAGTCAAGGCATCTCGACTTCATGGTAACTAGAGGAGGGGACCGGCAGACCCAAAGAAACCCTAAAAATCAAATGAAGCTTATGCCCCATTTCATTTCCAGGGGCTGCTGTGTACGCAGCACTTTGGAGAATGCAACTGAATCCTGCCAATTCCTCAGGATCCCGTGGGACGAGAGTTTCTGAACTCTTCAGTTTGTCCTTACCATACCCCAGAAAGCTGCTGCATTTCATATGATACAGCAGCAGTTATCTTTGCAGTACACTCCTCCTTCAATGTGGACACAGCCAGTACTTATCTTGCCATCTCAGCAGAACAGAAGGGGGGCCTAGGGATCAGAGTATTAACCTAGGCTGCTGGAGACCCTCTTCTGCTTGCAATCCTGCTTTGGCATAGGCTTCCTGTTTGACCTCAGCAAATGACTTATGTCCCAATCCTCAGGGAAGCCTCCACCTTCTATCTCTCTGTCAGTCTACCAGATGCTGCCGCTCCAGAGCTGTGGGATCCTCAAAGGTACTTCACTGCTCAACCCTCAGTGATTTAACTGGGAGTGAAGGGTCCGAATACCTTCAAGGATCTAGGGCTTGCTCTCATTGTCCCTCGGTTTCCTGACTATAAAAGGCGGTAGAGGTAATAGCTTTTCTCAAGGGGTTGTGAGGATAAAGGCATTACAGCTCATGAAATGCAAAAATAGTTTCATAGTTTCATAGTTGGTAGGGTCAGAAGGGACCTGAGCGGATCATCAAGTCTGACCCCCTGCCATGGGCAGGAAAGGATACTGCAGTCAAACGACCCCGGGAAGGTGTCTATCTAACCTCCTTCTGAAGACCCCCAGGGTAGGAGCGAGCACCACTTCCCTTGGAAGTTGGTTCCAGATCCTAGCCGCCCTGGCTGTGAATTAGTGCCTCCTGATATCCAGCCTGAATCTACTCTCGGTCAACTTATGGCCATTATTCCTTGTTACTCTCGGTAGTGCTCGGGGGAACAGGGACTCTCCCATTGCCTGCTGGTCCCACTTGGCCAGTTTGTAGATGGGCACCAGATCCCCACTCAGCCTTCTCTTGTGGGGGCTGAACAGGTTCAGGTCCTCGTAGGGCCTGCTTTGCTGCCCCCGGATCATGTGGGTGGCCCTTCTCTGGACCCTCTCAATGCTGTCCACATCCCTCCTGAAGTGCGGCACCCAAAACTGGACACAGTACTCCAACAGCGGCCTGACTAATGTCGCATAGAGGGGGAGGATCACCTCCTTGGACCTGCTCGTGATGCATCTGTGGATACATGACGAAGTGCAGTTAGCCTTACTGACCGCATCCTCAAACTGTCGGCCCAGGTTCATTTTGGCATCAATAATGACTCCAAGATCCTTTTCTGCCTCTGCACTGACAAGAAGGGAGTTCCCCGGCCTGTAGGTCTGCTGCTGGCTCTTCCTCCCTAGGTGCAGCACCTTGCACTTGTCAGTGTTGAAACCCATCCTGTTCTCATCCACCCACCCCTGTAACCTGTACAGATCTAGTTGCAGCCTGTCCCTCTCCTCCAGCGTGCCCGCTCCTCCTGACATCTTAGTGTCATCCGTGAATTTGAACAAGGTGCTTTTCACCCCCTCATCCAAGTCACTGATGAAGATGTTGAACAGTGCGGGTCTGAGGACCGAGCCCTGGGGGACCTCACTGCCCACATCCCTCCAGGTTGAAAATGACCCATCCACCACCACTCTCTGTGTGCGGCCCTCCAGCCAATTGGTGACCCATCTGACTGTGTAGACATCAACACCACAGTCACCTAATTTCTTAATGAGAATGGGGTGAGAGACAGTGTCGAAGGCCTTCCTAAAGTCCAGAAAGACTACGTCCGCCGTGACACCTGTGTCTAAGGATTTTGTGACCTGGTCATAGAAGGCCACCAGGTTGGTCTGACAGGACCTGCCTCTAATGAACCCATGTTTGTTGCCCCTAAGCATGATCCCCCCTGCTAGTCCCTCGCAGATGTGCTCCTGCATAATTTTCTCAAAGAGCTTCCCCAGGACTGAGGTAAGACTAACGGGCCTGTAGTTTCCTGGGTCCTCCTTGCTCCCTTTTTTGAAAATGGGGAGCACATTGGCCCTAGAACTCTTGGTTCAGAAATGATACAAATCTAGAGCTCTTGGTTCAGAAATGATACCTTTTATTAGACCAACTAGGAAATTGAAAAAAAATTATCTTTTTTCTGCAAGCTTTTGGGCTTAAAGGTCCTTTGAGCCCTAAAGCTTTTGCAGAAAAAGATGTTTTTGTTGTAATTTCCTAGTTGGTCTAATAAAAGGTATCATCTCTGAACCAAGAGCTCTAGATTTTTGCATTTGTTTTTGTCTCAGGCCAACACGGCTACCAAATACATCCCTGAAACATTACAGATCATGAAACATTTGGATACTGCAGTGTAGAAAACCACATAAAACTGCAATGAAACGTTAATTTATTTCAGTATTTAGGCATGGAGGAGAGTTCCCTTCCATTGGTAAGAGCCATCCACAGCCTGGAAGGAGGAGATTGTGTGCTCCTAGGTTCAGTATGAGTCTAGGTTACATCTGTCATTGCTTGTCCTTCAATGCAAAAATCTCAGTGATGTTTCCTCCTGTGGTTTGGTCACTGCTCTGTGTCTCAGCTGTTGTCTTTGCTTTGTCTCTCAGGGTGCATCTGCGCCAGATCCCAAACATGCCCAGGAGTCTTTCAGGCACACCCCACTGACCCATTCGTGCTTGTATGTGCCAAACCCAAAAACAGAGCAGTGAAGCTGCTTTGTAGAGTCCCAAAATGACCACGCTGGAGGCTTGTGTCTCAGCTGTGCTTGAGAGCAACTGCTGAGGGCAACTGGGGAGCGGCTTTAGCACCACGTTCCAGATTTGGGCAGGCCAGGGAGCGTCCCTCCGCAGGCCTGCGGAGGATGTGGTTTAGACTTACCCCCAGCACCTGGTCCCATGAGAAGAAAAACATCCCCGTGGGTGGGAATCATTCTTGGTATCTCTGCACTGATTAACATCCATGGGATCTGGGAGCGCGTGAGAATTCACAGAGGTGCAGGCCGTGGGCTGTCTCTGCTCTGTACAGTGCCATGCACCTCATCTGTGAGCCTTGATGGCAGGTGAAAGCTGGTTATTCCTGCATCAGAGAAAAGCAGCGGCTGACAGATGCCGCTGGAACAGAGCTTGCCTATCACAGGGTCCCGTCAGCTGCAGAGGAAAAGCAGCCAGGCAGGCCCTAAAGCAATACACAAAACATCAGGAATGGTAAATAGAGAATACCCAGAGGCAAAAAGAATAAACGAGGTGGAAAGGGGTTTGATCAAAGCAGTTGGCACAGGGACAGCCTGCGGGATGGGAACGGAGGGAATGGGAAACACCAGGAAAAGAGCAGAGTCCATTAACCCCCGAAGCACAGAGCAGAGGCAAGCGACAGTAGAGGCTGCTGCTCTAGCCTGGCAGCAGAGCACGGAGTTATGGGGGGGATGAGCATGGATACCCCGATGCCCAGATAACTTCCAGCAAATGCCTGAGGCTCAAGAAGCCAATCAGACAGCTGTTTGACATGGGCTGGGTCGCCCCTTCCCAGTGTGCCCGGTTGGTTGTGGGGTGGGTGGGTGTGATGTCAAGCAGCCGGCCCAAAGGGAGCACGACGGCCTGGCTACTCGAACCAGGGCAAGGTCTACTTCTTGGGAGCTGCATTTTGAGAGCAACGTCAGGGCCAAGCTAACTGCCATGGAGGCAGTCCCGAGGAAACCAGTGTAGATCTAAGCCTGTCATTCATTTTCCAGTGGGGTTCCCAAGCAGAAATCGAGTGAAAGTTGCCATGCAGCTCAGTCTAACATCGTAGGTCACAGCCCCCTGTCCCACAAAGACTTTTGCCCCCCAAACAAGGGTTTCTGTGAAGTGCAAAGTGAGAAGAGTCAGTGCCACTGGGACAGGTCTGGTGTTTTCTGGACTGATCTGCCTCTGCTCATATATTCTTCATGGCATTAAGAAAGCAGGACTGGAAGGGATATCCTGGGTCACTGAGTCTGGTCTCCTCCTGCTGCAGGAGCCACATCCTACAGTCTCTTTCTTAAACGCATCTACCCCCATCTTAAAGCAGTTAAGTTTTTTGCCTTCTCTACTCATTCAAAGGCTGTTCCACAACCTGATTGCTCTAATGGTTAGGAGCCTTCTTTTACTTTACAGCCTAAATATATTCCAGTTTACAATAATTTGTTCTTGTGTCAACATTGTCCGCTAGATTAAATAGTTCTTTGCTTTCCTGTTGGTCCTCCAGATGTATTTATAGACAGCAGTCATATCCCCTGCAACTTCATTTTGCTTGGTTAAACAATCCAAGCTCTTCCTCTCGTAAGACTGGCTTTCCATTCTCCTGATCATCTAAGGAGTTCTTCTACTTTCAGTTTATCTCGCCAGAACATGGCTAGCCAGACCTGTATCCAGTAGTCCAGATGAGATCTTACCAGAGCCTTGTACAATCACGAACATGAATGCAGTGTGCCCCCAGAGGCGGGGGGGGGGCGCACGATGAACTCCCGCAGGTGACGCTGTCAGTGGCAGGAGCATGGTGGTGGTGAGCGGTGAGCTCCCACAGGCAGCCATGGTGCTGTCGGCAGTGGTGGGGGTGGTGGTGAATGCCGACCAGTGGTGATCGGGGCCAGCGATGATCTGGGATTGCCCGCAGATGCCGCTGGCAGTGCCAGCAGCGGGGGTGGGGGGCAAGCGGCCGCCACCCACAGGCGCCACCGGCAGTGTCAGTGGCACTTTTTGCAGGGGTTGCACTGCCAAGCTCAGGGGGTGCACATGTGCCCGCGTGCACCCTCTACGCATCGCCAATGTGTACAATGATATTAATACTTCTCTCTCTCTGCAGGAAATCTCTGCTGGTACATCAGAGCCTCACATTACTTTTGTCATGTCTATTTTGGTGGCTTATAATCATTACATGATCAACCAGTACCTGCCTTCCCCCCCCCCCCCCAAGTTTTTTACCTCCTTGTTGTTTCCAACTAATGGGATCCAAGTTTATAGCAGGAATGTTTGAAAGTCCCCACGTGCCTTTGTCCTCTATAACATCATAGAACCATAGGCTTGGCAGGAACCTCAATAGTGATACACTGCGATCTTGCTTGGTGTCTGGTATCTCCTTCCTACCAAAGGAGGTGTTTCTGCTGTCTCTCTAAAACAATCCCATATATTCTGCTTTCCCAGTTCAACAACTCTGGTCTCAGGAGGCTGCATACAACTTTTGGGCACATGTTTAAATCAAGTCGGTCTACCCCTCCTGGTCTTTCATCTGGAGCAAAGGAGTCTCCGCTCACACTGACTCATGGAGGTGGAAGCAATCTCCAGGGTCATTTGGTCCAAGCCCCAGCTCAGCGCAGGATGCACAATTCCTAAACCACCCCAGTCAGGTGCTTATCCTGTCTCTTTTTGGAAACCTCCGATGGAGATTCTGCAGCTTCCTTGTCCATTGTCTTCCTCCCTCTGTTAAGAAGTTTCTTCTGGGGTTTAATCTAAATTTGCTCTGCTGAAGTATAAACCCATTGCTTTGTGTCCTGCTCTCTGGGGTCAGGGAGAAGAGTTGTCCTCATTCTTCTTCATGGCAGGCTTTCAAATATGTGGAAAGCACTGTCATGCCCCTCCTTAATGTCCTTTTCTTTGGCCTAAACGTCATCATTCTCTCTCAGCCTTTCCTCCTCCTGTCTGCATTCCAATACCTTTTTCATCCTTGTTGCCTGCCTTTTGATGCTGCTTTCTAGTTTCTGTATCTTCTCCTTACAATGCAGAGCCTGGAATGGCAAATAATACCCCAGCTGAAGCCTGACCAACACCAAGTAAAGTAGTGCTGTCACCCCCCCATGTCTAACATACATCGACTTCCTCCTGGTGCAGCCCAAAAGCACATTTGCAGACTCACATTGGGCCTGTGATCCATCTTCTCCTCCAGATCCTTCTTAGCAATGATACCATCCAGCCAATTATTCTGTATTTGAACATTTGGTTTTTCTTCCCTAGATGTAGCCCTTTATTCTTGTCTCTCTTGAATTGCATTCGGTTGTTCAGTGACCAGTTCTCCAATTTATTGAGAGCCTTAATACTATCTAGGCAGATGAGGTTCTTTGAGTGAATCTGATATCTTTTATTAGACCAACTTAAATCGTTATAAAAAAATATTTATTTTCCAACTATCCTCCAGTGTCTGGAAGTGCCTCTTAGTTTTGTGCCATGCACAGACTTGGTCAGGAATCTCTCTAGTCCGGCATCCAAGACATTAATAAATATATTAAACAACATCAGAGCCAGAAGAGACTCCTGTGTAATCCACTTGAAACCTCCTGTTATTCTGATGTTGACCCATTCATAGTTACTCTGCTTTGGTTATTCAGCCAGTTATGTATCCACCTAAAGATAATTCTATCTACTCATATTTCTCCAGCTTACTTATGAGAGTCATGTGAGACTGTCTCAAATGCCTTAATAAAGTTCAAGTATATTATGTCCACTGCATTCCCTTAATCCACTGAACTAGTTCCCTGTGAAAGAAGGAAATCAAGTTGTTTCGGCATGATTTCTTCTTAATAAATCCAAGTTGGCCGCTAATGATAACCCTTTCTTTTTCCAGGTGTTTACAAATTAACCATTTTATAATTAGCTTGACTAAATTCTTAGGTATTGAAGTCAGGCCGATTGGTCTGTAATTTTCCTCGTTCTGACCCCTTTTTAAAGATGAGCACTACCTCAGCCTGCCACCAGACCTCACTTGTCACCCATGACTCTCCAAATATTATTGACAGTTCCTCTGACAATTCTTCAGCTGGTTCCTCCAGCACCCAGGGATGAATTGTGTTAGGCCCTGCAGATCCATTCAAATTCATCTAAAGCTATCTGAGGGGCTCTTTCCTTGATTCTTTGCTCTTCTTCTGTGTCTATATTAATTCAGTTAGCTGTCTAGTTGCCGTTTATTTTTGTTGTAAAGACTGAGGCAAAGTAGTCATGGAGCAGCTGTGCTTCTTTGCATCTTTAGGTAACAGCTCAACCTCACTATTGAACAGTAGCCCTGCTGCTTCCTTGGTCTGTTCCTTATATCTGTTGTAGACACCTTTCTTGTTGCCTTTAATGTCCTTTGCCACATTCATCTCTTGATAATTGTTTGGGGGTTTTTTGCCTTTGCTTTCCTTACTACACTTTCTTAACAATTCGCCCTTCAGTCCAAATGTCATCCCGTTTCTATTTCAAATATTCCAGCCATCAAGGTCATGCAGCAATTCCTGTATGATATCCCGGTCCTCCTTTTTGTTGACAATGCCTCCCACCTTTATGTCATCATCACAGTTCTACCATTCGTCCCTTGATTGTTAATTAAAATAATAGACAAGATCATTCCCAGGTCTGGGCCTTGAGGAAGTCCACTAGTAACCCTCCCCCTAGCCCAGTACTTCCCCTTGCAACCACTTCTATCTCCCCCAAAGCCACTCCTTAACCACCTTTTAATTCCTCTGTCAATTCACATTTTCTCCAGTTAATTTTGATCTACATGTCTCCAAGTCCAATGCTTTATAAAAGTCCAGATAGATGAGAGCTATCATGTTGGCTTTGTCCAGAATAGGGGTATCAAACTTATCTGCGCCCCTAGGCTGGACCCAGACCACTGGGCTTCTCTCAGGTTGAAACCAGACTGCCAGGGGCCTCCCAGGTCACATCTGGAACTGGCGGCAGTGGAGGGGCAAGCGGCAGTGCCAGGGTGAGCAGTGGTAGTGGCATGGCATGTAGTAGCAACGGCAACAGGGAAGGGGTGAGTGGTGTTGTGGGGTGGGGGAGGTTAACAGGCCTATCACTCTCCTTGTGCCAACACACATGCCCATTAGGGCTCCATAGCTGAGGATTCAGCTACAGGCCCAGCCCCTGCTCTCCCCAGTCCCAAATTCCTGGCCCCTCTGGGAGCCCTGGAGGCTGGATGAAATAGCTCTACTGGAAAATCAGTTCCCTTATCAAAACAAAGTTAACAAGCGTCCAGCAAAATCAACCTTCAGTGAACCCCGCTGTGAAGGGGGTTGGACTAGCCGACCCTTGAGATGCCTTTCAACTCTGGTCCGATCCATAATCTCAAAAGATTGGGCCTCTGAACAAAGCAAGTGGAGAGGAGGAGAGAGATGGTGTCAACAGTCAAAATACCTGGGCAAAAAGGAGCAGTCCCAAAGAGAATTGAATATTCCCATTAGCAGCTATCAGCCATCCATCTTAAGGTCACAACCATGCTATAGGGGAATGAGAAAGTACGATAATGACCAAAAGGTCCTGTGTCTGAAGGCCGAGTTCCCTCATTCACTAGTCTGTCAAGCTTCTCCAATGATCTTTTGGCATTATGTGCTGTGAAGAGTTGGATCTATCTAAAAGATAATAGCTGCATCTGAAGCACTACCCATCTACTGCATCATTACTGATATAATTCCTCCTTGTGTTGTGCCTGCAATTTCCTAGAAGTGGCATATTAGCAGGATGGTACACAACGTGAGCAGAGGAGGAGGGGGCTGCAATGAAACATATCTCAGAATGAAAATGTTTGTCACTTACCAGACATCATCTTGTTTGAAAATGGCAGCTGGAGCACGGGGAGATGAAACCTTAAAGAGGCCCCTTTGATCTGCCTTGCAGAATCTATTAGTTCCCTTGGTTGTAATCCAGAGATTGTCAACAAACTGATCAGGATGCAGATGGCAGCGTTTGCATGCAGGCTCACCAGCTCTTTGCCATCATCATTCACTCCTTGTGTTTAGCTGTTTCGAAGCGTTCTCTTTTCTCTCTCACCTGCGGCGTTCGAGTCAGATGTCAGTGTTGTACTAGCAGAATATAACTTCCAAAGATCATTCTCTATTTTTATCTGGTCATTTCTGGGGCATCTACACAAGACATTTACTGCAGAGTAGACTAATTAGATCTGCAGAAAACATCTTGCGTCTACACTTGAGACCCTATTAGGCCACAGGAAACTAATAAACTCCACAGCGGGGTAGTACTTGGAAATACCCTGCTGTGGAGTTTTTTACTCCGCAGTAAGGCATGTGTAGACACTGATGGGGCTGGCTGGGGCACAAGGTGCTTCAGTGCTGGGGCTGCCTGCTGGCTAGCCCCACGTTGGAGCACCCTCATGCCCTGGCCAGCCCCTCCGCAGCACATTGAGCCTGGTCAGAGCAGCCCTGGGCTGCCAGGCTGACCTCCCAGCCCCCTTGCCATCTGGGGCTGCTCCAACCCAGCTCAATGTGCTGTGGTCCTGGGTACGTGTTCAAACAGCATGCCTCGGAGCAATAACCTCTGGTGTGATATGCACTGGAGTTTCCTGCCACATGGTAATAGTATGTGTAGATGCACCTCCCACTTTGCACTTTGCTCAAAAATATTTCAGTTATACCAGACTGTAGAACAACCATAGGAGGAGCACAAGCAACAACTCGGGAAATGGTGGGTTTAGGGGGATTGGTAATGGGATATGTAAAGGCACCAGTCCCAGTTCAACTTGAGCTGCTGCCGGCGATGTGAGATGTAGTGGTCTGAAGCTCCTAGTCTGATGCACCTGTGACTACCGCATTGCACACAGATACAGCATCAGCAGCCAGGCCAGGAAGTGAAAGATCACGGTCACAGACTGAACCAGTGTCTCGTCTCTACAGCAGAGCTCAGGTACATTGGCAAGGAAAAGTGGGAAGCTGGCAGTGCCCTTGCTATTCTTCTTCTAAGGACAGATTTAATTGTCTTTGTTTTGGCAGTGGGTGATATTGCCCAGGGTTGTCAATCTTGACTCCTCTCTCCAGTGGCCCATGAAAACAGAGATTGTGATGAAATGATCATGCAATTGTTACTGCCTCCCAGAAGAGGAAAAAGGAATTGTGTTCAACTGTGGACAGTCGGGCCACGCCTCTCCTTGCCCAGTGTTGCCTCCTTTTGAGCGTCCATGAAACTCAAGTGGCAAGCCTGCCCTTCACCTGAAACCTCAGAAACCTCTGGCAGGATTTATGATGGTCAAGTTGCTAATGAATCTGACCCCGTGTGCGAATTTTAGGCCAGATGCTGAGACTCTTGCTACCCCTATAAGTAGCATCCCTGCACTCAGAGATGTGGGTTCTGCAATAAGAGGCTACACGTGACTCAGAGGATAGTGCAACTTGCACTTCTTGCACTCTGAACTAATGTCTGCATGTAGATGTTGTGGCAGTGATAGATCAAGAGGGTGCAGAATGAGGACCTTACTGAGTTTACATTTTGTAAAGTGCTCTGTGATATAAGTGTTTGGTAGTTAGTATAAAAGCCCTGAAATACATGAGCATAGGTGGGGGAGTCAGACTATTGAGCTAGACAGGAGGTAATGCCCACCTGGCACTTAGATAGGAGACTGTCTTAAAATATTAGGTGCTCTACATATTCAGGGGGTATTGTATTGCAGGCACATCCTGCTTTGGTTGTGCACCTACCCAGTGAACTCTCTGAGCTCACGGGCTGATTAGTGCAGGTCCTATCAGCCTCCACTCCCACAGACAGCTCTGGTAGGACCTGCATCGGCCAGCTGGTGAGCTCTGGGAGCTTGCTGCATCCAGCATGCCAGCTCAGCGCTCTGGCAGGAGCCACACTGAACAGCCCATGAACTCAGAGCTCACCATGCACGCATTACATAGCTGAAGAGGATGTGGGGCTGCCCCGATCTTGGATTTGCCCATGTGTACATATGCCCCAAGGAGCTGTGGATGCACACTTGCTGAACACTAGACCCTAGAAACCAAATGAGTGGCAAGATTTCATTCGGCCCCATCACTGCTGCTGAGCTGACAGATGGGAACAGAAAGAAGGATAATTATTTTCTTAGACCATATGTTGCCCTGGATTGATGCTTTCTGTTGTAAATGCAGGGATGATTTACTAGTTGACATGCTGGGAAGAAAACAGTTAGGTCACAGGAACCGGTCTCCCTCAGCTGGACTGTGCCTGACAATCCAAGAAGATAATGGCAGTGATGTTTGCTTCATCATGTCTCTCCTTTTAGTTTTGTTCAGAGAGCTGCTGTGTCACATACTGACCAAGACAAAGCAGAACCACATTTATTCTTTTCCAGGATCCATTCTCCCAGCTCTGGTTCCCTGTGCATTTTTCTGCCTTCAACTCATGACAATTTTTTCAACCTATTTTTAAAGAAATCTTCTTTTGTTGTTTTTCTTGTTCCTCACCCAGTCCAAATTAAAGGCCAGAGCCCCATGGGTGTAAACAAGTATTACTCCGTTGAAATGATGTATACTGTTGTTGTGCCTGGGCATCCAAGAAAGGGACTAGGATCCCATGGTGCTGCACACCATACAGAGTCTTTGCCCCAGAGATCTTACAACTGAAGAAGACCACAAGAGACAGTAGTGGATTCAAAATAGCAGTAGACCAGTTTTCACCAGCCTACATAGCTCAGGCCACTTTTGCATTAAGGATTTCTCCATTCTCTCTCTCCTCCCGCCTCTCCCCTTCCCCAGTTTATCACTTTACGGGAATTGCCCGGCCCTTATGAGTACCTTAGAGACATTTACATTATACATGTGCTAAGGAGGCTTTTATAAATCGTAGAGCACCACATTTTCCATTCTGTGGCATGTATCATTATTAAATGAGCTGACCAGAAATAGATGGAAGAATGTGTTATGAGTAAAACGTTTGCACTGTGTAGATCCCCACTGATTAAGTTTGCAGCAAATCTCAAATGCAAAGTGGGAATGTACAAGTTTGATGCATGAAACAGAAACTCCAAGAGCAGTTTTATCTGTCGCTCTTCTTTTACCGTCTCCCCAGTATCAGCATGTAGAATAGTGTCATTGAAATACATTATTAATGATGTGCTTGAATCAGCTGAGAAACACAATGATTTGCTACAGCATCCATAAAAAGGGGAGCCATCAGGGGCAGAACGGTCTTTTGTTTCTTTTTGTAGAATTAGATGCATGACCCAGATTTTCCTAACTCTTCAGTGACAGGAGAGGCATAGACTTGTTTGTTCAGTACAAAATGGGGGAAATGCTTTATTTTGTTGTCTACAGTAAATAGGTCCTCAGATTTCAAAATAAGGCCAGCATCCGTCAGGGGTGCTGGCATCTTTCTCTCTCACTGATTTTAGTAATAACAACTCAGGCACCTCTCAGCAAGCTATGAACCAACATTATTCTGTATCAGGGAGACCTCTGACCTTGACTGTTACATCCAGTTTGGGGTAATGCGTTTCGGGAAAGCTGTGGACCAATTGGAAAGTGTCTAGTAGAGAGCTGCAAAAATGATTCAAGGTCTAAAAGGTAAGATGTGGGAGGAAAGGTTGGAAGAACTGGAGAAGAGAAGACTGTGGGAGGATTTGATTGCAGTCTTCTGCTATGAAAAAGACTGCCGTAAACAGGATGCCATTTGATCATTCTTTGTTTCTGCAGGGGGCAGGACACGAAGGAAGGGGCTTACATTGCAAAAAGGGAGATTTCAATTAGAATTTAGAACAGATTTTCTAATCGGTCAGGTCAGTAAAGTGCCGGAGGAGACGCCCTACAGAGGTGGTGGAATCGGTCATTGGAGAGTCTTAGGTTAGACAAACATTTGTCTGGGACATTTTGGACAGGGATGATCTTCTAAGCAAGGCTTGGTCCAGATGACATCTGGAGTTCCCTTCCCATTCAAAGTGTTACGAGTCTATGTTTCACACTATTAGGGTCAAAGTCAAATCCCCTTATTTAACATGGGGCTATCTTCTGTGAAAGGGAGATCAGCTGTTTTAAGATCTATACCAGTGGTGCTCAACCTTTTGGCCCCCAGGGGCCAGATGCATAGGGTTGGGTTGGTCCATGGGCCGGATTGAACCTCACACTCCAGGACTGGGCCCTTTAACCCAGCACTGCTCCAAGTGCCAGGAGCAGGCCCTAGGGCCCAGCACCACCCTGAGCTCTGGGATTGGGTCTCAGGTACCTGGAATGGCTCCCTCCCTCTGGGATTGGTCAGCAGGGACCTGGTGCCACCCCTTCTCACCCCTGGATGCTAAAATTGATCCCTGGGGAGGAGGGGATGCTGGCACCATCCTTTCCCACCCCAACATGCTAGCATTGGGTCCCAGAAGCCTGGCACCCTCCTGGTCCCCTGCACTGGGATTAGACCCTGGGGCCCAGCACCACCCAAGTCCAGCCCTGCATCCTGGGATCAGATGCCTGATCCAGCATGCAAGGCCAAGGGCTCCCCAGGGGTCTAGAAATTTGGTAGTTGGGGAGTGGTGCCACCACTTCCCGCCCCCCTCCCCCCAATTTGTGGACCCCTGGGGAGCCCCATGGGCCAGATGATATGGAGCTTCTCTATACAATTTTAACGGGAAATCTGTAACCAAAAGACCAGCGCTGCTCCTTGGTCCCGAGATCCCTCATTTCCCCCCTGATTCCAGTGGGAGCACGACATCTCACAGGATGTAGCCCAGAGTTTGCTTCTTTTTGGAGCCAGAGTATTATAAACATACATCAAGTCAGCCAGCCAGCCAATGGGTTCATTGGGAGCACTTAGGGCAACGATGAGTTCATTTAAAATTCCCAGTCTCCTTTCTTCGGTTTCATCTGCAACCATCATTCATAAACCTATAGGACCGATTACATGTGCAGTGTACTCCTAACCCATTCCAGCGCACGTCGGCCGAACATGGCAAACAGTAACAGGTAGTCATTAGTAACTGGAAGTGATCTAAGAAGTGAGGCAATGGGGAACCAGGCATCTGATTCCTATAGTCACCGGTGGCAAGATCAGGGCCCAGGGGTGGCTGTGACATCCCCTGGTGGCCACTTGACCCCTGTCCCCACTCTGGCTCCTTGGGGTACTTTCCTTTCTACCTCACCTGCTGTGCCTTGATGTTATCTATAAGGGTTTGGGAGCCTGCCCCCAGGGCCCCAGCCTGAGCCCACTCTAGCTCCAATTTGCCCCTGTGGCATTATGCTATGAACCTCCTAGCCCTATTAGTGCCTCAGGACACCAGTTGCCTTATATTCATGGCCTTCTTCCATCCCTGTAGTCATGTCCATGCCTTCCAATTGTTCCTCTGAGTTGTCCAGTGGGCCCACTGGTCGTGTCTATGCAACCCACCTTGCCCACTGAGCCCTTGGCTTTGGGAAAGCTTGCTTCCCCCTGGGCCCCTGGCCTTAGTCTGGCTTCCACCTCTCTTGGCCTTTAGTCTCTCTACTGGCTCTCCTGGCCCTGGCTAGCTCCTTCAGCCCTCTGGGGCCCTGGTCCATCACAGCTATTGTCACTTTGTGCTAGCCCTCTGGGTCCCTGACTCCAGTCTAGGCTGCCCATTACTGAGTGACCGGTGAAGCACCCCTCCAGGGCCTCCAAGCCTCCCCCATAGCCATGACCCAGTCCTCCAGTAACCTAGTGTAGCCCAGGTAACTCGGGTGTATACTCCTCTTCTCCACTTGAAGGGGATTGTTAGCTGGCAGGTGTGCTGTGGGGTGGGAACTGCAGAGCGCTCAGTTTCCCTCCGTCCCTATAGACCCAGGCCAGAGCAGTCAGGGGACTTAACTATGTACACATTTATTTACATTCACTTATCACAAGGGAAAGGAGCATGGATACAAACATATGTACAATGCATATATATATTTATAAGATATCTAAACCAGTAACATAAACAGTACCCTCTGGGTAAATAACATAACGCCTTATACCAGTGCTCCAGATACAGGTAAGTCACAGGTAAGTATGTGCTCTGAGACAGATAAACCCCAAAGATAAACTCAATCCTGAGGGGAAACCCCAATGCCCTTGGGCTTTTCCCAAGCCCTACTAAGAAGCTGGTAACTTTAGGGGGGCCCTCTCAGTGGGACCTCCCCTTTCAGGAGCCCTTAAATAACCAGGGGGGAGTCCCCTCTCCTGTGGGAATCCTCTTTTCCCTGCAACTCACGGCTCCCAGGCCTGGAGGGTGGTCCTCGTCCTCTGTGCCAGGCTGCTGTCTCGCCTGTGATGGGCTTTTGCTGGGGGGGGGGGGGGAGGTGTATCGCTGTCCCCTGGAGCAGGGCTCCGCTATGCAGGGCTTCTGGGGCCTTTGTCTTGGCCTGTCTGCTGGCTCATTAGCCCGAGCACTGTCTGGCTCTCTGGACTCAACCTTTTGCTACGGGTCAAAGGCCTGGGCTGCCTTGTGCAGCACCAGGCTCGCTCCGCTCCTGTGCAGTGCCTCCTGCACCGAGCTCCCAGCCTCGCTCCGGGGGTTGAGGACCTGAGCTGCCCAAGCGCTCCAGAGGTCCTACTCCATTCACCAGCCTGTGCAGTGTGTCTCTGGCCACACACCAAAGGTTGCAGACCTGAGCCGCCTCACACAGCTCCCAAGGTCTGGACACCGTGCGCCGTGCTGAACACCGAGAGCCTGGCTGCTGGAGCAGTCCGCCGTTCCCTGTCAACAGCGTCTTCAGGGGCGCTTCTGGGCTATTGCTTCGCCCTGCTGAGCAGCTCTCCTCAACTCCACTAAGCCCTGCTCCTCTCTCTCCTCTCTCCCGGATGCGTTCCCCTCATGCTGGGCACCCCGCTCCTTTTATACGCTCCAGGGCTCCGCCCCTGAAGTTTTCCTGACATGAGTGTTGCAGTCTTCAATCAGGTCCACTGGGGGGGGAGGAGGGACTCCTCTCCCCCTCCCCTCAGGAAAGGGGCGTGACTGAACTCCTCTTGCTGCCTCCTGATTGGGGGATGAGCTCCACCAACCAAAACAGCAAGATTTCAAGCCTGGGACTCAACCCAAGCTCCAAACGGCAAGCCTGCTACACTAGTCAAAACCTAAACACAGACACAACAGCTGTATAACAAAAGTCCTACTCACACTGGGTCACCACTTCCCCACAAGCCATAACTTCCCCCTCACCGCTCTCCAGGGCAGCTTGGGCACTGGTCAGCCCATCTTCTGCAGCCCCCTTGCACATGAGACCCTCTCCCTGCAGCCTGCGCCGCGTGACTGGCCTGCTTGCTCCCAGGCCTTGGTTTTATGTGTCCTGGAGCTCTACCCCTTCCCGTCTGTTGGCTCCCCATCTACTCAGGAGTTTCCTCTTTGGCTGCTAATCAGCCTGCCCTGCTTGGTTCAGCCATCTCTCCTTGACCTAATGAGCCTGGGGTCTATTTGGATTGTGTGGTCGGACCTTCAACATACGCAGGGTTTTTTCTGGGATGTTGGATCAAATCATGCATTTTGGAAAACTTTCAAATCACATCTTCCTCCTCCCTGGGTGAGCTATGTTTGCTATCTTCCTGCTAAGAAAACAGCCTCATTTTCAGGTTGAGTTGATCTCACTTCACCTCCTTTTGGGTCTTGTTCTGCCTTAGTCTGCAAGATTGAAAAGCTCCCTCCCCCTCCAATCAGACCTCTCTTCCAGGTGGAAGTACCTACACTTTTGATCAAATCTCCTCTTCATCTTCCCCATGAGAAACGGAACAGATTGAGCTCCCTAATCCTAACACAGCAAAGCTTATGTTCTAGCCCCTGGACCATTTTTATGGCTCTCCTTTGAATTCTCTCCACTATTTCAACATCCTTCTTGAAGAGTGGACACCAGAGCTTGGCCTGTATGCTAGGAGTGATCCTATAAGGACTGTGTACAGAAGCAAAATTATTTCCCTACTTCTATTTCGGATCCCTCTGCTTCTATAACTATATTAACCCTGGCAGGTCTGTGCTGAGCATTCACGTTGAGACCTACTGCGACTCCCAAGTTCTAAGTTACTGCTTTCCAAGACAGACATCCATTCTGCACGCTTTGTCGCCATGTATGCTAGACTGCGTTAAAATGCATTATGATGGACTGCAGTCATAGGACAAGGTGCTTCAGATCTCTCTGAAAGCGCAATCAATCTGACCCCCCAAAATCTTTGTGTCATCTGCAACCTTAACTAGCAAAGATTTCATATCATCATCCAGCCACTGAAAAAGTACTGAACAGCATTGGACCATGAAGTGATCCCTGAAAGACCCTGCTAGTAACAGACCCACTTGCTGATGTCTCCCCATTAACAACTACGTGTTGTGGTCTGTCAGTGAGCTGGATTGAATCTATCTAACATATGCTGTTAATTCCATGTAATGCATGGTTTCATGGGGTAGTAAATTAAGTGTCTTGAAGAAATTCATGCATGCTGAATCAACCCAGCTGCCTTTATCAACCAGATATGTAATCTTGTCAATAAAAGATAACAGGCTTCTTTGAGAAGATCTACTTGCTACGAAACAACACTGACTGGCATTAATTATATTTGTATTTCCCAATTAACCATTTGCTTATTTGCTTAGCACTGATGGCAGACTAACCAATCTATAGATCCCTGGGATAGCTCTTATGCTCTTTTTGGAAATGGGCTGGCAGTCTTCAAATCCTTTGGAGTTTTTGCTTTTTTCAAAATTGGTTAAAAATTAGCACGTGCAGTTCACAGCCAGTTCCTTTAATACTCCTGGGTGTAAGGTATGTTGGGTTGTTGATTTGCAAAAGTTTAATTTTAGCAGGGGCTACATATGAAGATACATAGCCCATGGCAAACGTATGCCACTCATGGCAAACCTGGCTCCTCTTAGTAATGCAGCTGCCAAAAATAGTGCAGTCACACTTCAGCCACAACCACAATCACTCCTTCTACCATGCCTCTAGCCTATTACCTGCACTTTACAGGCTAGCCAGGCTCTTATTCATCTGGAGACTTCCATTTTCCTGCGGGCAAATAAGTTTCCATTGCAGCTTTTTTATACCACCAGAGCAGTGTTAATTGTCTTTAAGACAAAGCATTGGGCCGCCTGACTTCTACTGGCTTCCCATGATATCTAGCTCTGGTATGGTAATAGCTTCACTGCTGTAATCTCTGAGAACATCATATTCTTTAATATATTTATCCTAACATCACTCTTGGGGGTAGGGTCACACTAGTGTCCCCATTTGGTGGCTGGTAAACTGCTCAAGCACATGGTTACAGAGGATGTTACGCAGGATGCAACCTGAACCCAGGGCTGCCAAGTCCCACATTTGGGTCATAGGACCTGTGCCAACCTCCCTTTCTGTTTTATTCAGCTGCCTCCCTGACTGAGTTAGTTAGCCATGGGGTGTCTATACAGTTGGTGCCTTTTTGGCAGCTTTGAAGCACACAGCTAGGAAAGACAAGTGAGCCAGCTGAGTTCTCCATTACAGGAAAGCAGGGCTTTTTGTGCTGGTACCAATAGCCTTAAGGAAAAGGCCTAAATAGATAGGAAATACCATCTCCATCATTGCTTGAAGTCCCCTCCAGACTTCCATTTCTATAATTAATGGACTTCTAGAAGCGACTAATGCCAGCTATGTAATTCTGTACTAATGTAAAATATATTTAACTGTTACTGAAATATTATATGAAATTACTTTTGCTGTGTTTTTAGCATGTTTTGCCCCCTTTTTGCCATTAAAAACAACTCATCCTATCTACCTCATACTGCTTCCTTATTGGGGGAATTTTAATGCATTTTATACAGGTGTGAATGAATAGGCTCATCCTTACCATACACTCACCAGCCTGCAGCATGAATATGTGATTCAATGACAGGCAATTAAAAAAACCTATTATGAGATCCATGTATCAGATAAAGGTAATATATTAAAACCGTGGCAAGCTTAATTTACCAGTCTGAGTTATTGCATGCTATGAAGGGCCCTGTAGGTAAATGAATTAATAATAAAGTAGTTTTTTTAATGTTGCCTTTATATTAAGCATGGTGGAAACCACTGTGTCTTCTCCTGGCTGTCAGAGCTTCCTAGCAGCTTTGTATATCTAATCTGGAAGATATCATCTGAACAACAATTCTTTTCCCCGACAGCTCCATTCTTCTGCCTGTCCCAATCGGCTCCAGATCATTGTTGCTTCCTTATTAATTCCACCCTCATAATCAGAGTCTCTTTGATGATAATGACTTGACTTTGGGGAGAGGAAGTACAGTGAAATTATATGATTTTTGCTATTAAAATTCAGACCTTTTCTATAATTAAAAAGAAATCATGGCGACAGAATCAGCACCCAGACACTGCGGGGACCAGATTCTCTGGGCACAATCCATCTGGAGTCACTGGAAGCCTTTCCACACGGGGTTTACACTGGCACCGAGACCCAGCTCCAGGCTGGCAGCCTTGATTCAGCGCAGTTCTTCCAGCTCCATACAGGAGCGGTGGAGTGCAGCTCTAAGCTCTGTGTCCATTGCTCCATTTGGTTTAGTGTTTCTGTGACAAGAAGAAGGGCTTGTCTATTTGACTTGTTGTATGTCTTATAAAATAAATTGCCTAGAATTTCTCCATTTTTCTTTGGCTTTTGTTTTTCTCTGCTGAACTGAGACAACACCACGTACTTCTGGCCGGAGAACGCTGAGTATTGTACAAGCGGGGCCTTTTATTTTCTTAAGGGAAAATCCAAGCACTTGAGGCTTGCTGCTACCAATCCCCCAGGCTCTCTTTTCAAACACAGGCACACTCTCCTTCCTGCTAGGGATTCTAGGTCATGTTTTCCAACAGGCTGCTCCTGCATGAAGAAGTCCTGCAATGAGAACGGCTTTCTAAATAGTGCAGTGTGGGCATTTATTCCAGACCCACAGGGAGTGAAATTCAAATGGATAGTGCTCCATGCGGGGAGCATGCTCTCTATGCCCTCTAAGCCTTTATGAAGTTTCTCCAGTGATTATTAACGCAAAATGCACAAACATGTATCTACCTCCCAGGGCCAAAGACTCAAGCTCCTTCCTTTTGTTCTTTTTCTGACCCCAAGATGTTTCCCCAGGTTATCCAGTGATCTGACCTCAGCAGGAAGATACCCTTAGTGCTCCCTGGCTTGCCTAGTAATCAGATTGCTGTTTTATCACGCAGGAGTGTAGGGGTCAGTCCCTCTCAGGGAAGGTAAGCGGACAACCAGCATCCCCCAGGGAGGTGATCTAGCAACCAGATTGCCAGACAAAAAACCCTGGCAGTGGGTTTGGTCAGCTACAGCTTTGGGGGGTTACACTGCTCTTTTCTTGTCCATCACAGAGTTGTATTACAACAGACCATAAGCAGACTTGGGTGCCTCTGGCACAGCCCTTAGTGGCTTCCAAGCATGTGCACCTTAAGGCAGAAACAGCTGCATACGTGGGAATCAGGCCACTGTGGCAGGTGAAAAGCAATATTAAAAGTATATTTACAGGGATCGGTCCCCTTAAAGATGCAGATAGGTGCCTGAGAGCAGATTTTCGGACTCTCCTAAGCAGGTTCCATGCCTAATTCCCTGTGATTTCTATAAGGTTTTTAAGTGCTTTTGACTATCCCAGTGGGCATCTGGCTTTGCCTTTACCCACATAAAGTCCTTTGAATATGTGAGCTGCCCTAGGAAGTCTGTGTCAGGGCAGAGACTTGAACTGGGGTCCCCCAGCATAGGGCTAGCATGGGTTCATATCAACTTCACAGATGCCAGAGGTAGGAGAGGTTTCATTTTTCTTCTCAGTAACAGCAGCTGGGAATGTCTCATGTGGATTCTGCTTATCATGGATCCATTTGCTCTTAAGTACTAATGACCACTGTTGTACTGACACTTTCCGCACAGCACTCAGAGGCCAGAGAAAGCAGAAAGCCTGCGGGGGTGGAAGGCCGAGACCCTCATATCTGGAAGTGGGAGGCTGTCCATAGGAACAGAGTCTTGTAAGAAAAGGCATGGGGAGTACATTGTGCCACGCACTGCAATAGCCGGGGAAATAGCAGCTTCTTACTCTGTAGCAATAAGCATTTTATTGTCCCATATACTGGTCATAAATTCTCCAGCTGCTCTGATAACAGGCAAAGAGGAGGATTAGATAACTATTTATCTAGAACCGTGTCCTTAATGTATCCATCCTGGCAGGAAAACACCTTCTTAGTTTACTGGTTTGAGTCTCTCCACTTTAATTCCTGCCTGAACTGGATTGTGATGAAATCTGAAAGTCTTTTGGGGTTTCTACTGCATTCGGTCCAAGAGAATGAGGAAGAAAGGGAGGGGTAGGATTCTGCCCTCCCTTACTCTCAATGCAACCTTGGTACTATTATATAATTGCCATATTACAATATAATTGTTATATTATGATGGTGTCCCAGGGCTCTGAATAGGGACAGGGCCCTATTGTGTTCAGCTCAGTGCAGGTACCTCAAAAGTCACATTGCACCCCACAAAGAGTTTACAGGCTACAAAAGCAAAGGATGGCTGTCTTGTCCCCTTGCACTGGGCAGCAGGTAGGTATTCATTCACTGGGGAAGTTACACACTGCATAGCTTCTGGTAGTTAAGTCCATTGCAGACACAGGGGCTCCTGCATCCCCCTATACAGGCCACACAAGCTCCCTGCATGCCTTCCCCTATGAAGTCTCCCTTCTCTCCCCTCCATTAGTCTTCTTTCTTTCAGGGAGCCAACATCTATCAGGACGGTAACATCTTAAACCTTCTTAGAGGTGGGGCAGAGCTATGATGTATTATTATGCTGAAGGTGTTAACAAACAGTTCTTGAGGTTGCAGCTGTGCTAAACTGATAAGAATCCCATACATCCCAACTTCCCTGTTCTGGTTTGTTCCCAGCGTTAACAGGGTTCTGCTCATTTATGCCTAGGACATCACCAGAAATGTTGGTGGTGATCAGACATAAATACCACCTGCGAGGCATGGGGCATGGTAAAGGGAAGGTTTTGGAGCCATGTATCTAGCCCATAAGGCTTAGGGTGTCTCAGGAGGCACTGACTTTGAGCAAGACCTGGCAAGGGATCCAAGATCAACAGGGTCTAGTGGGGTTCAGCAGGACCATGATCACACAAACTCATGGGTAGCCCCCCAACTTATTATTTCAACCAACAAGACATGGCAGGTGAGCTCAGAAGGTGCCCACAGGGTGGAGCGGGCACAGTCAAGGAGCCCTAGGGTCATCACGGCCATCCCTGGGGATCCCATGCTGTGATAGTGGCTAATTCAGATGCTTGTTATTGTCTTTAACTGTGGGGCTAAACTGTACTGCTACCTAGCGCATCCACAAGTGACAGATAGTAGAATGACCTTTGGGGAAGGTTAGCTGTGAAATAAGCAGGGGTAACTCTGATGAATAAGCAGCTGTGGACCAAGTAGCGGCAGCACAACCAGGATGTGGTGAGGACAGCAAAGGGCAATAGTTTTCCTCCTGAAGAGCAACATATATCCTTCGATGGTCTGTGACATGGAAAGTACAGATCGCCACTATAACAAGCCTGTCCAGCCCCCAGCCATGGGTCTGCAAGTTGTCAACAGCGAAATAGGTAGAAGAAGATGTTAGCATCTCAATGGCTGCAAAGATGAATGAAGGCTGCAGCAGAGCAGGATTCCCAGTTGTTGTGATCTCCTTGCCATTAGATCAAGGCCCCGTTGTGTCAAGAGCCATGTGGAAGCGATGTACAGCAGCTTCTCCACAATAAAAGAAGTCACACACCTCTTTATAAATATGGCAAAGTGATAGTGATGGCTTCTTGGAACCAGGAGGATTTCGTACCTTCTCCTACAAGGCTGACGTTGTAGCCCATGGGGTTGGGCTTGAGTTTGAGCTTGGGTTTGATTTTCAGTGCTGTGAGACCAGTTTCTGTTTTGGTGTCTGTTATTAATGATACTGTCTGAATACCCTTGGGGATAAAACCAAAGAGATGCATAGGCAAGGGAATCACTCCACCTAATCACATGTCTACATGACAGATACTCAAGGCCCACTCTGTTTCAACAGCAATTCATCCCTAGGCAAGCTGCTTCCACCTTCCTCAGGGATAACAATGGAGAAGGGCAGCCCTTGTTTTCTGCCCTGCCATGCCCACTGGAGAAGCTCACCCAGAGGATGTGTTGAATTAATACCTACACCCCTCCCTGGTCTCTGGGTGCATTTTCTTCCCAGTCTGCACTGGAAATCCTCTCTCTAGCTTCCCCATGGGCTGCTTTCAGCAGATGCATTCGCCTGGGTGGCCCTCCATTGTGATTTATCCCAGCCACAGCTTAGGTAAAATGGGAGTGAATCTACCCCTTTTATCATTAATTTAAGCTTAAACAAGGCAGGCTGAATTGTATCCTGGGTTACATTTTGTACAGCTTCATTGAAGCCACATAAGCATGGATGGAGTTGATGGCAGAATGGCTCTGCTCCTGGATCCCACCTGAGACCTTCTGTGACTGGTGCCTCAGGCTGCACCACAGTTTCCAAATTTCCTTTAGTTCCTAACAAATTCAGGATCCAGAACAGCTCATTGTAATGTACTTGAGGAGCCTCCTCACATTTTAACAATTTGGGTCAGTCCCCATTGAAACCAAGGTAGGAGTGTAACCACTGCTCTTCCTTTAAGATGGCACATGCTACTTTATGAATGTGATAGTCTCCAAACTGAAACAAAGGCACACCCAAGGCCACAGAGGAATCTGCTCTGTGTGATTGCTGGGTATTGTTTGAGGAAGGCGTGTGCAGGTGAGAAAAAAAAAAAGCAGAATATTTGTGAAAGGAAGGGAAGGACCGCAATGTGAAACACAACCTGAAGAAGCAATTCATAGTGCAATGAGCTTTGAGAGGGTACTTTAAGGACAAGGAGGTAGGGGTGAGAAATAAGGCTTGGTAGGTTTGGGTTTTGTTTTTAATTATATGGGCAATATGGGGTTTTTTTCTTTGCCAGCTGTTGCAAAAATTGTTTAACAAATTGATGAATCATCAATGGAGCTTGATTGTCAACAAAGCTGCAAAAAATGTATTACTCATGTTCTAAATTTTAGACCTGAAAGAGCTTGGCAGTTTTGAGAATAAAGCACTGGTTTGCACAGGGAAACAATCTCTGATTAGTTGAGTCCTGCTCCGTGCAGGAAAACAGGAACATTTTACATTCCCAGTAAATAGATAGGTATTTCTTCGATGCAATCTCAACTCTACCAATGTCTCTTCCTAAGCTAACTCATACAATATCTCTTCTCTGCTCCAAATACAAGACCCCAGTTTTTGGCTGACTGCTTGGGTTAAAAGGAGTCACAGTACCTTTCACTCCAGTGGCATTTGTACAATTGTATCTAAATTGTGCACCAGTTCATCATGTAGCTGATGCAGGGGAAAGCAGAAGTAAACCTACTCAATTTTGCTTCAGGATCTTCTTTAAAAGTCATCTGCCTATCAGACTCTCTGCTAATAGCAAGCTTTGTTTGATAATTTTAAAACAAGGCAGGAGATTGGGACATCTGGTTGTACTCAGCTACTGACCCTTTTTGTGATGCTGGCCAAGTCACTTTTCTTCCTCGGTCTCCCCATTTGTAATATTGGGATAAGTTGCTGTAAGACGTAACATGGTACATGAAGTGCTTTGAGATTCTCAGCTGAATAGAGCTGGAAATTATAACAGCAACCACTTTATTATAGTAAGCTTTAGAAGCAGATGTCCTCTACTTGTATTCTTGTGGGAAGGTGGGTTTCCTGCCTCAGGCAGGGGTTTGGATTAAATGCCCTCTTGAGGTCCCTTCCAGCCCTACTTCTCTATGACTGGAAGCACCATGCTTGCCTGAGATGAATCCCTGATGGGACAGAGAAGGCCTCTTGTGTGATAGACATTACAAAACCAGTCGCAGAACCTGGTTCAACTGCATCTGGTTCAGCTAAACTATGTTCATCGAGCTTTAGTTATCCTGCGATGATCAGGCCCCTTAATGAGATATAACCCCATGCACGTGTATCATGTTATGGGTTGTAACACATTATCGGGTTATAAAGTATAATGTCTATCATGGCCTTTTGATGCAGATTGGAAGTGCCATGGTGAATGTATCACAGAAGCTGTAGCACAGAGGAGCAACCCCTCCCTCTTTATGTGCCTTACTTACTGATCAAAATCTTCCTTAATATAGAAGTAAGGTGCTCCACAGGTGTCTTGTGCCCCTTTTGAGCACAGAGGAGGGTGTAGGCCTGGGTTCCCTTCCCCCACCCCCTTTCTCTGAAGCACAGAATATCTGGCAAATCTCCTCTGTTTTGCTCACTTGGCTCTTAGTCCTGGCCACTGATTTATCATCAAAACTTACCTTCACGTATCAAGATGATGAGCTTGCAGACATCGTTCAGTCTGTGTTCATGGTGAACAATTGCTCTTAGGGGATGCGAATGCAGTTTCTCACCCAGGATCAACTAGCCATGAGGATGTTGTGGGGCAGTGTGGCCTGGGCTTGCCAAACAGCACCACAAAGCACCCACTCTTTGTTTAGCTCACCGTGCCACCATCATAGGTTCTTGATGGTAATTGGACATTCCTAGATGGGTACAGCTATCGAATGATGACTAGATGAAAAAGTAAATCCCTGGCTCCATTATGAAGGCCACCAATTTCATATCACTTGTGACATAAATGATGTCTTCACCCAGGTTTCTGCAGCAGAAATTCCTAAGTATTAATCCTTCTGAGCTCATCAGCATGGGTGCCAGAGCCTGCCTTAGCAGGACAGCCATGGTAAAACAAGTGTTTCCTTAGTGGCACTTGGTGCTTCCAGAGAGAGCTCTTCTGGAGTCCGTAGGGCCCTTCTGGAGTCCAGGGACTCCAGTAACCTAGCTTCTCCCTGCCCTCGATGAAAATAGAAGACAAGCTACTTTCACTTGGAGTTCAGAGAGTTGCCAGGTGGTGTGAAGCCCAGATACTGTTCATAGATTCATAGATTCATAGATGTTAGGGTCAGAAGGGACCTCAATAGATCATTGAGTCCGACCCCCTGCATAGGCAGGAAAGAGTGCTGGGTCTAAATGACCCCAGCTAGATGCTCATCTAACCTCCTCTTGAAGACCCCCAGGGTAGGGGAGCGCACCACCTCCCTTGGGAGCCCATTCCAGACCTTGGTCACTCTAACTGTGAAGAAGTTCTTCCTAATGTCCAATCTAAATCTGCTCTCTGCTAGCTTGTGGCCATTATTTCTTGTAACCCCCGGGGGCGCCTTAGTGAGTAAAACCTCACCAATTCCCTTCTGTGCCCCCGTGATGAACTTATAGGCAGCCACAAGGTCACCTCTCAACCTTCTCTTGCGGAGGCTGAAGAGGTCCAGGTGCCCCAGTCTCTCCTCATAGGGCTTGGTCTGCAAGCCCTTAACCATACTAGTGGTCCTTCTCTGGATCCTCTCCAGGTTATCCACATCTCTCTAGAAGTGTGGTGCCCAGAATTGCACGCAGTACTCCAACTGCGGTCTGACCAGCGCCCGATAGAGGGGAAGTATCACCTCCTTGGACCTATTCGTCACACATCTGCTGATGCACGATAAAGTGCCATTGGCTTTTCTGATGGCTTCGTCACACTGCTGGCTCATGTTCATCTTGGAGTCCACTAGGACTCCAAGATCCCTTTCTGCTTCCATGCCTCCAAGCAGGTCATTTCCTAGTCAGTAGGTATGCTGGACATTTTTCCTCCCTAGGTGCAGCACTTTGCATTTCTCCTTGTTGAACTGCATCCTGTTGTTTTCTGCCCACTTGTCAAACCTGTCCAGGTCTGCTTGTAGCTGTTCCCTGCCCTCTGGTGTGTCCACCTCTCCCCAGAGTTTTGTGTCATCCGCAAACTTGGACAGAGTACACTTCACTCCCTCGTCCAAGTCACTGATGAAGACATTGAAGAGTATCAGTCCAAGGACCGAGCCCTGTGGGACCCCACTGCCCACACCCTTCCAGGTCGATACCGACCCATCCACTACGACTCTCTGGGTACGATCCTCTGGCCAATTTGCCACCCACTGGACTGTGCAGTCATCCAAGTCACAGCCTCTTAACTTGTTTACCAGTATGGGGTGGGATACCGCATCAAAGGCCTTCCTGAAGTCTAAGTAAATGACGTCAACCCCTCCTCCTGTGTCCAGGTGTTTTGTAACCCGGTCATAAAAAGAGACTAGATTAGTCAGGCAGGATCTGCTTGCTACAAACCCATGCTGGTTTCCCCTCAGCATAATTTGTCCTGCCGGGCTCTTGCAAATGTGAGCCTTGATAATTTTTTCAAAGACTTTGCCAAGGATGGAGGTGAGACTGACTGGCCTATAGTTGCCTGGGTCCTCCTTCCTCCCCTTGTTCTACAGGCTCATTCCCTGACTTCTCTTCCAGCCCATAACTCCAGGGTTAAGCAATGTTGTCAAAAAGCAGAGAAGGAATATTTAGACTTGAGGGGCAGAATAGCTTGAGATTAACTATGTTTAATAGCTTTATTCTAGAACTACATGTGATATGAACAGGGCTGACGGGATTCAACAGTGTTTGTAGGAACACCTGGTAGATTAGAGGGAGGAAGGCAAAACTAGCACTTCCTCACTATGGGTGTTGATAGGGTCAGTCTAGTCCACACCACCAGGACAGGCACTTCCAGGACAGAGAGGCTGCCACGCTTAATATCAAAGCTGGGGAAAGCAAGAACACCTAACAACAACCCTGGTCCTCGCCATGCCATCATCACTGAAGGTGGTTTTCATGGCATAACCATCGCCCACAAGTTCCTTTATATTAGGCTACTGTGGTGCTTTTGGTTGCTGCTGCCTCATGACATTTGCTTTTTCTCTGACAGTAGGCTACATCTTAGGACTTATTTCAAATCCTGGTGAGAAGTCAGACTTGACCCATCAACTTCAAATAAATGGTTTGGGGTCAGGGTCTCACTTCTATAAAACAAGATGAATGCCAAATGAAGGCAGTGTGGTTGTCTTTTTAATGCAGTTCATTCAGGGAGTTTCAACAAGACGTTTAAAATATTTCCTTATTTCAGCTACCTGCTGGCTGGCTCCTGGTAGCAAAAGAGAAGTGGCTTTTCTGTAATGGCAAAAGAGAAAATGCAGTCGTCTTCTTCTGTAGAAGATGTCCCAGAATTTCACTTGAAATCCAGATTTTGGTTTGTTTTTCCTTTTAAGTTCTGAGCCACAGGGTTAGGCACAGTCTAATGGGTAGACCTAGGCCAAATAGAGTCTGTGAGCAGTGAGAGGTGAAATCTGTCAGTAATCCCTGGAGGTGCCTAGGCTTTGCACATGGATTTCCCAAAAGACTGCAGCTCTGTACAAACTCAGAGCTTTTTGAAAACACTCAGCCCATGGGAGCTCTGGGAGTTGAGCACCTCTGAAAATCAGGTCATTAGCTCTGTGATCTTTTTCCTTGCCGAAGGAAGCTGTCAAATATAGCTTGGGCTGGTTTAATTCTAGAGGCAGGCAGGCAAATTGGAATAGTAGCATCAAGTGAGAAATGAATTCTTCCATTTCATTCAACATTAGATCATGTCAACCTGGGACCTGAACTAGCTCCCATAGAGATCAAAGGCACATGTCCTATTGACTACAATGCAAGTGAACCATTTCACCTTTGACTGCCAAGACTAAAAATCACAGTGGTCCTGGCCCTTAAAGGTAGAAGTGATGGATGTTAACTGTCCTCTTCCAGGGTTTCTTCTATGACTATGTGGCAATCCTTCCCTCTTTATGTGCCTTACTTACTGATAAAAATCTTCCTTAATATAGAAGTTAGGTGCCCCACAGGTGTCTTGTGCCCCTTTTGAGCACTGAGTTAAGTAATGCTCAAACCTCTAAAAGCCATAAAATTAAGTTGAGATTTCAGGCTTAAGCTTCTGAACCCTAGAAAATACGGTGGTAAAATACATACCTCCCATCTTTTTGAACTGATGGTCTGCCCCTGGTTCTGCCCATAGTATTTCACAAGGGTTTTCTGGCCATGGGAGTGTTAACAATGAGGTAGCTCCTGATCTGAGCAGCTCCTTCCTTAAAGCCAAGTTTTGCCTTGGCAAAGAGAGAGCATTTGACTGAGCTACCATTGTCCATCCTGAGGCCTATTCCCTGACTCATCTGCAAAGGCAGAATGCAAGTATGTGCATTTATGGACCTATTAGGGTATATCACTCAACAGGAGTTGAATTAAAGCTGCATTAACACATACCCTCACTCTGTATTTCTTGGTCTTCAGGACTTGAAGTTGGAAATACTTGAAGGAAGTGTTTCATTGCCTGATTTTTAGAGATTTGAGCACCCTGAACACATCTGAACAGCTCAACATGCCACGTGTTAAGATAACCTTAATTGTGTCAGCAGAGTTGTAGTCAGTGAATCTCCTGGGGGGAGGGGGGTCTTCTTTTTTTCAAAAGGAAGAGAATGTGTATTGTAGGCTTCATGTAAGTTTGCAGGCAATGAGCTCTTGTGACAAAGTCATAAGAGTAAGACCTCACTTTTCTGCTTTTCAAAGCAGGTAACAGCCTTATCCTTATCTTATAGATAGTTGACCTCCCCAGGGAGCAGAGAGGTGAACTGACTCAGCGAATGTGACCCAGCAGCAGAGATAGAGGAAGCGCCCAGTTCTCACAAGTGTTTTTTTTACATAATTACTCTATGATACCTGACCATACCTTCCCCTCCCCATGGGATGGGGATAACGGCCCTGCTTTCAAATGCCTGGAGGTGTCATCCCTGACCACTGCTGTAATCTGGGTCCCCAGCCTTGAGAACTTCCCTACATGGTGGTTGCACAAGCTTTATGTGCATGACAAAAGACTGACTGATGTATCTCCTTCTCTCCCTCCCTCTCAACACACCTTCCCAACAGTTCTTCAGAATATGTCATCCCCTCCTCCCTGAGAGCATTTTCAGGTCATTCTCCCCTTCCCTTCCCTTTAAGTTATTAACATTTGAGAAGCCTTTACTAGATCAAAAGTTACTCTTTGCTGTCTGCTGCCCATTGCTATGTCCATGTCACAGGCAGGAGTTTATTAGAGTTGTACTTTCCTGAGGACATAAAGCCAAGCTTTGCACCAGGCCGTCCCCACTTCACTGTTTTCCTCCACCAAGGGGGGGCCCTTCCACTTCTTTGCCCCTCATGCCCATGGATGGCCTTCCCTCCCTTCAAGCTAGTGGTGCTCTCCTTCTCACTCCCATCAGCCCCTGCACCTCACATAGCATGAATTTTAACTTTGTGTGGTTTCCTGCAGGTTAAATTCATATCATCATGAGAGAGGCCTAGACAGATGGGCAGGCCCCACATCATACCATGTGTACACATAGTCTCTCAGAGGGAAAACTAATCTCAGACTATAACCCTGTTCCTACGCCGAACTTTTCATTGTTTCACTGCTCGGATCAATTTGTAGCTCTCCCCCTGACCTAAACCCAGCCCTCCTCCCCTACTTCTCCGTACCATTTTACATTCCTCCCAATAGCTTCTTGTCCCTTGCTACATCCCTAAGGCCTTCTTCCCCTAATTCTCACCCACTTTTCTGGCTCCTGTCTTTCCTCTCAGAGCAAGAACTGATACGTGTAGTTTATTTCCTCTTTGAAAACAGCTTGGCACGCTGCTGTGCTCAGATCACAGCTCCCTGAAATGTGAAAGGAAATGGATAGCAAAATGCTTGCAGTTCTTTTACGGATTCCTACACAATTAATCCAAATTGGCTGCATGCAGCTCAGGGTCAGTGTTCAAATCTTATCTTTTATACCCACTCAGACCTCATGAAAACTGGCTGATTAAGTGTGCCCCAGCTACTCTTTTTGTAGATACGTGGCTGTATGTTTGCCATGTGCCAGGTCAGAGACTCTGGCTTTTCCCCCCACCCCCCGAAAAAATTTCAATATTGCTTTTTCAAGAGGTGGGAAGTGCCATGAATCAACCAGCATAAAAGCTGAATGTCTGAGGTCAGTTTGAGCTTCAGATGTATGCGAGGAAAAAAAGACAGTAGGATTAATACAGGCAGCCCTTGGATTTATGACACAATTGGTTCCGGAAAACTGCGTCGTAAGTCAAAACGTAACTCGGAACCAATTTTCTCATAAAAAAGTGTTTTAAATGGGGGATTAGTTCCTGAACCAAGGCCCAATACCCTATTTTCACCAAAAATACCCCAGAATTTTGTACGCGATCAATAATAGATGAGTAATATAGCTACATTGATGTTTTTATATTGTAAATAGCAATCGTATTGATTTGGAAGGACTTATTTGAGGTGACTTTGCTGGACTTTTTGAAGGGCTCTGGGCTGGACTTTTTGAAGGGTTCTTGGTTGGAGTCTTCTCAGGCGTCCTGGCTGCAGGTTTTTCTGGAGTCTCGTCTGCTTTCTTAAAGAAAGTGTCTAAGGACGTTTGGACAGATGTTCTCCAGGGAGATAGGCGACACAGCAAACTTGTTCGCTGGCATGGCATGGCATCGGATCAAGCACTGTAAAGTCGAAACTGACCTCAGAAAGTTGAAACAGGATGTCAACTTATAAACGTTGTAAGGGCAAAATGTTGTAACTTGAAATGTTGTAAGTTGAGGACTGCCTGTACGTGGGATAAAACCACCTGAAAACTAGCAGGTCTGCCTAACCACCACCCTCCACTATGACATCCGTGAGAAAGAGCTATGTTTGTCATTGTCCAAAACAAAGCCATAGAAAAGTCTTCTCAGGACTGAATGATTCAGGCAAAGGAATTCTGCTGGGTATTGTTGGGATGAAAGAGGGAGGGTTAGAAGCAGACAGAGAAGAAATCAAGACATTTCCAGCTGGTAGCACAACCCTAAAAAAGTCTCAGAGAAAGTACATAAATAGGCATGCTGTTGGGAGGAGTTTAGTGCATGAACAAGGAGTCAGTCTCCTGTTGTCTGTCGGCGTAGACCTAAAAGCAGGTGGGAAGGACTTGCATCCTCCCAGAGGGGTAGAGGCCACAGAGATCCTGGCACAAACATGGGGAAGAGGAATGTGGGGCTCACAGCTCAGGGCTCAAGTCCAATGGCCGTGCTGCCAAGGTTTTGCTTCTTTCTCTTCACCTACT
Organism: Alligator mississippiensis; assembly: GCF_030867095.1. NCBI lineage: Eukaryota > Metazoa > Chordata > Crocodylia > Alligatoridae > Alligator > Alligator mississippiensis. The sequence continues at coordinate 13,981,743 of NC_081824.1, read as the reverse complement.
CTTCCCCTCTACCACTTATCCATAGCTCTCCCCTGCACATCATTTCCCTTGTCTCACCACAGCCCCAAAATGCTCTTTCCACTTCCTTCTCTACCAACCAACCTTCTCCTCCCCAAGCCAACATTGATAGAGGTATTTTTTCTTTTCATTTGACCATTTGCTGACTTATCTGCTCTACTCAGATTACATTGCCTTACACTGTGCAGATTTTAGTAACTCATTTAGAAATTTCAGGCAATGAGAAGAACCAAACCAAAAGTGACTGAGTACAGATCATAATGAGCATCTACTCCATAGTCCTCTCAGCCATCTAGCTGCTTAGCTACCCCATCTACACACAGACGTAGACACTTTTTGGTACATAAGAGTTTCTCATACACCTCCGTAGACAGCGATGCTCTTTATCGCATACCATTGTATACCATGTTCAATGATGCTTCCTCCATGGTGAAAAGGGTGACATCCACTGGCTGGAATAATTGCTGAGTAACAAAGAACCTTTATGGCATAACCAGAGCCTGGATTTTTATCTGATCATGTGCACAAAACCAGTTGGTTGAATCTTTCCCACCTGAAAGCTTTTTGGTAGGAAGGGCTGTCATTTGGGAACTCATTACTCGAGTGACCCTGTTTTAAATCAGAAACCTACCATGATCCTACACATAAGCATACCTAGGACCAAGACAGTCCATGAGCATGTGGGACCATTTTCAACAGGGTTCTCCGCTGTGACAATAGCAGTTAGCTCTAGTGACAGAAAACGCACAGGAAAATGGCTCTATCTCTGTCCACAACTGTGATGGGGATCTCTTCTGAATCACTAACTCCCAGAGCTGGGGGGCCAAGTAAGGTACCTTAAGGCAGAGGCATAACAGGACAGCTCCATGCCTGCAGCTGTGGCTATTTCTATGCCTAGGACTAGGACTGTTGCCCCAGTTGCCCTCCCCCAGTTACACTACTGCCTTAAGGTGTACATCTAGCAGCGTATTGTGGAGGAGAAACAGAAACCACCATTTTCCTCTCTGCAGAGGTGATGGAGCATACAAACAACTTTTTCATTGTGGGGGAAAAGAAAGCTAATACATTCAAAATCTGAGGAAAACTCCTCCATAAGGGACAGGTGACAAAATATTAGTGTAGGGGTACTGCTGCGAATGAGGATTTATTGGCCATTTGTGCGACGGAAAAAAACACACATAAAATATGGGGCTGTCAATGAAAGAGCCGCAGTGCTTTATCTACATGAGGCTGTGTTAATAAAAAATAGTAATCATACACGGGTTGGTTTCTGCATCGCTTGAAGGATCCACCACCTGATCCAATCTATCATCTGCCTAGCTTAGCTGCTTGCTTGTTTGCCTTGCCTGCCTTGGATGTAAACAGGGAATCTAGACACACAACTGTGGGCACGGATGCCATTTACATCACCTTTGCACAGATATAAATGATGCCTGCCTTGGGAGGAGACAGATGCTCACTCATCTTGTAGTATTTGGTCCAGTTATAGCACTTCACCGCTAGTGTGGGGGGAGGAAGTCATAGCTTATTTGCCCACATAACCTACATCAGTGGTTCTCAGCCTTTTTAGACTCAAGGCACGCCTCAAATAGATTCAAGGCACCCCTTGAAACATGCCAGCCCTTAGTTTTTGCTTTGACTACAGAAAAATTATAAAGCAATTCTGTTGCAAAGCTCTCAGAAAGACCACAAATTCCAGGATTTATCTTGTGAATCACGTCTGCACACCCTCACAGCGCTCACGTTGTGTGGCACCCGTGGCACTCTTGAGAGGCTCTCATGGTACCCCAGCAACGGCAACATGTAAGGGGTGCACACTGGTGCATTTGCACCCCAAGATTGGCTGTGCCCCCCCTGAAATTGGCCGCCGGCAGTGTGTGGTCACTGCTTGCCACCCTCCCCCTGCTGCCGAGACCCCTGCAATCGCCGTACCCCCACAGCCTCAGGAGGCACGAGGCGTTCATGCACCCTACTGCTGGATTATGACATGCTGAGGCCTTAAACTACGTCCAGTTTGTGATAAAAATAATCCACGAAAATGGATTTTCATGACATTTTAAGATGAATTATTTCTGCACAACTTTATGAACTCAAGATGAATAATCACTGTGGAGTCATACATCTGTATATTTTTGTCATATTAGATGGAAAACATCAAGGTTGTTTTTTTCTATTTAGAGGCCCCTCATATTGCGAGGCCTTAAACTGTACCTGAAATAGCTAAAGCCTAAATCCAGCACTGAGGCCCCCCCACAAAGCACCTGGCACTCCGCTTGAGAATTGCTGGCTGCCCACCGACCTCAACAGCACCAGGACCTCAACCAGGCGGCTGCCCATTTCGAGGCCAGAAGAGAGGGTGGAGGACGGGAAAGGAGAGGAATCCCAGCCTGCAGCCCTGAGGAAAAAAACACAACTTGTGCAAGCAGGTCTGCGGCCAGAGGATGGGACTGGTGAAGTCTCCCCCAGCCCCATCCAGGACCGCGGTGGAGATCACTCTGGGACACCTGCAGATATTTGCGCGCGTGGCCAACCCCGGTGCTGTGTTGGAGGCTGGTGTGTTTTTACTGCTAGGCTTTTTCACTTCATGCCAGCATGGAAGGGGGGTTGGTTGATTTTTCGCCTACTATCAGCACAAATTTTGTTTCCTGAAATGCGTGTGTTGCGGGGGTCGGGGTCAGAGCTCCATCCCCCCGCGTCCTGAGGGGTTCGAGCCGGCGAGAAAAGCCAGGATGCTACCCCGCGGCTGAGGGGGAACTGCGCGGCCGCAGGGGGGAGCTGCGGCCCGATTGTGACGTCACAAAGGACGGCCCCGCCCCGCGGGGAGGGGCGCTGCGGCCCGATTGTGACGTCACAAAGGGCGGCCCCTGCCCCGCCGCGCAGCGCCACGTGGGTCCCTGGTCGGCGGCAGAGCCGAGCCGGGCGGGCAGCGAGGAGGGCGCGCAGCGCCATGGGCAGCCGGCTTCGCACCCTGCGCCCGCGCCGCAGCCACCCGCTGCCCCAGCACCGGAGCCGGAGAGCCGCGCAGACGGGGGCGCCGGGTCGCGCCCGCTGAGCCAGCCATGGGGGCTTCGGCCGCCGCTGTGCCCCGGGGAGCCGCGGGGCTCGCCAGCCTGCTCGCGGTGCGTGCGGGGCCGGGCGGGAGGGTGTCCGGGCCCGCCCCCGGGAAAGGGGATGCTTACCCGGGAGCGGGGTGGGGTCCTCACGCAAGGGGGAGAAGCCCGGGGGTGGGGGGGAGCCTCTGCAGGGTGCCAGATTCACATAAACCCTGAGATTTCCGCTAGGAAGCCAGCGCCTTAAAACCCTCTGGTCTCCTGGAGATGCGTGCAGCACAATTGCTCTGCTGTTTTTTTCTGTCGTCCCAAAAAAAAAAAAAAAAATTGGAAATCGAAGATCTGGGATTTTCCAGGTGGTGCGTCTGGTCCGCAACCACTAGGTTTCGATGGTGGTGACTGGGTCAGAGAGCTGGGTCTGAGCAGGGTGAACCGCTGCTTTTGTTGGTGGTGCTGCTGTGCGGTTGTAGCCCTGCTGGGGCAGGGATTGCCAGAGGTGATGGGTGTCTGCGGGTGATGTCTTTCATGCAGGCAGTTTGGTCCAGCAGATCTTCCCTGCATCTCCCTCCAGGTCTGTCATTAACACAGAGCGGTTAATGGCCTTTGTTTGAATGTTTGCAGGTAGGGCTTGAACAAATTGGCTCCCAAAAGCTTCATTACTTCCCTTCCCAGGAGAGGCTGTTATTTGGTAAGGCTCCTGCCTGCTGCAGTTAACCTCACCTGGCTGGTGTGGTAGGAAGATGTTTGCTCTTGAAATCCGGGTGGACCTTGGCAAGTCAGTGCTGGCGCTGCAAGTATCCCTGCAGAAAGAAACAAGGATCCAAGATGGGGGAGGAGGGGTTAAATGGGGATGGGGACTTACAGAAACAAAAGAGAAATTTGTGCTAGCCACAGGCTAAAAATCATGCCTGGTGTCAGGGCTGGGATCTCAAGTGCTGAGTGCTTGCTGCCTTCTGAGTAGTTGGCAGCCTGGGCCGCAAGGTAGAAATTGGGCTGCTGATGCAGGTGCTGAAATACAGAGCTAGGAGCTGAGCTTTAGTCTCCCCTTCTGAGAAGCGGAGTATTAAATTCATATCCTGAGACGGTGCAACTTTAAACATCATGGGGAGCATCCGAGCAATGCAATGCATGTCCTGCCCCAGCCTGTAACAACTGTGTGAGTAAACACACAAGCTATATTCCCTGCGCTCTCAAGTGTGTGGACGGTGCTTCCCTGACTTGCAGATCTGACACTGCGTGGTTAATAATGCTCTCCTTTGCTGGATGCAGCAGTAAAGAATGAATGCATTGGAAGGCTGATCCAAGTATAAAAATAAAGCTGCTGTTTACTTGTTTTATGGCTAATACACACGCAAAGCAGCTTGGTGGGTTGGGCTGATGGTATAGCTGCCACTGTCGGGTGATAATCGCATTGTATAACACTTTTCTGTTCACCTGGGGTCAGAAGCAGATTGAAATGTATCTGCTTTCTTCTACTCCAGGCTCCTTTTGAAACCCATTGGTTTCAGCTATCTCCCTGAATCACTTCAGTCTCCTCTACCTGATTTCTTGCTCATCTTGCCCCTTTTCTCCAGCCAAGTCACTGGGACTTGAAGGCAGCTAGACCATGACTATATATTCTGGAACAGAATCAAGGCTGCTGGTCATAAAGCTATAGACACATCTACATTTTTAATAGTATTTTTGTCAGTATGCCTGGGCAGCTTCTCTCACATTTAATACAGCAGAAGCTAGTCATCCCCACTTTCCTGTCATCAGTAGGGAACTTGGCATGATGCTTTGCTATTGCTTTGGCTTTAGTGCAGAACCACCTGATTTTAAACGGCAAAAAAATTTGTGAAACGTGAAGAGGTACTGGAAGTGTGTGTGTGTAGCCATGTGTTTGGGTATTTAGAGGACAAACCAAGCTAAGATATCCTTTTCAACATACTTAAAAGATTATTTAAATTCTGTATTTCATTTTTAATCTTCTGCCTCACTTCCCTATTTCTTTGACTCATTTAGAAGATAATATCTTTCATTCTTGCAACTTCTCCTGAATTGGTTGCTTTGATTTTTTTTTTTTCCTTTAAAAAGAAAATTCTCTTTCTTTTTTCCCCCACTCCAGAACCATTAATTTATAGGTAATGACTTAATCTGTGAAATTTAACAACTAAAACTGAGCTAGACTTGGAGCTGGACTGTTCTCAGCAGGGGCAGATGACAAAACAAGGAGCAATGGTCTCAAGTTGCAGCAAAGGAAGTTTGGGTTAGATATTAGGAAAAACTTTCTCATGAGGAGGGTGTTAAAGCATTGGAGCAAGTTACCCAGAGAGGTGGTAGAAGCTTCATCCTTGGAGGTTTTTAAAGCTAGACAAAGCCTTGCCTGGGATGATCTAATTGGGGCTGGTCCTGCTTGGACTAGATGATCTCCTGAGGTCCTTCCAACCCTTATTTTTCATGATTCCAGGCTCTGCTGACCATGTTACCTAACTGAGCTCTACTTCCATCCAGCATTTCTCCCCACTTGGCATGTGGTGGCGTGATGTCCAGGGTCGTGCGTCGGGTGTCTGAGAATTCTGCCATTTCCCTCCAGAGACTTATTCCAAAAACTAACAGCTGTGGCATCAAAGTTCACTGCTAACTATAACTTGCTGCCTACACCCCAGCTCTTGTTTCTACCAGCTTGCTGTCACATACCCCACACTCATGTGTCTTTTAGCCTTTGTACTTGGCTGGTACCTTCATCCTTCCTTATGGACTTGGAGCAGGGGCGGGCAAAAATCTGGCCCAACGGCCATTTCCCAGCTGCACCTGCCCATGTGGCTGGGGCTGTTCTCCATGGAGACCCCAGCAGCAGCTGTGCTGTCATAGTGCAACAGTGGGGTTTCTGTGGAGACCTGCCCCAGCAGCGCTGGCAGGGCGTGTGGTGGGATGGGGAGCTGCTCCAGAGCCATTGGGACGGGGGTGGGCAAAATGCAGCCTGTGTGCCGGATGCGGCCCGCCAGACCATTCTCTGGCTGGCAGGGCCCCTAAAAAATTTAGAAAATAAATATTTATCTGCCTCTGGCTGCCTGTCATGCGGCAAAACTCAGTAAGCAGACCTCTGTCCAAAATAATTGCCCGCCCCTGCACTGGGATCTTGCAGCGGCAACAGCTTCATCCAGATCCGGGGCAGAGTTGCAATGTGCAGCTTGTATGCTCTGGGCAGGGGTGTGCAGGCAGCGAATCGCAGCGGTGACAGCGTGCTCCAGAGCCCGGGGCAGAGCCGTGATCTGCACAGGCTGCACGTCGCAGCTCTGCCCTGGCTCCGGACAATGCTGTCACCGCTGCAAGATCCTAGCAGCTCTGGAGCAACTCCCTGCCAGCGCCGCTGGGGCGGGTCTCCATGGAAACCTCAGCATTGTGCTGTCACAACGCAGGTGCTGCTGGGGTCTCCCTGGAGACCGGCCCCAGCCATGCAGGCAATGAAGCCCACTGCTGGCTGGATCTGCCATTTTGCCCACTCCTGACTTAGAGGGTGGGTGACACTGTCTTGAAATAAGGTGGCCCAGCCCAAGCCCTGAGCTGCGTATGCCATGTGTTTGTCCAAACTCCTGTGGCATTTCTAGTAAGACCTGTCGAGGTAAGGAATGAAGTGGGTCACCAGCCGTGACGGTATTGTTGGAGGAACGAGTGTAACAACAAAGACAACAGAATTTACAGTCTCACGGCTCAGTCCTTTAAACACTGAATAGTCGGAGTAACGCTCTCCGCGGTCCATGAGCTCCAGTATGGTCTATGCAGGGAGCTCCAGTGACATCAACAGGATGCCTCGCCGGTGAAAGTACTGCGCACAGCTGGCAGATTTAGAAAAACAGGCTCTGGTAACATGGGGAGGAGTTGGTGGGGCAGAGGTGGGGGTGAAGTTTGGGCTTACCAAGCATTAGGATGCTGTGGCAATTCAGATGAATCATTCATGTGACCATTTCTGTTGCAAAGCAGTTTTTTAGGTTGCACGTTGTGGCTCGAGAGTCTGGATTGGCAAGTAAGAGCAGAGGGTGTTTGAGGGAGGTTAGGGGGCAGAGTAACACGCCAGGGAGGAAGAGGAGATACACGGGGAGTTGGTTGAAGATGGGTTTGTGGTGGGGAGTCCACAGAGAAGACCTTTATGGTCCTGTAACAGCTGGAGAAGTTTGAACTGGATGGTGAGAGATGCAGAACCGCTAGGGGAGGGGAGAGGTGCTTGGTGGCCTTGTGAAATATGGATACCATGAAATTGGGATGTGGTTTTTCTGCATGTCTGGCGTGACTGTCTGCCTTTCCTATGCCGGCAGTCCTAACGAAACTCCTTTGTGTCAGCCCACATGTCTCTGCATTAAAGTCTTTCACACATTTGAATAGACCGCAAACTCTTGGGGTTGCTCTGTTGACATGAAGGCTGTCCTGGCACATAACATGATGACTGCACCGTGTCTGCTCTTCCAAACGTAAAGCAGGTCTTCTGCCCTGAGATGGGGTGGTCTTGGATGTCCCTCTTCCTCACTTGGGATTTCTCTACAGCTTCTAGCAACCTGTGCAAGTGCAGCAGGCACTAAGGACAGTGCTGGAATGACTGGAAACCTGATGTTACCTCGAGTATGTCTTAACGTGGATTATCTTTTCCTTGTTTTTGTCACCCTATCTGCTTTCTGGAGGATTTGAGTAATGACATGGAATGTGTTTAGCAATCGGCTTTCGGTTCATTCTTCCTCTTCTTTGTAACAGGCACTAGGGAGTATTAGTGTGGTTAACCAGTAGGATCCAGTTTGCAACATTATTAAGGAAAGTCCCAGCCCTGCTGAATCTGATGTCTGACAGGTGGTTGTTTTTTACTAAAATCGTCTTATAATTCCTAGCTGCCACATTCAAAGATTCAAGAACACGTTGAGGTTTTTTTTTGTTTTTTTTTCTCTCACTGTTAACTTTCTGGGGGAGGGGTGGATCTGAATACATATTCGGATGTTAAGTTCAGACTTGGTTTTTCAGCTGTTGCTTCAGGCTTTTTTGACTAGCGGCCTGGATTTTTTTTTTTCTCCTTACCAGAGTTGCTAGTATAGCTCTGCTGTCCTGTACCTGGTGTGAGTTTGGACTTGTGCAGCTTAAGAAAGACTAGAGCAGTGATTGTCAACCCTATTAGGTCCAAGGCACCCCCCATAATTGTTTTCTGAATGTGCTGTCCCCCCCAGTTGAGAACGACTGTTGTACTGTCTCAGTTTACCGGCTTTATCAGATTAAACTAATGCAAGCAGGAGTGCCTGGTCCGTCCTGCTGCAGACGCTCTCTCATCTGGCTCTATGTGTGCCTCATGGAAACGGGAATGCAAACCTCTAAAACTCTTGGTTCAGAGATTATACCTTTCATTAGACCAACTAAGAAATTGAGAAAAAATGATCTTTCTTTGCAAGCTTTTGGACTCGTGCATCTTGGGCTCAGGGAAAATGAAAGATGGTACAAGTCTCGTAGGTAGAAAAACATGGGTACCATCTTTCGTTTTCCCTAAGCCTGAGGAAGGGCCCGTGAGCCGGAAAGCTTGCAAAGAAAATTTGCTATTTCTTAGTTTGCTCTAATAAAAGGTATCGTCTCTGAACCAAAAGTTTTAGAGTTTTGCATTTCTGTTGGTCTCAACACAGCTGCCAAATACATCTCTGAATCATGGAAATGGTGGCAGTTTCACCCTACTGTGGCTGCAGTAGCACCCCAGTTGAAAACCACTAGAGACTGGGCACTGTCACATACTGCCGAGTCCCTGGTCTGGCAGACTGGTACCAGAAGGAAAAATCAATCAGCACCCTGTTGGTTCTTACAGGATTATTAGGGCTTCATTTGGGACCTGTCACAAAGAACTTGTAACCTGAATAGAGAAGGCAAACGGCAACAGCGGGGAAAGAAACACGTCGCAACCTTAAGAAGAGGCGTTAATGGGTTACAGGTATAACCAAGAGTAGACCGTTGGTCTCCTGCATTTCAGTCCAATGTCTGGGCTCCAGGACCGTACTGAGTGTGCAGACATCATGGGATTGTACCCTTTAAGCAGAATGGCGGAGGCAGTGCCAAGTCCCATCTTAAGGAGAGGTCAATTTTGTCCTCTACAGGGACATGCATTTGCTCCTCTTGATGACGTCTTTTGGTTTTTGAGGTAGATCACTGCAGAAATATTAATGCGCGACTGCCTTTTTATATATTGAACTGGAACAAACTTGGGCAACTCAGGGCTGATGGTTTCTCTTAGCATGGGCAAGAAAGCTCTTTAACCTTGTATCAGGTATCCAGGTTGTAGCCGTATTGGTCTAGAGGAAAAGGCAATCAGGACTCGTAGTAGAGATGATATCTTTTATTAGACCAACAAGATTTTTGCAAAAAAAAAAAAATTCACCAATGCCCGATGAAGGGTGTTTGTGCCTGAAAGCTTGCAATTAAAGATTTTTTTTGGCAAAAATCTTGTTGGTCTAATAAAAGATAGCATCTCTACTACAAGTCCTGATTGCCTTTAACCTTGTGTGTATTCTTATGTCCCCCCAGCCTCTCATCCTTGAGTGAGTGCCACACTTCACTCTTGCCTGGCTGTATCCTACCCCCGTGTCTTCGTTGTGGGCTGTCACTCCCAGCCTTAGCTGAGCACCCTGGCACCTATTGATATTGTCACCTTCATAGCAAACATTTGCTGTCTCAAGATGAGAGGTTAAAGGCAGGGAAGTTTCTAAAAGTTATGGGCTGCTAGTTTTTTATATCCTCTTTTAAAAAAAATTTTGAAAGGAACATAACTTCATCATGCTGCATGCTTTTTGTTTGTACCTCCATTGTCCAAAAACAAGACAATGGATTTAAATGAGAGGCAAGGATTTTTGTGGGTGATATCTTTTATTGGTCAGCTTGCATGGTTGGGGTAGGCTTAGCCAAGCTTTCACGGTCCTCTTCCTCCGGGTCTCTGGGGATGCGTTCAGTTCACACTTTTAGATGTCAGCAAATTTGGTTTTTTTTAAGACCCTGCCTTGAAATGCTTGAGATATCAGAAACTGGTTCCACCAATATGACAAGTCCCTCTGTAAAGCAGGCCATAGCATCTATTTCTTAAAAAAAAAAAAAAAGAAGAAGAAGAAAGGGATGCTTATTTTCTGCTTCTCTGTTCAGAGCAGGCTTCCATTAGTGGAAAAGCTGACTAATTAGGGGGAAGGGCGGACAGGCAGAGAGAGAGAGGCTCAGTGTAAGAAAAATGAGGAGACTTGCTCACGTTCCTGTGTGAAGCACAATGTTTGATAAATACTGACAGCATCCAAATGGGCTTTGTAACTTAACTAAGCCAATTCAAATATTACAGTAGATTTGTATAAATCTGAGGTTTAGTTAAAAATGAAGCAAAGCTGCCTTTTACGCTGTAGGGAGAACACTTGAGCTACTAAGTGACTTAGCAGCGCAGTAATTGGATTAGCATTTACGGGAGAGTGCAGTGGTGATGCAGCAGGGACCATCTCCAGTGGCTGCAGCACCGTCCTGTCCCCCGGCCCCCTCCAGGCCAGCTACTTCAAGCTATCCCATCACTTTTAGCTCAAGTTAAAACACTTTTGCATGTTGATGGGAGTCCGGTTAAGAGCGAAGTTGGAGTTATGGCCTTGCACTAGCAGTGCAGCGAAGACGAGCCCTAAAGAAGCTTTTGACATCTTTTTAGGACCGCGTGCTAGAAGGAGGCTTCTGTTCACTCTTCCTGCCAAACATCTTTACAACCTTTGGATTCAGTCTTGCAAATCTATCTTTGGAAGGACCCCCATTGATTCTTAGTAGGAGTTGCATGTGGGTAGCAGAGAGCTTGTATAACTGTGTTGGGCATTCAAGAGATCAGGTGGGCCCTTCTTGTCTCGATGTGATGAAATTTTGTGTCGTTTTAGCTGGAAATGTGCAGGGCTAAATTCTGCCCTGTTGTACCGGAGCAAATTACCTGTGGTTTACTAGGCTTTGCTTACCCCGAGTGCTGTAATGAAGAACTGCGATGAACAAGGAAGTTCAAGGCGTAAGAATGCGTGCTGCAAAACAGCACTGTCCCATTTGATCAGGAAACATTGAGGAACAAGCACCTTAAAGGCTATACCTTCTTGTTAGACATCCAAGTCACGTGTTTGCATAAATGTGCACGTAGGTACCAGCCACTGAGGTGGCCTGTTACAACAGATTTACCCATGGGCAACACTGGTTATGCCAAGTCCCAGCCTTTCACAGTCTGCCTTGGTCTGAGCACCTTTCTTCCTTCCTCTTCTCACCTGATCAGGAGACTGGACCTCGCCTCTTCCAACGAGAATTGAGGCCCTTGGGTCCTGGTGAGTTCCTGACGTGGTCCTGGGTGGGACCAACCTGGGGCAATCTTAACTGGGAGAAATCATTTTAATGGTCTGTCCTTAGTCTGCTGGGGTCCAGTCTTCCCCCCGCACCCCCAAACTGGAGTTTCAAGTTCCATTTATAAGCCAGCATTTTGAGATTTCCTCCAGTCTTTCTTACTCATCAGGGTGTAAATCAGCTGTGGTGTCTTGCTTCCTCTGTAGTCCCTTAAGTGCTGCTTTTCTAAGTGGCAGTGACGTACAATCAGCCCTGCCAAGAAATCCACTGATCCTTTCCACATGCCCCCTTCTCTGGTCCTGTGCATCGGAGGCTCTGCAGAGATTTAGAAGGACGCTTTCTTAAAGGAGCCCCTGATTTTCATTCTCTGTCTCTGCAGAGCATAACTGCAGCCCCTGGAGAGAGGGGCAGCCAGCAGCAGGATATGGGTGAGCTGGCTTTTCAGTCCCTGAAAGGCCCAGCTAAGCAAACTTTCCTTGGAGAAAGCAGCAGCAAACAGAAGGCAGATCAATATGAGTGGGCTGTTCAATAAAATGTTCTATGTAAAGCATTCAGGCACTATAGCGACCAGTACTATATAAATGCCACCCCTGGGGTAAGCTCCATATGATCATTTTGAGTAGTTGCATCTAAGGTAAACAGCGCCCATCGCTTGTCTTGGCTAATCAGGTTTTCAGGGGTGCATCTTAGTTCAAATTCAGCTCCGCCTGGCTTCCTGATTGGCGGGGGAAAATGAATCCGCCTCTGGATTGCTTAAAGACAATAGATGCGAGTCTTCTCAGTCTGTAACTAGAAACACCTATTTAGCTACCTTGGGCTCACGGGGAGGAAGACGTCATTCAGTCCTTTTTAGCGTGTGAAGAATCTTTTGATGTGCAGTAATTGGCCTGTCTGCTGAAGCATCCTTTTCAGCTCCTGTGCACTCCAGTAATTGCCGCATTATAAACTATTTGAAGCGTTTTGTACAAATCCTGAGCCATGAATTATATAGTAGGGGAAATGGAAATGTGCTATAGCATGCGTTTCCAGGAAGCAAGAGACTGCACCAAAAAATGATGCACTGTAACTTGCTGTTCCACTGGCGTGGACATTTTGCAGAGTCATGCTGGATTTTTTTTTTTTTAAACATATTCTCTCTGGCAGGTTTCCCAGAGTCGCTATCGGAGCAACAGCAGTAACCAGAAGCGATGCATATCTCCAGCTGTTTGATTACAGTGTATTGGTCTTGATCCAGTATTCTGGTGGTGTTTAAATCTTCACCTGTGCAATGTCTGAACTTCAAGCCTGACTTTAAAAGTAATAACAATAGATCCGTTTTTTAAACACATTTTTTTTCCCCACGTTGTAATGGTGCGAGATGTGTCCCTGCGAATGCTGCACAGTGGTCATGGGAGAGCTGTTGCCACATGTACTCCTCACTGAGGTTCCTTTTAACTATTTCTTTTCCCCTTTGGGGCAACTGATGTCAACTGTATTGGGGACAGCTTCTTTGAAACCAGTGGCATGCCTTGCTTGGTAGACGCTGCACTGGTGAAGTGTTAAAAGACTGAGTCGTTCATCAGAATCGGTGAAATGCCAGGGGCTGGAGAGAGGAGAGTGTATAGATGTAGCTGATTCCCAGTCTAGCCAGAACCACACACAATGTCTTTAATATCTGGGTGTTTTCTGGAGAACTGGAGGGGGGCAATTGAACCCGTGTCCCTTGTGCCATGAACTCTTAGATAAAACAATGCGAGGGGTGCCATAGCACCCGGATTGGGAACTGCTGCTCTGCGGGAAGCTTCTGTTCATATTGGGAACTCTTCACTTGAACTGTAAATCGAATCTGAATTCCCTGCTCGTGGCCCTTAAGTGTTGCCGAAGTGCATTTGCAGGGCCTCCAGCGCTGTTTACATCCTAATCCCCTCGGGACAGGAAAATCGTGCTTAGTGTGTCTGCAAAAGTGGAGTGTAAGATGTAAGGTGCGCTAATACCAGGCAAGTCTTAATGACTTTGCTGCATCCAGGCACTGGCCAAATCCATCCTGTCTCCTCATCCCCTTGTGTTCGATCCCCAGAGGTGCTGGCTGGTTCTTCCCTGAATGCTAGCGTCTCCTTCTGGCCTTTCAGCTCTCTTCTCACCTCTGGTTGCTGCAGGCATATGAATTGTTAACAGTATAAAAAAGAAAAGAAAAGAATGGGAAGCTTCCTTGGATGACTCTGCAGTTTTAAATGGGAACAGTCGGATATAGGGAGTCACTGTTAAGATGTCTTATCTGACTAATGTCCTGCCTCTCTCTTTCAGCTGCTTGTGTTCCTTGGCACCACTGCTGCTCAGTCCAAGCTGACGTCTGAACCGCATGCCATAAACCTCTCTTCTGGCAAATACCACCACCTCGACCGTGCCACTAACAAAGAACTGATCTGTGACAAGTGTCCTGCAGGAACCTACGTGTCTAAGCACTGTACAAAGACTACCTTGAGAGAGTGCAGCCCTTGCCCAGTTGGGACCTTTACCAAACACGAAAATGGCATTGAGAGATGCCATCTCTGTAGGAAACCGTGCGAACCGCCAATGACTGAGAAAATAGCCTGTTCTGCCTTGACTGACCGGGAGTGCACTTGCCTGAGTGGTACTTTTCGGGTTAATGACACCTGCAGACTTCACGCGGTGTGCCCAGTTGGCTGGGGTGTGCGGAAGAAAGGAACGGAGACTGAGGATGTCAAGTGTAAACAATGCCCTCCCGGTACCTTTTCGGATGTGCCTTCTAGCGTGATGAGATGCAAACCGTACACTAAATGCTTGGGAAAAAACGTGCTGATAAAGCTTGGGACAAGAAAGAGCGACAGCATCTGTGGGGATCCCTCATCCCTCCTTAGCACAGTGTCTTCTTCAAGCCGAGAAGAGTCTGAAGAACGCTACGAAGTTCAATCTACCACTTATTTTCCCAAAGGTAGCTTTGGCCTCTGGCTCTAATTTTAAGTCTGTTTTGTTTCACGTATCTGGTTGGGGGACACGATTACAAAACTCTAGATTCCTTTATTCTGTTAAACGGCGCCTTGCTGTCTTGCATCATGGATTATGGGCTTGAACTGTACAGCTGCTCTAGGGCTAGAGAAATTTGGAAACACTTTTTAAAATACCAATGACCTTCCATCTCTCCTGAAATGTGTTCCAGCACTACGGGGTAGACTTCTAATGAATCAGTTGGCATTTATTATAGGAAAGCTTGAAACAGTGATTTCCTACAAACTATTAGCCATTTGCAGTAGGACTTTCTTATATATCATACTAGTCTGCTTTAATATGGTTCCTTTTTCACTCCCCTTTTCGTGTATATGTAAGATTCCCCACTGCCAAACTGCTTGTAGAAGAAACATGGCATTTTATATCAAATTATGACTTATATCAAAAATGGGTTTTGACTTCATCCAAAATTATACATGCTTTCAATCTTTGCCACATTGCTTTTTGTTCTTAATGTGTTGATTGCCTGGAAAAAGCACCTAGTTGGTCTGTTTTTAACTCATTGAAGGAAAACTGAACATCATACAGGGGGAAAAAAAAAGCTATACTTGAAAGTGCAGTTAGCTGAGTTTAACCTCCCTAAAGTAGTCACTTCTTGTAAAGGGTAGATGCCCAGTTTGTGCTGCCTGAAAGAGGATTCATGTTCACCTAGGCTGGATTGGGAATAAAACCAATCTGCCAGGCTGCAGTTCTTGCTGTGGTGGCCTCTTTTCTTTTTTGCAAGACTTGTAGTTGGTAAGATTTAGCAACAGCAAGTTTTTGTCAAGTGCACGTTCTTTGATGGTAGGAAAGTTGAGTAAGAAAATCTGTATTAAAAAACATATTCAGTTTTGTAGACCAGCAACTGTAAGCCCCTTTAGTGTGAGGTTATAAACTTCACAGGTAAATGTTGTCGTAATGGCTTGAAATCTTTCCTGTGGAAGCTAAAACCCCCAAGGACTTGCACAAACTTTACGCTTTCTAGAAGACAAAGGTTTATGTAAATTTTGGCTAGATACAAATTGGCAACATCCCTCTAATTCACCCATTTTCTTTAGCTGACATCCTGGAATTAATGTACGTAGCACAGATGTGGTCTGCTGGCTGGATTGGGCCTGTGGAGCCCTATCATCCAGGCTGTGGTGCTGCCTGCAGGTCTCAGATTGGCCCTGGCCCAATACGTGGAACTAGTCTGGCATATGATGCCTAGGGCTGGTCCAGGATGCACACGGTGTGCTGAGGCCTGATGTGTTTGACATCCTTTTGTTAACTAACAAGCCCAAAGTTCATGATGCAGCATAGTAATATAAAGTCTCAAACCTTTCTTTTGAGGTAGGTACAATTAAAACTCAGTGTCCTCGCTGAATAAATGTTCTTCAAGGTCTGCTTGGAACGTTTCATTTCCAAGTCTCGGCCAGCGAAGTGTCTTTGTGCTGCTTATAACTCTTCATACGTGTGATCACAAGGTTTCTCTTCCTTTTGCAGGCATGACCCCTTCATTTTCAAGCTTTGCTGCCTCTCCTAGACCAAATGTGTACAACAGCACAAAGGAACCAACAGATGTTTACAACGAAACCTCAGCAAATCAGACGGACGGTGTCAACCTGACCGTCTCCAGGGCTATCGATCACCAGCAGCGCTACCACCACACACATGCCAGTCAGTCAGTCCTGAAAGTGCAGCCAGCACTGGAGATGACAGGAGGTGAGAAGGCGAGCATCCCCTACAAGCCTCCCAAGAGAGGACTTAACCGCCAGAACGCCCACAAGCATTTCGATATCAATGAACATTTACCGTGGATGATTGTCCTGTTTCTGCTGCTAGTTCTTGTGGTTATAGTTGTGTGCAGTGTCAGGAAAAGCTCGCGGACTCTGAAGAAGGGGCCTCGGCAAGATCCCAGTACCATTGTGGAAAAGGCTGGTCTGAAAAAAACCTCAACTCCAACTCAGAACAGAGAAAAATGGATCTATTACTGCAACGGGCACGGTGAGCAATATCGCTCGGGAACGTGACAGCAGGTGGAATATGGAGGATTGGCAGGGGTTGTGTCTCTTTCTCTCTCAACCTCTTCCAAAAATTCTTCAAGCTTTTTGCCTGTTTAGACTTGCCACATCTGCCATTAGCTGCAGATATCTGTAGGATGCTTTTGGTATGCCATGTTCACGTCTAGTGAATCGGTCCAAAGCTTCTTTGCTTACTGTGCCTTATAGCTAGCAGCATCCTTCCTCCTTCCATTGCAGGCTCATCCTTAGGCTGCCTCTTTGCCTCCTGCCTGCTTCCTCTGATCTCTGCTTCCTCACTCCCACCATCCTGTTTTTCCCATTGTAGTCCTTCCTTTCTGACCAGTTTTCCGCAAGCCCGCTCGTGGTGTAATCTGTCCTTGTCACTGCTCCTTTTTCCATCTGAATCCCTGTTAAGAGGACCTTGAAAGAGGCAGTACCCTGCCTTCCCCTTCCCCGCTTTCTCCCTCAGTCTGCCCATAGCTCCTCTGTCACCTCGGTGTACACCTGGCTGTCTCTTGCTGGTTTTCTGCCTTTCCAACCTCTCTGCCTAGCTCTGGAGGGATATAGTCCCTTTTCTGGCCAAAACCTTGACCCCAACCGGCATCCTGAGCTCCAGACGCTTTGACTTAGTGCAGTCCAGGTTGTAAAGAGCAGAAGATGGGTGCATCTGTTCTGCACCCAAACACCAAACCTACTCCCTAGAAACAGCCCTGCCCCTGCTAAACGGTTAACCCTTCACCATCCCCTCTCCACCCTGACAGCTCATTTGCTTTTGCCCAGCTAATGCTGTGTTTTCACTTACCCAGCAATACTCCCACAGACAATCTCCTGTTCCCCTTGTATTGTAGACGACAACTCTGCCAAGTCGGCCTCTGTAGACCATTGCTAATGCAGCCTCAGCACTAAGGCACTGAGAGGAGGCATCCTGGATCCCTTATACACCTCCTTATTGTGATCCTACGCATGGGAGAGGCTAAGGGCCACCGGCAGAGGCACCCCGCCTCTCTGAATTCCTTATCCTGCCATGCTCAGATTTAATTCCCATCTCCTCTCATCATGATCGCACCTTGCCAGCCTGCTACAGGTGATCCCCCTCCCATTCTACGTACTTGCACCTAACGCAGTAAAGGCGGAGAGGTGGTTAGCTTTGATAGTCCGAAGTCAGGTGGAAGGTGGCAGTGCTGCTGAGTGCTTGCAGGAAATTCCCAGGAACTGCTATCAACTGGTGCGGGGCAGAGGTTGGTGGTGAAGGCGAGGTGGGCATGTGTTTTCCTTCTTGAATTCTGGAAACTTGTTGCTGAGCCTGACCTGGAAGAGTGCGAGAGGCCTCGGGGCAGCCGTCGGTGGGCATTGACAGTTCTCCAGGTGGCTTTTCTAGTTCAACGAAGGAAACATGTGGTTGTTCTCTAGGCACTTATAATTACTGGGTAGCGTTGGGATAGATGTCGATGTGGCTCGGAGCTCATCTCTTTATCAGTGTGACTTCAGGCACCTTACAACGACATCCCTGTTTTACAGGTGGGAAAACTGAGGTACAGGTGAACTGACTTGACTTACCTTCCGGTTTGACCTCAGGCCAGTGGTGAAGCTTAGAGTAGACCAGAGATCTCTCAAGTCCCAGGCCATGTGGCTGCTGTAGGAATATGAGTTCATTGTCTCCCTCCTAATAAACGCTATGGCTGTGCTTTAAAATGCTTGGAGTATGTGGGTACTAATTGACCAGGTTTCCCACTTTTAATGCACTCCTCTTACCCAGCAAACCAGTTAACTAAGCTAATTTCCTTCTCTGACAAGTTAGACTCAACTTTTTCTTGACAAATCCTGGTTGGCTTTTTCTTACCACTGTATATTCCTCTAGGTACGTGTACATTAACTAAATTGTTTTAGAGCCTTTATGGGGAGTGGAGTTAGACTGAGTAGTCTGTAATTCCTTGGGCCCTTGTTTTTCCCGTTTAGATGGACAAGCTGTTTTCCCATCATCTTTTAAGAACCTTCCCCATCCTCCATCAGTTCTTTAGGACAGATGTTAGCAATCCAGCTGTTACTTTGGTTATTGCCTTAGATACTTGTGGGCAGATTTCATTAGGCTCTGCTCATCTGAGTACATCTAGCTGACCTATGTGTTGTTTTCCTGTTCTGGCCTGCACTTCTGTCCCACTGTTTGGATGGTTTTAATTATCTCATCACAATTAATCTTTAAGGCCTGAATCAGCAAAGGCAGCATTGTGTACTGCATCCTTCTTTGCATTAGCTATTATTTTGTTCTCATTCCTCATTAAATACTGTGATAGACCTATAGTTTCTTTGGGATTTCTTGTATTTCTAGAACGGCTTCTTATTGCTTTTTCTGCCACTTGCTAGCTGTAGCTTGTTTTGTACTGTAAACTTTCCCATTTTAGCCCTGCATGCTCAAGCTATTCCTTTTATACTTCTAATTAAGCACGTGTCTCCCTTTCTGTATTTTATATACCTCTGTTTTGGTTTTCAAGTCTGTAGAAAGCTCTCAAAGCAGGCATATTGACCTCCAGTTGCACCTTTGATCTTGCATTGCATCGAGGTTGTGCACTTCAGTATAGTCTTTCAGTAATTGTTCCCTTCCCTGCACTCTTAACCAGTTCTCCTAAGGTGATTTTTGCATTCTCCATTGCCATACTGGGTCAGCCCACAGGTCCATGGAGCCCAGTATTTTGTATCTCAGTGGTACAGAATGGATACTGTGGGGGAGAGCATTTGTGGCTTATCCAGACTGATCTGTCCCATACCCATCTTACCCTACAACTCCCACTGTTTAGAGACCCCCAAAGTCCTAATTTGGTGCTTGCACCTGAACTCTGAAGTTTATTTATTGCTAAAAGTCTCTTTTTGTGTGGCTTGGTTGTTGGAAGTTCATTATTTGTAAATATTTTGCTCAGTGTGGGTCCAATTCAATGGTTACGGCATGTACCCTTCCAGCTCTTGTAAAATCTGGGTGGTTCTTCATGCTATAACCTGTATGACGACACTTGCTAAATTTGTATATCCCACTTTCCATTGGCTGTGTTACTGTAAGAAATATATTTAGGTGATGACCTGTATTCCAGGAATACCATCTTGCTTAGTCTTAAACTTGTATTGTAAACCTCTATGGCCCATGCAGCACTCCTGATTCCAAAGGAACTGGGATAAGAGCGCTTGGATCAATGATCCTTGGCTCGGGTGATGCAGCCTCCTGGGATGCCATTAGATGCTTTTAAGGGTGGCATGGGATGTCCCCGGCATGTGACTGACAAAATGAACCCAGAGATGTCAAATAGGCATCCAGAGCATCAAGAACCCTCTGCCCTGCTGTGGTTGTGCTGAGTTCTCTGCAACAGGAGAATTGCTCTAATATATCCCCCCCCCCCGTGGTCAAAAAAACCAAGTGAAAGCTTAGAGCTGGCATTTCCAAAGGGAACCTTAAGTCTAAGGAGACTGAGACCTGCTAATTTAGCACACCTCCTGTAGGCGACGGGGCTGGCAAACCTTATAGCAGAGCTGGGACTCTGCAGTAGGATATCCTTTTGCTCTGTCTGTCTTCTAAGCCCTGGGCCGTCCTGAATAGGGAATTTCCTGGAGAGGGCGGAGGAAAGGGATCCACGTGCATCCATTTTCAGCAGAGTTCAGAGGTGTGAAGCCTCCTGTTCATCTCCATCTGTTTTTCTTAGCTGGATAAGAACGCAGCACAGTGAGATGAACACAGCATAAATTAATAGCTTGAGGTTGCGTGACCTGCTTCAGTCATCTCCATGGATGATCTTACTGCCTTATGAACGTGCCCTATCTCAGGTGCTCACCCCAGGTCCAGCACTTTTATGTATCTTGCCACCAACATCCTTGTTCTCAGCTTCCATATGGGGCAGAGGTTTTTTTTTCTTTTGCCCCTATGCTAACTCAAGGAAGCAAACTGGCCAAGACTCTCTAGAAGAGCATAATCCTCCCCCGCTTCCCCTCCACCCCGTCCTGTCACCCACGTGGGGGAGAACGTAGAGTTGGCAAGCCTCCCTCCCCTTGCTGCAACCGCAGGGCCCCTTCCTTTGCACGTGTCATTTTGCACGTGTCAGCTGCTTTTTGCCAATAGTTTGGGCCGCTTCGCTATTCTTGGTTTACCTAAATTAAACCCAAAGCAGCAAAATTTTGTCTTGGAGATCCGTCATAACCCCTATTCCTTTTCTCCCGCGCTAGAGATCTCCCAGTTTGTATTTTGTACTGCCAGTTTGAAAGTCTGTGGCTTGACAATGCAGGCAAAATGAAAGAAACCCGTTAATACTTTGTCTAATTGCAAATGCAGCTGTAGCACAGATGGCACCGGTTTGGGTTTCCTTGCAACAGACTGTTTTAATTTGGTGGCTTTCACCAAAATGCTCTGATGCGGAGTTAGCTTCTTGAGGGGGTTCGTGGACACATTTCTCTGGTTAAGTACCAAGCAGATCTGACTCTTATGCCCCCGTCTCTTGGAAATAAGAAGCCAGGATAATGGAAATTCAGGGGAAGCGCTCTGTTCATTAAATTAACCCATTACAGAACTGTGGATGCCTGCTGGGTGGCACAGAGGTGGAAAGGGATCTTGGAGTCCTAGTGGACTCCAAGTTGAACATGAGCCGGCAGTGTGACGAAGCCATCAGAAAAGCCAATGGCACTTTATCGTGCATCAGCAGATGCATGACGAATAGGTCCAGGGAGGTGATACTTCCCCTCTATAGGGCGCTGGTCAGACCGCAGTTGGAGTACTGCGTGCAATTCTGGGCGCCACACTTCAAGAAGGATGCGGATAACCTGGAGAGGGTACAGCGAAGGGCAACTCGTATGGTCAAGGGCCTGCAGACCAAGCCCTACGAGGAGAGACTAGAGAAACTGGACCTTTTCAGCCTCCGCAAGAGAAGGATGAGAGGCGACCTTGTGGCTGCTTATAAGTTCATCACGGGGGCACAGAAGGGAATTGGTGAGGATTTATTCACCAAGGCGCCCCCGGGGGTTACAAGAAACAATGGCCACAAGCTAGCAGAGAGCAGATTTAGACTGGACATTAGGAGGAACTTCTTCACAGTTCAAGTGGCCAAGGTCTGGAATGGGCTCCCAAGGGAGGTGGTGCTCTCCCCTACCCTGGGGGTCTTCAAGAGGAGGTTAGATATGCATCTAGCTGGGGTCATTTAGACCCAGCACTCTTTCCTGCTTATGCAGGGGGTCGGACTTGATGATCTATTGAGGTCCCTTCCGACCCTAACATCTATGAATCTATGAAAACAAACCCGAGAGGACCGAAGCAAAGCAGCTTGGCAGAGTTTCGCGCTCGGATGTAGCAGCAGTTTGGGTGCGTGCAGGGTAGGGGGGGAAATCTCTGCTGCGAGTCCTCCCCTGAAGCACCTACCGCAAAACACATGGATGCATTTCAGTAAGAAACTCGTGGCTTGGTTCAGAGGTTTGGAACGTGCGAAGTTTCATGGCCTGAAAGCTCTGAGACTCAAGGCAGCCCTTGGAAAATGACAGCTTCTCTTAGCTTTCACTCACTTCTTGACTACAGAAAAATGATAGAGCCATTCTTCTGCTGCAAAGCACTTGGACTGCAACAGGTCAGCATGCTTTTGACACTGGATTTCTATTTGAAATCATGGGGTTTATCTTGTGAATCGTGTGTAGGTGTTTTAGCACTTTAGGTGCATAATATTATGCAGCATCTTGCGGCGCCCTGGTTGAAAATTGCTGCTTTAAACTGATTCAGATCCAACTTATGCTGCTATCGACTGAAAGTTAGAATCTGTATCAGGTGTATTGACTCGATCTGTTCTGTGGCCTGATAGGTAGGGATCCAAATGTTAAACTGCCACAGCTAGCAGTCTGGTTGGCAGTGCCAAAAGGGGCACCGTGGAACCGATTGTTTCTCCCAAATCAGGGTTAAAGATTGCAGGTGAACCTGTGTCTTGACATATGCCCTGCCCTGCTCTGACCATCTGTTAAAGAAATGCCATCAAGCCTGCCAGTGTAACAGCTGTGGGGGTTGTTCAAGTCATGCCACTTAAGATGCCTGGCTACTGTTAAGAAATGCTTGGGTGATCTGACCCCAGCTGACTTCCTGCCCCTTGGGCAGCGGGCTGGACCCATTCCCTTCCAGCCTTAATGTCTACGAATCTATTCATCTAAGAAGTGCGTCTGAACAACACATTTTGAAGGGTTTATGTAAAAGTTGTGCTCCCATCTTTTCATCTCTTCTATTGATCAGTTCAGTAAACAGCTCTAACCTCTGGCTGTAAAGAAAGAACTTCTTTACACCCACTATCAAATTCATAAAACTTTATAAAAGCAGGTTTCATTTAGCTTTAATAACCTTCAAATCTAATTTAAATTCACTTTTAAACCTGATATTCAGGTGCACCAGTTGAAGAGACGTGTGAGATTTGGTTCTTGTGAAATCTGGGGTCATAGAACAGATGTACCTAGCAGTGCCTGGGATTGGTATTTCTCTAAGTGCGATGCTGTGTTTGTGAGGATGTGAATACTAGAATGAAGTGGTCCAAACTAAACATTTTAATCCCCAGTTTCCGAATGTGCGTACTTTTTCCTGCTGCTTTGAGGAATTTGAATAAAATGCCATATTTTCTTTTATAAAGCCCTCCCCCCAAATAAAACATGCGCCTTTGTAGAAGGCAGAATGTAGAAACTCAGTGAGCCAGACATGTGGCAGTCTCTCTTACAGTGAAGAAAACAACTTTTCACTTAAAATGCTCACTCTGATTTTGGGGGCAAAAGTGTGTTGCATGTGGGGAAAATAATCATGGCTCTAACGCTAGCCCAGCTCTTGATGGCTCGTATTTGAGCCTGAATTGCTAAAACACCTGTAATGCTCTTGTAATCCAGCGTAGCAATTCTTAGCATGGGACATTATCCCTTGTCTTTTATCCGTGTCTAAATTGGTGGTTCTGTCCTGAGTTGGCGTTTGTATCTTAAAACAAACTGCCTGACAAGTAAACCTAAAATTAGTTCTAGGCAGCTGGAGCTAAATAAAATCCTATGTCCTTAACATGAAGTTGCTCCATACGCAGACTCAGAACAGTTTAAATGGTTCAGAGGTCTTGGCGTGGCTTACCATGACTCATCAGTGACCCGAGCATCAGGACAGCGGGGCTAGTGATACCATTGCTCCTGGTCTTTACTGACTGCCTGGCCTTAAGTAAATGAAACCATTCTGTCTCTATGTTTCTCTCTGTAAAATAGACAGTGTTCTTGTGGGGGAGGACTAGTAGTCTTTTTGGCATCAGTTTGGAGGTAAAATGCTTTTGGTGCACTACAGTTTCTGGATTATGGGGTTTCTTACACCCAAGATTTGCTTTTTAACAACATTGCAAACCTCTGTACAGCAGCTTTCTTGCTAATGAAATGAAACCTCCCAGTTGGGCTGCTGGAATTATAATCCATTCTCATTTTATAGCCCCTATTTTAACACTTTCTCTGTGGTGCCCATCCCCTACAAAAGGTGGGACATTCCTTGTAGCAGGGGATGGCAAACTACAGTCCATGAGCCAGATCCAGCCTCCAAAGGGATTCGATCCAGCACATGTTTTACTAGCATCCTGATGGCTCCCTGCTCTTGCCTAGACATCCTGTCTTGCCCACGGTTTGTATGTTTTGCAAACTTTCCTGCTGCCCCAGAGGTCCTTGCTTTGTGTAGAGGGCCACCAGCCCTCTCTCTGCTTGCCATCGCCGCTGCATTATCTGGTCCAGGTTGTTACCACGCTCTTTGGTGATTGTATTTTGGTGGAGGTAGAGTTAGGGGTGGGGCAAGCTAGAGTGAATTAGGGGTGTGGAAAGCATCTCCCTTGTGCAAAGCAGGGACAACTAGAGTGGCTGCAGGGGTTCAGGGGCCTGTGGTAGCTTGGTGGCAAGCCTCTGGCCTATTGTTAGGGCAGAGGTCATCAACTTTATACTGGCCTTTTTGTGGAGGGCTGTGA
Source organism: Alligator mississippiensis (assembly GCF_030867095.1). Lineage (NCBI taxonomy): Eukaryota > Metazoa > Chordata > Crocodylia > Alligatoridae > Alligator > Alligator mississippiensis. The sequence goes on along the minus strand of NC_081824.1, from coordinate 13,957,407 downwards.
GACAACCAGTGCCCCAGGGTGCTGTGGCACCCATGGTGGACATGCATCTCCTACTCACTCCATTCCTCCCGGGGGCGCTTCATATTGCTCGCCTACCATGCCTTGATGTTGTTAAAAAAAAGCTGAGGAGGCTGCCCCAAGGGCCCAAAGCGAGTCCAGTCTACTGCCAACCTGCCTATCGTGCCCCTTCATGCCTATTGGTGCCCTGGGACACAGAGTGCCTGAAGGGCTGTGTTCATGGCTTCCATCTGCCCTGTACAGCAACGCCTGTGCCTTGCAGATGTTATACGTTATTATTTCAGTGACGTCCCATTGCAATGCATGTCTCAGGTCTCAAAGCCTTCAGGGCTTTGGCCTTCCCAGCTCTGGCCCCCTTTTTCTGGCTGTGCCCCTGCCTTTCCCCAGGCACGGGGTGCGTATGTGCCACCAAGCACTGCCCTTTTGGGTCAAGTGACTCCCTAGCCTGACACAGATGTTCTTTTTTTAGGTCTAATGGGCAGCTCGCACCTCTGGATTGCAGCTGAGCTTATCTGCCTGCAGCCCTTATCTTATGGCTGCCTGGGAGCCTGCTCTGGTCCTCCTGCCTGCTTGCTTACATAGTCAGCTAGCTTGCTATGCCAGCCCTCTTTCTAGTAACAGGATCCCACAAAGGCATCTGTGACAGATTGGCAATGGAGCCCAAGTGTCCCGAGACCATCTCGATCCTTATCCGGAAAACCAGTTTAATTTTGTGGTGCTGGTATTAAACTATGCAGTTAAGATGCTAAATCTTGTCTTGGCATGATATCTTGAGCTCTCCTGCTTCCTTCGAAACGTTCGTTTTTTGGCAAATGCCTTCGTCTCCTTTCCTTTCTATTTTGTACGCCCCAAAAAGAGGGAATGCTGCATATCTTGTGCTGTTCCAGTCTTGCCCACGTCAAGTTTTGCATCAGATTTTGCAAAATAAAATGGTAGCTTGACATGGGACAGTGCGACTACACGGGCTTTTTTGAGATGATGACTTGTTGCGTGCTTCAAGACACTGTCCAGGGCAAACCCAGGTTTGCAAAGCAAGGGAAAGCAACTGTTACCCAGGCAGGCATCTCATCTCATTTAAACCCTGGAGGTGCAGTCGGCTGGAGGCTGAAAACTGAAAATTGGTTCAGTGTGTCAGCAAGGGTGGCTGCATTTCAGTACAGCATTGTCACTTCACCCTTGTGCACTTTTCCTCAAATGTTCTTAATTGTGTATCCACGCGCTATTTGGGATGGGATGTGTTTTGCTCCTATTTTGAAACGGCTAAATGAGATGAGATGTGGTAGGAGACCACTTGTTATCCTCTGGTAAATGAATGGTGACTTTTGGTCATCAAAGAGAGAGAGAAGCTCAACTAAGCTTTGTAAAAACGTTGCATTGGGGTCTTGCCAGACCCATCCCTAACGTGCAGAGGGTCCTTGGCTAAGTCAGCTTCGGGGAGGAAAAAATGCTTTCTTGTTCTGGGCTAGCTGAGACTTCGTATTCAGCAGCTTTGCCGCTGATTGTGTTCTCCTTCCCAGGCTGTTAGCAAACTGATGGATCTTTCAAGACCTAGCCAGAGATCAAAAAGATCTGATGACCTGCAGTTTTAAGTAAGATAACAGTGGCTGGTGTCTTCCATGTTAATTGGGCTGCTGCTTCTTGGTTGTATGAATTGAGAGATTTCTTTCAGTTCCCAATTCTCCCTCTCTCGCCCCATAAGAAAGCGAGATATGTAATTTTTTTTATTTAAAAAAAAAAAAAAATTTTTTTTAAAGAAAGTTTTGAAAGTTGTCAAGACAATTTCTCTACATTAGTACCCAAGGAAGCAAGGATGCTGGGATGAAATAACATTTTTTTTACATTTTTGGGAGTGTTACTTAACATTTCAATGAGGCCGGTATGTCACCAGTGCATACCTTGTGCGTTTAAGTGGTTCATTTGAATAATGCCACAGATGTACGCCAGTAAGTGCTGTCAAACCAGTTACCTTCAGTGACGGATGGAAACATGTTGGATGGTGGATAACATGTTGCAGGACATGTCCAGGAAGCTTCGCTTTTGGGTAGGAGAAGCAGTCTGGAGAGAAGGATCTAATGCTCCCATCCGAGAAGGGGCTGAGAGAATGGGATGGTGCATAGGATGAACAGGAGAATATCGGCAGGGTAAAAGCTGGCTCCAGTTCCAGACCAAGTGCAAACTTATTTTGCAAATATGAGCTAGATGAAACCTTGATGAGGGGGTGTTGGGGAAGCAGCTGTTTAAAAAACTACCTGCAGCAGCAATCGACTCGGATCCATGACGGATCAATAGATTTAATAATGCTTGTTGAAAAGAGCTCGGGATTTCATGCTGCAGCAGAATATGTAGTAGAAACAGGTGGGGGGTGGGGGGGATGTTATTTAAAGCGCAGTTCTTCAAACATTGGTCTCTGCTCAGTGACTTCCTAGTTTATGCAAACTTGCTCCTGGCTGGAAATATTTTCATGAATTGCTGAATCTTTCTGTCTAGTGTGTCACCAGGAGTAGTGCACCCAGCTAGCAATTCCCCAGATATGTGAGGTAGGATGGACTCTAGCTGCTTTTAGTCTGGAGCAAAACTGTCAAAGTATGAACACATGGGAAGCTGGGGAGAGCTAAGTGAGAAGGTACTGTTTTGCCATGTTTTGTTCACAACCACTCTTTATTTTATTTTTTTCCTTTCTGGCAGTTATCCAAAATGACCAATATGACTCAAAGAGCATGCATGGAATATGTCTGTTCATATAACCAAGTACATTTTGCTTGGCCATATGACACCACTGTAGATTTATCATGGGCTTCCAAAATTCAGATGTTCTGCAGTAGGGAGAATTAGGATGGATTAGACCTTCGTTCCCCTCCAAGTAACATTACCTTCCTTCTTAAAATAGCTTCTAAAATACACACTTATTCCTGATTATGTCAATGAGTATTCCCATGCCTTAGAGTTGGGCCGTTTGTGTGCAAGAAGTGATGTCTTTTATTAAACCAACTAGACAGTTGCAAAAATTGTTGTTTCCTTTTTATTTGCAAGCTTTCAGGCACAGGAGAATGCAAAGATTGTAAAATTTCTCCCAGGTAGAATTGAAAATTCATATTTCACAAAAGAGCGGTGTAAGATCGCCTGGCTGGAAAAGTTCATTTTACGCAAATTAGGGTCAGATAAAAGTTGAAGCAGTCTGTTTACTTCAAACGTGTCTGATGGCAAGGAGGATGTTGAATTATGCTTCGTTCTTGTTACGACGTTTAATATTTCATGGGAGGATTGGTGATGGGAAGGGTTTCCTGGGCAAGGAATTTCTCTTAGGTTGAGGCTGTTTTGCAGATATTCAAATTTGGCTCGAAACAAAGGCTGGAGCAAGGCATCAGCTTCCAGTTCTCAAGGTGTTGAATTTTGCTTCCTCCTTGTAAAATTTATGAAGTTTTCATTTCAAAACAGCTAATTACAATAGCTTCCATGTTCCAGGGATACGGGGTTTTTGGGTTTTTTTTAGCCATGTTGGTCTAAGAATACAAGCAGTCAGTGTGCAAAGGCAATATCTTTTATTAGACCAACTAGACAGTTGCAAAAAATTTTTTTTTCCTCTTTTAGATTTGGGCCACAAGTTAATGGAGAGGAAGCACAAAAGTGGTCCAGGAAAGGACTTTTTTTCTGTATAAATCCTTGTAGTCACTGTTTCTGTGACTTTTTTTTTTTTTTCCAGGAACGAGTAGGTGCCAGCTCCCTTACTTGAAGTCTCGCTATTTTGTCTTCTATAGTCTAATTGAGTTTATTTTAATTCCTTGTTTGTCTAAATGCAAAATGTCAAGAGTCTACATGAGCTTAAAAGCCATTTTAGCAGGGGTAGGATGTGGGATTTTTGTGGGGAAGATGGATATAAAGGAGCCTGATGAATCACAAGCCATGCTAGATCTCTGGTCTTGTTTTTGCTGACTTGGTGGTCCTATATACAAACCTGGGCTTATGCTTTTATGGAGCTGCTATAAAAACACACTGGACAGTTTTCCAGGTCTCCCTGAAAGGGCAGGGGCATATGTGGCTGCAGACAGGAATCTAGCACCTGCCGTCCTGTCTCAGAAGCGCTGGCCTCTGTGCAACTCGGGCAGTCTCTGCGGGCCATGTTTGAGAGGACGAGGTCTGCTTACCTGCCAAAATAGATGTGCGAGGCAAAGAACTCTTTGAAAATAGTCTACGTTTGCAGCTGCAGTTTAACAACCCACGGACATCCCAGGCTCGCTAAGCTAAAGAGTCTGTCCTTTCCTTCAACCTAGAATCCTACAATAGTAGGACCAGGAGGGACCCATAAGGTCATCAAGTCCGGGGACCCTGCCGTGGGCAGGAGGTAGTTGGGCTCAAACGAGCTCAACGAGGTGCTTGTCCGGCCTCCTCTTGAACACCACCAGGGATGGTGATTGCGCCACCTCAGTTGGGAGCGTGTTCCCGGTTCTAGATACCCTTACAGAAAATAAGTTTTTCCTTATGCCCAGCCTACATTTTTTTTTTTTCTCAGCTAGCTTATGCCCATTGAACCTCATCCTGCCAAGGGATGCCTTTCTGAAGAGTTGCTCCCCTAGCTCTTGGTGTTCACCCCTGACATACTCATAGGCGGCTATCAGGTCACCTTTCTGTCTTCTCTTAGACTGAAGAAACCCAGTTCCTGGAGTCTCTCCTCATAGGGCCTGTCCTCCAGGCCCCTGATCATATGCGTGGCCCTTCTTTGTACCCTTTCAGTCTTATCCACTTCTTCCTGTAGTGCATTGCCCAGAACTGGGAACAGTACTCCAGCTGTGGCCTCACCAACGCCGAATAGAGGGGGAGGAGCACCTCTCTGGGTCTGTTGGCAACACATTGGCTGATACACGCCAGAGTCCTATTTGCCCTGTTGGCAACTTCATTGCATTGATGGCTTGTGTTCATTTTCTGGTCAGTTGTCACCCCCCCAGGCTTCTTTCAGATGCTGTGCCAGCCTGCCCCCACCCATCTTATAGCTATAGTGAAGGTTCTTCCTACCCTGGTGAAGAACCCGGCACTTGTCCCTATTGAACCTCATTTGATTGCATTGAGCCCATAGGACCAGCCTGTCAAGGTCATTTTGGATCCTTACCCTATCCTCAGATGTGCCTACATTTCCCCACAGCTTGGTGTTGTCCGCAAACTTAATTATTGTGCTTTCCACTCTCTCATCCAAGTCATTGATAAAAATGTTAAAGAGCACGGGCCCAAGCACTGATCTTTGGGGGACACCGCTTGAGACGGCCCTCCAGGATGAGGCCATCCCATTGATTACAACTTGCTGGGATCAGTCTCTGAGCCACTTGCCAACCTACTGCACTGTAAACCCGTCTAGGCCAGCATCCTCCAACTTGAGAATCTCATGGGAAATGATACCAAAGACCTTGCTGAAGTTCAGGTAGATGATGTCAATCACATGTCCCATATTCAGCTGGTTAGTTACCTGATCATAGAAAGACATCAGGTTTGTTAGGCATGACCTCCTCCCTTGGGGCTCCCCTCCATGCTGCTCTCCCCCAGGGGCCTCTGTGGGGCCGGATCTAGCACATGAAGGTGGGGAGATGTGGTACTGCTGCCGGGAGCCCCATCTCCATGACTCGCCATAGTGGCATGGCTGGCTTGGGGCTCCCAGCAGTGGCACTGAGCCTTCCCGACCTTCCAGACTGGGTCTTGACCACTGAGCCACAGAGGCCCCCGGGGGGGAGGGCAGCAGGCCAGGGAAGCCCGCAGCAGGCATCCCACTTCTGCCCCCACCCTGCAGACAAATCTGGGGGGCATTTCCCGCCCCCCCACACCCCTCTCCCACATCCCCACCCAGGCTGTGTGCACTGGCTCAGCTGGGCAGCATCCCCAGCCCTGCCCCACTTCCTCCCTCCCTCCCTCTTTCACCATGGGGGGTCTCAATCTTCCCTCCCCCCCATAGACTTACTTGGTGGGAGCTGCTTTCTTCCACTATGCACGTGTGCATGCACTCATGCATGTGGTGTCGTCTGCCAGATTGCCCTCCTCCCGCTCCCCACAGCCCTTTGCAGACTGGAACTCTGCCAGCCTGCAAGGGAACCTGCCATTTCCCACTTCTTTTCTCCTTTAAAGGAGAAAGTTTTCCTTGTTTTCCCTCAGCAAATGGAAAACCCGGATCCCTGTAAAATTGACAACACTGATAATAATCAACACTGCTGGGTGTCTTTGCAGCCCCATTTTTTATCATTGCAACCCCAAATGGGGTTACAACCCAAGGTTGAGAACCGCTGGCTTAGACAAAGGGTTTGAGCTGAAAACCGTTTCCATTAGGAAGTAGAGTCAGCTTCTCTATTACTAGTGCACAGAGCCATTGGGTCAGAGGCGGTATCTCTTAGTTGGTCTAATAAACTATCTTTTATTAGACCAGCTAACACCAACTCTTTCTTGTCCAGAGCAGGGGGTTGGACTCTATGATCTAATAGGTCCCTTCTGACCTTAGAAATCAATTAAATCTATAAGTAGTAGCAAAAAATTCCTTGTTTTTTGTAAGCTTTCAGGTACATAAACCCTTATTCAGGCTGAGGAGAATTCAAAGATTGTAAAAGTCTTTCTAGGTAGAAAATAAACTCCATGTTGCATAAGGGAAGTAGGGGCTGGAAGTGTATTCCCCTGGGTATCTGAGAGTCCTTTTGTAAGAACATTGCTCTGATGTGCAGATTAGGCAGGCTTCTTCCCTGTAGGTGTCCTATGTCAGAGGTGCCAGGGAGGTGGAAAAATCCGTCTTTCTTGCTTAGCAATGAAGTTTACGTTTCCAAATGGCTAAAATATGATATCTTCCATATTTATTGCTGGAGCATTTTTGCCAGACTTGAATTGGTTAACCACACCACAAGTGTATACTAAAGATTAGGGATGTTCCATCCTGCTTCTCTCCTTGAGAAATTAGACCTCTGCGTTTTCTTAGCAGTAAAGGCCCCTCGTCTGCTGCCTGTACTAGAGATCTGGCATCTTTCAATAAGTGTTGCAAGCAGTTCAGCCTTTTGTCTTCTGCTGACCTCACCCCACTTGCAAGCAGGTGATTCTCCTGCTGATATTTCGTCTTATTTTCTTAAATAACACTACACTGGAATCCAAACAAATAGCCCTTGGATTGAATGACATGGGGCAGATGCACTACTTTATTATGCATTCTTCTCTCTTGCTTACAAATGGGTAATTCCTTCAGTGCACACATCCTCATTTTCAAAATGCTGATCTGAGACAGTAGACTGTGAAGCCAATGTGGAAAGTACCGCACTTTCTTGCATATCGTATGTGCCCAAATAAGCCGTGACACTTGTTTGGCGGGAAGGCAGAATGAAGGGCGGGGGGGTGGGGGGGAAACCCAACATATATATAAACCAAAAACAACAACATATAAGCCATGACACTTGTTTGGGGGGAAAGCAGAATGAAGGGGGTGGAAAACCCAACGTGTGTGTGTATATAGGCAGGAAACGGATTTATAATGAGCCATTAAGTCAATTGAGTCCCTCAGGGCTGCCTTAATAGAAATGCCACTGCTGCGGTTGGGAAGCTGGTATAGGAATCAAAGCAGGTCAAACTGTACCACTGGCTTCCCTTTTGCTCTGCTCTTCTCTCCATCCATACTGGAGGGAAGAAGCAACAGTCTTCCTGCAGCATTTCCCTGCTTGTGTTCTGGGGAGTAAAGTTGGCTTCCCACTTGAGAAGCACCCCAGTTTTGGAAGGCTAATTTTTTGTTGAAAGATGTGAGTAAATACAGTGTACATGTATAATGGGTCCATCATGTCCCCCCCAACCATCCCAAAAGCTTTCCTTTTTAGTGCACATCTGCCCCTCGGCCTATTGTACTTGATGGTTTGTGGCAGATTGCTAACTTCCTGGAAGAGAATCATGAAATGCATCTTAAAACTGAAAGGGTCAGGTGTGCGCCTGGTCTGCTTCTGTGGTATCTGCAATTGCTCTTTGTTCTTGATTCTGAAAATGCCCAAGTTGTCTCTAGCACATAAGGCAAAAGCAGTGTTAATAAGACTGATGGTTTCTTGCTTGCTGCACAAAATTCTCTCTCCCATGAACAAGGTTGCTTTAACAGCTGTATGGCTGTGGTCTACAGAATAAATTCCCTCCTTTCCTTCTGTAGCGGACTTAAATGGTTGATCATGGATCCATCTTCAATGATGTCTTTAGTGTGCATTGAAGCTGAAAAAGTTGGAGACACTGTATGGAAAATAGAATCTCTTTAGCGTTATCATCACCACCTTTTTGCAGGTCAGCTTCCCGAATTCTGCAGCCATCCTTTTTGCCACATTCGTTCTTAGAACTGTCTCTTCTAATTGCCAAGCAGAAACGCACAAAAGTTGCTTCTCTTGGCTGATGCTTCATGGCAGAAGAGAGTCCTAAAAATACAAGCAGAAGTTGGTGCTCTTATTTGGAGTTTGATTTTTGCTTAACTAGGAAGACATGGGTTTGTCACGTCCCCAAACACTGTTATATTAGCATACTCTAGACTAGTTCTTGCTTGATGGGCAGAGTCGGTGGAATTAAGAACACACTTTTTTCAACCTCTTCAGTGTAACAAAATATTTAGGACTGAATATAAGTGGAGGTGGGTGATGCAGGAGACAAGCCTGGGCTTCTCTCATGAGTACCATATAATCCATTCAACAGCAGTTGAAGGATGAGGTGGATCTGGTGGGGGCGAGGTGTACACAAGCACATGCTTGCAATTCTGTGCAAGCTGTGAATGCTCCAGGAAGTGCTTCCACCATTCGGGTGGGTAAATAAGTCATATGGTAAATTATGCTAACTATTCTGGACTCTAAAATTTTGCTGGAGGCAGGGCAGGTTTTGGCAGTAAAGTTTCCGATAGCGGTAGGTAACAGGAGGGAACTACGTAAGCGATATGATGGGATGCAGTCCCAGGAGGTACACATCTGTCTGCACATCATGTTTCTTGGACTGAAATGAATGCTAACCATGCGGTGACTGACTGACCATCTCTCCTTAAAGCTAGTCGGGCAAGGGAGGCCGTTCCCAGGTTGCAAGTGGGAGCCGGGAGCTGCTCAGTTAAGTCAGTTTGTGCATCTTGCAAGAATTTTTGGTTGAAATGAGGCTTTTTCTTCTGTGGCTCTGTGCTTTAATAGGGCTTCTTTAGTCTCTGTGATGGTTCACTATCAGAAACTTTCTCCCACAGTAAAAACTGAGCTGATGTCTGTGCTCACAGGGCAGTCTGACCCCAGTCTTCAATCGTCCCCCTTCTGGACGATGATTACTTTTCACCTGTGACTTTCTCCCCAAATTTGCCCCTTGAGAACTGGAACTTCTGGGGGGTGGTTTCCAAGCCCGGAAGCACTTTTTCCTCCTAAACTTGATCATTGCATGTGTTTGCATGAAGGGTATGGGATTCCTAATTCCCCTGTTAACATATCTGGCATTCTGATAAAGGTTTTGGATTTGACGGTCTGGCTTGATGTCTGTGAAGGATTTCGAAGTGCTTTCCCAGTTCAGTGCAGGGTGTTGAAGCTTCCCACTTCACGCGAGTTGATGAAATTTGGGGAGATTGAGCTGAACAAAGTTCACTGCTTGTGGACACATGGAAAGGGCATCGTGTCCATGTGAGCAGATGGTTCTTCTGACTCGCACGTGCATTTTTACTCGGGTATCTGCCCACACAGACGGGCCCTCTATTCTGGACCCACCTACAGCATCAGAATCCAACAGGCTTGACATTTTTTTGGTATTCACGCGTCTCCAGCATGCCATGCTGGGTGCCATGTGCTCAGAGGTGGGCACAGCCTGAGAATATGCCAAGCCTGAATCATTGGCAAGCTGGAGTGGAGCCTCACGAAAAGCACAGCGTGAGCCCGTGCGCAGAAGAGCCCCTGCTGCAATCGGTGCAGTGCTCCCCCTGCGTGGAGGTGGTCGTGCATATTCTGTACGACTGTCTGGTAAGATGTGAGCAGAACTATCGCTCGTGGGAGAGCGAATATAGATATAGATGCCAAGCTCATACATGAAATGGGAAATGCAGAGTTAACTGGGCCTTGCCTGTAACTTGGTTTTAGTTCCTGTTAAATTTGCTCTCACCATGGAGTTTGCATCATAACAACCTTTCTGAAGCATCAGTAAAGGCCTGACTTCCCTGCCCCCAGCCCAGGGACTAAGCTCCTGTCACTCCATTATCTGAAGTTGCAGGTGACCGTCTTGTGTGAAAGCCGAACCTCTGTGTCAGTTCATACGTGGTGAACATAGCAGGCACTGGTCTGATTTTTAAGGCAATCAGATCTGCCGTCGTACAGGGGCTTACGTGATCACCAGGACTAAATTCCAGCAGAAACGCAGACCCGAGGAGCGGGCTGGAATTCCTAGTAACCACCCATTTCGGGGTAAGTAGAGGACAAAGCCCGTTGCTTTGTAAGCCAGCTCCTGACTCGTTCCATGCATGAAGCCAGACTAGGTTGCTGGTACACTTACCTTTGAAATGAATGAGATACAGGCTGTGAGTCTGCACACACACGAATAGAGCAGCTGGGAGGGATGGCAGGCTCAACCCCAGACATGGGGAAAGGTCAAGGAAAATCTGCTTCCTCTTTTTCCTTTCCCGTTTAGGTAGTGCTTACTGGCATTTGGGTTTAGGTCTGGTTAACCCTTTCTTCTCTGGTTATGAGTAGCCGCCGATCACTAAGTTTTGAGCAAGTTGTGTTGCCACTTCCTAGGATCACAACTCCCGGGTGGGTTTGGCTTTCTGTAGCAGAGGCCCAGTGCATTCAGATGGGCTTGAAGACCTGGGAGGTGTGCAGTGGAGTGGCAGAAGAGGGTTGTAACAAGGGGGTGTAGTGAACTGTCAAGTCCACTGGTGAGAGGAGCAGAAGTCTCTTGGAAAAAGCGGTGTACAGAGGGAGAGCACAAGTGCAGCTTTCCCTTGAACTGTATGTGTGGACCGAGCAGGAGGGGCTTGTTTATGCTGCCTTCATACAGAGCCTGGGCCCACTGCTGAGAAGCGTGTTGTGCCCATTTGCTCCTGTTTGGTGGGTGCCAAAGCCTGGGAGTTGGGCAGTGCAGCCACCACCGTGTGGGTGCGCATCTTAGTGCTGGTCTCCGGTTCTCTGTCTTGCGCAGGCTTCTTGGTGTGTACTCGGGGCCATCTGTAGCCAGCTGACACCGTCACCATCATCCCTCCTAGGTCTGAGAGTTGGTTGGTGGCCTGATCAACCAGAAGTCTTCTCAGTTGTCTATTCATTGCTGATCTTGCTGGTTTGATCCCTAGTCCCACCGTCGATGCTGCCCGGTTTCTCAGTATTCCCACGTGCCGAGCAGCAAGTGGTTGAGCCAGGTTTGCTTCTCTTTAGCAGTCTTCAGCTTGGTTGAAGACACCAAACTGCTCAAACAAGTGAAAGGGAGGACATGGCAAACCAAAGCATCACCTGTGTTTAGCCTACCTACTGCTGGCTGTGTGTGGTCAGACTTTCAAATGGTCTCAGTAGCTCTGTAGAAGCAAACATTTAGCACAAGCTTCAGTGGCCCTGAGTAGAAGCATATACACAAAGATGATCTCTCTTATGCCTAACTATTTTGGGAAGTGAACTTGGCAATCCTGGTCATTAGTCCGGTGAAACCAGGGAGGGATGCCAGCACCGAGCCTGCACAATTAACAACGGAGTCAGTCGACAGCCAACCTGTAAACACCAGAATTATAGGAGACGGACGCGATCTATCCCAAAGCAGATCAAGGGAGTCATTAAAACACAAAAGAGTTGTGCAGTTTTGTTTGATGACCAATTAAGTAAGTATGAGCAGCTGCTTCCTTGTAACAGAATAGAAATTTAGACTAAAAGGAACACTGAACAATCCCAAGTGAGTTGTGAGACTCGGAAAGAAGTCGGAGCATCTGAGAAAAACCTCCAACTCTGTTATTCAAAGTAAACAAATGACAGAGTAAGGTCAAGCTGTGAGACGGAGCTTATGGGAAAGCTACCCAGAAGGGAGGGCTATTGTAGGCAGCAGTAGACTTGCCAAGCCAAGGCACTAGGAGGCTAGAGAAGAATTTGAAGTTGTGCCATAAATTCTGCAGCTCCCCTTGGATAAGCCCTGTAAGAATCTTCTTCAAACTCAGCATTGCCCTGTAGTGTATTTTAATTAATGCCTTACACGAGTAATGCCCTATACCGTCAATAAATGCTGCAAATGTTAGGTGATTCCCAAGTCCTTGGAGGAGTGGAATTGCTTTGATTTGTCATCCCTATGTAGCTAATGGGGAAACTGTGGTGTGTGCATGCATGCATTTATACATTTGTTACACAAGGTTCAGATTAGCTGTGCAAAATTGTGGCATTGACTCTAGTTCAAAGGTGGAGATTCGTTTAGGGCTCATGCTCCATAGATGTGTCTGTCATCAAAGGACCAGCTAGGGAGCACCACAGTGAAGCCTGGTTTGTTCATGCAAGGCCCCCTTCCTCAACCCCCTTAAAGGATGTCATGAGTACAAATCAGGCCTTGGTCTCAGGCACACTTATTGCCGTGTGCCTAGCACTACATTGCTAGTGTCCTTTTGGGATGTAGTGTGTGCAGGGTGGATATGCCATTTTTTGACAGTGTAGCCTTTGGGACTAGCTGTTGTGGTTGCAGGGCTTGCTGCTACCCTGTCCCACTCCCGTTCTCCTGTTACATGTCAGACCTCTCCTAGGGTGAAATTTTCTCGTTTTAATTTGGATGAGGCTCCAGCCTCACAGTATGCCATGGTTCCTTGCTTTCTGCAGGCTGTGACAGGTAGCTGGTATGAAGGCAGTTTTGTCCCTGAATAAAACCAGTGCTTTTTTTGTTTTAACAATGAGGACCAAGAATGAGAGCGATAGGAGATTTTAAAACAACACTCTTTGCCTGTCTGTCTTATGTTGAGGCTTGGCATTCCCCGGTGGCAGCCTAGGAAAACCCATCTTCTGTCACCTCACCGGCACCTGTATTTCCGGGCATGCCTGTGTCCTAGATCTGCTTGAGCCAGTGAGCTTATCCAGGTAGGAATCTAGTGGTGGGAATAGAGAGGTCGGTAAAACCCAATAAAAAAGCAATTCAAAATGAGTTTGCACGATGTTTTGTGCTGCCAGAGTTCAGCTGCTACCAGTACCTGAGCTAACTAGTTTAAAGGACTGCAACCATTGCCGAGTCTGATTCATCTGATACAGTCCTCCCTATGTTGGTCCCTTTCTCCCACTCTTGCATCCTCCTCTTGATCTCTCATGCGCACAAGGCTTTTCCTGTCTTGGTTTCATCTCCTTAACAAGCCTCGTGTGCTTCTGAAGCAGTCTCGTGTCTGGAGACTTTCTTTTTCTTGTTCCTTGAAGCCCACTAGTACATTCATACAGTAACTATCCTAGTGACCAGGTCAACATACAATATTCATGAGCGCCTACACAGCAGCTCCAGGGCCGTCATGCTAGTGAAAGACTAATTCAGCTGTTTTGTTTGACAAGCTCTTTCTTGTCTAGGGTCTTGAGGGTTAGATTTGGCCCAAAACGTCATGTGATCCTTTGGCAGAGGTTTTCATCGTAAACTCTTTGCCTCCCGTAGGCTGTGCAAAGGTTATGGGGGGGAGGAATCCTTTACCAGCTTGGTTTCCATTTTTGAGCCAAGCACTGGCAGCTCTGAATAGTCTTGGTTTTCACAATAAGAGGCCCAACTGATTAGTTGCAGTATTTTCCCATGAATGTAAAGCTAGATCAGTAGTTAGGACCCTGAAGGATGATGGACTGAATGCAGCAATATGGTTTGGTAACTGGGGACCGGTGGAAAAGAAGAGCTGACACTCATAGTGCTGTCGCATCCCAGGGTCGTAGGAAAGTAGGACTGGAAGGGACCTCATTAGGTTTTGTAGTCCAGCTATCGCTCAAAGCAAGATTATCCTATTGCCTAGTCCTTGTTAATGTGATAGCAAGGGGAAGATTAGGTTTGGGAGATGGAGAAGACATTTCTTTTACTTTTCTTGCAGGGTGGTGCCTTGAAGGCTCACAGGTACAGAGGCATGAGCTTTCGGAGGCAACAGCCTGCTTTGTCAGAAGAAGCATTTGCCAAAGAAGCTGATGAAGTAGACTGCTGCCTGGGAAAGCTCGGGGCTCTGCACCAGGTAGTCTCTCAGGCCACGTCCACGTGCGCACGGATGCTCCTTTCCCTGGGGACAATTAGTAGCAGCACACCTTGTGCTGCCACTGGTTGTCCCAAGGGAACACCTGTGCCACATGCCATCTGGCAGGTTACCCTGGGTGGGGTAGGGGAAGCTGGGGCCAGCACTGTGCTGGTCCCCACAGCCTTGCCTGGGGGCCTCCTGGGGCTGCAGCAGTGGTGATCCTGCCGCTTGGAGCCTGGCCAGCAGCTGGAGTGTGGTTTTGAGCAACATGCACTGTCCCCATGTGTGCTACTCTGCTTTTTTTGGTGCATATTTTTTTGACCTCTGAATAGGTGACTACTAGATGAAAGACTGTCTATTTGAAAGCAGAGGAGTGAAGCTCGAATGCACACTGAATAAGAACATCTGCTACATCTTACTGAATCGGCTTATTAAGAAGGAATTGTGACATTTAGTATTCCACTAGGTTCTAATTTTTATAAAGAATCTGGAAATATGGAGATGATAGGGGCTGTAAGCTTATTATGAGTATTAGCATTATTCTATATTTTTTTGAAGTAACAAGTGAATTAAGATACTGCAAATGGCTCAGCAGCATTACTTGGCAGCATGCACCAGTAAGTTGTCATGTAATAGTTTTAATCTTATTTTTCAGAACAGCAGGAATAATAGTTTTCTAAGTGGCTGAAGCCAAATTAGCACTTAGTTCATCTGTACCGTGTGTGTGTCTCTCTCTCTAGGTTTTGTTTTTCATAATATAGGGGTTGTGGTGAATCCTAAGGTCTCGAAATTCATCTAATCACGGGAGTATAAGTTTTATAGTATAAGGCTAAAATTTCACAACTCGCTGTGTAGCAGAACAATTGTTCCCTTAAGGTTTTCTACATCATTAAGTCTTCTACGGGGTGCGGTGCGGTATCTCGGCATTTATGTAAATAATGTGGCTAAAGGATGTGAGCACGTCGAGAGGGTATAATACTATATCAGGCGAATTGTGCAATTGAACTTCCTAGACTTGAGAGCAGCAGTATGAAAGAGCGAAGAGTTGCGTTGAGTAAATCTAGTTCAAGAACATCCGAGCTAGACATCACAGCCCTGTGGAAGCTGGCGTAGCTCCAGCTTAGCTCGCCAAGGGCCTGCTGCGCTCATTTAGGGAAGCCATAAACTATGTGGTTTATGAGCGTAAAATACTTATATAGGTGCAGATAACGGTCTCTTCTGGGCTGTCTTAAATCAGGGCCCGTAGCCAAATACTACCCAGGACAATAAAATATCAATTATACTTCAGCACCGCTGCACTACTGACCTGTCTGGTAGATAGTTAGCAAAGCGTCTTTTGGGCTTGATGTTTCTATTCCCCTTTTAACGGGGCGGTGGAAGTGTCTGTTCCCCCTGCATATCTCTGAATACTTCTCCATCTCCCGACTGCCTCGGATGACCTTTGAATGATCTTGCTGACATGGGAAACCAAAAAAGATACTTTGGGATGAAAGGAAGCAGCTTTTTGAGGTATTTTAACCACGTTTCCAGTAAACATAGCTAATTTTTCAGTTGCACTTTCTGAAATGAAACGTGTGAAACCCTTCAACTTGTTTCCCCATTTTTCCCCCCCTCTTTCCCAACCCCTATCCAGGCAAGTCAACAAATTCACTAATAGTATTGATTAATGTCACGTCTGCATTTTTTTTTTTAATGGAGAAACTATTTGCACAGCCCTGTTGCTGTGTCCTCCGTTATCATAGCATGAGAGCTCTTTGCAGTTTGGAATAGATTTTATCATTGGCACAATTCAGTATAGTGTAAAAGTCCCATCATCTCCATTTTAGAGATGGGAACAGTGCCACTGTGCCCAAGCAACTTGCTCAGGGTCTCCCAAGAAGTCTGCAGAAGCACAGGGTCTTTAGCCCGGTCCTCCCGAGGCCAAGGCTAGTGCCCCAACCACCAGATAGACGTGCCACAACTGCAGAGGGAAAAAAAAGAAAGCTAAGAGACAGAAAGTGTCATCGTCTTTTAATAGAAGGTTTTAATTGGACTTTTGAGACTTGGAATCTTGTACCGAAGTTTTGAAAAGATTTTAGTCTGATACTGTACAATGTCTTTGTCTGTCCCTGAGACTAGCGCATGATTAAAAACATGTCACCCAAGTCATTTTAGGCAGATCCTGCTCGTGGCTCCTTAGATCTTGGCTTGCTCGGCTGAAGCACAGACCAAGAATTCACAGTATTTGGCACCAAGTCGTTCTCACGTTGTTGCTTTCAGTGACCTCAAAGAAGTTTCTATTCTGATTAAACCTCCAAAAAGGAGCGAGCTTTCAGCCCAAAAGCTTGCCTAGCTGGAGTAAGGAATTTGTGCGAGAGTTCAGCCTCCAGACAAGTGTACTTTTTTTTTACCCAAAGTAATAAAGACGCTTGACTCCAGCTACCTGAGGGTTAGGGTCGTGTGTGATTTGCTCAGTGTATGGGTACTGCAGCAGGGTGTGTTGTCTGGGCGGAGTGAGAAAGGTAAAGCCAACTGATGGTTTAGAGCATGGGTGTTAAATGTATGGCCCAGGAGCGGTTTCATCCAGCCCACGGGACTCCTGGAGGGGCTGGGAATTTAGGTGCAGGGTTCGCCCTTGAATGCCAACATATGGAGCCCCCTCGGGGACATCTTTTAGCAGCAGCTGGGCAAGCAATAGATGCAGCCACCCCCTGGCGCCCTGCTGCAGCTTGGTCTGGATCTGGCCAGCATGGGGACAGGATCCAGCTGGGTGGGGGGAGGCACTGCGTTGTACATCCCTGGTTTGGAAACTTTTTTTTTGATTGTCAAACTTACTGGTAACCATTTTGAAGGAGGAAGTACTAATTCTCCTGTGCCACTAGAAAAACCAGCAGTTGTTAGCCCGATAGTTCGGGTTTCTTAGTTTCCGTAACTACCGCTTGTGGTCTGCACCTGCCAGTACCTGGCATTTTGTCATTTTTAACAGTGACATGGGTAATTGGACTCTCAAAATACATCGGTGTCCTCACAGCTGTTCTGTTCTTTAGCAGCTGGGAACCTGCCTTTTCGTGTCTCTGGGTTGCTTTGAACAGTGCAAAGTGCTTCCTTCTCGTCTCTGGGGCGGTTCAGACGAGTTCTCCCTCCATCTTGCCGTTTGTTGGCCTGAACAATGAAATAATGAAATGAAATAACTTTGCTTTTGGTGTCCATTGTTGTCTCGCAATCTAAATCTGGCCTTTAACCTACTTCTTTGTGCCTTTGTCTTACAGGAATCCCTAAACTCCTGGTGACTTATGTGCACTTGCTAACGTGGCCTTACTTCAACACTGCTGTTGCAAACATAGTTGCTGTAGCCATTTAGCAGGTTTTTGGTGGCTCGGCGCTCTCAGCCGCTCGGCCCGGTCTTGGAATTCAATTATAGAAGCGTGTTAGCAATGCTGCCATGTCTTCCTCTAACACATCCAATAGACACGTGATAGGAAGTGTCCCATTGCAAGGGGTGCCTGCAGTCGGTACTGCCTGTGTCCATGCAGTATGCATCGGTGCAAGGCTGGCCGTGATATCGAGACTTTTGCGTTCCACCTCTGCCTAAATGCTGCCAGTACTGCTTCAGCATCCACAGGGTTTGTGAGCAAGTGCGCTAGGGTTTTCATTGGTAAGAGAGTGATTGCTCTGAGAGGGGCTAGCTTATACAAACTCTGTCTGGAGGACTGCGTCATCAAGGTTCGTATTGTTATTTATGGGATAATTCCATGTACCAGTCGGGGGAGACTGTACAGATCTCTCTCCGATTTTTTTGTGCCTGGTAAACTAGATTCTGCTATTGTAAATGGCCATGCCGTATTTCTGTTTTTCAAACTCTCTCACGATGGGAGAGAAGAAAATAGGAATCTGTGAAACGATCTTTTTAAAATGCGAGTTGTCACTTCTTGTTATAAAATGGGAAAGGGGGTTAAATGCCAGTTTCGCTCAATAATGTGGCTGTCTGGTTTGGGGATACCAGAAAAAGTGCTGTAATATTGGTCAGGTGAAGAGGAAATTTTGGCCTCTATATGCAGAATGTCTCATTAAGCCTCTTTTACTTTTACACTTGACAGGTTAATGAGTTTCTAGCCAAAACCTTAGTTAATATAATTTCAATGCATAATTTGGGGTTTGAATGTTGAGACCCAAGTGACAAAGGAGGCTTTACATTACAAATTGCACTGCAGGGGATGCTGAAGTCTTATAGCGTGGGATGGATCCCAGAACCGCTTAGTATTTCTGTCTAAGCGGAAGGGAAGTGGTCTCCGATCATGAAACAAAGGGGTGGCTTGCAAGAAACTGTTCTCCACCTGTGAAAGCTTGAGCAGTGCTTTCTATGAAGACCATCTAATTTCAAAGCTTGAGAGCTTGCTGTGCTTGATAAAAGTAGCTTTAACTTGTGCCTTTTTCATGTCTGAAGACGCCTCTTATCATTTCTGTCTGAAGGTTTGTAGTTGCCGAGTCTGACGTCCTGCACACGCAGAGCAGAGCGCTATGGCTTGTATTAATTGCTATTGATTGCATTGCTGCCACGGCTTCACAATGAGAGATGATTGTGCTGGTTGTTGTGTAGCAGTCTGTTGTCAGTGGTTTGGGAGTATTGCTGGGGGTGGGGGGTGCGTGGATGTGCATGAGAGTGATAGAGGTCATATCTTCAGAGTAGGATAACCGTGCCTGGCAGCTGCATCCTCTCACTAGGCTGCTTCTAAAGGGCTGTCTCCTGAACAAGAAAGTGTAACCACTTTCTGCAAGAGGCCTAAGTACTGTTGAGCCGGAGTATCCGGTCGTCCACCCCATACTAATTAACATGGATGCAGCTAAATGGCAGACTGTTCAGAAAGTAGATGGCGCAGAGCAGCATGGCATGGTAGGGGGGCATCACTGCCAACTTACCATGCTACGCAATCTAGACCTAGCTGGAGTCCGAGACATTTGGTCATGGAGATGTGCATAAAAGCTTCCCTGTGACACTAGACTTCTGCCTTTTGTTTGGCCTCTAAAATGTTTCCATGTAAGTTCAAACTCAGCTCTGCCTGGCGTAGTTGCTGTCCGTAACCCTGAGTTGTTGTGAAGCAACACTGAAGTTGCGCATCTCTCAGCCCAACACATGCAGGGCTGAGGTTCAACGTGCTCCAGTGCTTTTTATTCAGCACAGTTGAGAAGCAAATCGCTGAAAATCTTTTCACACCAGAGAACCCCACATGCCCCTTCAGTTTGGCACTGCTGACTGCAGTTGTCACTAAATATCATTGCTGCCGGATGAACAATATTTGACAATGCAGAGGGTTGGGTGACAAGGGCCCTTCCAACTCAAACATTTAAAGCAAACCAGGGAAAGGCAAATTAGCCTTGTTTTAAAACCTTATGCAATCACTGCTGAGGAAGCTTATGGCTATCGGCGGCTGCTCACACAGTGGCTAATTCTGGAACGTGTCTACGTCAGAGTGTATCTATGTATTTAACACCCATTACTTACATAACCAGTGTCAAAGGCTCTTTGTTGAAAGGGAGTGCCCTGGAAGCATTATGTATTGTGCTTTTCTGCAAAGTAGCTCGCAGCCCGGTGTTGTTAGTGCCCCGTATCGCTAACGTAAGACCCGGCAGAGACGGTATTATGTCATAGACCTTGGGTGGGGGAAGCTAGGTAAATCTCACCGACCTGATCCCGCAGTGCAGTGTAGGTAGGTGCTAAGCTGATGGGGAGAGAGGAAATCGCTCTGCTTCATCTGCAGCTCTTCTGTTTGACAGGTATAGACATACTGAAGCTCGTGGCAGCCCAGGTCGGAAGCCAGTGGAAGGACATCTACCAATTTCTGTGCAGTGCAAGTGAACGGGAGGTCGCAGCTTTCTCCAAGGGCTACACGGCCGATCACGAACGGGCTTATGCCGCCTTGCAGCACTGGACCGTCCGAGGCCCCGAAGCCAGCCTCGCTCAGCTCATCAGCGCTCTGCGTCAGCACAGACGTAACGATGTTGTAGAGAAGATCAGGAGCCTGATGGAAGACACGGCCACGGTAACATATATAGCTGCTGCCTAAATAGCTTGTTTCGTCTTTGGCATTACTTTTTTTTTTTCTGTACAGGACTATAAATTGCCAAGCCAGCAAGCCTTCCCTAGCTAAGAGGCTATTTCCCCAGTATCGTAGAGGCTAGAACTTCATTCCTTTTAGAACCAGAGAGAAATTCTGATCCAGCTCCTGTAGACTTTGATGCCAGCTTGTTGTGCCTCCAGGGTAAAGCAATGGCCATGTGCGTTCCCAAGGGGTCTCCAGCCCATGCATCCTTTTATGGAGCTCATAACTGCAAGGGCTTACATTCAGGCTTCGTTTTTCCTCTAGGACTGAAAATTCTGCACTTTCATTTAAAATAGGATTTTGTAGCAGCAGCATGGGGTGGGACAGGTGGGTTGGGGAGTAACTGGTACCAAAACAACTGCGGATGTGTTCAGCTGGCATAAATCTTGCTTGAGTTAGAGGTGTGACAACTTGAACCGAATACAGACCAACTCTGTACTGTTTTTCATCTGCTTTGTGCAGACCGCCCCATCTCTTAATGGGTTGCAGATCTTTTACATTGGCAACCCGTTAACTACCTCAAAAGTTAGTCAGATAAATGAGTGGGACCTCTGTTGGGAGAAAGGAAAGGGAGGACAATTTGGGATAAACACAAGCAGGATATTTTTGCCGAAATCCTTATAAGGTTTTGGCATTAATTGTTGCACACTAGTTTCATTCAAGGTTTCAGTGCCCACCTTGGCAATGCCTCTGACTTGGTACATTATTGTAAGGTGATACAGTTTTGGTGGGGGAGGGGAGGAAATAGACCCTTTCTAGCTGTGAAGAGAGCTCTCTAAAGATTAGGACTGCCCAGCTAGCAGCCTGCAGGCTAAACTGTGGCCCATGAGGGGCTAAACCATGTCCCCTGGGCCCCTATCCAGCCACCACTTGAGTCCCCTACAGCCCCAGTGTAACAGCAGCCAGGGCTCTGGGCTTTCTCTCTGGCTCCTGCTACCTGCCTGTGCCAGAGAGATGGGGTGGTACAACTCATGGTGCTGGGGAAGCCCCCGGTGTGGGGGGGAGCTGCCTGCATGTGTTATGCAGTTTTGGGGGGAAGGGGGAAAGAAGCCACTTGCACACATGTGCAGCAGGAGAGGAGCCACCCAAGGGGCTCTGGTTTGCCCTACTGTGGCCCTTGCCAGTGCAGTCCATGTGACGTGTGGCCCCTGGGCACTTAAGTGGACAGCCCCGCTCTAGATTCTGCAGCACAATTACAAGTCAAGAGGTTGCAAAAGTTAGTTGCTGGAGTGCTGCTGGCAGTGGGATATCTCATTTCCCTTGTTACAGGTAGCTTGCAACCTCTTTGCCCTGCTAGGTAATACATTTGGTAGGATTTGTATGACGTGCATTAAAAGCAGCAGTGTTACCAGCATGCCGTCAGCATTGGGATCTCCCCTGACATTGCAGCTGTGAGACTGCATTAGTAGGGTTTTACAGTGGTAATAGTGACTTCTGAGCTAAGTCTATTTGAATTTTCTCTGAGAGCCTCCTTGTAACCCTACCGGTCATTTGTGTACTGAGCAGAGTTTCGTGTTCCATTTTTAAATAATGAATAGCTTGGTTTTGCGGTGTTCAGCACAGCAGTTTCTATTCTAATTTGATCTAAATAGCCAAGTACTTTTGCATTTTCCTTGCCAGCTCTCGTAATTAAGCTGTATGTAACTGTCTTGTTTGCATGCCGTTCTCCAAGATTTCTCGCATCAAAGACTTAAAAATGGAAGTGGAAAGCATGAGACATAATTGTACCTAAAATCAAGTCCGGAGAAATGGAGGTGTATATCCTTTTTCTTAGACCATGCACTCATGGCATTCCTGTGGTATGCTGCACATCAAAGGGACAGGCTGACTTTCTAGCGTCCTTGAGTATATACTGAATTGTGTATTCCTCTGGCTATGTCTTGACATTGAATGTCTAAGTTGAATGTTGGACTGAAACATCAGATAAGATGGTATTTGGTTTGGATTTGTCAGCACTCAGTCCAATGGGCAAACTGTAGAAGATTGCACAAGAACAGTTCCTTCATTATTGGAGGATGTGTTGAGGCATTGCTGTCAGTAATTCAGTTAAACCCACTGGGCACTGTACGCGGTTCTTCTCCGTGCCAGGAGTCCTTGTTTGCATGGTTTGAGAGACTTCTCGAGGATTAGGTTTTTACAGCATGACTAGGTTATTTATTGGGGAGCAAGTATTTTAACTGCTTGATGTTTGCGTGTGCTAACTAGCAGATTTGAACATCGTATCTGATAAAAAGACTTGATGGGGGGGAGGAGGGGGCAGGCAGGAACAGGTCTCTCTGTCTCTCAGAGAATTGATATATATGAATGTCTCTGAGGACAAGCAAAACAAGCCCCGTGCAGGCATAATTGTGTTGTCCTTACTTCCTGTAGTTCTGGGTATATGAACAAGTCTGCATGACTTGAAAAACCTCTCCTTTATTAAATGTAATGCATGGAGCACGTGATTAGCACTGTGCCATGCTAGTCATAGAAGAGCTGTGTTTAGGCTAGGGATGGACATTACACACAAACTGGCTTAAGTCATCAGAAACTGGTTTAGATCTGTAGCAGAACAGATGGTCAGTGCACATAAACCAGTTTGAAAATGACTGGAACAGGTTTAAGATAAACCTGGTTGAATGTAGTATCAGACTTAACTGATTTGGGTCAAACTGGTTTATGCAGTCTGTCCCAGACCCCTTGCTGGTCCAAGTTAAATCAGACTCCCCCAGCATTCTGGCATGCTCTCTGGGCTGGGTGGGACTCTGTCCCCTCCCCTCCACTCCCTGGCTTTAGCTCTGGCAGAGACTGCAGGCACAGAGCGTCTGCCTGGCTTCCTCCTGCTCTTCCCCTCCCCTCGCCACTTGCTGCTAAGCAGGGATCCCCGTTCCCTCTGCCTTATACAGATACCTCGGTGTTAGCTAGCAGACCACATACTGGCTATGGTCTGTGCTGTGGCAGACAGCAGTGTCAGTTTAGGGCTTTTGGGAGATAATCAATAGCTCAGCTGGTAATGTCCCTCCATTCCTTCCTTGTTTAAGAAGAGCTTAAACTAATGAGAGCAGCTGTTTCTTTTCTGATGAGGTGATGAATGCTGATAACAGAACTGATATATGCTCTCTTATCAAGCGGGGGGAGAACTGCTCCCTAATCCTGCTGGGTCCTGGCCATGCCCGCCTCAGTTCAGCCCTGTGCAGGAGAAGGGAGGGCTGCTCTGGCACCCGCCAGCTTCTAGCCTGAGCCACTGCAGGCCTGTGCCTACATTTCTGAGATGTCTATACAGTTACAAACTGATTTAGCCTAGCCAGGCTAGACTACAGAAGCTGCAAAGCTGGAATCAATTCAGGCTTAGGCTTTTTGAATGTCTGTCCCTAGCCTTAGTGTGAGATGCTGAGACATTTTGCTGTGCAACGTTGCAAAACCCTTTATAAGACAGTTTAAAAACTTGCCAAGACCTTTGCCTCAGTTTAAGATTCTCCTTGGGCTGACAGGCAAGTTGAGACCAAATCCTTTTGTCTCTTGCAGCAGTAATTCAGATCGTATCCGCTCTGGAAGCTCTGCCGCTGCAGGCTCTGTGCAAACGCGCAGGAATACACAGACCTCTCCTTAAAGATTCAGCTCGCTGACAAGGCCATGCCTCGCCCTGGCAGCGTGCTGGGCTGAGACGGCGGTGCCCTCTCCTCTCGCACTGGGGGAGTCGGTGGAATTCCTCCTATGCTGAGAGCAGGACTTGGACCTAAATTATTTCACCTGTAATATAAAACGGAACAGCAAGGCCACGGTCACGGCATCGCTGAGTGTCTTTCCTGCCTTGTCAAGCAGTCTTGCATGTGCCTGTCTGGCAGACGGGCTGTGTTTGGGGAAAATAGCCTGCGTGTTGCCAAGGAAGGGATGTAGTTCGAGGTGCAGTGGGAGTGCTTCTAACCAACCCTCTGGCAGACGGCAGCAAGGCTGACAGCTCTGCTATTCTGCACAGTAATTGTACTTGGGGATTCAGGGAAGTGGTTTAGGGGCTGCAGAGGGAGTCTGGCTACCAGGGCATAAGTAGTGGTGAGATCACCAGGAAGCCCCCTCCTCATGCAGCAGTGCACCAGTCTGAACTTGCAGGGCAGTTGCTCTGAAAGAGGAGTTTCCTTTCTAGGGCATGGTCTGTCTGTTCCTGGGCATCAGATCCGGAGACTGGCAATGTGTCG
The DNA here is from genome assembly GCF_030867095.1 of Alligator mississippiensis. Classification (NCBI taxonomy): domain Eukaryota; kingdom Metazoa; phylum Chordata; order Crocodylia; family Alligatoridae; genus Alligator; species Alligator mississippiensis. Next base: position 13,933,033 of record NC_081824.1, on the reverse strand, counting down.
GGCGTCTTGTTTTTTGCTTTCTAGTTATGGCTTCGGTTTTCTTTCCTGGAAGTGGCAAAATTAGGTCACTGCTCTGTGCCCCAAGTGAAGCTTAGCTCATCCACAGCAGCATAACGGGAGTTGCAGTTCATAACATGCTGTGTGCAGCCGGTGCATCCTCCTGTGCAGGTCCTCTCATTTGGGATTTACTTAAGTATATCCTTAATCAACTTTCACCCATTGCCCTCACCTACAGCAGCAGCGGTCTCTGGTTTGGACATGGACGCAGCTTTGTCTATGCTGCTTCTGATTCGAACCTTCTGGCGTATGCATTGGGATGCAGCCCGATTGTGCGAGGTTCCCCCGCTTCTCTGGACAAGGCACCTTCTGCCTTGTGAGCAGCACTTGAAATGAATCCCCCTGCTGCAACTCTTAATTTTTAATTGATACCAATACCTAACCTTTCTGGGGCTGCAGTGCCAACAGCTGGCTTCCAACTGATGGACCTTGTCCCTGGATTTACCTCTGACCTTCCTTCCCTCCCAACTGAGCGGCCGCTGGGCTAACTAGGCTGCTGGCACCAGACTTTCCTTTTAGAAGCACGCATCTTTCATTGTAAACGTTCCTCGCCGCAATCCCTGTGCTGATCCTCTGGGCAGGCTGTGCCAGCTAGTTAACATGCCAAGGCGGGATGCAGGATGTTAAACAAATGCTAAGAAGCACCCAAGGGCATGGGTTTGACATTGAAGGTAGGTGCATTTCTGCACATTATTACTGTGCTCTGTCAGGCTTGCCTCACTCTCTAAATCAGTGTCTGCAATTCTTATTAACATGGAGGAACAGAGCCACTGGCACGAAACAGGAGAGACTGCAAAACAGGTGAGGAGTGTCGTGCTGCAGAGGGAACGTGGAAAAGCTCACTTGTACGTCCAAACCATTGTGATCCAAGCCTTCAGGTCTGACGTAAATAGCTCGCAAATGTGGTGCCAGGGTGCAACTAAATGTTGCAGTCGGGCTGGGACTTCTCTAGTTTCAATTGTTTGAAAACCTTTCGTTAAGACTAATCTGTTCAGCAGGGCTGGGCTGTGCTGGCTGGCCAGATGCAGCACAAGTTGGCATTGGCTGGCCTGACTTAGAACAAATGGGGATCTCTGTGCTACTGGAAATATCATTGTTACAGTAAACCCTGCAAAGTTGTTCCCAGGAGAAACTAAATGTCACTGTTTCAGGTACTCCGAGAGGTTTGAGTCTCTTGAGTAGGGACTATGTTGAGCTGAGACTCCTGGAGACTGAACTACAAAGCACAAGTACAGGATGAAAGCAGCACTGTCTTCCCTTGGGCATTGTGCTAGGACCTCCTGCAGCATCAGCTTTTCCTGTTAGCTTTGGACGCTCAGTCCATGGGAACTGAACAGCTTGTCATGGAGCCATGGAAAGTCCAGCAGGCGATGATGACCATGGTTGAATAGCAGCTGTACTGCCATGGTACTTGGGCTATGGGAAGATATGCCACTTAGACTATGGGAAGATATGCCACAGAGACTCATTGCATCTGTTGGCCAAGTTGCCATGGTCTGCATTGGTCTCGAATCACTGTGTGCCTAGTATGTCACCGTCTCCAAGCAAACTTGGGGGTTAACCTGAATGCCATCGCTCTCTTTTGTTCATCTTCTTCCTAGTCCATCTGCAAGACTCTTCTGCCATGATGTCTGCAAAATTCAGCCTGCTTGTGGCTGGAGGGGTGGCAAGTGTGACCTGTTCCTCTTCCACTTCTCTCCTTTTTCCACTTGCTGAGTGGACCTCCAGTTTAACCACCCCAAGCCCTCCAAGGTCAAATGACCCAGCTGTGGTAGTCACTGTATTTCTCTTGAAGAACAGCACAGCTGCCATGATTGTCAAGAATGGATTTGCATCTTGATCCATGACTGGGGTTCCTTGCGGCAAATAAGAACCTTGTTCTGAATATAGTCATCTATGCAGCACCCCTTTTGAGGGAGGAAAGTGCTCTTATCCCCATTATACAGGTAGGGAATTGAGGCATGAAGTGAGGTTGCTCAATCTAACCTTGAGCAGCGAATTGAAGTTAGTTCACACACCTCTCCAGCTACTAACCCAATCATTGGATCCTCCCCATTCACTTACCACTTGTACATACTTAAAGATGCATCTGTTGCATCCTTACTTTCCACCCTTCACATTTTTTTTTTTTTACCTCAAATGGCAAGCCGCAGGAAGCTAAGATTTTCTTGCATTTAGATGGTACCCAAAGCAGTGCTTTATCCCAGCTGGAGTTTTTTGACAGCATCATTATCTACATCATGCGTGCACATACACTGAATGCACAGAGAGTTGAATGCATCTGCATGTAGCAGTGTGGAACATAGTAAAAGATTTTTTCTTCCAGGAAAGGTGAACTCTGCAGAAAGCATGGTGCTTGCTATACCCATGCAAGATTATGCCAGTTCTATATTGCACTTTAATGAAATCAGGTTAAAACTAGATTAGCCCTATGGATCACTTGTTGTTTTCTGGATCAGCGACTCCTGTGAAAACTAGGGAGGAGCTGAAGAAGGATGGGAAAAAGTTGGAGGAGTGTTTAACTCGTACAGCTCTTCACAAGCTCTGGCACCAGCCGTGAGCTAAAAAGCACACGTCTAATTTGAACATTGTTTGTGACAAATGGAACAGATTCTGCAAAACATCTTTCTTCTAAGCTTGTCCTGTCAGGGTAAATTAATAGCTTGTTCAGTACAGTAGGTTCTGCTGCATATTTGAGCCCAATCATTGTTTAGACAGCATTAGCATTTCCCAGAATCGCAGTGGCACACTGTCCAGAGAAAGGACTTTGCTTTCTCATTTCTAGCAAGTGGCAAATCTCTGGTCTCGGGATGATACTGAAACAGCTCGTCCCTTCTCTATTCTCCAAAAAGGGGAGAAAGTAAGTTGCAAGGAACGGCTTTAGCAACAGTGTCCCATATTTGGAGGATCGTAGACCCGTCCCACCCTGAAATGTGTCTGTAATTTTTTTTTTTTTTAATTGCTGGTTAGGACTTGAAGGCCGGGGGCCCCAGGTTTTGATCTCACACAGTCTATGCAGTGATGTACAGGATTAATCACAATGTATGCATTCAGATACCAGCCTGAATCTGCTGAGGGTTGGAAGTCTGGGGTCTGTTTCATGTGGACTTCTGCCTTTGCATAATTTTCCCATCACGGGGTTGGTGGCGGCGGCAAAGAGGATGTGAAAGCTTCATGTGAAGCAGTGTTGCAAATTGCTGCTCCAAGCATCTCTTGTTCCATTGCTTCCAGAGCATGCAGCCCTTCCTAGTCGGGACCTTCGAGCAGCTCTGTTCAAACACAGCCCAAATCTTGTGCTTTGTCAGGTTCCCGGCTCGTGAATTATTTACTCCTGCTTCCCCGTTCAACAAAGCTGAATAGATGTTGGCAAAGGAATCGGCCCTCCAGTGCATTAATTTAAAGAATCTGTGAACCGGGAGAGCTCATCTGCGCTCTTACCAGGGGCTGCGGCTGGATCCTCAGGTGTAAAGTTCACAACAGCCAGGCATTTCGCCTTGCAGGTGTCCACATGTGCAGTGAGTGCCTGGCCTGCAAAGGCAGCTAACTGAAGCAAAGGCTTTCATGCAAGCACAATTCCCCGCTGCTGAATTTCAGGAATGCTTTTTTCTGTGATCTCTTAGTACAGAGGGGTGTGCGCAGTGCCTTAACTCCAAAGTAAGGTTGAAGTGAGTCTTTAGGACAAGTAGAGGTCAAACTAGGACAGAAGAGGATTGGCCACATAGAGGGTTGTCAAAATGGCCCTTAAGTTGCTGCCCCAACTGCCCACCCGTAGGTATGCTCCTGTCTCTAAGCATGTTGGGAAATTTCAGGTATGAACATAATTTCCCGAATTCCCATCCCGTTGGTTCCAGTGCAGTTGATGTTTGTAGCAGTTTGTTAACTGAAAGGCTTACCCTTATTATGGTACTGGGACAGTTCAAGGGATACCAGTTCACCGTATTGGGTTACTTATACTGCAGGCAGGCCCCAAGGTTGTCATCACCGTGACCTGTACGCGAGGGTCAGCACTGTGCAGTTGGTTGCCCATTAGCAACCATATATCAGAACAAATCCTCCTGTGGGCGGTTAAATTTAGCGCAAAAATCCTGATGTTCACAGGGCTGTCTCCTCCAGAGATGTGTAGGCCAGGCCCTCTTTTAATTGTATTAAACTGCACTGCTTCCTTGCCAAGTATGTTGCTAAAGCTTTGCCCATTTTCAAGTATTGTGCAGGAGCTTTCAACCCCCCAGGCATGTTCAAACTTTGCAGGCTGTTCAGTGACCCACCCTGGCAGTAAAACTGCCTTGGTTTTTGAACATGTAGACAACTCACCAAGGGTGTCTCCTGCTCACACATGCAGGGAGGACTCATTAGCTTTAATGGGGAGCTAAGTGCTTTTGGAGAGACTGCAATTAGTTGTCTCAGGACTGAACAGTGCCTTCTCTCCCTCCCACTCAGCCGTCTGTGCCGTAGCTTCCCATCGCATCCCACTTGCCTTCAGCAAGCTCCTGCCAAGAGCCTTGGTGGCTTGTCTTTGTCCATGCACGCACACCTGGGTTTGGGCCAGCCTGTTTGGTCCTCCTTCCCGGGGAGGTGGCCTCTGAATCCTGGGGAACAGCAATCCCGTATTAAATTTAACACCCCTGATCTGGTCAGGAGAGTGACCATCCATTCATCTCTGAGGCTTTCCCTTTTTGACCACAGCCACCTTCTGCCCTTTCAGTGGTGGCCCTTTCTGGGCAAGAAAACTGCCCCACGCTGGCAGCAGCTGCTTCTCTGTTGGTACGGGGCAGCATGCCAGCAGAATGCAATGTTTAGCTAACACTTATCATCGGGCTTCTCATTTAAGCTTTAGCTCCGAATAGTTTAAATTCCCTCCTTCTGGTCCCATAACAAAACGGATGCAAGCAGTGCTCCAATCGCAGCAAGGCAAATCCATCTGTCCCTGCTGCTTGTTGAGGAGCCGCATCTAGATGTTAAACCCTTTGTGCGAGCCGAAGAAGGTGAAGAGATGGCAGAAGCATTTTCAGCGTGCTCCTTAACGAAGCGCCCGCAAGGAGCCGGAGCCCGGGGCACACAAGGCAGAACACGACACGTGTCCGTCGAGAGTTATAAATCCAAGCGGCTATTGTGTGCAAACGTGGTCCTTGACTGGCTCCCGACATGTGGGAGCTGCACATGCACATTCGAGCTCACTGGAGTCCTCAGACGGCCCGATATGAATGCAGCTTTGTATCAATGTGAATTGCATTAGCTCGCTGAGCTGCGTGTTACCCGTGCTTTGCAGAGCTCTCCATTTTTAAGTAAGGTATTCAGTGAGTCAGCATATGGCCCCGGCTGGAATAGCATTACCATTGATGTAAGAGCATTTGGCACTTTGCTGACATGCACAGAAGTCTCCCGAGAGGCCCTGTGCAGTAAGGAGACCTCCTCCTAATCTTACCAGCTCCGGCGAAAGCAGCCGTTTCACGGCGTGTGCCTGCACTCATCAAGCAAATACGGTCTCTGACCCACCTTGCACTTCTCAAAGCTGCTGCTGTTCAGGTTTCAAGGGTACTGCCAGGCTAAAGCAAGCACAAGTCCACTAATCTTTTGCTCAATTCCCCGACCTGACCAGAGCGAAATCGGCTGCAGTTTTGGAGAGGATGGTTTGTCAAAATGATGCATTCTGGGAGATCGTGAGCAAAGCTGCAAGAGTTGGCAGACCTCGCAGATGGGAGAGAATTGACAGGTTTATCTAGACGTCAGCCGAGTCCCCATTAGGGAGCGGCACGGGGGTGGCAGGAGCATTGGGCGCAGAAGTGCTGGTGCTGCCTCCCCTCTGGGATCGTTCCGCTTTTGCAGTTCAGGCTTGAGGCTTCCTCCCCCTGCATTTAATAACTCGGAGAGCTTCGAACGCTACTGGGTCAAGTCACTTGGGTGCTGTGGTGACGAGCACTCAAGAAATACCTATAAATGAACGAGCATAAATAGATCTACGCGCATCAATTATGCATCAAATTCAGTTCGGCCACTCCATCAATCTCTTTTATAAAGGTTACTTAAAATTGGTCGCGTGCCAGCTGTAGAGATTAGCTAGTGCAAGCACGCAGCTAGGCACAGCCCCACAAAATTCAGCCCTTTTAATTTCCAGGCTCACTTGATAAGGTAAAATACTGAGCAGGTATCACCAGGGAGATTTGTTTTTCCTCTGCAAATGATCAGTCCTTCCTCACATTTTGCATGGGGGTTGCAATTTTTGAGCATCCTGCCTACTCGGCAGGTAAAAACATTTTCAGCCCAAATACAGGACCAGCACAAGGGCATGGCAGACAGCCTTCAAGCCTCTTCCTCTACCCAACATGATAGGCTGCTTTCTAATTGAGAATGGAGAGACGGCAATTAAATATCGGAAGCAACTTAAAATCACCTCCTGAAATAACGGCCTTGTGACCCGCAGGCAGTTGTGAAGGCCCTTCTGTACTCGCCATCCATCTGCTGAGAGCCGGATCCGGCCCAGGGTAGATATTGGGGGCTGAGTGGATTTACAGAAAGAGACAGACAGACAGACGCCCAGTTTCTTGGAGCCTGGATCACAAAGGGCCTTGAATAGCCTGAACCAAAGAGACACTTTTTTTGGCAATGCAAACTCTTAGCTGCAGCAAGTTAGAAAAATTGGCTTTGTGCCCCTGGTGTGATGTGAATCGTACTTCAGTGCAGGGGTCGCTGATGTGTCAATGCCATTAATGGTTTTGGCACAAAAATCAAATACAGAATTGGTTGGTGACGTAACCGTGCAGGTCGTCAACAGCAAAAGTCCAGTGTCGGTGTCCTTGTGCACAGGTGGGGGGGTCCCGGTGCAATAAGGTGGCTCGTTACCTCTTCCTCTGCCCTGTACAGGGGGAATTGGCACCCACTGTCATTAGTGTGGCTTGCTGCGCTGACTGGTGTAGCTCAAGAGCACAACACTGAAGGACAAGGAGAACGCTGAATAGCTTCATGGAGGTGAATCAGTCCTGATATTCCCTTCCTGGGGGCACGTTGGCACAGATGTGATCATAGCCAGCATCTTGCAGGAAGCACTGGGAATCGAATTGAGATCTCCAGAGCCCCCACCGGCTTCTTCACCTTAACGTTGTTCTTCATAGTCAAAGGGAAAATCAAAATCCGTCCGCGCCTCCAGTGATTCAAAGGGCTGTGTTTCTACCACGCAACTTCTGTGCCACATGAATTTTTTTTTTTTCCAGCTTCTGAACTGTACCCACATCTGGCACAGTTGTCGCTCGGACGCGGTGTCACCACACCGCAGCCCAGGAGGGGAAACGAACGGCACCTTTGTCAAGTAGTGCTTTAAAAATAAGACTTGCCAACATGGTTTCATGGGAGAGAGTCGCAGGGTATTAATAGCTCTCGTACACCCATCCACCAGGCCCCATCTCCGCATGTTACTTTTCCTGCCCTTCTTGCCACTGCCTGGTAAACCAGACACACCTTGCTTGGCACATTTCCTGGCCCATCCAGGCTGCAAACTCCAACCCTACTTCTAAACACTGTCACTCTCCTTTGCTTTCTTTCCCTCTCTATTTAAACTTTAACCCACGCTCCAGCATCCTGTTTACTTTGCCTAACAAACGTTCATCTGTTGAGAACAGTTTGGGCGCTGAGGATTTTTTTATGGTCTAGAGAACCACCTAGGATTCGTTCTTGAGTGCTTTTGCAACTGCTGTTGCAATTTTGTGGGATTTACCCACAATTGTGTTGGGGAGTGGTTTGGTGTGTTTTTCATGTTTGGGTCTAGTGTCTTCCTGGCCCTGATTTTAATTTTCTTCTGGTTTCTCAACCCCCTTTTAGCACTCAACTCGTGGTTGGGGATGCAGTGGGTAATTGCAAGTGGAAGAGTCAGCCCCTACTTTCTAATGATTTTAAAGGTAAAAGCATGACAATATAGGACGCCATATAAGAAGCATCTAGGCTGTTACTCTGATTCGCCACTAAGGTTTTTCTCCTTCCCAGTTAATAACAATAGTTTAATTCTTGTAAAAGGATTGTGTTGGAAATGTTCCAGAGGATATTTTAATGAAGCATACAAAGTCTGTTATTTAAAACAGAAAAAAGAAAAAAAAAAAAATGAGCCACCACTGTTTAATGTACTATAAAACATGTTGAAAGAGAACAAATCCCCTCTCTTTCCTACTGAAAGAAGCCCTTTTATTACACAATGGAGCAGGATTAAAAGTTAATTTCACATGAGCTAATGGGAAATCAGGTGGGCGTCTCAATGGACATGTGAATTGTGGGTGGCAAATTCTTTGATGCAAACAAATTATGCAGAATTACATAATGTAGCGCAGACTATGAAAGATCAATACAGAGTTTCTCAGCATGGGGCTGTATGAATACAAATGTTTCCTTGTACCTTTGGTGCACAGGCTATTTTGTATGGATGTGTGAGAGCAACTGCAGGTAGCATATGCTGAGAAGGGGGGGAGCGGCGCTGCAGGCTTCAGAAATCATTTTACAGTATTCAACAAGTGCAGAGGAGGCGATTGGAGTGAGCCTCTTAATTCAACATCTGTGATACCTGAGAGAGCTCAATTGCATTAAACTCTCTGCAGTAGGCAGCAGTGTGCAAGCAAGATTACCCGTTCCTTTTTGTACACAAGAGCAGGGTTGGGAGGTGGTTTTTAAATGCTACTGAGTAGAGGTGCAGCGATAGATCAGATCAGCACCGATAAAAGGAAAATCAACATTATCGGCTTTTTTTTGGCCTGTGTAGCTGATGATGTCACTGATGAATGTCTGCATGGGCACAGCATGCACGTGGCTAGGAATGCAGCCCGGCAGCTTGCAGAACAGTGCCCAGTCGGTAAATCTTGCTGGGGGGCGGTGGCAGATCAAGGCCCCCATGGTGAGAGAGGGAGTGGGGCTGGGGCTCTTAGAGGGTGGAGCAGGGCACGGAACGGCCCCGTGGGAGGCTTGTCCAAGGGGGGGGGGGGGCAGCACACATGTGCCCCCAGATTAAGGCATGGGGCGAGGGTGGGCTACTGACTGCTGGCTTGGGGCCAGGGGCTCTGCTGGCCTTTTCCTGGTAGGGGCTGGCCAGGGCTGTGCTCGGGATGGGTGGTAGCTGTGCTGGGAGGGGGTGCTATGGGGTGGGCTACAGCCACCCCAAAATTTGCCATAGCCACTCCTCTCAGTGCCGCTGCCACCCATCCTGCCCACAGCTGGCAGCCCTCGCTTTGCGCGCAGATCCAAGGGGCGCATGTCTGCCATGCCTTTCCCAGGGGCATGCAGAGCTGCTCCCCCTGCCCGCACCATGCCCCACACTGGCAGGGCAGCACCTGCTTCTGCTCCTGCGCCAGCCCTCTTCCCTCCCTCACTGTGGGGGGCCTCAATCTGCACCCCCATGCTCCTTCCTCCCCTGCAGACGTACCAGCCAGCCACTGCTCTCCAAGCTGCCGGGTTGAGTATCAGCTCTCACATCGGTATCAGCCAGTTATGGCTGGCTAATAATCAGCCATCGGTATAGGCCAAAAAAAAATCTTTATTGGTGCACCCTGACTACTGGGTCCTAAGTTCTTGCTAAGGAGCTGCCTAAATACAAATGTCATTTTGAACCTTGAGTCTCTTTGTCCATCTGGCAGTATCATCTATGCCTATGTTGCTTTATGGAAAGCACTGCTGAGCAGCTCAGTCCTACCCTCTGCACATCCCAAACCTGGACAGGAGGTGGTGAAGCCACCATAAGGATGAATCCCAAAACATGTTTTCTAGCACGCTTAAGAGGAGCACCCCTAGAGCAGCTTCAGCACCTTATTCTGTAGTTTGGCATACACGGCGTGGGAGAGGGTGGGCAGAGCTGTGCTTTGGCATAGAGCAGGGGTCTCAATCTTTATCTTCCTAAGTTCCCCTCCCTGCAGTATACTACAAATACTCCATGGCCCACCTGTGCCACAACTGCCTGGCAGCCCAGCCCTGCCCACACGGCCCCAGATGCAGTGGATGGGGCTCGGTTGCAGGGAGCCCCAGGGCCGCACTCCCCTGAGCACCTGCAGCGTAGAGCCTCACCCGCCTGCCTGCAGTGCTGCCCACGTGATGGGGGGCTGTGGGGTCAGGTGGGGCAGGCCCACCCCCACACCTTCCTTGGGACACACCACAGCCCCAGGGGGCCAAGGCAGCTCCTCCACACTGGGCCAGGTAAACCCCCTGAAACCACCTTGCAGCCGCTAGAGGAGCACAGATCCCCGGTTGAGAACCACTGGCCTAGAGCACTGTGGGTGCATCATGGACGTCCCCATCATGAAGGTGGCTTTGTTGCAGGAGTATCCCACTCCTCCTTGAGACAGATCTGCCTCGCATGTAACACTTGTGTCCTCTCCACCAGCGTAAGAAATTGGCCTGTTTTACCAGCTTATTAAGCTTAGTCCCTTGGCTCTGAAATGGAGAGAGCAAGGGTGTGAAACCTGGGCTAGAAGGACCTAAATGCTAGCAGACTTCAGCTGGTGCCATGTTGGGGTGCTGCTGTCAATCCCCTTCGACCTGTGGCTCCTGACTAAAGAGAGATTGGAGTCCAGAAGGCTGTGGGTGTTTCTGCCGGCCGTGCTTTTGTAAAGGGATGTTGAGAAGCTAAAGAAAAAATCATCGAAATGATGCAAGGGCTAAAGAAAAGGACTTGTAATGAGAGAGCCTGAAACGCTGTGTGTAGCCTATCCAAAAGCAGGTTGATGGTACTCTTAATTACGATATATTGGTGCCCCTATGGGGAGAAAATGCCAGATGCTATAGGGCTGCTTAATCCACTCGAGTTGGGCGTAACGAGAAGCCATGGCTGAAACCTGAAGTCATACAAGTTCAAATTGGCGATAGGCACAGACTTCTAAAGGTGGGGGGTAGCTAGTCATTGGTCCAACTCCCAAAGGAATCGGGATTTTCCATTGCTTACTGTCTTTAGTTCAAGCACAGGCACCGTTTTGGAAGCAAGTCTTCAGCCAAACACCAGTTGGGCTCCGCATGGGGGAAAATAGATGAACGTTCAAGGCCTGGTACTATACCAGAGGTCAGGCTAGATGATTTAATAATCAGTGAGTCAACCCCAGGTGGAAAGGAATGCTGTGTACTCTGTAAAAGGGGTGCGCTGGAAGCTGGAAAAGAGGAGGAAACATGGTGTGGCCAAAAAAAACAATAGCTTAAAACATGGCTTTAATAGTAAAAATTGCATTTCCTTCCATGCAGATACTTGCAGCACTGGGAGACAGAGAGAATCCATTTCTCTAAGATGTAGTCATGGAAAAGTGGGGCTGGAAGGGGCCTCATCTAGTCCAACCCTCCTGCTCAAGGCAGGATCGTCGCTGCCTAAATCAGAACTGTTACCTAAACTTCCTATTCGCAGGGCGAAGCGCTGCAACAGGGACACCGGCATACCACTGTCAGGCACTTCAGAGCTAAGCTTTGCTTTATGCCAGCTAACAGTGCTAGGCATGGCACAATCCTGTGCTGGGATATGTGCCTACCACTTCCAGCAACAGGGTATGAAGCTCTCGGCTGGTCCTGTAGCCTGCTGCGCAGCACCATAGGGCAGTGGCTTTCTGTAGCAAACTCCTTCGATTGTAGCGTGCATTTCTCTCTTGCCTGGCCTTGCCTCCAGTACCAGCCTCTTGTACCCAAGGGCTTTGGCACAGGCGCCTGTATACTATCACAAATCTGTGGGATGTGAAGCCATTGAATTATGGTGCTTTTGGAGTAGCCTCAGGTGAAGGCTTCATGTTGTTGCAGACCTGCCTGTGACTGATTTGTCACTAGAGGGCTGGTGAGCAGGCGTGGACAGGCGCCAGGACCTGCCTGCGGTGGGAGAGGAGGGGAGGCTTGGAGGAGGAGCAGCCAGCATGGGATTTGTGGCTTCCCTCCCTCCATAGCCAGCAGGAGCCCAGCCAGAGCAGAGGGTGGGAGGGGAGAAATCTTGAAAAACTGTTTGAAGTGAGGTGGGGGGTAAGGTGAAAAAAAAGGAGTAAAATTAAGATTTTTTTTAATTATATAAATAATTTATATATAAATATAAAAATTGTGCATGTCTCAGTGAATTGGGATTGGGTCGGGGACGTTATAAGTTGTGTTATAAGGGGCAGCAGGGGTCATGGGGGCTGGGGTGGGGGAGCTGTCTTGGTCCCAGGGACTGGGGGCAGGGGAGGAATAGCTAGGGCACAAAGCTGAGAGCCAACAGGCTTGTTGCATGGCACAGAGATGAGAAAGGGGGGGTTGTGGGACATGGGGAACTGAGTTGCAATGAAGTGGCCGGGCAGCAGCCGTGTGGGGGTTGGCCGGCTCTGCAGTTACTGCTGAGAGGGCAATTCTCATCATGCGAGAGGGGAGGGAAGACCACTAGAGATTTGGAGCGTGGGAAGGGGTAGAGTGCCTGGGACCTGTGCACCCTGGGGTGCTGGAGGGATGAAAGCAAGGCATTTTATTTCCCCAGAGCAACCATACCATACCCCAGAGCAACTTTTGAAATGAATCAAAGACAAGCCTCAGTTGTAGCAGCATATCTTTAAAAAGTTTAAAGGGTATTTACAGCAGTTTAATACCCCTTAACTAGTGGCTGCTCTTGTTTTAAATGCCTTCATGACATTTTTTAGGTAACTTGTGCTGAGGCCCTGAATTACAGGGAAAATGGTAGATCTGAGCTAACGACACCTCATTCCTGCTGCTGGCAAAAGAGGCTGGGTGGTTCTGATCCAGAAACTACGACCAGCTTCATTGCTCTCAACTGTGTTGCACCCAGTTTGGGCATAATATGGCACTGTTGTGCCCCTGAGCTGGACATTAGGATGTTATTAGCATCCATCCCACCCCTTGTTTAAAAGCTGATGATGCTGATGGAGTGGAGTGGCTCCCCTTTTCCATATGTACGTGGCATACTTACTAAACCTGCTTCATCTCCGTGCTCACTTGCTTTTTTTCCTCCTTGAACTCATAGACAGGCAGGTGAAACCAGCACCGTTGTTTTCCGCCACATGTCAACACTCCTTTTTGGTACCGTTGCCGTTTTCTGAGATGGCAGGTTTCTCGTACGGAAAGTCCCATGATAAAATGACGCGGGTCACTCTCCATTTTCTTGGGGTGGAGATTATTGGAGCACTGGGAACCCTGTTAGCAGATGGCGTTGTTAGGTGTTTACGCGAGTCTCCACTGAAAAGGAGCCAGAGTCTACATGAAGTTGCTATATGCCTACCCTGGCTTGTATCCTGGTTTGGCACTTTGGGTGTAAAATGGTTTGAACATGAACTTTGTGTGATAAATCATCATAATAGATTTTTCTTCTATGCTCTCTTCACAGCTGGAATCTGACAAACTGGCCCTACCAGTAAACCCCAGCCCTCTCAGCCCCATTCCCAGTCCGAATCAGAAGCCTCCTGATGCCACCATCCTCACCATCGAACCTTCTCCCTCTGAAAAAAACAAGGGCTTCTTCGTCGATGAGTCAGAACCTCTTCTGCGTTGCGATTCGACTTCCAGCGGCTCCTCTGCTCTCAGCCGAACTGGCTCTTTTATTACCAAAGGTACTAAAATGGGCCCTTTGTCCTGCTCCCTTGAAGTTATTTTGAGAACTGTGTGCAAGGCTGGATGTGCTAGTCTCTGCCATCCTAAGGAATACTGTTGCATTCAGCAAAGCTATAGCCGACGTGGAAGGAATTGCACTGGCAGAGTAATGGCAGTACAGTGTGGCAAGAATAAGGGAAGTTCGGGTATTGAGAGGCATTTATTTGATTTCACGATAGACTAGGAGTCCGCAAACTGTGAGTCACAGGTGGTCTCTGGGGCCATGGTGCAATCCATGGATTTGCAGACCAAGTCCTTCTTCCTCCCCAGCCTCCATTGAATTAAAAGTTTCATTCAGGTGCCCCGTAAAAAATGACAGGCAGGATACCTGAGGTTGCCAGTGGTTCCACTGGGTGAAGACTTCTCACCAGGATCTGGGGGAACGTCTGTTCACCAGAGCGCCCCAAGGGGTGACATGACTCCTCCGTGACCGTTTCAGGCTGGACATAAGGAAGAACTTCTTTACTATTTGAGCCCCCAAGGCCTGGAACAGACTCCCGCAGGAGGTGGTTCAAGCACCTACATTGATCACCTTCAAGAGAAATTTGGATGTTTATCTTGCTGGGATGCTATGACCCCAGCTGACTTCCTGCCCCTGGGGCAGGGGGCTGGACTCTGATCTTCCAAGGTCCTTTCCAGCCCTATGAAATGATGATGCAGGTACCCAATTTCCTACTGGTGGGTATGGCATAAAGATGAGCGGAAAAGACAAATAGGTTTAAATGGATCCTGTTAGTTTAAAAAGGTGTTTCTCTAACATTGTACAATTTATTTCCCTAGAGCATCATCTTGGGTCTTGACCCAGGTCCCACTAACAGCAGTGGACAATCTCCTGTGGCCTCTACTTAGTTTTGCATTGCATAGTATTACAGTTTTACTTTCCGTGCTTGGTTTTCAGCAGGTGAATTTCCTCCCTTTGAAAGAATTTGTTGCACCTCCTTTTAAAACAGGGAAATGTTGCTGTACAATCACAGGGATGCCTGGGGTTGCATCAAAATCTATTTTTAATTCATTCAGTTTTAACAGACTGGACTTCAATGCAGTAAATTATTTTGGCCGCCATTATTTTTATTCCCAAGATACCCTGGTCCATGTTAGATGTTGCATCTTCCTCTGATCCTTGCAGAGAAGGGTGTTTTACATTAGGCCCTTTTTATCAGTCACAGCATGAATTTGAGTTTGTAAATTTTTCTTTACTTTAGGGGACTTTAGAAAAGAAGAAAAAAGTCGCTTGTAATGAAGGTGAAGAGTAAATCCTGTGAATTGTCTACACTTTAGCAAAAAAGCCCCCAAAAACTAATGTAAAGATTAGTAGGATATTCCAGTTATCACTTGGGATTTTGCCCCTCTTCTTTTCCCAGTGATGCCAGCACTTGCAGCACTGTTATATGGAACAAGTATCTTGGCAGGAGATTAGATATTAGGTGATAAATAGGCCTCCTCCATCTTTAGTCTCCGACTAGCCAACCCACCCACGCTTTTTCCTATCTTTTACAACTTGCCATTTGTTTCCTAAAAGCTGGGCAGGAGTCTGGGAGCAGTATAGACTTGATTCTTGGTCTTTGTGCTGTTAGAAGCATGCTCTTCCCAGAAACGGTGCCTTAATAACCAATCCTGTCTTGCTTTTGCAGAAAAAAAAGACACAGTCTTGCGTCAGGTGCGATTGGATCCTTGTGACCTGCAGCCCATCTTTGATGACATGCTTCACATCCTAAATCCTGAGGAGCTCCTTGTGATAGAAGAGATTCCACAGGCAGAGGACAAGCTGGATAGGCTATTTGAGATTGCTGGGGTCAAGAGCCAGGAAGCCAGCCAAACACTCCTGGACTCTGTGTATAGCCACCTTCCCGATCTGTTGTAGACATTGGTCACCACGCACTCTGAATATTGCTAGTACTAGCTTGGCACTTGTTCAAGGTGGTTGACAACATGCAGGCAGGTGTTTGATAGAATTACATGGCCAGTATTTTCTTCAAGGTCTCTTGGGTTTTGGGTGGGGGCAGTTTACAGACATTGCACCTTTCATCCTTAACTTTGTTGCAGAATTAAAATCTTGGCTGCTGCCCCCAGGCCCTTCTGAGTGACCTTTTTCTGTTCTCATTCCGCTCAATCGTTTTATGCACTTTAAAAATGCAGTTAATTAACTAAAGACCACAAATCCAGCATAATGTATGTCTGGAAGCTGGAACTGTTTTAACCCATTTTTGGTTTGATCAAATGTCTTATTTTGAGGTACCTCTCCTCGTCATACATCTTTTATCCCTCATGCCCCCTGCGCCTCAGTGGTGAATGGGAAAGCGTGCAAAGTGAATGTCGCTGTTGGTTGCTTTCTCTCCTGGTCTCTCGCTTTTCTTTTCTTTTCTTCTTCAGTTGACTTTTTTTTAATGTACTGTTGTATAGGTCCTATTCATTGCTCAGATTTTACTAGCACAGGTATTTATTGTATGGTTTTTCACCTGGACAATGCATAGAATGCTTGATTTACTTGTGCTCCTGTAAGCTAAAGCAGAAATATGTTTGAAAGACATGAAAAAGGTTTAATTCCTCCGGCCTTCAGGATTGACGTAACGCAGTCCTTCTGGCCTGCAGCCGAATGTAACGCAAGCAAGGAGCATCTCGCCTTGCCACTTGTACGTGCAGCAGGCCCGTTTCTGAAACGTCTTGATCAGCACTGGTGCTGGACTCTGGAAGGTGAAGGAAAACCCTGGTGGTACCACCCTTCTCGTGATCATAAAACTTAACAAGCTCTGCTTTTTACACTCGTGTCTCTTGGTTTTTTTTTTATACAGACGTGGCCACTAGGTTAGGTTCCAAAGACCTTGCCTGGTCTGAATTGTCTCTTCATTTTTTTTATTTAAAAACTGAAAAAGGCTGCATTGTAAGAATTCTGTCTTATTATATTTGCAACAGTTATGCTCCCATATGAACTGTCTGTAATATGCTCAGTTTGAAAAATTATAATACAAAGGTGGCATCTGCTACCTCCGGGGTGGGGTGGGGAGGGGGAATGACATTGAGAAATTGCCTTCCGGTGTACTAATTTATTAATAAATACTAGGTGTTTGTTACTTGGCATGCTTTGGTGTTAATCTCCTTACTGCTTCACTGCGCTCGTTGGATCCCTTGATATCGCTGATCTCAACCAAATGGGGAGAACCTGTTTTGGGAAGCCCCGGTCTTGATCTGGGATCTTGATGCGAGACTGGTGCTAAGGGGGCTGAGGCTATAGAAAATGTGTGTAGGTGCAAGAGTAGGTCTTGGATGCCAGGGACAACTGCTCTCCATTGGTGCCTGTTGCACACATCCATCGTGGGTATTTCATTTGTGCCGTCACTGTAAGACCAGTGTAGGGCACAGGGGAAGCAGCAAAGGCAGAGAATACACGCTTCTGACCTAGGCTCATATTGCTCTGGGCTCTCCGTTTTCTCACAGTTACTCCCCAGTACGAGATGTTTGTTTAGGTTTTGTATTGGCTTGTGGTTGAGTTTCAGGTTTCGAAGACTGGATAGAGATTTTAAGGCTAGATTGGGCTCTCCTAGGGAGGCCTAGAGGATCAGACGAAGTTGACCTTTCACAGATTAAAATGAATCTGAAACCCATGCACCCCAGGATCCCTGAAGTCTCTGGTTGTGTAGCAGAGCAGGGGTTGCAGAGACCAGTGCTGGTGGGATAAGCCTGTAGGGGAGACGGTGGTCTTGATCTAGGATTAATGCTTCCAGTTACCCATGGCTGAGTTGGCTTCATGGGTTGGTTATTACAATTCCTGTGGCTCTCCCTAGCAGTACTCTTCAGCTGTTTAAAATGTACTAACGTCCCAGTACTCCTGGGTTGCAGCTTCTGCACTCATCTGTCCTTTGCCTCTGAGCTGCTGCTAGAAGCATTTCTGGATGACCTGGTACATGATTGATGTCCATCCGTATACACAACCACAGCTTCCAAATAACAGATCTATAGTTATTCTGCTCATTCTGTGCATGGAAGGACGATGGGGTGAGAGTTTGTGTGTAGTACTGTCCTGCTGCAGACCTAGCAGGAAGGACACGGAGCCAGTCTCATCCAGGTGTTGTGTTTCAGAAGACTTCCACAAAGAATGCCTCGGACAGGCGCAGTAAATACCTGGCTAAAACAGAATTTACAGCCACAAACTGACAAAAGCAGCTGATGCAAGAAACCTAGTCAAAATGTGTGCGTTCTTTCTACGTACAGTGGCATACAGTTCAGAACGCCCGTCCCACTTGCTGTAGGAGTCATTACAGACAAATCACAATTGTCTCCCGCGAACATAGCTGAATCGGATGCTAGCTCTAGTACATGACCAGTGCCGTCTGGAAAGAAGTGGAACAAAAAGCTTTTTTGTCTTTAGGCTGTGGTGACTAACGCAGCTCACAGGTTTGGAATGTGAAGTCCTGGGGAGCTGTTTTAATGGCTGAGGCTATCACAGATGCGTCATAAATGCAACTTAACACATGGATATTATCACCCTATGTGCAGGCATTAGAGCTTTAGGCTAAAGCATCCCCTCTCCTTTTGTCTACGTAGACTCATAAATCTTGAGAACAGGAGAGCAGATGGGCAGGGTTGATTAGTTCACGACCTGCAGGTACAAAGCCAAGCCATAAATTCTGTGTGAATGACGCAACGTGGCAGTAACTCCTACTGTAATTGTATAGAAACAACTGAGTGCAGAAGGCTCTGAAAGCAAAGATCAGGCTATTTAGACCTCAAACGAGATTGGGGAACAGTTGTGGTCACTCTTCCACTTTGCCCCATGTAGCTGAAAGCTCTTGACTAAACCAGAGTAGCAAAACAAAGCCACGGGCAGAATTTCTTCGCGTCTGAGAGACTGCATTGTGGCTCTGCTTGTGTCTACTTTGAGCAAGGCTGCTTTTTGCAGAGAAGAGATGTGCCCATTCAGGTTGTCTCTCTTCCCTTCTACCTTTTGTACCAACTTGCCTTGCCTGTCCAGTCTGTGTTGCATTCGTGGCTGTATAAAGGCCCCATACTCTTGATACTCCTGGTATGCCTAACATCTTTTATACTGTTTCCTGACACTGCTAGTACTTTAGCAGTCCGGCTGCTTGAGCCAGAGAGTTTTGCACATACAAATAGGTTTACCAGAAGGGATTGGAATGGACAATGGTGAACACCGGCCCCAGCAGAAAGGGGATGTGAACTTGGAGAAGCTAATGAACCAGTTGTGAGAGAATAGGATATGGACAATATAAGGGTGTCTACACAGGAAATAAAGGTGGGATTGTAATGGGTAGGCCTGTCTGTGCTGGCATTAATCTAGTTAGTTTACTTAATTGCCATCAAACAGGCATGAAACTCAGTATGAGCTAGTACCTGGTCTTCCAGCTTTGGCTTGTTCAGCCATGCCAGAGTACTGTATGTGTTGCTTTTACCTGAACTAGCTACATGAAAGCTAGTACAAGGATGCTTAACCCAGGCTCTGCTACATGACAGGTCTGAAAATTGTTGTGGCAGGATGTGTAAGAGATATCTCATACATCTTGCTGAGACTTACTGAGTCACTTTGAGGCCACTGAAGAACTATCAGCTGATGCAATGTTGGCTGCTGTCAAGTTTAACTGGGCTTTGACCATGATCCTGTGGATTGGGAATCAGTTCGCAACGGTTGTGGGACAAGGTGCAGGCGCACACAACAACTGAACCATTCATAGATTTCATAGACATTAGGGCTGGAAGGGACCTCGAAGGTCATCAAGTCCAGCCCCCTGCCTCAGGGGCAGGAAGTCAGCTAGGGTCCAAGGATCCCAGCAAGATAAACATCCAAGTGTTTCTTGAATGAGTCCAGAGTAGGTGCCTGCACCACTTCTGGAGGGAGTCTATTCCAGGTCTTGAGGGCTCAGACCATAAAGAAATTTTTTCTTATGTCCAGCCTAAAACAGTCTTGTACGAGTTTATGACCGTTGATCCTTGTTTTTCCTTGGGGCGCTCTGGTGAACAGATGTTCTCCTAGGTCCTCGTGAACACCCCTTGTGTACTTTTATAAGCAGCCACCAGATCACCCCCGAGCCTGTGCCTTTCCAGGCTGAAGAGTACCATGGCTCTCAGCCTTTCTTCATAAGGCCTATTCTCTTGCCCTCTGATCATGCGCACGGCTCTCCTCTGGACTCTCTCAAGCTTCTCGGCATCCTTGAATTGTGGAGCCCAAAACTGGATGCAGTACTCCAGCTGCAGCCTCACCAAGGCCAAGTACAGCAGGAGGATGACATCCTGAGATTTACTTGAGAAGCATCTATAGATGCAAGCCAAGGTTATTTTTGCTTTACCAGCTGTAACATCGCATTGGTGGCTCATGTTTATCTTGTGGTCCATCATGATCCCCAAGTCTCTTTCAGCAGTGGTGCTGGCAAGCGTAGCACTGCCAAGCCTATAAGCATGCTGCAGGTTCCCTCCCCCCGAGGTGGAGTACATTTTATTTATCAGTATTGAACTTCATCAGGTTTGTGTCCGCCCACTTACTAAGTTTATCCAAGTCAGCCTGGATCGCTAGCCTCTCCTCAGGTGTGGATGCTATGCCCCAAAGTTTAGTGTCATTGGCGAACTTAGCCAGTGCACTTCTGACACTAATATCCACGTCACTGAGACAGATGTTAAAGAGATCTGGTCCAAGGACAGAGCCTTGGGGGACGCCACTGGTCATGGAGCGCCATAATGATTCGCTGCCATCAACCACTACTCTTTGGGTCCGAGCCAATTTCCCAGCCATTGGACTGTGGTGTAGCTGAGGCCACCGTTGGCCAATTTTTCCATGAGGAGGTCATGGGATACCAAATTAAAGGCTTCTTTAAAGTCCAGTTATATGACATCAATCTCATCTCCCTTGTCCAAGTGATGTGTCACCTG
This sequence comes from Alligator mississippiensis, assembly GCF_030867095.1. Lineage (NCBI taxonomy): Eukaryota > Metazoa > Chordata > Crocodylia > Alligatoridae > Alligator > Alligator mississippiensis. The sequence goes on along the minus strand of NC_081824.1, from coordinate 13,912,552 downwards.
GTTGTAGAAAGAGATGAGATAGGTCTTGCCTGACCAATCTCATCTGCAACAAACCCATGCTGACTATCCCTCAGGATGTTGCCCTCAGCCAGCTTATCCAGAAGGCTCTCCTTGATAATTTTCTCAAGAACCTTACCAGGGATTGAGGTCAAACTGATTGGCCTGTAATTCCTGGGATCTACTTTCTGCCTTTTCTTGAAGATGGGTACCACATTGGCCTTCTTCTAGTCTTCAGGTACTTCACCTGAGCACTACGAATTTTTTAATATTTTTGCCAACGGTTGACCTATGACACCTGCCAGCTCCTTGAGTACCCTAGGGTGTAGTCTGTTGGGACCATCTGACTTGAAGGTGTCCAGCCTCTCAAAGTGATCTTTTCCTAGATCAACACCGATGCTGAGTAAAAATATGCCCTCACCCTGGCTCTCCTGTGTCTTGCTAGGCAGGGCGGTCCCATTGGACTGATGGAAGACCGACGAGAAGTACCCATTAAGCAGATTGGCCTTTTCCTGGCTGTCGGTTATCAGCTGTCCCATTTGGTTCAGCAAGGGTCCAATGTTACCCTTGCTTTTTTTCCCTGACTCCCTACATATCTGAAGAAGGATTTTTTGTTATCCTTGATATGTGAAGCCAGATAGAGCTTGGTTGCAGCCTTAGCTTTCCTGATCTGCTCCCTGCAGGTATGGACCAGTGCTGAGTACTCCTCGTTGGTGGTAATTCCAGCCTTCCATCCTTCTGAGGTGTAGGAGGTCCTCAAGTTCCCTACTGAGCCCTTTTGCTGCCCTTCCTCTGAGATGGGATGGCCATCTCTTGTGCTGTCAGGATCGCTCCCTTGAGGAGCAACCACTCCTCTTGGACTCCTCTTCCTGTCGAGTCATGGTCCCTTAGGACCTCACCAACAAGCCTCCTGAGCTTGTCAAAGTCAGCTTTCTTGAAGTTGAGGACTTCTGTATTGCTGACTGACTTACCAGCTTTGCGATGGATAGTAAAGGTGATCAGCTCGTGGTCACTATCACCCAGCTTTCCATTGATTCTTAGGTCACTAACTATGTCATTCCCTTTGGCTAGTACCAGGTCGCGCAACGCTTGACCTCTTGCCGGCCCATAGACTTCTTGAGTCGGGTAGAGCTCATCCACGCACATGAGGAAGCTTTGCAACTGATTGGATTTGGAGGAGTGCTCTTCCCATGAGATGTCCGGATAGTTAAAATCTCCCATGACAACCACGCACCGAGAGCATGCAGCCTCAGCTAGTTCCCTGGGGAATTTGTGGTCCAGGTCTTGTTTGTGGTTAGGAGGTCTGTAGTAGACTCCTATCACAATGTCCCCTGTGCCACATTCCCCATGTATTTTGACCCAGAGAGACTCCAGTCGTCCTTCCTGGGTGCCAACATCAATTTGGAGGGACATGTAGCAGTTCTCGACATAGAGAGCTACACCCCCACCCCTTTTATCTGCACAATCTTGCCTGTACAGGGGATAGCCATCTATACCTGTGGCCCAGTTATAGGTGGAGTCCCACCAGGTCTCTGTTATCCCTATGAGGTTGTAGTCATTCTTGTTTAGCAGGAGGACCAGTTCCTCCTGTTTGTTCCCCAAGCTCCTGGCATTGGTGTACAGGCAGGCAAGTATCCCATTGGGGGCCCCGCCTTCCCTACGGATCGTTCCGGGGCTAGGGCAGGGGTGGGTTCCCTTAAGTGCCTTAGCCTGCTGGATTTACAAGGGTTGCCCAGTGGGCTTGCAGTGGCGATAATCCTCACAACCCCCGGCAGGCTTAGTTTAAAGCCCGGTGGAGCAGGTCAGCCAGTCTGGCTGAGAAGAGCCTCCTCCCCAGCGGAGTGAGGTGGAGGCCGTCTCCCCCAGCAGACCACTCTCTCTCTCACCAAAGAGTGGACTATGATTATGGAAACCGAAGCCTTCGCAATGACACCAGTGCTTCAGTCTTTGGTTGACTACCTCAACCCATCTCTCCCTCCTCAGCCCATGACCCACAACCGGGAGGAGCAAGGAAAAGGCCACCTGCGCCCCTAAGCTCTGCTCCCAGAGCCCTGTAATCTCATGACCCAGCTGGGATTGCTCCGAGCCGTATCATTTGTGCCCACATGGATAAAGGAGCATAGGGTAGTGGTCGGAAGGCCGGATAATCTTTGGGATCCTCTCTGCTATGTCCCGGATGCGGTCCCCTGGGAAGTAGCAGACCTCCTGGGCTAGGGGGTCGGGGCAGCAGATTGCCCCCTCAGGAGGGTCTCCCATGACAACTGCTCTGCGTTTCATCTTAGGGAGAGTAGGGGGTGGTGATCCTCCCTTGTCTGCAGGAGCTGGCATCTCTGCAGGCTCTCCTGGGGCTGCAAGAGGTTTGTACCTGTTGCAAAGCTCCAGAAGGGAGGGGACCTTGGCTACCTTAGTGCCCTTGACCACCTTGGTCCACCCCCCTGGCAGGACAGTATGGAAGATGCCCAAGTCCTCCCATTCCTAAATGTCCTAAATGCTCCCAGGGCTTGTGGGAGCATAATGAGAGGCTGTGGTCAAGTAGGGAGTGAGGGAGGACACAACTGGCTGTTAGAAAGATTTTATTGACCAAGCAGTGCCAGAGAGCTCATTGATAAAAAAAGTGCAGACAAAAGGGAGAAAAAGGGGGGGCCAGTAGAGTTCTGGCTGTGTACCAGAGCAGCCTGTTCAGAGAGGGTGGGGGATGGAGCAATGCAGTGTGGGATGCCTGGAGGACCAATCAGACCTGTGTCACAGAACTCTTGGTGCCCATAAGTAGCACTGAAACAGGTCAAAATAGTACTTGATTTCCAGGTACACTTTTGAACTGTTCCAGATGGCTTAAAATCAGTTTAACAGGCTTGTACCATCCTAAGGCGTTGCATGTGTCCACGCCCGGAGATACGAAAGCTCTGCATCCAATCCCTAGGCTCATCTAGTTCTCTAAAACAAAACCCTTTTAGAGGCCATGCTCCAAGTAATCAAGTTATTTCTTCTGTTTCAGTGTTGAGCGCTGGGCTTCTTTACTTCCAGAGCTTTTGACATCTGAGACACAAATCAATTTAAAAAGTAATTCACTTACTTAGGATAGGGAATTGCCTGCCTAATAAATCCAGGCTCTGCAGGTTTCCATCTGTTTCCACATCAGCTTCATTTCTAACTTGGTTATTCCGTTGCCTTCCTATCATTTTCCATGAGTCTTGCTCCTTCTCCCAGATAAATGTCAGCGGTGTTGACTCTATCTGTTGGGTGGTGGAAAAGCTATTCCTTCACTTGCTCTCTGGTTCTGTCTGCTGGTCTTACTTATTTGGGTATCAGAAGCATTGGTATAAAGCACTTTGCACCTACTGAGCTTTTTATCAGAGACCCTCTCCATGTGACTGTCCTTAAAAATCTACTTTTAACTACTTTAGGCCAAGCTAAAAAGTGAGCAGCCTGTCAGCAAGACCCCAGCTTGTATTATAAAAGTTTTGTATTATGGTCCAGGCAGGAGACGCCCTTTCTGCCAATGCACACTGAATGCTGGAGTGACACCTTGGTCAGGTCACTGTAACACCCTGCACTCCGCTCGGTGAGCAAGGCTGCTGCTGAGTAGTTAAACTGATCGTGTAGCTTCATGCTTGGTGAGCATTGTTAAGTTTGGGAGTTTTGCTTGATTGAGCTGGTTTTCCAAGTGGGGTTTTTTGCAATAGCTTCCCAAAGGAGAATGACGTGCCTTACACTCTGTCCCTGTTGCCACATCTACCTCAGCCAAACAATGTCTTTGTTTTTCTGGGATTTGGCATCAGGGAAGTTCTTCCAGAGTGCCAAAGTGATGTCAGGTTCCATTTTTAAAGGTGACTTGGGAGCCTAATTCTCACTGGAAATCTTACCGGTGCCTTGAACACATTACCTTCAGGCTAGCTTTGCATCATCCAATTACAAATGAATTGCAACAGCCTTGGGTTGTATTCTGAGTCTCAGGAGGAGAACGCACGCAGACAGTATTTGTGTGAGAAATCTGGAGAGATGAGTAACGCTGAGGTTGCAATGCCACAGATCTCTGCAAGAGTGCTGGCTGCTATTAAAGGATAGGATACTCCCATGTACCTCCTCAATACAAACCACATCAGCTGCTGGAACCAATTCAATTTAGATGTGGTTGTTCTTAATTCAATTCTGTGCAATGTAATGGAAGCCACTGGACTATGTCCGCTGCTGCTCACAGATGTGGTAATAACCATAATAATCAACCTATTTTAGTGCTTATGGTAAGGCATTGTCTTACAAGTCAGTGTCAGCAGTGTGAATATTCTCCATTTCCCCCTCCACAAGCTGCTTCTCTGTTTCTTTCTAGTATCACTGCCTTTGTAGAGACTCTCCAGTCGCACCTGCACTGGAAGGAAGAAAGGATGCATCATCTGACACGGGGTGGTCAACCCCCTGCCCGTGGGCCAGTTCTGACCCGTCCGGCTCCCTGCAGGTCTGGAAGTTCAGCAGTGGAAAAACGGGCAATTAACACTGGCATCAACCCATGTCCCCCTCACCCACCACCTAATTTATAAGCCCCCTATGACCGGATTGTGTCCCAGCTGAACCAGGACTGCATAGCTGGATTAGGCCCACGAACCAGATCTGGCCTTTGGGGCAAAAAGGTTGGGCACTGCTGATCTATTCGTTTCAGAAAACCAAACTGTGCCCTGCTGAACGTGGAAGGGCAAGGTAGGTAGAGAAGGTCTGTCTTACTGTGACGCTAATTACTAATGAGGCAAAGTCCCTGAACAGTTCGCCTCACAATTTAAGATGCACAGCAATGAAGGCTATTTGTCTTGGTACTTTACTCAGGTTTTCCACTTGCTTGCTAATTACTGCTGCCATTAATGGCATAACAAGGGTGTCTCTGGGACAACTGATGTGTCAGGGGAAGCTTTTCAGGTCAGTTGGGCATTGGAAGAGGTAGGATGCCTTGATTGCCTACGGTTTTGTAGAGTGGTTCTTCTTTGGTAAGTGACTTTTTAGACACTGTTGAGTTCTGTGTTTGTGCCTCAGTGGTTTCCAAAGCAAATTTATTTAATTTACTGGCAAAAAGAATCTATTTTTTCTCATTGTCAGACCTTCAAAGCCAGTCTGAAAGACGAGCACATTGTGCATGGGTTTGGCATCTTCCCTTCAGAGGGACAAAAGATTGAGAGTTGGTGCTCTTTTTGAGAAACCACTTTGCTTTTCCACGTGTATTGTCCCGTGCAGCTTACTTGTTCGTAATAGCCTCTGCCTTTTTTCCTAGTCCAAAAAAAGAAAAGAAAATGACAGCAGAAGTAGATTCTTTGAGACATTGGCCATCAGCCTCTTGACATGTATGAATATTGTTGCACCCTCAGATCTAAAAAATTCCAGTGCATCTTGTTGCCAGCAGAAAAAAAAAACCCTGACCCACTCTTCTCTAAAATTACTTACGTGGAAAGTAGCCTGGAATAGAGCAGAGGAGCTCTATTGATCTTATGAGAAAATTTCAGAGTAACTGAGACATGGCTTTTAATGCAGCATCTGCTCTCTGGACAGTCTGCAGCACGCAAATGTACGGCTTCGCCCTGTAGAGTCAAAACCTTGGAATATCAACGATGGCTGAAACATGCTCGTGGTGCAATGCGGAAAGGAAGTCCCAAATCTTAACTGTTCCGGAGTTGGTGAGGTTAATGCAGGAGCGGGGAACAATCTGTCCCTTTGTGGTGGGGAAGCAGAGATGCAGAGTGTCTGTTGGACAAGGAGGACAACAGGGAGCTGCATAATCATGGATGTCCTTGAGTACCAGCTGTAAAAGGCAGCTGATTCTCCTGGAGGCAGTGGGATCGAGTCGCATGACTCCTTTGTCTGTCTCCCCTATAAAGGCGAATATCTGCACGCTTTATGATAGCATTGAAAATGTACTTCTTTTTTTGGAAATAACTCTGAAACTGTAAAGCATAGGACAAAGGAAGTGGCTTAATGAAGCTGTGGCAGGCATGAATGAAGCTGTGGCCTTGGTTTGTCTTGGTTCTGGGTGTGATGGTTCAAAAGCCCCTTCTTTAACTTAATAGATGGGCAACACACTGCCCATTAGGCAGCACTGGTGGCAGGTTGCTAATAACCAGAGGACTGCAGGTCACCGCTCTGCAATGCAATGGGCTGTGCCTGTTCTCATCCTGAACAGAGAAGTGCAAGGCCAAGAGAGAACCATCTCTGCACAGTGCTTCATCCAGGGAAGTGCGCACAGCTGCTAGGAAGCTGGAGCCCTGTGTGTACTGGTAGGTAAGGGCGTCTCTGGGGCACAGTGTTGGCCTCTTGGACCCCACTTGGAGGCACTAGCTAGTGGGACAATGCAAATGAGATATTCAGAAAGTGACGGGGGGACGACACGCATGCTTAAGGGGGAAAGTGCAGGCAACAGAGCGATATAATAGGTCTAGGTGGCAGACTTGAAGCAGGGGCTTAGGCATGATGGCATCATAAAATGACCTTCAGCCCTAATCTGTAAATCTGCAGGAAGATAACAGCTGTAACACGTTTGAAGATTTAAACCCCATGTGCCAAGCTTGGCTTGGACCAGTATAGCATTAGAAGGGCTGTGATTCATGTATTTAATAGCACTGTAGTTCTTTGTAACCGGTTTCATAATAATTAACAGATCCCCAGAGCTTTAAGTGTTGGTTGCTGGCCTTTCATTCAGGCATTGGCAACAAAGCCGGTGTTAAGCAATGACAGATTTCTGTTTTGATGTCTTAAAGGCAAGTTGCATTGAGCAAATGAAACTGCAATGAAGCCGGGGTGACTCCAAAAATGAGACGCACAGGTGTCTTTACTGACAACCCTGTTGGGGCGGTTTTGCACAGAAATGAGCTTCTGTTAATTTTTAAGAATGATTTTTTCCCCTAATAAAGTTGTTTACTGAAGGCAACACAGCACATGCCAGATGCTGAACACCGTGCTACAAAGCGGGGGTTTTTTGTTGGTTTTTTTTAAATTTCTGACTTGGCCAATGCCTGCTGGAACTCTCAGATGTGAATTTCCATAGCATAATAGGCCTCTGGAGGTCATCTAATCCATCTCTCTGCTCAAGGCAAGATCAGTCCTGTCTAAAATATTTCCTCTGAGTGTTTGTCTAATCTGCTCTTAGAAACTTCCAAGAATAGAGATCCCACAAGTCCTCTAGGTCATCATCATCATCAGTTCTGTTGCTTAAGCACCCTCATAGTGAGAATTGCTTCCTCATATCCACCCTCATTTCCCTTGCTGCATTTTATACTTGTTTGTTTTATTCTGTCCCCTGCAATCTGTCACCCTTCTCTTTATAATTGTCCTTCTTGCACTTGAAGGCTGTCATCAAATCCCCTCTGAGTCTTTACTTCTCCAGAGAGGTTAAAGCTTGAATAGCCTCTTGCTGCCTGATGCATTTGGTAGAGAAGGAAAAAGCCAGGCTATAACTTCACTGTTGCTAGGCGGTTCTTTTCTGAGTCCCCAAGGTCTGATCTCCAGGACTGCTGAGCCAGGGCACCTACATCTGACCTCATTTGCAGTTGTGCAGACTCAACATCTCTGGGTTTCTAGACTTCCCTCTCACATGGTCCAGGGGCTCTGATGTGCCATCGCCTCTCTCTAGGATGCCCTCGTCAGAAACAGTCTGCAAAAAATGCAGACCCTTGGATGCCAAAGGTTTTATACAAGAGATGAAACCCAGCTGGAAAGGAGCAGACCAGGCTGATGGATGTTATGGAAACGTGTTCTTAAAAGCAAACACAATCGAGAAGGGGGAGCAGGAGAGCACAGATGCACACTAATTTCCCAGGAAAGAAGAAGCATGATTCAGAGTCAGAACACAGGACAGGAAGCGAAAGGGCAAATGAGTGGTCGTTCCTGAAACAGAGGGCACGCTTTCTATACAGGTGAAGACCAGCAGTCACATTTTTTAAGTCTAACCCTACCTGTATGGACATAGAGTGGGGGTGGGCAAAATATGGCCCATGGGCCATATCCAACCCACCAAGGGATTTTATCCAGCCTGTGGCAGGTCCCTTGACCCTGCCCAACCCAGGTGTGGAAAGCAGCCCAGGTCATGGTGCATGTGGCCAGTGCCATCACCCCCGGTGCGTGGTGTGGTGGGGTGGCACGATGGCCAGACTCTGCCTGGCTGCTGCAGCCAGTCTGCCCTGTACTCACCACTGGGAGCGCTGGACAGAGAGGCTAGGCGAGGTCCTCCCGGAGACTGGCTGGGACCCCCGCGGGCAGGGCATGATCAGCTGGGCAGATGGGATGGGGCCGCGGGCAGGTGGGGAACAGCATCTGGGAGCGGGACAGACAGGCAGGGGCTCGGCTGGGGTTGGGATTGCAGGACGGTGGCAGCACAGAGCCGGGATCCAGCGCAGAGCTGTGATGTGCTCCCTGCATTTCCCTACCATGGGCGCTGGTTCTGCGTGCAGGGGCATGAGGGAAGCAGATCACGGATAGCAGCTCTGGCCCGGGCCCAGCCCCATGTTGTCACCACCCTGCAATCTCAGCCCTAGTGCCAGCCTCAGCCACCCATCCTGCTCCCAGATGGCCCTTCCCACTTCCCTGTGGCCCCATCCCATCCTCCCAGCTCAACACACTGCCTGTGGCGGTCCCAGGCTGATAGCCATGGAGACCCCATCTGCCCACCTGCCTACTTCATCCAACATCCCCAGTGGTGGCCCAGGGGCAGATAGGGCCAATTGCTATTCCCCCCACCCCTCCATCATGTCAAGCCATATCAGCACCACCCTTCTTCCCAGCCCGCAACAGCTCACTTCTGAAGGAGCCCTCCACCCCAAATAATTGCTCACCCCTGAGATAGAGAGATGTATCTATGGATAACTGAATATCTGCGGAGAGAATGCTGTGTCATTAAGTCCCCAGCAAATTTACATGCTAGGCTGGGTGGCCCACTCCAAGATCTTACCATCTAAACAAAGAAGACGAGATACAAGGGGAAACTGAGGCATAGGTCCAAGGTCACACAGCAGATCAGAGAATGAGCTGGAAAGATTTTAGCATAGAATCACGTGTCATAAAGCCAGGCCAGTGCCCTTCCCACTAGACCACTGCCTCTAGGACAATGGATTTACGAAGACTATAGCATGGAATTAAAGGGGCAGGAAAGAGGAAGTCTTTTATTGTGGTGTCAGCTACCCCACATAACTGCCCCAGTGCCTATGCTTACCCTCAAGCAGGTGGAAGCTAAGCTAAGATAGCTTAGCCTTGAATCAAAGATGGGCCACTTATGATTTAGCTTCTACTTTCCATAGTATAAGACAGGGTGGGAAAAATGCAGCCTGGGGGCTAGATGTGGCCTGCCAGGCCATTCTATCTGGCCCGCGGGGCCCCTAAAAAATTTAGAAAAGTAATATTTATCTGCCCCTGGCTGCCTGTCATGTGGACCTCGATGGCTTACCATAATTCAGTAAGTGGCCCTCCACCCTAAATAACTGCCCACCCCTGGTCACTGAAAGAGCATGCTGACACCTCCTTTTGTCCCACAGTAAATGTGTTCTTTTTCCCCTACTCAGGGTTAGTTAAGAGTCTCTTTAGAAAGCCTGAACTTTTAAGTCTCTAATTCAGTGCAGCTTTGTACCATCACTTGAGTCTGACTTTTGTGTATTTGCCTTAAGTAAAATTGAAGGTAAATGATTAAAAACAGACCTCCTTTGAGCCAATAAACAGACTTAACAGAGCAAATGAAATCTTGGCCTGGTGCAACCAGAAGGAATGTGGCAGTATGTGGGAGGACTGTCTCAGCAGAGTTTCCTGCAGCTGAGTCACAGAGAGGTGAAGACTATAGGCTCTCTCGGGAAACAAGGACCATGACCACTGAACAGGGGACTCTTCTGCATTCTCCATGAAACCATAACAGCTCTGCTGTCTCCAACGCATGCCCCAAGACTTAATTGGTATTGTCTTGTGAAAAGCTCATTCGACCTTGAAGTCCTTTTCAAGTTGACACCCAGCTGAGTGACAAAGCTGAGATCTGGGTCTGAATATTATCAGAGCTCAGGTAGAGCTCGTTTGGGAGCTGGAATCTGTTTCTAGATTCAAGATGGTGAATGCTGTGTGTTACCTCCTGTAATAAGATGCAGATTCTCCGCTGTCCTAATACACTTTTGGTTAACAAACCTTTGGTTATGCTCTAAGCGTATTAGACAGATGCATGCATGAAATAAGTGAAAACACGCCTGTGAGTGGACAAACGTCTTCTATAGTCCTGCAAAAAACTAGAACTCTTGGTTCCAAAATGATACCTTTTATTAGACCCACTGGAAAATGGCAAGAAAATTGTCCTTTTCTGCAAGCTTTCAGAATCAAAGTCCCTTCGTCAGGCTCTGGGAAAAGTGTAGATGGTACAAGATGGTAAAAAGTCCCCATAGGTAAGAAATAAACTTCATTTTTGCGCAGAGGGAGCTGAAGATGGAAAGCTGTCCCTCTGGGTCCATGAGCGTGTCTTTGTGAGCTGTGCTGAGTAGCAATTTGATGTGTTGATCAGGTAGAAATCCTTCCCTGGAGGTGTCAGGCGGCAGACAGGGTGGTAAAAAAACTTCCTTGTTGTTCTGCAATGAAATTTAAAATCCCAAATCAACTAAAATTCGGCATCTTCCATGTTTCAGGGGTGTACTTGGTAGCTGTGTTGGTCTGAGTCAAAAAGACCTGTAGCCCTGGACAGTTCCATAGTATGCCCTAGAGTCTTGTAATCCCAGAAGCCAGTGTGAAAATAACACGTTAACATGACAATCACCGAGCAGCAGCTGATGTCCCATAGAGGCCGTTGTTTTACATACTCGTCCCGTTATGTTTCCTCCAGGGTCCACCTTCCTCATTCTGTGTTAATCAGGAGAACTATACAAAGAAGTGAGAGGGGAGGGAAATGCGGTGTCTATTTGTCTTCCACAGTCATAAATCTTTGTGATATCAGCATAACCCCACCACCATAAATTGCAGTGCCATGTACCAGGTTACAAGTGCAAGCAGGGCTGAGAAATTCTTTACCAGACCGCTGTTTCCACACGGCATTAGCAAGAAAAGAAATAGGGAGAGAACGAGAGAGAAGCACGGTAGCTTCTCCACAGGGACAGTCTGAAAGAGACTACCCTGACTTTATTTTCAGCAAAGATCCTCTGGCTAACTAGCAGCATTAAAATCCCACTAAACAGTTAGCTATGTTAGTCTGAAGTCAGGCAGAAGGGTAGGTAGGGTAGTACCTTAGAGACTAAATGGTGCAGACAGACATGAGCTCTCGCAGGTGCAACCTACTGGCTGTGTCTCCATGTGCACTTCAATTCTCAGTAGCTTATTTTACTGTGCATTAAAACATCATATAAAAAAACCGCGCAATTATGCTAATGCACAGGAAAATAGGCTATTGTGCATTTAAGCATCCCTTAAAAATGTGCGCTTTGGGTACTGCGCATTAGGGCAGCCTGATGCGCATTCATTTAGTACCTCACATTGGAGGGAACCTGTACATGAGCGTGGAGTCTTCTCCAACACGCTGAAATTCCAGTGTGTCAGAGCAAACTCGATTAATCGAGGGTGCTCCAAACATAGCGGCAGGGGCACTTGAACTAAAGCTCATCGAACAAGCTTTAGTTCAAGTGCTCCCACCACCATTTTTAAGATGCTGATACATGAGATGCCATGGTGCTTTAGTTAGAGCAGGTCCTCGAGCCACTCTAATTAAAGTGTCGCTCCCCTCCCCACCCCAAAGCATATTTTCAAAAGTGCCCAGAGGTACTAAATTTAATGCACATTAGGAAAAGTGCATTAATGCATGTGTAGACATGCCCACTGTGTCAGATACTGTGATATGTTAGCCTCTAGCAAGTAGGTTGCTGCCTATGAAAGCTCACATTTCTGAACCAGTTAGTCTTTAAGGTGCCATCCCTAGGTGGCATAACTAGGGCAGGGTGAGAGGGGCACCAGCCCCAGGTGCCAACTTAAACGGGGTGCCAGTACAGCCCCTTCCATCCAAAGGATTCTTTCCTGAAGTGGGCACTGAGCCAGGTAGATGCGCTCCATGACTCCTTCCAGAGGCTTTGCCAAGGGAGGTACAGCCCTGCCCCAAGGGGCACGGGGGTGAATGGGGCACCAGGAGCAGCCCCTAGGAGCCCACGCTGCTGCCTGAGCTTGTGGCCTAACCTCATGTTGCTAAGAGATGAGCAGTATTAATACCAGCTGCTGCTCAATTGAGGAGATCCCTGGCAGATAAGACTCCTCTCTGTCTCTCCCACCTCTCACCTCCACCGCTGTGCTCCAGTGGTCAGTACAATTCCCCTCGGCCCCAGGCACCAAAACAGCTTGTTATGCCTCTGTGCTGCCCTGTCCTACCTTCTGCCTAAAACTCGTTAGTCATTAGATGGTCTTGTGTTCAAAGCTCTGGACTGCAAATCAACCAATGTCTCTCTGCCTCAGTTTCCCATATGTAAGCCATGGCTAATTGCTTTCTTCCCCTCCTTGTGTTTCTTGTTCTAGCTATATTGTAAACTCTTCAGGGCTGGCGTCTTTCTTTCACTCTGTGTTTATACAATGCTTTGCACCTTGGGGCTTTGATCTCACTTGGGGTATCTAGGTACTAATTCTAATTAGTTATAATTACCACTTTTCCGAGATACTAACACCTAGCCATGGGGAAGCCCCAAAGTCATGCTCTGAGCAAGCAAATCTCCTGCTCCCTCCTGACTTTGTGCTCTGCCTTTGTTTTTTTTATTTGAATTGCTGCCTGCTTTGCATCGTGCGGGCTCAGGCCCTCAGTGCATTCAAACTGCCTTGCATCCTGGCTTTTATCTGCCACTATTTTGCAAGGGGACTACGGTCGGTTCTGTGCTTGTTTCATGTTCACACAGGGAAGAAATTCAGCTATCCAGGCAGGGTGAAAACTGGGATGACCTCACAGCTGCATCCAGGCAGCATTAATTGGGACTAACCACCAAGGAATGCTCCCCCAGGCCTGGTAAAGTCCCCTGGCTTCAGATAAACACAGCTCTTACTCAACTCCTCTTGGATTTCCTTCCACGCTCCAGCTGGCAGCTGCTCTCCTTCAAATCACCTTCCAACCTCAGCCCCCTCTTGCTCTCTATTTGGCCTCTGGGCTCTCAGCTATCTCCCAGTATTCCCATTAGCAAGCAGCTGGGAATGGATTGGCATGAGCCGTAGGCAGTGGAGCAAATGTCAAACAGTGCCTCCTCGGGGTCTTAGATGTGAAAAAATCAGAGAACTGCGACCCTCATGTAAACCAGTACAGGCCTTTCCCTCCTTTAATGGCTGATCCACACAGAGGTTAAAAAGTCTAGAACTGCTTCTACCTAGGGCATTGAGGGCACATCTACATGACACGCTTCCCTGGCTGGGCAGCAGTGCCCTCAAGCACACTGCACTGTGCCAAGTATAGCCACACGCATGTGGTGTTGCAGGTAGGCTAACTACCACAGCTGACTGACAGTCCCAGTTAGCCTGCCCCATGCTTCTTAGCCCACCAGCAGTACCACACCAATGTGGCCAACCAGTTCAAGAGACAGCTAATGCAGCCATGCGGCGTATCTGAAGGCATTGCTGCCAGTTGTGGAAGATATGCTCTTGGGACGTGGCTTTACTCTTTAGCTTTTATTTCAGGAGGTCCCAGGGGTGTTGACTCAAGCTAGGTTGGTTGTATAGTCATGACAGTAAATGCCAAGTTATAACATTCTTTTAACAGATCAGAGCATCAGGTCCATGGCATTATTAAAAAAAAGGACATTGCATATTCACTGGGTGTCCATAGCTGTCCCCCTGCCCGCTCTGTGGCTCCTGTCCCACTTGTTCAGTTGTTATCCTTTCCCGATGTCAGGTGAATGAATTGCTCATTCACCACTTTCACTGGAGGACCTGGTTTGTGGTTTCCCCAGCAAAAGTTTGACAATGGACTTCACACCTGAACTTCAAACCCTGTAGTATGCCAGTTTGAGAGCTATCGTGAATAAACCTAGATTTGATTTTAGTCATTTCCCTCAGGATGTGGTGTTGTGATGTGATGTAGAGGCTTCTAGGGAACTGTTGACTAAGGGGTTTTGTTCGAATACAATAAGTCATGGCAGTGGTTTCCCAGCTAACGTACTCCAGAGTCGCCAATAGCCCAGTAATTAAAATACTGTCCCGGGACATGGGATATTCAAGACTGAGTCCTTGCTGTATATGATTCTCATTCTCATTCAAAGGATACTGAATTATTTCTATGAAGAAAGACTGGCTTAATGGTGAGGACATTCACCTGGGCTGATGGTGGCGGGGTGTGCTTCCAGCAGAACTTAGTGCAGACTAAGCCCCAGTTTTTATCCTCTGCAAAGTAAAGTGGGGTCTTGGACCTGTGTCTGACCCATTCCTAGTCAGTAGACGAACCACCAGGCTGGTGGTCTGTCGTATTTATTTTCATGGAAAATATTGAAAAGTCTCAGCTTGTCCTTGGATGAAGAACAAAGGAAAATTCGAGAAACCACAAAACACGTCCCAAGATGGAATTCTTTTCTGCTGCCCAGTGCCGTTCTTTTTTGCTCTGGACAAAGAGTAGCGTTTACTGGGCGGATGAGGGAGGAGTTAGATACAGGCAAGCATCTTGACGGTTCACATGGGACACCAGAGCTCATCTCCTTTGGGGCGTAAGGTAGGTTTTAACTTCAGCCTCCAGGCTTGATAGACCAGTATGTTAAGAAGAGGGATTGGCCACCTGTCCTGCCCTTGTCATACCCACTTAAAATATGTGGGTAGCAAAACATTCCCCCTCTGAAGGCCTGCACTGTTACATTCATGTGACTGTGACTCATCTAGTCTTGCCGGTAAACACACCCATGCTATCAGCCTCCTGGGTTGAGTAACTGGAAACAGATTTTGAATAAGCAGAAGCCATATGCTGCAGGAAACAACACTGCCCTCATGCCTGAGAGATTATGATCTAATGGGTAGTTTGCTTCTTTAATTTGTCTAATCTTTAAAACCATGGGTTTCACCCTCCACACAGCCGTGGGCTAACCTGGGTAATGCTTTCAGCCTGGGATGTTGCTACATACTTGCTAATTATTAATTCTCACTTTCATTAAGCAGGTGAAAAGATTGAGAATCAGCTGCACAAATGATGCTGTTGAGCACTTGGAAGCACACGAAATGGGATGCTTTAAAAACGTGCACCGTCTCTCTCCTTCCCCAGTTCCTGCCTTGCAACAGTGTGCTCTGCAGTGGCAGAGAGCTCTGCAAGTTGCAAACAACTAAATAGGGATCCTCCTTACTGCAGGAGATTTACTGGTGCAGCTGCCACAGGCACTTGTTAAACGTGTTTGGGACATCCTCAGCAGTGAGTCGGTGCTTGGCTCTTTGGCTGTAGGGCTTCTCAAACCCACAGTAAAAGACTAACTAGATGTTTTCATTCTTATTATTCTAAATACAGTTATTTAAACTGTGCCTGGAACATGGAGCAAGCCAAAAACATCAAGGGCTGATTTTTAATCCCCTTTCTCTACCTGTGAGGTTGCAGTACAGGTCATTCCAGAAACAATCTGCAGCCCTCATTCTGCATCCTACTCCCTGCAGCTGGAGCCCAGCCCCCTGCCCTGAGCCACTGACTTGGGACGGGGGAGAATAGAGGGTCTGCTCAAATGGAGCTGGTTACAGGATGGGTGCCTTCATAACTAACAACTCTGTAGACGAATGCGTTCAGGCAGCTACATGGAGGTGCAAGACGGCAGGTTCCAACAGAGGTGAAGACTAAATATTAGGGTGCGTACAGAAGTGCTCCATGCACATTTTACAATACTGTCATTTAGAGCACTTTTTATAGCTCTATAAAATGACAGCACTTTTAAACATGACAGAAGTGCGGTGTTTTTGTGGGCGGGGGTCTGAGCCTCCCTGCACTTTCGAGGCTGGGAGGCAGGGGTTCTCTGCAGCCGCCTGGGGCTGCAGGAGATGGTGCACAGCAGCAGGCCAGTGGACATGGCAGAGCTGGGATGAGAGGCTGTCACTCAGCCTCTCATCCAACCCCTTCCATCCCCCACCCATCCCTCCCACTTTTCCGGCACTAGGAGCAGGCACTGCTTCTGCCACAGGCTGGGCAGCAGCTCTCACCCAGGATGACAGCCCGGCTCCAAATATCTGGTCCTCAGCCATGCAGGGCCCTAGGGAAGGGTGTGTGTGTGTGTGTGTGTGTCCCACCCACAGCATGTCCCCCAGGTGCTGGGAGTAGACACTGCATCTGCCACAAGGCCAGACAGCAGCTCTCACCCAGCCCTGCTCCAAGCCTCTGGTCCCCAGCCATACAAGGTCCCATGGGATACTGGCATGATCACCAGAAATTTGACCAGCATACAGAAGTTATTTAAAATGTTATAGATTCCTAAAGTGTTGTAAAATACAGCGCTTCAAATTTCATACCTCATTTAACAAGGGTCAATTTAAAGCACCGTACCTATAAAGTACTGTAAAGCCATGCACTTCTGTCAAGTCACGGCAATGAAGCACTTGAAATGGCGAAAAAAGCAACTTCCGTACACACCCTTATAGAGATCACATGGACCTCGGCTTTTAATTTGTTTGCAGGCAGGGAGATCATGTCAATCATTCTGTGGCTTAGGTTTTTTTTGTGGGAGAGGGAAGCGGGAAGTTGACTGATAGATTTGATGGGCAAGCAAAGAAATGAAACTCCTCTTTGGGAGTGATTTTGACAATGCCAGCACCCTTCAGCTCCAAATGATCCTAATAATACAGCCAGGGCTGGATTAACACATGGGCAAGCTAGGCACATGCTGCCATGGCTGCTTCCTAGCACCAGCTCCAAGCCCTACTCCCCACAGGCGGCAGCAACAGGGTGGGGCGGGGTGTCTCGACTGGCCCTGGGCCCACAAGTTTGTTGCCAAGGGCCCACTAACGAGAATATAGCAATCTACTGTTCTAATGGTTCCTTCTGGCCCTTAGATCTCCGGTAAGGCCCGTAGATTTGTGAAGCAGGAAGCCCACTGGAGTATTCAACACAAACAAATGATACTCTTGGACTGATACTCTTCACTGTCTTCATCAGTGACTTGGACGAGGGACTGAAGTGCACTCTGTCCAAATCTGCGGACAATACAAAACTGTGGGGAGAAGTCGACACACTGGAGGGCAGGGAACAACTACAAGCACATCTGGACAGGTTGGACAAATGGGCAGAAAGCAATAGAATGCAGTTCAACAAGGAGAAATGCCAAGTGCTGCACCTAGGGAGGAAAAATGTCCAGCACACCTACAGCCTAGGAAATGACCTGCTCGGCAGTACGGAAGCAGAAAGGGATCTCAGAGTCCTAGTGGACTCCAAGATGAACATGAGTCACCAGCGTGATGAATTCATCAGAAAAGCTAACTGCACTTTATAGTGCATCAGCAGATGCATAACAAACAGCCAAGGAGGAGATACTTCCTCTTTATCAGGCACTGGTCAGACCGCAGTTGGAGTACTGCGTCCAGTTTTGGGTGCCACACTTCAAAAGGGATGTGGATAACCTGGAGAGGGTCCAGAGAAGGGCCACTCGTATGGTTAAGTGCAAGCCACGCCCTACAAGGAGAGACTAGGGCACCTGGACCTCTTCAGCCTCTGCAAGAGAAGGTTGAGAGGCGACCTTATGGCTGCCTATAAATTCATCATGGGGGCACAGAAGGGAATTGGTGAGGCTCTACTCACCAAGGCGCCCCTGAGAGTTACAAGAAATAATGGCCACAAGCTAGCAGAGAGCAGATTTAGATTGGACATTAGAAAGAACTTCTTCATAGTTAGAGTGGCCAAAATCTGGAACGGGCTCCCAAGGGAGGTGGTGCTCTCCCCTACCCTGGGGGTCTTCAAGAGGAGGTTAGATGAGTATCTAGCTGGGGTCATCTAGACCCAGCACTCTTTCCTGCCTATGCAGGGGGTCGGACTTAATGGTCTATTGAGGTCCCTTTCGACCCTAACATCTATGAATCTATGAATCTATATCAGGAGGCATTACTTTACAGTTAGGGCTGCCAGGCTCTGGAATGGGCTCCCAAGGGAGGTGGTGCTCTTCCCCACCTTGGGGGTCTTCAAAAGAAGGTTGGATAGATATCTGGCTGGGATATTATGATACCAGCACTCATTCCTGCCCAGGGCAGGGTGTCAGACTTGATGATCTGTTCAGGTCCCTTCTGACCCTAGAAACTATGAAACTATGAATAAATGGGGGATAACTTGTATAGGGAGGAGGAATAAATACAATTGAGCTGTCACAGCTGCCAGCATGTTTCATCAGGCTGCTTTCCCGGGGCCTCCCGCGCTGCTTGGAGCAGAGAGTCTCATCCACCCAAGTCTACTCTGTCCCCTTGTTTATGTCCTTAAACTCCTTGGGCTCTTGCAGGAAGACTGAAGTCCGCAAGAAACAACATGAGAAAGCAGGAGGTGCTAGGAATCCTTCTTGTTTCTGTGAAAGCTCAAGCCTTGTTTTTACCAAAAATAAACTTAGAAGTGGGCATCTGAGCATTCTGCGGGTTACAAAACAGTGGCTCCATATGGCTGTGATAGAACCAGATCCTGACTTCAGTCCGGGGTTTCGCAGATCATAGCATCATAGAAACACAACGAAGTAGGGCTGGAAGGGGCCTTGGGAGGTCATGTAGCCCAGCCCCCTGTCTAAGGCAGGAAAATCCCTGACTAAACCAGTCTAGCCAAATATCTGCCTAATCTGGTCTTAAATTCCAATGACGTGGCCTGGGCTTTAGATCCTAGTATCGGTTCATGGTAGAGCACAGAGCAAGATGGAAATTTCAGTGTTGATCTAAATGTCCCAAAAGTTAGAAAACGTTTGGAACATGGGAATTTCCATACAAGCTCAAAACTAGGGCCCAACAAGTCCAGCATCCTGTTTCCAAGAGTGGCCAGCACCAGGCACTTCAGAAAAAAAGTGCAAGAAACCTGAGCTAGTGGACCTGAATGGGTGAGGGAATCAGTGACCAAACTTTATTTTTTGTTAGAAAATGTTGATGCATCTGACATAAAACTCCATGCAGGAAACCATTGGGGTAGGTACATAAGACGCTCCGGTGCAGAAGCAATAAGATACTGCACTGTAGCTTTTTGCTACCATGCAGTAGCACTGCCAGTACTAACTGTGCAGTGATGATACTGTGCAATGGCATTGGGGGAAAAAGTGTGGTGATGGTACTGTGCAGAAATGCTCGTTAATGCATAGTTATTTAGTATTTGCTTATGCACATATGAAATGACTGCGTGGTAACAACTGTGCAGTAGGTGTAGGCGTGCCCAAAGAGTTTTAATGATTTGCTGACGGGAAAAACAATCAAACAAAAAGAAGGATTTGATATTGTTAAAACATTTTGTGCAACATTCTCAAAAAGTTTCTGCATTTGAGGTCAAAATGAAGGTATATTTACTCACAGACCTCCCCCCCCCCCACAATTAGCAAAACGTGGGTTGCAAGCCTTAAGCAGGGAAGCTGATTTTTAGCCCTGGATAAAAGCATGGAGATGCTACAAGATGTTTTCTAGTTCTTTTCCTTCTCTTCTTTCCGGCAACTACATGGAGAGAAGATGCAGCCCAGCAGGGGCAGATATAGGGTGTGCAGTTGTATAGTTGCATCACCTTTGATCCCTGTTACAGCTAACGTTAAAAACCACTTGCCTGGCAGCAGCAGTGCCATTTGACTCAGGCAGTGCTGAGGAGTCAGTTGACTTCATGGCTCATTATAACTACTCCACAAGTGTTAATGGCCTTCTCTCCTTAAAGGTCTTCATCAAGTTATCCTTTCTTCAGCAGTTTTTCTGTCGGTTAGCTAATTCTGATCTTTCTTCTTGTTTTTCAGGCTTACAGACCGTTTTTAGCTATTTTCAAAATCCTAGATCTGCCCATGCAGTCCAAGTCTTCAGCAGCAGCTATAGTTTCAGCTTTTGCCTGAACAGGAAAGAAAAGTTGAGACTGACAGTTCAGCTCTGCCAGGGCTAAAACTGTAGGGTTTTTTTTTGCCTGAGCAGGAAGGAAGGGTGAGTGAGCTACAGATCACTGTCCCTGCGGTATGAGGCCATAACTCTGGGAAAATCATGTTGCCTTCATTCTGACTCTCCAAAACCAAGGCGCATGCTTTATTTGGGAGTGTATGGTAGGCAAGAAAATATGCTTTGTTTCAAAATGTACACTCATTTATGGCAAATGAGAAAAAAATTGAAATTGAACCAATGTTTTCAAAGTATGGAAATGAGGTGTTTCAATTAACACCATCTGGATTGTTTCGGATGTTCAGTGTGCGAGACGCTGTGATTTTTGATTGCACCTTCTTGTCCTGATTCAAGATGGGGAAAGGTTTGCCATCTCAGAAGTTCTTACATGGCAAGAAACCCATTTACAGCCAGCTTTACTGTAATATAGTTTGGCTTAGTCCCATGGCTACTTTCCAGTTTAAAAGCCAGCCATAAATCTATGTTCGCTTTGTAACTAAATGGGACCCTATATGCCAATGTTTTTTAACAAGAACTCCCCTTTGAAATCAAGAGGGATTCTGCTTCAAAACTGACGGCACAATATACATTATATCGGATAAACCATGGAACAGTCCCAGCATTAGCGGTACTTACCAGGCAGCTTACTGGCCATGTATCATGTCAGGAGTTTTGCTCCGTGAATTTTGTGCCCTGTAGCCTACAGCGATCAGCTTCTGTAATTAAGCAATAACAGTGGTGCCACACAGCATTTCCTGCAGTTTAATGAGAGTCTATCTGCAATTGCACAGCAGCTCTGCTCATTTGGTAGCAGAGACAAAGATCTGCAGGGTCACGTGCCAATGCTAAACTGTTTCTGGAGCCGAATGGTTCTCCCCAGACTCCTCGCCGGGGTGGCTGCATTCGCTGCATGGTTTATTTCTGCTTCTTTCATCAAACGCTGCCCTGACAGAGCAGCTATTCAGTCCATCTTCCAACAGGCAGGTCGCCCCATGCGCTGAGCCAAGCTGGCATCTGACAACCGGCCTCAGTTTATGCAGCAAAGCTTTTCTCAGGGCAATAGATATACAATTGCTTTCCCTCCTTCCCGCGCTACTATAATTAAAGAGTTGGCAGAAACCCTTTCCACAGGCACTAACCCAGAAAACATGCCATGCTCTATCGGGAACACTGCCCTCATTAATGATAAGGCCCCTAACACCAGCCCAGCTAAGATACCAGTTATTCACTCTATGAAAAGTTGCATGCTTAACTCCTTTTATATCTGGTGGGAGGAATTAGGGTTTCTCTGTGGGAGCTGTCTCATAAAGCAAACCGCTCCTTCGTGAGCACTGGGAACTTCCCAGCTTGGCATCAGATAGCTCATTGTAGACTAAGATATTCCATTGTTTATGATGGCTAATCCTAGCTATCTGCCAGAGGGGTTATGTCAGTACCAGGCAGCAAAGCCTTGTCAGTGGAAAATATCAGATGGGTCTCACCCATAGTCATGCACATGTTCCCTGGACGTTCTCCGGGATGCCTGCAGGTCACATTTCCAGGGGTTTGGCAGATTGTTCCATTAATGTTTTAGCAAACTCAGGATTCTCTCAAGAGCTTCCTGCTTTGCCTTGCCAAAAAATTCAAAGGGCAACTTCATCCAATGCCGAGCAGTCTTAAAATACCTCGTTTGCCTCGCAGCACAAATTCAGCGGATTAACATCAACAGGATGTGCTTGGGACAGGGAGCAGGATGGCTTAATGCAAACCCAGAGGCAAGGTTTGCATCCCCCGCAAACATGGGATCAACTAAAGAATCATGAACACGTTTTTTTCTTTGCATTCAGGTTTGGAAACCCCATCGCTTGTTTTCAAGCTCGCCTCTACAACTGAAAACTGAAGGTCTTGGGTTATCACATGACTCCAGGAGCTGGGGCTTTAAGGGAAAAAAACAATGTTTGTCAAAAGAGTAGACAAAGCTGTAGGAAGGCATATTCTGAGGGTTATAAAGCAGCCCTGGAAAAATTGTTTGGAGACCTCGAAGTGTATCTTGTACCCAGAGATTTCATAGTACTTTATAGCGAGGTGGTATAGCATCGTTCCCATCTTACCAGGCAGGAAGGAGGGACAGTGGCTTTCTCCAACATTGGTGGGAATACTGGGAATAGTATGAACATCCCCTGACACCTTGTACCCTAATCCATTGTAAGTCTGGACATTACCGTTCCACCTGCCCTACCGCTCCTAGCAAGGCTGGTGGCAATGCCCAGACTATGCCACAGAGTTGTGCGGGCAGAACTCCAGTTTGGTTGGCTACCTGACAGGCCCGTCTACCCCTTGAACTGGCAGCCACAGTCTGTCCAGGAGCGGGTGCCTTCCCAGAATACACTTGGCATTGCTCAGTGAGCCACAGAGAGGTGCCTTCAATAGGTGCTTGCACCGATCAGCCATTATCGACTTTTGAGCTCCTGGTTGAGGCTCCTTCCAGTCCTTGTGGTGAAGCTGTCAAGATGCATGTTCTGTGGATACTGATGGATTCATTCATCTATCCATGGCCAGATGGCCAACCAGTCTGCTTTGGCATCCTAATACCTACCATCCTAACACCTAAAGCATAGGGGCTTGCACCACGAAGGCAAGTGGTTCAGAAATGCACCCAAATTCAGCCTCACCCCTGTTTAGGGCATGTCTATGCTGCTACTACTTTGCCGGCAAGACTGCCTCCATAAAATAAGCCCCACAACTCCTCTAACTCCATATACTCCAGACCCAGGACTGAGGCAGTAAGGTCACTTTTCATGATCTGTTTCTGGCATGCTTGAGAAAGGTGATACAGAGTGTTCCCAGAGCATACTGCAACTTCTCAGCAGCAGTCTAGAGAGCACAATGGAAGCAGAGCAGACATGCCCTGAGAAGTCAGCTAGGATGGGGTCTCCAGCATCTGAGGCTGCAGACAGACATGATAGTTTTTGACCATCTGGCCCCAGAAAGCGATCTATGTCTGTAACCAAACACAAGTGCATGGCTGCAGACCAGTTTAAAAGGGCCCGGTCCTGCAACAAACTGAATAAGGATTCAGATGAATGTGCTCCAAAATGGAGCACCTTCATTAATTTCTGTCTGCATCCATCAGGAGCAGGCCCAGGCTGACATAGCCCAGCTCTGCTCCCTGCACTGTTTTCAGAATGGGAGTTGGGGAAAGGGAGTGGAGGGAACTTGTTCTGGGGGGTTGCCCAGCAGGTGCTGGAGGGTGGGATGGGGGGCTTCAATCTACCCCCCCCATGTCAACATGGCTGGGGAACCCCCCGAATGGACCTCCCTCCTCTGCCTTCCCTCCCATCCATCCTGAGACAGCACCGGAGCTGCAAGGATGGGGCAAAACTAGGGAGAGAGGCTGCAAAGAAGCAGCCTGTCTCCCTGGATCAGCTCCAAATTGGAGCCAATCCTCTACCCCCATGACCCAACAGCTAACCTCTGTTGGCTCAGGAGAATTGATCTAACTCCTGGCACTTTCTTCAAAGCGCCATGAGTTAGACTGGGGAGCTGCATTTCTGTCTGTACCATGAGTTACCATACTTGGGCCTTGCAGTACGCAGCAGAAAAGTGGCTAAACACCTTTATGATTGTGGACTTTAGGGCATGTTTCTCTTCTCTCTCCATAGCCCTGGGACGAACCCGAGGTTGAAATCTCAGGTCAAATTGTTTGTTCTGTTTCCAGCCTCTGCATGATTAACTTGGCTTTAATTATGTTTGAAAGGAATGAATGCTAGGCAAGCAATTTGGTCCAAAGTAAACTTTTGTGTTAAAAGGACCTGTCAGACCTTAATGAAAAAAGCAGGAATTTCTGCCTGGGATATTAATCTGCACGTTCCAAACAGATTGGACCACTTTGGTATGTTCATACTTTTAAAAACGGGTGTTGCTGTCCTTTCAGTCTCGAGGGGAACTGGCACATTCAGTAACAGTACTTTCATTGCTTTGATAGCACAGTTCCTACAGTAGGTTAGGGTCATTATTCCATTTCACAGCTGGGTAAATTAAGGCACAGAGGGTGAAGTGATTTCCCTAAAGTTTCTTAGTAGCCCAGTTACAGATTTGAAAGTAGAACCATAATCTCTTGAGTCCCAGTCCTGATTTGTCCCTTTTATAGGGCATAAAGTTTTGTCTTGGCCAAGAAGGC
Source organism: Alligator mississippiensis (assembly GCF_030867095.1). Classification (NCBI taxonomy): domain Eukaryota; kingdom Metazoa; phylum Chordata; order Crocodylia; family Alligatoridae; genus Alligator; species Alligator mississippiensis. The sequence goes on along the minus strand of NC_081824.1, from coordinate 13,888,437 downwards.
ATTATCTACCTATAACTGGGGGTGGCTTTATGGCTAAAATACTCACTTGGGATTCAGAAGAGCTGTTTCCAAATTTTTCGTTCTACACCACACTCCTTGCATGAGATGTTGATGAAGTCACTTCAGTAGGGATTTTCACAGGAGCTCAGCTCTCCATCTACTCCCTTTGTACCTCAGGGACCATTTTCTCCCTTTCACCCTATCATGATCCTTAAATTCAGCCAAGAGCAACTGCCTGAAGGTACCATCAATATGCCAAGTCCACTTGGCAAAACAGGTGGGAAATCACACTCCTCAGGTCAGGAACTCCCTCCCTCTTGAGGCTCCCCAGAGCCTAAGCCTGGACATCTTTTGGACGCATTATAAGACTTTCCTATCTGGGTAAGCATTTAGCAAACAAAGCTAGGCTAGATTTTGGGGGGAGGTGGGAGGATGGTATTCTATGTTGTGTTTGCTAATGGTTTCATTCGCTCTTGTGTTTTATAAGTTATTCTGTTCTCTTATTGTCAGCTGCCCTAAACCTTTGTTGGGGAGGGTGGCATATAAATGGACTGATTGAATAAATGAATGAATGCATAAATAAATATTAATGAGCACTGAAATTACTGAGAGCCAACTGCTTTTGCAAATATGGCCCATACGTGCTCAAATAAGGGATTAGATACTCTGAAATTCTGTCTTCGCTTTTGGGTCCTGAGCACTTGGAAAATCTGCCTCAGATTGTCAGAGCAAAATTGAACATTTGCCTTTTCATTGCTCAGCCTCTCCTCCCTCTCTGTAAAATGGGAATCAGATTGCCCTCCTCCCATCCTTTGTCTTGTCTATTGAGATTGCGAGCTCTGCAAGGCTGGGACTGGCTCTGCGTCTTTGTTTGCATGGTGCACCTAGCTATGTGACTTCTAGTGGAATATATGGAGTTAAATATAAGTTAAATATAAATAAGTGGTTAATTAAGAGGTAAAGGTGTTAACATGACCCTGTCAGATGCAACAAGTTACGCCTGGTTCAGGGTTTTCAGTACACAGACCTTTGCTTAAAAAAGAAGGAAAACAAGTAAGGCAGATGAAATGTCAGGTAATAAGGGAAATTTTCTATTGAACATAATTCCTTATTGCTACTTCTTTTACCTGGATAGAGGTTTAACAAAGAAATCCCTGTGTTTTGATAGTCTTTGAGGAGTGGAATTAACTACACTTCATGGCAGAGACAAGCTAGTAGAGATAGGTCAGAGCTAGTACCATGCTCTTGTTGCAGTCTTCCCCTGCTTCCTTGAAGACTAGTTCCCACAATAAGGGGAAAGAAAAGGGAGGCAAAGACAGCAAAGGTAGTGTCTGACTTGCAACCTATCTACCAGAGAAAGACATACACCTTGCATGGTCTTCTCAGCCACCTCAAGACATGAGGATTTTGTACCAAGCCTGGCTGTTCAAGATGCTCCTCTTAACCGGCTGTGTGGTCACAGACTCACAACGGTGCAAGACAGAGACGGTCTTGGCTGTATGATTAAACAGATGGCAGAAAGAGGAAGAAAGCAAGAAGAGAAAGATCTGGGGAAGGGAAAGAAAGCATACAAGAGGAAGTAGGAGTGAAGCCAAGGCCAAGGTCCCCGAGCCAGAGGGGTGAAACTAGGGCACTTTTTTTTTTTTTCATTTTGTGTCTCAGGCCAAATTAGCCAAATCTGTTCCAAATTCAAACTTATGTGGCATTACCACTGGCAAGCATCTTCCCTGTCAGACTCTTCAGCTTGGGCCTTCAGATACTCCCAAATCCATGGCAGGCATCCTACATGCAGGCCCAAGCCCAGAGGTCCTGGAGTTCAGATGTCTCCAAGTCTTGCTTGCCCTCAGCCAACAAGCCAAAGGAGCAAGCTAGGGAGAAATCCCCCCATCTCCGTAAAATAGATGTGTAGCTGAGATCCTCCCATTGGGAGGCTATAGTAGACTATCATAGGGGAGCCTGGCCACACTGCATTGGACAGGTCTCCACTCTTCACTACGCAATGCCATTCGAAGTGGTCTGACTTCCGCACACGCTTCTGCCATGCCAGAGGTGATTGTGAGTGCTTCAGTTTGCACGCTCCACCGGAGATACCTTAGAACGCAGGTTCCCAAACTTGTCCTTATTGCATACCCCTTCCAGATCGACCAGCTGCCTGCGTACATCCACCAACGTACATTTGATGTTTTAACCCCTTAGGTGCTGATTATTATTATAATTAAAATTAAATCCGCCATTATGCAATTGTTCCCTTGTTCTCCCCCACCACCCGAGGTGCATGTACCACAGGTTGGGAACACCTGCCTTAAAAGACTGATCTTCAGAAACCGGTGAGCAGCCCCCATGTAAAAAACACAAACTCCGTTTCTGGTGCATCAGTTTGCAAACGGAAGCAGCGCTTCTCAGCACCACTCGTTACAGCTGAAAAACAAGGTACATTTGAAGCAAGAGTAAGATGACAGCAGTTTTTCCCTCCTGAGTCTTTCTGTGATCTCTCCCTCATGCTCGCTTTCTCCCTTGCTCACTCGCTCTCTCCAACTTAATTTAGTGCTGGTGAAATATGCTGGCCTATTTAAATCCTGGGATGGTTTTAATGCATAATGCACATTTCTCATTCTTCATGGCCAATGGGTCTGGAGGGCTCAGAGGCATCAGTTTGCAGACCTGGCTTATTACATTTTTGTGCTTTCAGCTGAGACTGCCGGTAACGATAACATCCAGAGAGGTGGCAGGAGACCCGTCCCCTCGGGATACTGCCTTTCTGCCAATACACAGGCTGAGTGAAAGGAGGTGCTGCTCTCATTGCAGTGTCCTTTGTCTGTCCGCAGCATTTCAAGAAACTTTCTCGATATCAGCAGGCAGGCCCTATCCATCAGAGTGAAAACTGGAAAGGCAGAAAAGCCGGATTTCTACTACAATTTTGTGGCTGAGATTGCCAAGGGACAAAGCAGTGACCTCAGAGAGGCCTGGGCTGAGTCATTCTGGATACAGGCGGAGGTGGTGATGGTAGGTCTGACCGAGCCTTCCTCTGTGGGACTGGATTGAGCAGGTCAGGCTCCTGGACGCCACTCCGGTGGGTGGCCACCCTGTCCGGCTGGGACCTCCACCCTCTGCCCACTCCAAGCACTTCTGCCCAGCTGTACTTTGCCCCTAACTCCTGCCAGCACCTCTCCTTCCAGATGCGCCCCCACCTCCACACCAGCCAGGCTCCCAGAGGTCACTGCTTTGTCCCTTGGGCTTCTTGCCTCCAAGACACCTGGATCCACCTGGTCAACCACCTTTTCCCCCAACTCCTGCCAGCCCTTCAGTCAAGCCTCATCCCCCACGCTGACCCCCCACCTCAGCTGAGTCCCTCAGCCCTTCCCCATAACCAGGTAGCTCCCTATTAATTCTGCTGAAAAATGAAAAGCTGGAAAAGGCAGGGCTCTTCAGTTGTCTAGTTTTTTTTCAAACTCCTAAGGCTTCTGATCAAAACTGGAGGCAGGTAGCAACAGGTCTGGTTGGAGCATGGTGTAGGCTGGGAATACACTTGACCTACATTAGCAACAGAGTGTGTGGCCCTCTAATAAAATACACCTTGGAGGAATAACAAGTGATTGAGAAAGGATGGCCTGGAAAGTGTAAGATCCTATTTGCAGGCGCCAGCGGATGCCAGGTAATGGTAACCACAAGTTTCTTTCCCTCGAGCAGTGAGAGTTTTCCATGGTTGTGGCTCCACACAGGAAAGACTGTCTGAGTCTTAGGGAGAACCTGGATGATGAGTCACCCCAAATAAACAGGCGCTTGTTTGATGGATGATGCACCGACAGCGCCTGATGAGCAGATGGCTAATGCCAAAGCATTTACTGCTGACACGGCATCGCTCCTTCGGGGAAGAACGACTCCCTGAAATGAAGTCCTTCCCCCAAACCTCATGAAAACACTGTGCAATGATAATGTTTTATGTAGCATCATATGGCGTAGCAACTCTCCTGGGTCCCTGAAGATTCAAAAGGGAATTACCTGGTGCACAGACCTGGTGCTGACTCTCTGCAGGACTGAATCTCATCCAGGTCAAAGACAGGGATTTAGGATGCTGATGAGAATCTTGCATCAAATGTTTGCAGTGAGTTTTCATGCAGCAGTACAAAGGTAGCAGCCTTTAAACAAGGCCATGAATTTATGAGTTTCTTTATGCTAATTTTAAGGCTTTTCTTATTAGTGATTTGCATGTGGTTTTCACTGGGAGACATGTACATTCTCTGCAGCTGGGAGAAGTGAACTGTGTTAGGGATAGCTATGCATCAACAAAGCAGAGGAGCAAAGTCCTCGCTCCTGCACTGTGCGTATCTCTGTCATTTATGTATGCCATTCCCAAGTGTGTTTAGATGAAGGGAAGAAATGCTTTCTCATGACCCTGAGATAACGTTAAGTCTGGAAATTCTAGCCATCACCGAGCCTGCGATTTTTTTTTTACATTTAAAAAATAATTTCAGTTAACTTCTGACATTCATTGAGAAATGCATCGAGGCCAGTGGCATTATCCATTTTCCAGCAAAGCTTTGTTTTTTAAGTCGCTTTTCGCCACTGTAAAAATCCTATTAAATATAACATTAGCCCTAGTCACAACACCCTACAGGAGATGTCGGTATGTGGGGTGAAAGTAAAACTGACCCCCCGAAATTCTCCCAGGCATTACTCTGGGATGACATTCATGAAGACTAATGATTCCCTTGTTACGGTACAGATGTGATTTCAGCAACCAGACATACATAGATGGACTTCTGCTGCCAGGGCTCAGCTCGGGAACAGAGACTCTAGTTTGGTCTCAAATCATCTCAAGGAACTTTTGATAACAGTTGCATATGGGAAAAGAGGTAACATTTCCCTGGAGCTTTACTGCCTTACAAGAAAGCACTGCAAGGAGTATGGCCCAGAACCAATTATGGACATAAGTGCCACCATACCTAACTTTTCAGCACCGGGACCCCAATCCTGAAGGTATTTAGGCCTGTGGTTTCTCTTCTGGATGATAGGAGATGTGGCTTTGATTCCCCTTTGACATTTTGTGTCTGTATTTTATATGCAGGAGTCCTTGGATAAAATAAACTAACTTTCCTGGAAAGAGGGACCAGACCCACAGATTCTTTCCTTTGAGTAAGTGGCCTTACCATGAGGCTGCAGAGTCACGATCACTCCTGATCCCGTAAGTCTTGAATCTTTTCAGAACAGTGACCCATGCTTAACTGGACGGTGCCCCCTCGCTCACTCCTGAATTGCTCTATAACATGGTCATTAGGGCCTTGTCCTCAAGGTGATGGTGGAAAGGGGAAGACAGTACTGGAGGGGAGAAATGTATGTGTCTAGACCCCCTGGGGCTGAGCTATCAGCACAGCCTGTTTCCTACATCCTGGGTGAGTGCTCTAAGCATGTTGCTATTTAATAAAGAGGAGCACTACTACCATCTCCCCCCAAGAGGCCTTTTTAAAAGCAAATGTTGGTCCTCACTGCATTTGGTAGGGAGTGTGATCCTGCCAGCGTGTGTTAGGCACAGTTCAGGAGTGCAATGAGTACCTCAAGGAGTGGGCAGAGGAATTCCTGGTGTTTGGCTCCCGGTCAGGATTAGTTTTGAACCGGGTACAGAGCAGTTCAGCTGTGCCAAAATGAAGGCTGCCCAGCACATATGCAGAAGCAAGACCTTTCAGCGTCTCGGAGGAACAAAGTCACCCGTGGAAGTTCAGTACCTCTGAGGATCAGCAGCAGCTCAGCAAGAGTTGTCAGGATTTCAGCTTTTCACTTGGGTATCTAAAATCCACCTACGTCTCACTTCCGGGAGCTTAAGTCCTTTTTTTGGAGCCAGTCCTAAATAGTTTTCAGCGTGATGATTCATGTGTCAGGCTCTTAGTGCATTTGGCTTTAGAAAATCATTAGCCAATGAGAAGGTGATGTCTCAAGGGTTCCTGTACTTGTGTCATCGGGTGACATTTCCAGTGTTGTCTTTGTCCCGCATGATTTATACAGAGAGTTTCACTGCCTAGGAACTGCATCACAAGAGGTAACCAGGAAGGCCCCTGACCCCTGTATAGAGGGTAGGTTACTTTTTTGAATACACTAAAGGTTCCTCTCCATTGTGACAGCACCAGGGTGGGCCCTGGGACATCTCACTCATTTGCTTTTGCTCAGAAATACCCAGAAATAGCCAGACATCAATGCAGTCCTTCCTCAGAAGCAGCTTGTGAAATGTCAGTCTCCAAAGTCCTCAACAGCAGTTGCTAGGAACAATGCTGGATTGGCCTCACCAGCACAGTTCTGGTTTGGGAGCAAGTGGGCAGACAGGACATCCTTGGGACAATCTCACCCAAGGCTCCCACCCCAGTGTGGACAGACCGTAAATCTCCTGATGCTAATGAAAGCTGTGCTCACTCTCCAAAACGCTGATCTGGTGGTTCTCAAACTTTTTGGCCTCGTATAATTGTAGCGACACCCTGTCGAGAAATGCGGAGCTAAAATCTAGCTGGTGCCAAGCAAGGATGAAGGGGGCAGGCCCTCACCCCACTGTGCCCCCTCCCTGCCCCTAGTCTCCAAAGCCCCTGCCACCATGGCTGCTTCTCTGGCAACTCCTATGCCAGCAATGGGAACCAAATGCACCTACCACCCCTCCCACCAGCCCAGGGAGCATAGGAGCCATGGAAAATGAGCCAGGTTGAAAAGTGCAGCCCTGCTTGTGCCTGCCTATGTGCATGTGAACAGCAGCGTGCTGATGTGAATGGAAAGGCAGCCAGGGCATGGGCTGTGGTGGGGTGGAAAGCAGCCATGGGAGTCACTTGTCTGCCCTATTGTGAAATGGCTAGTGCTAGGCAGGAGGAGGAGTGATTGCTTCCCCCTTAACACAGGGGCCACGTGCTGTAGCACCCTTGGGAGTGCGTTGTGCACCCTGTGCTCCTGTGACACCCTGCTTGAGAATCACTGCGCTAATCCTTTGGTGACACATGATTCCAGCCTCATGGACATTTTGGAGGAAACAAGATGACGGGCATGTCCCCAAGCCCCACTTTCCAGTTACCAGAGAAGGGAGGCGACTGTGCTTTGACACCACCGTGATAAAAATCTATGCAAAACCTAGTATTAAATAAGCTAATTAGATAGGAGTCATTTGCCAATCAAGGCTGACCCTTGCCTTTATCAGAACTTATTCTTGTCCAGCTTTCTCTGATGGCATCAAGGCCATCTCAGAGCTCAGTCCTGACTGTGGTCTCTCCGGGTTAGGTTTGAAGGGTACTGTTAAGGCCAAGTGGAGAAGCTTGTATTGATATTTTCTACACCGTACCTCAGAGCTGTTTAAATGGTGGCCAGCTGGCCACATGTGGCCCCCAGAAGGTTGGCATGAAGTCTGTGGGCTTCTGCCCAGGTGCCACTACCACCTGCCATGGCTCCCACTTCAGCAGCCAGGCTCTTTGTGCTCCTCTTCCCTCCTCCGGCTTCTACATCTTGCTTCTGCTCCTGGGGGTGGTGGGCAGGGGACTGGCACAGCAGGAGGGGCCAGAGCTACACACACAGCATGGAGACCAGGCTGTGTGTGCTATGAGCATGGCAGGGGAGAGGGCTGGTCTTATGCTGTGAATGAGAACAGCAAGAGCCAGGCTTGGTGCACTGCAAGTGGGTGGAGCACACAGCTAGGAAACAAAGGGGAGCCAAACTCCCTAGGTAGTCATGGGCAGGGGAGACAAGCTGCCTACGGGGCCAGGAGGGAGAGATCCGAGGTGGGGGCCACCCATGTGGCAAGCGGCCCGTGGTCTGCAGCCCTCAGGGTTCTGGCCCATGTGATGAATGGCTCCTGGCTGCCTGGAAGTTGGACAGCCCTGCCATATATATTCTTTAGCAAGAGTCAGGCAACTGATTTCCACCGCTTCCATCCAGCACCTTTCATCAGTATGAAATCTGGATAATTAGTTCCTCTGAAAAGTTTAATATTTAACTTGTTTCTGCAACCAGTCAGATGATAGGCATGGGCTGATGGCATTTCATGCCCTTTCAGCAGAGGAGACAACATCCTGTTCCCTAGCAAAGAAAGTTGGCACAATCATATTGCTTCTTTCTGCACACTGAGGACAGATGTTCCTTACTTGTGGATGTTGCTTCATCTTCCCTGAACTGTGAAATTACAGATGGGAAATTCACACTAGACAGCTGGCTCAGTATAATCCTGATGCTTCTAACGAGTCATCTTCTTGGCAGTCTCACCTGACCGACCAAGGACTCAACGGACCGGAGAGGCTAACCTATCCTCTTTCCTCTAGAGAAGATCCTTGCAGATCAAGACAAGGCAAGATGGATTTCTGCTGCCACTACCTTGTTGGGCCTGTTCTCTCATCACATGCCCAGATTTCAGCAGTACTGTTCTCTCTGTCCCGTACAGCCTTTAGCCCTTATACTATCTGCATGCTCCAAAATACCTCTTTGCTAAATCTGTAGAGGGAGAAAGTGAATAAGACTCAGAGCAACAATGTTCTTGAAGTTTTAATGCAAGTGTGTGGGCAAAACCCACCCTAACTAGTTTTGAAGTGGAGTTTGATACATTTATGAATGGTATGGTGGGGTGGCCTGTGGTAGCAGAGGGCTGAGTTATAGAGGTTTAGAGTCATAGAGAAATAGGGCTGGAAGGGACCTCCAGAGTTCATTTAATCTAACCTCCTGCCTGAGACAGGATCCTCCCTATCCAAACTATCCCATACAACCATAATTTAAATTCTACATAAGACTGCCCTCAACCCTGACACAACAGGAAAGCAATAACCCCACAGTCCATACCGATCTGACCACAGGATAAAATTCCTTCCTGATCCCAAATATGGCGATTGGTCTGACCCTAAGCAGAGGGGCCAGGAAGCTCTGGCTTTGATCCCAGCAGGAGAATCAAGAACACCACAGTTGAAGTCCCCAGCCTCAGCTGTAGCCAACACCCACTGCCTCTGGGAAGGCTTTAAGATACCCTGACACATATAACAGTAAAAACGGGAAGGGGGGAGGAGCAATCAGCAAAACTGAGAAGCACGGGCAATATCCATGATAGAAAATAGGCATTGCTATGCCTAGATCATCCCTGACCAGTAGCTATCCAAACTTTTCTTGAACATCTCTAGTGATGGAGAGCCCACAGCTTCCCTAGGCAGCCTGCTTCACTGCCTCATGGCTCTCACAGTGAAGACGTTTTTCTGGATATCTGTAAATGACCGTGTCATTCACCAGAGTGCCTGGTGTGTGCCAGTCTATCAGATGTCACCATTGTCTGCAGGAAAGATGGTCAATTATTGAGACAGATTCCAGAGGGTCCTCAGTGGTTCTCGCCTGCCATGACTTTGCTGGAATAAATGTATTTCGTAGGGAGGAAGATGGATGTTCCATCCCTCCTGGTCCCCTCCTTCAGTCCTCCCATTGATTATCCTGTTTTGAGGCTCCGCCTCCCCTACACCCCACCTAATGCCAACCAGTGATGTCGAATCCCAGTCTTCTGGGTTTAGTCATGGTATTGGTACATGTGTCTCGGCTGCTTGAAATGGTATACCGCGTACAGCCGTCAGTTTGCCTCATTTGGCTCTTGCCTCAGTGGGGCTGACCTAGCCTCTACCTGGCCCTGGGTTCCCTTGACTCCCAATGTCAGTTTCAATTGTCTTTGCCTGTCATTGTCATGGCATAGACAGCTGTCTCTCCTTCTCTCCACAGGTTCCTGGTAAGCCCAATCTGTCTGGAAGATGTCTGGAATCCACGGCTCTGCTCCAGGTAAGGAATGCTGCCCTTCTGGGCTTGAAATATATCCCAAAATCCCTTCTTGGGGTTGCCACCACTTTCCTTCTGTGGGGCACAGCTCTGTGCTGGGCCAGTGAGTGCAACAGGGGAGCACACTTCCAGTCTCCCGGGCTTCCTGTCCAGAGGGGGTTTTATCCCCAGTTCCATGGGTTGGTGCCGGCACACGGCCAAAAAGCGTGACCACGCTAGCATAGGAGCCGATCCTGGCTCCTCCTGGATTACCTGGTTTTTGGGTTTTTTTCTTCTGTTGCAGCGCTTTCTCTGGCTGCGGCTCTGCATCTGCTGCTCCCTTGGCTCAGCGTGGTCTCGTGCCAGCTCCGCTCATCTTCTACCCCATGTGAGTTCCCTTCTGGGGTTCTATTTTTGTACAATATCCAACCTAAATTTATTTTGCTGCAATTTCAAGCCTTTGGTCCGCATCCTCCTCTCTGCAGCAAGAGAGAAAGGTGCTTTCCCTCTTCTTTATAGCAGCCCTTCAAGTATTTGAAGAGCGCTATCATGTTTCCTCATCAGTGCCTTTTCCTCAAGCTGAACATGCCTGGCTCCCTCAGCCTCCCCTACTATGACTTACCTTCCAAGCCCTTGTTCATCTTTGATCTTTGTTGCTTGCTTCTGGACCCTCTCTAACTTCTCCTCTAACTTATACACACACATACACACATGCTATGTCTCTGAATAAGTAGTCTGTACTAGTGGTGCCACAGGCCACAGCTTGGATGAGTGGCATGGGGCTCAATCCATGGGCTGGATCCCATGTCAGGTCAGCACATGGAGTGGGTCTGTGGGTGCGACTCCATGTGTCAGCTCACCCCCATGTGCTGAATCCAGCTGTATGCCAGCCCTGTCCCCTTGCCCTGGACCCAACCGGACACAGCTGGACCCTGCACACTGGCCCAGCCATGCACCAGTGTGATCTAGTGCACGAGGCCACATTATCTGGCCCATGGGGCTCCTCAGAGGTCCAGAAATTTGGCGGCAGGGTAACAACCCTGCTCCCCAAGAGCTAATTTTCCAGACCTTTGGGGAGGCCCCTGGGCTGGATGATATAGCTCTGTGGGCCAGATTTGGCCTGCAGGCCAGAGATTGAGTATTAAGGTCTATACAATAGTTAAGGCAGATTTTCTGCTTCCATTTTTTCTCAGTTGTTCATAGATGAAAAACAAGTTCCTCAGGGCCTGAATTGTTTGCAGGCTTGATCTCATCCCAAAGATGAATTTGCATGTATAAATACATGCAAGCATGCACATGTGGAAACCTGATCAAAGCTGGTTTAATGATTCTCTCAATATGCAAATGCAAAAAGCAAAAAAAAAACTATACCTCATACTATCTGAAATTTTGCACTAAGATAAATTATCTGAAGCCAGGAAGTGAAAGCTTGTCCTAATTTTGTAGACCTCATTGAGACTTAAAAGTCAAGACAAATTTGCTATATGAGCATTAGATTTTTCCTCTTTTATCATTTTTATAAAGGCATTCTCAGGAAGCTTTTGTTAACAATGTTGTTTAAGGTAGGTTTTCAGAATGCGTTAATAAATCAGAAACCACTTTACCAATTTCCTTCAAACAAGGCTTTCGTTTCCTTGCCTCTTGAGATTTATCATTCATTCCTATTGGGAAGAAAATCAGGTCTTTATACTTAGAGATATGAATATTTATATAACCAGTTGACAGGTTTTTATTTTTCAGATCAAGTCAAAGTTAGAGTGGCTTATAGCATGCGGTTGTTTGGAGGCATTTTAGCTTTTGAACTGCTCTAAACTGTAGCTGCATCTTAATAAGCAGATTAAACAGCAACGAGGCGTTAGAACAGTTTAAGCAGAAAATAATATTTTCAGGTCTTTGTTTGAGAAAACTGGGTTCAGAGGGAATTGAGCCAAATAGCTCCGTATCAGTGAACTGAAAAAATTTGCTGGCAAAGCTTATTGACTATCTCACATTAATCTTCTTAACATCTTTTCTATTTTTCCCCCTAAAAAAGGGAAGCAAATTCATGAACTGAACATTTGATGTAACTTTAAGGATGGAAACAAAGCACATTTCTCAGCATTTAGTAAATATTCAGATAAATTTGGTCTTGGGGCAGTGGAGGGGAGCTGGAGCTCTCAAGCTTTGGGGTTTTGTTTGGCAAATCCCTTCTGTGGGCTGTTTGTCTGCTTATTGTAAGCTGCTCTGAGCCACTTGGCTAAGGCAGGATATAAATGAAAAAGTAAATAAATCCTCCACGTTGCTGATTTGTAATATCCAATATTTCTGTTTTCCTTGTTGAATGTAAAATCGTTTAAAGTGCATATCTGCTCTGAAAAACAACTCTATAAAAATTCCAAGCAGGCTTTCTTTTTTCCACGTGTTGCAGTGAGTTTCATATCAACTGTACTCAGTTTAAAAGTAAAAAGTTCTTTTTTTTTTTCAATTCTGCCAACTCAGGCCTGGCTTAGATCCTGTATTTGCTCTATTTAAAGGATATGATTTGTTTTTGGGTATGGGTATGCCAGTACAAACCTTAGTTATACTAGTATGAAGGAGCCTTATACTACTATAACATATTCTACTTCTTATGGGATATAAACATCCTTTATACCAGGGGTTCCCAAACTGTGGTACATGTACCCTGGAGGTATGCTATGCAAGACATCTCTGGGGGGTATGCAGGAGAAATTGTGTAATGGCAGGTTTAATTCTCATTATACTAATACTTGGCATTTAAGGAGTTAAAGTATAAACCATCGCTGGTAGGGGTACACAGACAGCTGGTAAATCTGGAAGGGGGTACACAATAAGAAAAAAGTTTGGGAACCTCTGCTTTATACCAACATAATGGCATCCACACTTGCAGTGATGTACTGCTTTATATATAGCAGTAGTGTTAAAATATACACAAGGGCTTAGTTGGGAATCTGACAGCTGAATTTGGTCCTTTCCATTTTGGGCATCCTCACTGCTATTTTCTGTAGGGCTTACAGGAGAAAGTGGGCCTTTGGTTACGCTTTAGTAAGTATGTTGCCTTTAAAGGAGGGCGTGGCAACCTTTAGGAGCAGCAGGCTTAAATAATGCTGCTCATTTCATGACAGGCCACGGGATCTGACTCAGCCGCCATGGCCGTGTCTGTAAGCAACTGAGTAAATCACCCCAGTTCTGCAGAAGCTGCTGAATAGCCACTGATATCTGGGCTTCACAGGCTGGATACAATCACCCCGTGGGCTGGACTTGGCCTGCAGGCCACAGGTTGCTGATGCTGACTTTAAAGGGTTTGCACAAGGGAAATGAGCTTCCCCATAACTCAGATTTTACATGCAGTTCTCTTGCTGATGTCCATAACCCTGGCTCCCTCTTTGCTAGTTGTGTTGGCTTCACAGGAGTAGAAAATGGATGCAGACTCAAAGGTATGCCAGCACTGTATCCCACCACACATAAGCATACTTTACCCCCACAAATTTATTCCATCCAGAAAGAGCACAAACCAACTGCAGATGCTTCCTCAGCCTGACAAAGCATTTTTGTGCTCAAAAGCTTGCAAAGAACAATTTTTTTCTAACTATTTGAGTTGGTCTAATAAAAGATCAAATTTACCCAAAGAACCTTGTCTCCCTGCCCCCACACTTGCACTTGAAGTCATGAAAACTGGAGATGTGGCAGTGAAGCTGCTCCAGGGATGCTTATAGCTGCTTTCAAGTCGCAGGTCTTTGGCATACTTGAAAGTACCAACAGGACCCACCTCCATGGTGACTTCATGCTGTGACTCTGGATTTGGTGCGTCATATGCTTAACAGTAAACACCCTTGGGCGTGCGATGTAGACTCATAATGACTAATGGGCTTAACCTGGACACCTCTAGCAGGCCCTTTGCCTTGATAAAACTATTCACACAGGAATGCAGGGCACGTCATCCGGGACTAGAGCCAGGATCCGCTAGTCCCATAGGTTGTCTTGGACAATACCCAGCACCAGTTTCTGCAGAGGAAAATGCCAGAGCCCTGTACTGGACTAACGTCCCCTTTGAGGCTTCTGTAATAGAAGTAATTAAGGGTATCAATAATGAGCAGTGTCTTGGCAGAATCAGGGCAGTCACTCAACCAAAATACCCAGGTGGTATGCAGCGGGAACCACTAGAAATGCAAAGTTAAATGATTTAATTTGCTGGCCTATCTCAGCGGCAGACAGGGTGTTTCTGAGCTCACCAGCTGAGTGCATGTGATCATGTCTCCCTCTCGTGGGCTGCAGCACCTGCCAGGGCATGGCTGGTGTTGCAGCATGTAAGGTAGCTGATAGCCGAATTCCTGTCCTAGCAGAAAGGCATGAGGCTGGGGTGCCATCCTTACTGGTGACTCCTCCTTTTATGAGATGAGACACTCGGCACTCTCCTTCTGTCTTCCTCCTCCCCTCCTATGCGCAATCTCTCTTTCTCCTCAATTCCCTTTGCCTCACACCACCTTGAGACCTCCCCTTCAGCCTCAAACTCTCTCCTTATCTCATTGCTCAAGGCATCTACCATTCTGATGTTATCCCCCGGTAGGTAAGGCTTCCTAGCTGATGCCTACCTAGAATCGCATGGGACCTTTGCAGAGGGGTTTCCACCATTTCACTGTTGCTGCTGTTATTATCTATGGCCAGATACTAGGCTTAAACACACCAAACGATCTATCTAAGAGGTCTAGTCCTGTGAGGCGCTGAGCACCCATTGATTTCCACATGAGTTGGGGGGTTCTCAGCATCTCCTACGTCAGGCGGCAGTTGTTATAACGCAGAACAGGCCAGCGTGCGATTTTTCATCTCAGATATTCTTGAGAATGGACAAGGCTTGGAAGGAGGCGAAGCAGTTGCTTAATTAGCATTAACTGGGTGGAGTGACATGGAAGAAGACACATAGAGCAAAATACATGTTAAGAAGACTGGTTTATACCTGCAGGGAATTTGGCCCTGATGTAAGAGTGACTCACCCCCCAGCCAAAGTTTTCCTAGTGTGACACAGGACTGTGAATACGTTGTTTAGGCACCCGAGCTGAGACTCTTGATTTTTCGGCGGCGGGCCTGCAGCATCATCTGAAAGCTGGGGGTGCTTGTACACGTGAGGGGGATTTAGTCCTTAGGGTTGCACTCCATGCCCCCTAAAGTGAAATGCTGAGTTTTGAATTGAAACCCATCATTTCAATTTAGGGGTTTCCAGCACTGTTATGGTGAAGGGCCCGATCCTTTTTTCTTTTTGGTGGAGACTGCCTACAGCCAGGGGGTCAGCTACCGGCGGGCCAAGTGGCTGCTGAGCTGCAGGGGATCCCAGTCCTTCCCTCCATGGCAGCAGCAACCCCGGGGTTGCCTGGGTGGGCTGCTAGTGGGCCAGATGCTGCCCCAGCTCAAAGGCAGCACCTGGCTTGATCCAACTCTTCCCTGACCCTGAGTTGGGGCAGCACCTGGCCCACCAGCAGCCAGCCAACTAAACTGCACCAGGATGTAGTTTAGTTTGCAATGATGCAAACTTATTTAACACTTCCCCCCCAAACTCCTGCACATGTATAGTGTGATGCCATTAAGCCCCACAAAGTGCCATTTTCATCACATATACATAGATTCATAGATGTTAGAGTCGGAAGGGACCTCAATAGATCATCGAATCCGACCCCCTGCATAAGCAGGAAAGAGTGCTGGGTCTAGATGACCCCAGCTAGATACTCGTCTAACCTCCTCTTGAAGACCCCCAGGGTAGGGGAGAGCACCACCTCCCTTGGGAGCCCGTTCCAGACCTTGGCCACTCGAACTGTGAAGAAGTTCTTCCTAATGTCCAATCTAAATCTGCTCTCTGCTAGCTTGTGGCCATTGTTTCTTGTAACCCCCGGGGGCACCTTGGTGAATAAAACCTCACCAATTCCCTTCTGTGCCCCCGTGATGAACTTAAAGGCAGCCACAAGGTCGCCTCTCAACCTTCTCTTGCGGAGGCTGAAAAGGTCCAGGTTCTCTAGTCTCTCCTCATAGGGCTTGGTCTGCAAGCCCTTAACCATACGAGTGGCCCTTCTGTGGACCCTCTCCAGGTTATCCGCATCCCTCTTGAAGTGCGGTGCCCAGAATTGCACACAGTACTCCAACTGCGGTCTGACCAGTGCCCGATAGAGGGGAAGTATCACCTCCTTGGACCTATTCGTCATGCATCTGCTGATGCACGATAAAGTGCCATTAGCTTGTCTGATGGCTTCGTCACACTGCCAACTCATGTTCATCTTGGAGTCCACTAGGACTCCAAGATCCCTTTCCACTTCCGTGCCACCAGGCAGGTCATTCCCTAGGCTGTAGGTGTGCTGGACATTTTTCCTCCCTAGGTGCAGCACTTTGCATTTCTCCTTGTTGAGCTGCATTCTGTTGTTTTCTGCCCACTTGTCCAACCTATCCAGGTCTGCCTGCAGCTGTTCCCTGCCCTCCGGCGTGTCCACTTCTCCCCATAGCTTTGTGTCATCTGCAAACTTGGACAGAGTACACTTCACTCCCTCGTCCAAGTCGCTGATGAAGACATTAAAGAGTATCGGTCCCAGGACCAAGCCCTGCGGGACCCCGCTGCCCACACCCTTCCGGGTCAAAACCGACCCATCCACCACGACTCTCTGGGTGCAACCGTCTATCCGATTCGCCACCCACCGGACTGTGTAGTCATCCAAGTCACAGCCTCTTAACTTGTTCACCAGTATGGGGTGGGATACCGTATCGAAGGCCTTCCTGAAGTCTAAGTATACGACATCCACCCCTCCTCCTGTGTCCAGGCGTTTCATAACCTGGTCATAAAAAGAGACTAGATTGGTCAGGCAGGATCTGCCCGCCATGAACCCGTGCTGGTTTCCCCTCAGCATAATTTGTCCTGCCGGGCTCTCGCAAATGTGAGCCTTGATAATTTTTTTTTTTTGGTAATGGCATCACATGTACAAGCACCCTGGGTTTTTTTAAAGCACTTTGAGTTAAGACATCCCAAAACTGAGTCACTCAAGAACCATTTAAAGGCCTTCATGACTGTGCTCCTGAGTCCCTGCGGCCATGTACCTTGTGGAGGTATTTCTACCCCTGTGCTCTGGTCTGGCAATACGTTATGTCCCCTTGGTATTGATATAAAAGGCCATGCCAGGTGCTGGTCTGGGAGAAGGAAGCTCCTCTTTTCCTACAGCAGATAACAAGGGAATAGCCTGGGCACACTTAAATAAAAGCATGGTTTGTGTGTCAGAGAGGTGCTGTGTTTGACTGTGCCACACGCAGTGATTTTGGCTTGCAAATCAGCTACTGGTGAGTCAATGAAAGATGCATTGCCTGCATTTAGAGGTCTGAATATTATTTCAGGGGTTTTTGAGGGAGACATTGGGATGGATCACACTTTCTCCCCATCTTTCTGGACAGGTCCCCTCAGCCCCATTTTACCTTGACGATCATGCGGCCAGGAGAGATGTTCACGTATGTACAGCCGGTTCCCAGACAGCGACTGCAGAGATGCCTTCCCTTGGTTTCTTTGCTGCAGTTTGGTAAACAACAGATCAGCTTCAGCTTCACTGCCGTTTATCTTCCCACCATCTTTCAAAGAGTTATTGCCCTCTGGCGGCTAACACGGGATAGCAAGTGCAAGAGGAAGAAAACAAGCGGAGACAAAAGACCGGTTTCAGCGCTATTTATGTGTCCTGGGCTTTAATATTTGCATATACGTTGCAGTTGAAATGGGCGCTATGAAACTACCTGGTGGGTTCCTGAAGGGCTTGACTTCAATTTCATTCATAGCACCAAAGCAGACACAGGTCTTTGGGTAAATCCGATATCTTGTAATAGACCAACTCAAATGGTTGGCCAAATTTTTCTTTGCAAGCTTTCGGGTGTAAATACCCTTCGTCAGGCTGAGGAAGCGTCTGCCTATATCCATAGACCAACATGGCTATAACCTATACCCCAGCATTCATAGCACCAGGTACTTTCACAGAGCTAAAAATATTTGGGTCGGTACCTGGATTCACTTCCCCTTTCCTCAGCTCTTAGTGCAGGATTATTCCCTGTTGAATATTCTCCAGTCCAGTTTTAAGCCTGGCGCTTCTCTGGGGAGAGGATCACAGCGTTAAATGGCACTCCAGGAAAAGAGGTTTCTGTGTTTTTGTCTTATTTCAGCATTTGAAAAACCTTCTTCTGACCTCCTTGGCAGATCTGGCTTGAGACATTTAGACAGAATCAGAGTCTCCCATAACAGGCTGTTCATGCTGGACGGCAATACGTTGCAAACTCAGGTCAGCATCACTGGGCGCAGCTACACGAGACGCTCAGCGACACGGTGTTGTTGGACACGAACTGTGATGCCAACATTACTGCACAGTAGCAACGAGCAACTGTGCAGTAGGGTCAGAAATGACCCGTGTGCCGCTGAAGCTACACAGTAACGGCAATTACTGCACAGACAATTGTGACTTGCTAAAGCAAGTACTAAATGACTGCACAGTAACAACTGCACAGTCAGGGGCACAGGTACATGCACCCGCTGGGATTTTGTTTAGGAAGAAATCAGGAGGTGGGATGGCAGGGAGTCCAGACAATGATGAATCATTCTGTTTAGACATTTTCAGAGTGAACCATTTCCATTTTCCCTGCTGAACTGGGTTTTCATGTTTAAATGCATTTTTTTAAATTTTCAATTCATGCCCCCCTTTTCAATGTTGGTCTGTTACAAAATCATTTTTATATTCAAATTACATTTAAGCCCCTCCATTTTTATCACCGTGACATGGCTGGACCCATCTGAAACAACCGTCTCCCCAGAATTTTCCTTCGTGGAGATTTTTAATTCTCTTTGCGTGTGTTTGCTTTCTTGGCTATTGGGAATGAAGTCAAATCTGAAGATCTTTCCTAACGCAGGATTTCTGTTTTCCACACTAGCAGCATAACTAAAACCAGGTGACCTGGCACCTGTCCTGGGGCACTGATTTGAGGGTGGGACACAAAAATCATGGCTGGTCCAGCTACAGTTGATCCCCCTGTATTACCATCCCCCAGTGCAGTCCTGCCTTCATGCACTGATGCAATGATGCTATTGTGTTCCCCGAGTGAGGCTATATATTCATGTTAGGAAGAGACACTATATATGGACTGGGATTTGTTCTGGTCCAAGGTTTAGTCGAACCCATCACAATAATAGAGCTAATGACTATCATAGAGATGAGATCTGTAGGACCATTTGGGAAGGAGTGAATTTTATTCCCTGTCCCTCCTCATCTAGGTCAGGATTACAAAGGTAAACAGCTCTGTGAAAGGGATTGGTACGTCCTGACTGATGTAGTTATGCTGATGTTGCCCAACTCCAGTTGATTTGGACCCAGGTTCTGATTTTATTTCCATTCCACATCTTGACCCGTCCCCTTGGTTCAAACTTGCTTCAACAAGAGTTAGTCCAACAGGTTCTGCCAGAAGTCAGCCCAGAGCAGCCCAAGAGCCCAAGCAGGCAGTGGTGAATAAGATTCACACCACCCCGCACACAATATGCTATACCTGCTGCTAAATCTCTATGTCCTGGTTGTGTTTTTCTGCAAAGGAGAGTGAAAGCGAGTGCCATGTATTAAAGCAGGGGTGCCCCACCCTTGCCCTATGGGCCAGCTCTACCCCATGGACCTCCGCACAAGTCCATGGGGAATCCTGTGCGCTGTGGCCCTGTGTGCTAGGTGTGGTACACAGGGTGGCACATGGCTTGAGCACAGGGCCAGGCAGGGGCAGGGCAGGGACCTGGAGTGTAATCCCTGTGTCCAGGGCTGGGCAGAAGTGATGCAGGGTCTCAGGGCCCAACCCCAGCACCCCGAGCCCAGCAGAGGTGGCATGGGATCCTGGCCCTGACATTTGGGATCAGTAGGGTTGCCAGCCCTCCAGGATTGCCATGGAGTCTCCAAGAATTAGATACAAATCTCCAGGAGGCTGCTGAGATTCACCCAGGAGATAAACAATAGGGTATTCATTAAAATAAATATTAAATTTTAAATCCTTTTTATACAGTAGTCCAGTGGCGTTTTAAAATGTAATAGTAATGTGCATTTGCCTTCCTGATGTCAAGTCTACACACCATAATCCATAACTGATATATGCAAGTACATGGGCATGTTTGCATTGTGTTGTGGGTACACTGGCGTTCTGGAAACCTCCCAGAATAGATTCAGAGTTTGCAACCTTAGGGACCAGGTGGAGTGAGTGCAGTTTGTACCCAAGTGTGTGAGCCCAATCCTGGGGTGTGGCGTCTGATCCAGCCCGCAGCACAGCCTTGCACCATGCATTTGGGCCTCAGGGCCTAAAGGTTGAGCACCACCGTATTAGAGGATCAGATTGCTACAGAGGGGCAATGAGATAATCTCATGAAGCAAGAGAGGAGCATGGAATATCATAGTACAAAATACAAATCCATGCCCATAGGGACTAATACCAGCACTTCTATAAAATAGAGGCTTGGAGTTTGCTGATGATGGAGGAAGAGAGGGACCCAAATTCATATTCACAGGATGTTGTAAGATCTCCTGGTTAGAATAGTTCATTTTGTGCAAATTAGGCTCAGATAAAAGTTAGAACAGTCTACTTACCTTCATGTTGCCTGGTGTCAAGCAGGATGTTGAATTATGTTTCCTATTGGTTATGACATTTTATATTTCACAGGAGGATGTGGAAGATATCAAACGTTAGCCATTTTTTCAATGAAAACTTCATAGTTTTACAAGAAGGAAGCAAATTCACCACCTGGAAACCTGCAAGCTGACACCCTGGCTCCTGTATTGTTCCAGCTAAAACTGCACGTTCACAGAGCTCAAAGTTGCCTCAACGTAAGAGAAATTCCTTGCCCGGGAGAATATTTCATCACTCCATCCTGCTGTGAAATATGAAATTATCATAATCAGAAGGAAACATAATGGTGCCACCCCTACCTGTTGGGCACATGTGCAGCACCTCCTTGATTTCTCCCACAGCTGGAGAGCGTCCGGCTCTTCCCCAGGTGCTCTGCCGGGGGCGAGAACGGCCAGACCTGCTTCTGGGGTCCTGGCTGCCATTCCTCCCCACCCCTATCTTCAACATGTTTTTGGCCTGTTGCCCTGGGGCTCCAGGCCAATCGGTAGTGCACTTCCAGTCCGCACGATGCCAGCTCGCACACATGACCTGGCCATCTGCGCCACCGCAGGCAGGTGAGTCGGGCATGGGGCTCTTACACTAAGGTTAAGCTTTTTGTTGTTGAATCTGCTTTTTGCAACTGATATTCAGAATATATTCTGTGCTGGCAAGCATGATGATACTCTTATGTACACCAGTGCCATCTCACTACACTTGCCAAAATGCAAGATTTTTATTTTCCTGCCTTTGAAGCACTGGTTATTGCCCATGGCTAGAGGGGGAGGTTAGTTAAGGGTTGTAGGATGAATGTGGACAAATTGGAGAGAGTCCAGTGGAGGGCAACAGAAATGGTTCAGGGGCTGGGGGACCTGACTTATGAAGAGAGGCTGAGGCAACTGGGCTTATTTAGTCTGGAGAAGAGAAGACTGAGAGGAGATTTAATAGCAGCCTTTAACTACCTGGAGGGAGGTTGGAAAGAGGATGGAGCTGGACTGCTCTCAGTGGGGGCAGATGACAGAACAAGGAGCAATGGGCTCAAGTTGCAGCGAGGAAAGGTGAGGTTAGATATTAGGAAGAATTTTCTCACTTGGAGGGTAGTAAAGCCCTGGAACAGGTTACCCAAAGAGGTGGAGGAAGCTCCATCCTTACAGGTTTTCAAGGCCTGGCTCGACAAAGCCTTGTCTACGATGACCTACTTGGGAACAGTCCTCCTTTGAGCAGGGGGTTGGACTAGATGTGACCTCCTGAGGTCCCTTGCAACCCTCATTTTCTATGATAAACCATCCCAGCCAAGTGTCTCTCCAACCTGCTCTTGAAAATTTCCAGGAATAGAAATTCCAGGGCTGGACTAGGAAGTCTGTTCCAAAGCTTTTCCACCCTTATAATCAATGTTTTTTTTCCCCTAATATCCAACCTACATTTCTTCTGATGCAACTTGAGGCCATTGCTCCTAGTCCTGCCCCCCACAGCTACAGGGAATAGTCTATCTTCATTCTCGCTACAGTTGCTGTTCAGGTGTTTGAAGATTATGATTAAATCTTCCCTCAGTTTTATTATCTCCAGACTAAATAACTCTAATTCCTTTCAGCCTTTTCTCATAAGTCCTGCTTCCCAGGCATCTAATGATTTGTATTGCTCTCTCCTGGACTCTTTTCAATTTAACCGCATCTTTGTTGAAGTGTGGGGCTCAAAACTGGACACAATACTCCAAGTGGAGCC
Source organism: Alligator mississippiensis (assembly GCF_030867095.1). Lineage (NCBI taxonomy): Eukaryota > Metazoa > Chordata > Crocodylia > Alligatoridae > Alligator > Alligator mississippiensis. The sequence goes on along the minus strand of NC_081824.1, from coordinate 13,866,369 downwards.
TCACTGGTGCTGATTAGAGCGGCAGATTCCAGTGGCACTCCTGTTAAAACAACCCAGTATGCTGTTAATTTCTTTTTTTGTAGTAAGCACATTGTTGGCTTATATTCAGCTTATGTCTATTGGACCCCCCAGGTGCTCCTCTGCAGTACATCAGCCAAACCAATCATTCCCCAGTCTCTTTTTATGCATGCAATTATTCTATCCCAAATGCAGGACTTTGCATTTGTCCTTGTTGAATTTCATCTACTTGATTGTGGACCATTTCTTCAGTCTATTCGGGTCCATTTGGTTTCTAGCTCTGCCCTCCTGAGTGTCTACAACTCCACCCAATTTGGCGTCATCTGGACGTTTTCTAAGTGTGCACTCAGTTCCATCATCTGAATCATTAATGAAGATATTAGACATCATTGGACCCAGGACAGAGTTGATCCTCTTACCAGTTAGGCATTGAACCATTGATTCTTACTCGTTGAACAAGATGATCCAACTAGTTATTTATCCATGTTACTATATTTTCATCTAGTCTGTATTTCCTTAGCTTGTTAATAAGGATACTGCAGCAGCTCCTGGACAGTGTCTGGAGATGCTATGTAGGACCTAAGAGGAAGGGTGGGTGCTGCATAATTACTGCAGGGGTTGAGTGCACGGATTCCCACAAGGAACCTGCCCGATAAAAGACACAACTGATGAGCAAGAATGGATGTCATGCTTGTCCGCAGTAGGTGACTATATCCATGCACCTGTGCTAGCTGAATGTGCTCCAGAACCAGATTTAAATGATACATTTCCAAGGCCAGAATGGATAACCATGAAGGTCCATCTTACTCCCTGGTAAGATAGGGCTAGAGGATTTCACTTACTGATTCTTTCACCAAGTCTAATATCTGCTTGAGCTTTTTTAGCAAGAGACACCCACTCTTGAGTTATAGGATGCAAGGATGAGGCATGTAACACACTTCTTGGTAAATGTGATGTGTCCGTCACCAGTATGACCAGGCAAGAAAGTAGCCAGAGTTTAGTACAATCTTGCTAGCAGCAGAGACCTACAAATGTTGATCTACTTGTCGTTTTTTCTACCGTAGACCCTTTGCACCACTAGAGGGCCTCCTCTGTCTATACAATATTCATAAAACTGGCTCCGCATAAGCCTCCACGTGGTTAAAACAAGTATCAGGATGAATGGATGCCACCTTTTTGCCAGAGTCTGAATGCACTGAAATATCACAGACTCAAATGATCCTGGAAGTCTGGATTCCTTGGATGTTTTCAGGAGAAAGTTGGACAGATGCTTGCCTGGAATGGTTTAGTTGTGGATGATCCTGTCTTGAGCAGGGGCTGGACTAGATAACCTAGCGAGGTCCCTTCCAGCCCTACTTTCCCATGATCCTGTAATTGATGGGGAGATCATGGGACTTACCTTCTACTTCTGCAAGACTGCTCTTAGGATTATTTCTTTGTTTCATCCAGTGATGGTCTCATGTAAAATGTATAAGCAATCCAAAGAGCAGAATCCCAAAGTGCCCTGTCTTAGCTAAGTGCCCCAACCTCTGGTCTACAGGGTCATGCTGCATGGTGAGCCGGCTTCAAAAGAAGGACCAGAAGGTACCTGACTACCTAACTCCCAATTATTTTCTAGTCTGATTTGATCACTCTACTGGGAGATGGGAATGTGAATCCTCTCAGGCTGAGGATGGTTTATAATCCCATTTGCTAGGTGAGGGCTCTAGTCACTTGACCATTATAATAAAAAAGTATGTGACTCAATCAGATAGGCACTGCTTATGAAGGGAAGGAGCCCTTGGCTCTGTGCACTGCTCCTGCCCCCAGTGGTATTTTAAAATAGTTCGACAGCAGTGATATAGCTGTGTCCCCTTGGCCAGAACTGAGAGCTCCCTCTCTTCTGGGGTAGTGCTCATCTTATTGAGCCATGCTACCTCTCAGTCACAATCCTGCTGGGCCCAAATAGTTTCCCTTTTTGTCTGCCCAGTGGCCTGGGTCGAGCAAGAGAGGTAGAAGATGCTCTTGATGATGTTCAGCCCAGAGCTTGGTGGCTTGGATACTTTGCTGGGAAGTGGGAAGTGTAGGATCAATGCATAAGCGTCTTCCTGGAGATCCACTCGCTGGGCAAGTATCTTAACCACTAGGGGTACCTTAACTGGGGTTAGGTCAATTTAAATGCCCATCTGTGTAGACATTTGGGGGGCTAAAAACTGGGCCAAAAATGGCAGGTTCAATCTGAATTGGTGGACTACCTTAGATCAGGAGCAGGTTAACCTGATCTATTGAATGCCTACATGCCTTGGAGTGCAGCCCCAGGGCTGGGAAAGCCCAGCTGCTCATCCCAGCCCCAGATGGACTCTTCCAATCCCCCTGCCCATGCCTAAACTATTTTTAGCCCCCTGACTCCCCCACCCCTGTGGACCCACCAACCCACCCTGCAGACCTGGCAGTCCACCTGATCCTGTCAATCCCCCCTAGGCCTGCCAATTCCCCCACGGACCCACCAGTCCCCCTGATCCTGCCCACCCATCTCCTCTCCCCACCTCAGTGGCTTACACCAGGTTCCCTGCATGGCTCCTGCCACCAGCAAATGACTGTAGCGTACACACTGCTTCCAGTCTATAACCACATGGCTTAAAGCAAGCTGCATGATCCTAGACTGGGTGCAGTGAACACTTGTGTGCAACCTAGGCTATTGGGCTAGATGTGGGGGGGGGGGCTCCTTTGTTCTGTGACTTACCTACCTTCACGTGGGAGTGGGATCTGAACTCCTTTAAGTGGCCCAGATTACCGTGTAGGTAGCAAAGGGCGGAGTTGGATTTGGGCCAACGTTTATTACTATTCATATAATATGCAGACATGCAGATAAAGCTGATCTTTTATTGAGAGTCCCAAAGGGCGATTTCAGAATGCCAAGGTGAATTTGCAGGACTGGAAATTAGATACCGAATTATTGGAACTTGTAATCGGAGCAGATTTGATTCTGAAGCTCTTAAGAGGCAATAAATACAGTGCCAGCATTACAAGGTTACATTCAGAGCAGAGATCCTCTTTACATAAACAACAGACGAGGGCAAAAGAAAACAGATGAGCAACTCCAAAGGAAAGACCTAAAGCCTGTTCCTGAGCCAAACTGGACTTTTTATATGTGGTAAAGTAATTGGAAAGGGTCCACCTGACCGCTTCCCATTCTTATTAAAAGAGGCCGTCCTCATAAGAGCACACTGATTCATTTCTCAGCACTGTTCCCTCGCTCCCCAATTTCCTGGCTATATTTCATAGCCTGCCAGTCAATAGATTTACTTACTGGTTTACTGGCAGAGAGAGGCTTTTAGGTATTGTTTATGCACTTGTTTAAATTTGCAATGCGTCATTTTACATCTAAATTAATTGGACTGTGAACAAAGCCTGAATTGACACTGTGGTTTCATATACCCCGGGAGGCTTTCTTCTGTTTCGGAATTCAAACTCTACAAATACATCTCTAGGTCTGAGGGCAAAAAACCCTTCAAAACATGGACTGAACGCAACCAATGCCACTGACAAAAGAAAACAGAGAGAAGTGAGTCCTTCCTCCTTTCACCTTGGTTAACTCATAGATGCCCACTTGTGACAATTTCACTGGCGTCTTGGTAAAAGATTTTTACTGCTAACTAAGGAAAGAATTAGCTGAGGAATCTCGTATTCAGACTGAATGTCTTACTATCAGAAATTGTCTTGTACCACCCCAGCTTGTTGGTCATAGTGAAGGAATCACTGGGTGAAAACTGGTTGCCTGTATCGGACAGAAGTCCAGATCAAAAAGCTACTTGCTGGCTTTACAATTTCCAGAGTTATTTGTTGCAACTGATTTGATAGAGGTAGCTCTTTTCTACTGTATTTTACTAATTTGCTTCTTGGTTAGCAGCATGGTTTAGTAACATCACTTAGGAAATGCTTCTATTTCATGCAGCTTAACCTATCTCAACTGCTACCAGCACTGTGGTAGCAGCAGCCACAAAACTGGCTCCCAGCAATTTCAGTGCTTCCAACAGCAGCCTGTGGCAACAGGTACCCCTCCACCCTTTCTGGTGCTAATTATCATGCCATTAGATAGAGCACATTGCAGTACACAGCAGACAGTGGGGTCAAAAGATGTTCTGCACATAACCATTATTTGTTATAATGTAAGTACCAGGCAAAAAATTAGGACCTGCAATGTGTTTTGCAACTGAGCAAATTCTGCTCTTATCTGATGTGCCAGATGCAGGGCTGACTGTTTGTTGTCAGATGCAAGCATAAAGCTTTTCAAGCAAAGAAATGAGTTGAGTAAAGCCATCTGCCCTGCAAAGAGTTGTGGGGGAGTACTAGAAAGTGTCCTCCTTCGTTTCTTTTTGGCTGCAAAATAGGGAGGAAAAAAGAACACACAATTGTTAGAACCATTAAAAAAAATCAGAATTTTTAAATCAACTCTTTTGAACCACTCTTGCTGGTAGGGCAGAGGTGCTGGTGATGTCTGTATCCATCACCTTGTTCACTGGAGCCAGGAGGAGAGAACAGAATCAGTTCATTTGGATTCCCTTTACAAGATGCCTTCTGTAATAGTCCTTGTTTAGAGTTGTGCCTTATTTGTCCCGTAAACCAGGTATATAGCAGGCTGGAATCTGACTCACCAGAGTAAACTGAAGCCTTTAATCCCGTGTAGCAAAAACTGCATTAGAAAACCAGGCATTTGAGGAAGTAGCTATTACTTCTTACCTCCTGCCAGTAAATCCCCTGTTTATTGTGAATCTGTGGGCTGAACTGGTTTTGCCTTTTGACCACTGGCAGTGAAAGAGCTATTATTTGCTCTAAGTCTGGTGAATGTGCTGCCATTTGATATGGAATAAATACACAGAGAGGGCTCCATTCTACCAAAATTATTCATACTGGGCACATCTACATGAGACATTTACTGCACAGTTGACTAACTAACTGTGCAGTAAAAGTCTCAGCATCTACACGTGCACCCCTTTTAAGGCTCGTGAAACTAATAAACCCCGCAGCAGGGTAGGATTTGTAAATACCCTGATGCAGTTTTTTCATGCACAGCACATGTAGATGCTGCTCTGGCTTGCTGGAGCACAGGGTGCTTCAGTGTGGGGCTAGCTGGTAGGCAGCCCCCAGCGCTGAAGCTCCCTTATGCCTCAGCCAGCTGCTCCACAGCACGTGGAGCCTGAGCAGAGCAACCCGGGCTGGCAGGGGACCTGGGGCTCAGTGTGGGGGTAGCTGGTAGGCAGCCCCGGTGCTGAAGCACCCTCATGTCCCCACCAGCTGCTCCACAGGATGTGGAGCCTAGCTGGAGCAACCCTGGGCTGGCTGCTCTGACTGGGCTCTATGTGCTGCGCACAAATACACTCCAGAGCAATACTCTGGAGTTTATTTGTGCACATGAATTGTATGTGTAGCCATACCCACTGAATGGCACATTCGTTCTCTCTCAACTAGTCTCTTTGGACATGTATGGGTCAGTGTACCATCCTGATTCCCGCGTACTGCCCTACTAGTACTTGAATTAATGGATTTCCATGGGGTTCTACTCCAAGAATATGGTACTAACTTACATGTATAAGGGGAAGGACAACTTGTTTCATCACCCCAAAGCCTTTAATCTGCAAGATTATAATCATCACAGCTCTAGTTGTGCAAAGATCGGTTCTTCTGTAAAACCTGAACCTCTTAAGATACAAACATGCTGATGCAAAAGCAGAAAATGACATCTATCTGATGCTAGAGTTGACATCCTGGTCCCATTTAAATCAGTAGCAAAGCTCCCACTGCTAACAAGCGGGGCAGAATTCCCTTCATACAATTTTACTCTTCTGAAATAAACCAAACCATGTCTAGGTCAGCTTTCCGGCTCATTAACTCACTAAATGTTCTTGTCCTTTCAGAAGATTTGAACAAGAATAAGGATAGTCCTGCTTGGAGCAGGGGGTTGGACTAGACGACCACCTGAGGTCTCTCCCAACCCTCATTTTCTATGATTCTATGAAAACCCTCCGTTTTTGGGGAGGGAGTAGGTTGAAGAATGGGGGTGTTTAAGAGGCAGGTTAGAAAACAAAGGAAGTCTTCTTAACATTGTATTCTGACTACCATGCAGGTCTGATTCATTCATGTACTAAGAAAGGAGGGCAGAAGTAGATTTAGAGAGAGAGTTTAATCATCTGAACATATAACAAGAAAGCCCTAGGCTGTGATCCTGCCCTGCATAGGGATTCCTTTTGGGAAACTGGGCAAGTGCCTTAATCTCCTTATCTCATTTTTCAGTCTGTAAAATGGAATTGCAATTTGCTACCTCATAAGAGTGCTGGGAGCATTAATTACTCCATGAGCTTGGTCCGCTGCTAACTCTACTTTTACCAGAGTGTAACTGAAGGAGTGAATCAAGCCCATAGTCTCTATGGCCCTAAAACTCTGACAGCAAATACCAGGCAGCTACTAGCCAGGATCCTAGCAGCAAAACATGTTTGTTATCCATTATCTTTTCCAGCACTAGCACTCTTCGCTGAGTGTGCAGATATTTTATTTCCCCTCTCTTTGGGTATAACTCAGAAGTCAAGGGTTCATCCAAGAATAACAGCTCATTGGGCTAGCGTGGTTAAGGTGCACAAGGGAGTGATGTGGCTACAGTCACATCCAGCTGCCATTAACTCCAAATAACCAGTGCCCATATACAGCTGGGTCCATCAGCAGCACTCTTGGACATGAGTTCAGAGCAAGGCTTGAACATGTGTCATGGAAGCCATAGGAAGATGCTTTAGCCACTCCATGAGGCTTGAACCAAATCAATTGGTGTTATCATCCGATGCTATAAGGACCAACTTGACCAAAACAATGCTGAGATCAAAGCCCTTCTCGATCGGACAAGCAAAGATTTCTGTGATTGGCAAAACCAACTTACATCCAGTCAAAAGCTGGGAAATTTTTGATGATTTAAAGCTGAAGCCCAGTGGAAGATTTGAGCAATCAAAAACAAATGGTGGGAAGAGAAGGCAAAAGAAATCCAACAATTTATTGACAATCGTGAAATGCAGAACTTCTTCAGCGCAGTCAAGGCTGTGTATGGATCAAGCTCTTGTGGACTCACCCCACTTAGATTTGAAGATGGCAGTACACTCCTCAAAGATGAGTCCATCAAGCTCCTGAACTAAGAATCGATGGTGACTGATGAAACTATCAAATACATCCCATGGCATCTAGTAAGGGAAGCACTTGCCAGTCCACCAGCCTCTGAAGAAGTCCACCAGGTGGTAAGACAAATGAAGAACAACAAAGCATCTGGATCTGATGGCATAGCAGCTGAGGTCTGGGGACACTATGACCAACAAGCTCCATAGACTTTTTTGCAAAATCTGGAGCACTGAGGAAATTCCTGCTGACCTAAGGAATACCAATATTGTCACCATTTTTAAAAAGGAGATAAGTCTAACTGTGAAAACGATCAAAGTATTGCCCTCCTCTCCATCGCTGGGAAGATCCTTGATCAATTCTGCTGAACCAGCTGCTCCCTCTTGCCAAGGAAATCCTTCCCAAGTCTCAGTGAAGGTACAGGCCATTGAGAGGCACTATAGACATGATTTTTGTGGCCTGACAGATCAAGGAAAAATGCTGAGAACAACACTGGGAACTGTATATGGCCTTTATCAATTTGACCAAAGCCTATGACACTCTCAATCGTAAGGCTCTATGGAAGATCTTCTCAAAGTTTGGCTGTCCAGGGACATTTATCACCATCCTAAGACTCCTTCATGACCAGAAGACTGCCTCTATCCTATACAGTGGTTCTTTACTATTTGAACTGAAGTCAGTCAGGACTGCGTGATCACAACAATTCTGTTTTCTGTCTTTCTTGCAGTCATCAAGATGCTCATCCATGACCATTTACCACGTGGCATTGACACTGACTACAGGATGGATGGGAACCTTTTCAATCTCTCCTGCCTCTGTCCCAAAACCAAAGTTACTTCGGCCTCAATTGTGGAACTTTAGTATGCTGATGATTGCGCTGTCATTGCACATACAGAAGAGGGCCTATAAACAGCCCATAACTGCTTCTCTCAAGCATACCAGTGCCTGCAACTGACCCTTAACGTTGGAAAAACAAAGTTGCTTTACCAGCCTGCTTCGGACCAACCACCTCCTCTGGCGAAGATCCTAATTGATGGACAGGAGCTGGGGAATGGTGAACACTTTGCATACCTTGGTAGCCATCTCTCAAAGGCCAGCATTGACAAGGAGATCCAATGCAGGATCTTAAGTGCCAGCTCTGCCTTTGAAAGACTGAATCATCAAGTGCTCAATGATCGTGACATCTGGACTCAAACCGACTCCTACTATACAAGGCTCTGGTAATCCCAACTCTTCTCTACAGCTGTGAAATATGGGTGACCTACAGGGCCCACATGAAAAGCCTAGAACGCCATCACCAACACTGCCTTCAGCAGATTCTTGGCATAAAGTGGGAGGATCATCATACAAATGCCAGTGAAATACCACTGAAATACACCTAAGTCAATAAAACTTTAGGTATTTTACATAGTCATGAACTTCCTCCTCTGTACGAGAATACAGTGATCTCTCTGTCTTAGGTTTTTTCCCAGCACAAAGCATAGAGAGACATGGAGTTTTGTGTTTCTTTTCTTTGAGAAGTGACGGTGTCAGTCAAGACACCAGGAGGTTGCCAAGAACCATCTAGTAATATTTCCTCTCTGACACAAGGGGGCAGACTGCTATCAAACAGGTAAGTAGCTATTACAGGACGTGACAGAGCTTCAAAATTCCCAAAGTTAGAAGCAACCATTGATCTCACTGATAAAATAAAAGTCTGGTGACTCATTTGCTGTTGCCCCAGTAGAATGACTGTGGCAGACCATCGAGCACTTTTAGCACGTGGTAATTTTGGGGACATCTGTAAAACTGGATTATCAAAGAGCAGTTGAGCTAGGGCTATTGGGTGCAATGGTCTCCTTCCTTTTCCAACCCTGTATCCAAAAATAATTTATGTGTTTATTTAAAAAAACATTTGTTTTTTTCACTTTAGCCTTGAATCTGTTGTGGCTGTGAAAGTTGGTGCTATTTATCTTTAAAGAGGAGCCAAGGGAGACTTGGTCTGTGATTGTAACAGCAAACACGTAATCATGTTTTCCATTTCATACTGCTCCACTAAATAAGAGCAAGAAGTCATTCAAGGAAAATAATGGTCAGTAAATAAAGAACAAGGAAATTACATGCTTCATTTTTAATTAATATTTGACATTTAATATTTAATTTTATGATGTCAGTGCAGATGCCAAAATGATCCACAGGCTCAGAAACAGAACTGGGAGTCGGGACACCTGGATTCTGTCCCCAGCTTTGCTGCTGACTTGCTGCATTATACTGGGAGAGGCGCTTTTAAACTAACATTCAGACCTGGCACTGTACATCCTCAAGAGCTCCTCTGAAGATCAGGCCACCAATGCTTTCCATTGAGAAAATAGAGATAATGGTTCAGCCTTTTGAAAGTGATGCATGGAAAATGCTCTATGAGCACTAGAAACTCCATATGATTCTATGATTTTAGAAACCTCAAAGAAGAAATGGTTCCTGTTTACAATCTAATATCCTGATTGAAATCCCACTGAAGTCAATAGGAGGTTTTTCATCAACTTCAATAGCCTTGTGTTCAGACTTTAAATTAAACACAGTAATGTGGTCCAAAGCAATGTGATAACTTGAAGTCAATGTATCACTCTAAGAAGAGCCGAACCTTTTTATGAAGATGGATCTGAAGCATACAAGTCTGACCTGGCTTCAATTCTGAATACCTAGGGTCTGTGTATTTGGATCTCAGGATTGATCCTCTAGCTTCCTTTTTTTCACCCTGGGCCTGGACAGACAGGCCGAGACAGGACCCATTGCTAATGAATCCATGAATCTTCAGTACTTTGTAGAACCAAATTTGAAATACACTCTTAAGATTGTGTTCAGTCTCTTCCCCCATTTACATCTCTGTCTGCATTTCCAGTTTTTGGCTGAGACCAGCAGTGACAACGATGCATCTACATCAGTTCTTCATGCTGAAGCTGGATCAGATGGTTGGATATGGGTATTGTGTCTGAATCCTTGATTGCTTACCCCAGATGAATGTGGGTTCATAACATTTAAAGATTCACTCCTCATTTTTCTTCCTTCTTTCTCCTGTCAGTGTAACTCGCCAGTGAGGTGAGTGTGTGTTATAGGTTCCAGTCTCCACCTAACTACCGCTGGTATCGGTTTGTCCCAATCCTACCTAATGAGCCGTACCCCTTGTACTCAAGTGACAGCAGATCAAGCTTTTGGTTCTGGAGGTCCTCAGTTCTCTCTCCTGAGCACTGGCCAAGGTGGTGGTCATTACATCAGCAAATTAAAATGTGTTAGTTTTTTTGTTTAAAACCACCCACCTCAAGAAGCAGAAATGTGTGGATAAGGAAAAAAGTCAATCTACAGTTTCTAAGGAGGTGGATCACTAGAGCTATTAGAACTGGCTCCTGAAATCTTTCATCACTAGGGTCAAAATTAAGCTCTGGTGTAAGCAGGCATAATTGTGAGAAGAGTCCAGCCCCAAGTTGGTGGTAAGTATCTGGCTCCAGGCACCATACTCAATGGAAGACATTGCCAGCTGGTGGTATCTCCATGTGTTGGTGGTAAGTGCTATATGGCCTTGGCCCTCTCCTGTCCAATGTTTTACTGGATTGCATTATCAGGGTGAAGATCAGTGCTACCTCAGCTGCTCTCCAGTGTTATCTCTCTAACCTGCCACATCTTTGATCTTCCTTTAAACTTGGAAGCTGGTTCCACCAGCTGAAAGGTCTGAGCCCGTCCCTCAGCGGGTTTCTTCATGGGGCTCCGCCTCCCCTTACATCCCACCTGTACCACATCCTGGGTGTTACCCATCTTGTTAGTCACTGGGATGAGATCTGAACTAAAATCCCCTTTTTTTCTCACATTGGATTTTTTTTCCTACCTATCCAGATAGTTGTTATGGTATGGTCCATAGATGTCATAAGGACTCTCAACAACAGCTCACAGCTAATCCATAGCCTGCTTTATAATGATTAGAGCAATCCTTCATAAAGCACTGTGATCTCAGTCAGGCCTTTCTAACTAATTGATTAGGAGACTGACAATGGCTCAACTTAACTCAAATCCCTAGAGGGTCTCTCAAGTCCATCTTTTGAGATCCCCTGGACTAATTCACTCAAATCCCTTGGTTGAAGGTTGCCATGTTGGCTCAAGTTGAAATCAATTAATTAAAGCTGCACTTCAGTTAATTCAGTGGAGTTCATGAGTCCATATTCTTAAGTCAATTCATTAGTTCTGGGTTCATCCCCCTTCATCAACTCAATAATGGTGTCAGAGGCCAAACAACTTAAATCAATTCCTTCATTCAGGGTTCATCCCCTTCCATTAATTCATTAGGGGACTTAAATCACTTTGTTCATTCAGAATCCATACCCTTTCATCAATTCATTAACAGACTCAGAAGTAAATCAACTTAAAATCTCAATCCATGCCTGGCTGGCTCCACTGTTCCAGCTTGCTATTGGCTCAGGCTTCACTACCTCAGTTAAAACCATCTCATTTGGTACCTGTTTTGGCCTGAGGTCCAGTCCTCGCCCCAGTGGGCCAAGCTGTCATTCTGTCTCTGAGGGTCCTGATGTTCATTGGTGGTCCTCTGACCGCTCGTGCCTGCTGTCTTGTGCCCTTCTGCAGATTGCCACAGACCAGCGCAAACTGGAGAGTCCTCCAACGTCCTCTCTCCTTGGACACTACTGCCTCTCCTTGGCTGCCCCTCTCCAGGACTGGAAGTACTTTTTCAGGTTCCCTCACTGCCAATCCAGAAGGAGCACTCACTGCAAAAATGACTTCTTCTGTCACCTGTGGTAAGTATGGGTCTAATAAAAGTATGATTGTGATCCCCGGGACTTCCTCCTTGCCCCATGCTTCTCCCTTCACATCATGTTCTATAAAAACTGAGGCCTACATCTCATTGCACCTATTTGGCACCTAAATGACATTGGTGCATAAGTAAGATCCTACTCTATCATGCTTAAGACCTTAGCAGAAGTTAATGCAAAAGGTGAATAGATCTTTCTCCTCCTTGGTACATTTTTATGATTTACCCTTAAAGCTGAGCTGAGGAAGTGTTACAAATTAACAGCTCCTCAGGGACATGAGCAGGGTGGAGTAGGATCACATGCTGGTGCCCAAGGTCACTCACCACCTAATGGGTGCAATAGGATCTGTCTTGTAGCTAATGGTTTTAGTTTAGCATGGGAAATGGTTCTTGGCAATGCTCCCCAGCTCTAGCACTCCCTCCATCTTGAGGCCCACCAGAGTGGAAGTCTGGGCATTTTTTGGAAGTGCTGAAAGACCTTCCTATTTGGGCAGACATCTTATTGAGATTTCTTCCTGAAAAGAGTTGGAGAAGGTCAGTAACATCTGATCCTCTAACACCTATTGTCAAGTCAAATGTTACCCTGTTCATGACCTGTAATCATGGATACCATCAAACTTGTGCAGAGATTTTGCATCAGTCCAAGAACATTTTCACCAACTGGAACTACTCACAAAGGTGTATTCCTATAATAGAGGCTCTCTGATACTTTAAGGGAGAAGGAGCCCAGGGAAAGCCCCAGGTGGGGGAAGACGGTAAGGGAGAAGCTGCAAGAGAACTGGTCCAGGGAAGTAGAGACTATGAGTGCTTACTGCAGAGCTGGTACTACAGAACAACAGGACTGTAGGCTGGAATCCTGCAAGGGAGAGAAGGTACTCCTACAGGTGGGCTACAAAGGAGACCTGTTAATGAGCCTAATTAGGGGCATCTGTGGCCACCCCTGTGGAGTCACCTGACTGGAAAGGGGCAGGGCCTGGGATAGATATAAGCCAGGAACAAAGCCAGGGCAGTCAGTCTGACCCTGGCTGCTGAAAGGGAAGAGCTCTGCAACGAGATGCCTGTTGCTGAGAGGCAGAGTGTGGGCATGCTATGCCTGGAGACAGCAAGTGAAGGGCTGAAGGTTAGCAGTGGACCAAGGCCCATGGCTGGGTAGGAGTTTTGGTGTATATCCAGGAAGTTAGATGCTTAGTATAGACAGAGTGCTTACATATTTGACTACAGTTTACAACTGGTGGTTTGGGTTTTGAATTATCAGGGGTTGGCAGAGGTCCCAATAGTGCCCGAGGGCACAGGAGTGTCTTGAGCCCTGCCACAGCCTAGGGACTCAGGCCACAAAGCAGGCTTAGCTGGAAGGTTGAAGCCTGGAGGCAGTGGCTGAAGCCCAGGAAGGGCAGAGATTGGGCCAGGGGACCCAGCTTGAGAAGGATGGAACAAGCCAGAGAAGGATTGGGCCAGGGGCTCAGTGCCCAAAGAAGGTGAAATTGGGGCCAGGGCCTCAGCACAAAGGACACAGGGCCCAGAGGCCCAGAGATACTAACAACTGACAGGGCTGAAGTTGAGATAGCCAGACACAAATCCATGGGCCAGAGCTGGAGGCTTGCAGCCAGAGGAAAAGGGCAGAGGCTAAGGCCAAGGCCCCAATGAGTAAGTGATCAGACAGTAATTCCACAAGGCATGGGTATGGTGTTAAGGGGTGGATTGAGCCACATACAAGCCTTTAGGGCTACAGGTGTCCCTGGGTGTACGGGTGTGTCAGGAGGATCCACTTAGCCTGAGAGGAGCAGAATTGGGACCACTGGGGTCCAAGAGAGGCCTGTTGGCGGTTAGAACTGGTGCTCACTTTAGGACTGTTAGGCATCCCCCCTTTCAATCAAATAAATACAGCAAGGCATGGCAGGTGAGTGAGAAGGGGAGGGTATCCTAGAGCTCAAGCAGGGCAAGGGTTGCATAGTCACCGGGGGCATTATGCCCATCCCTGAAACACAAACCCAGCTATAACGCCATACACTATTAAACAAACAAATTCCAGAGACAAGGACCAGTTTCCTATCAGTCTGTACCACCTTCTCACACAGGATACAAACTGCTCCTCTTTTGGAGTCTAAACTCAGATCATTCATTTCTGTCTTGAGTATAACTATCCTATTTCTTATGTCGTCCAGGAGTATTTCTTTCTTACAGTTTAATCTGTTTTCTTGTCAGCTCTTAGCTTCCTCTTTTGATCAGGCAACTGGATAATGTTCTTTGTGATGCAAGATTTCTTCCTTCTGATGTTTCCCCAGAAATATATTCATTGTCTCTGTAACACAGCTGGCTTTCTCTATCCATATACTTCCTCATCAGCTTCAGTCATCATCTTGAATTCCTGTTCTGTATCTTGACTTTCAGGTTATCAACATCATAATTATGCAAAGAATTCTGAAGATTATGCCCTGCCTATTTCTTGCTTCTCGGTGTAATATTTACATTAGTTGTAAGTAAGTTATGCATAAATCCAAAGTCAGCTTTGTTAAACTCACCAACACATTGGTACATCCCTCTTTAAAATCATGTTGAAATTGATAGGGTTGGAAATCTGCAGAGCTGGCAATATACAAGTCCACTGCCTTGGCAGTATAGGCTTGAATAAAATACCTGCTATTTTGAGTCACAAATCGCCTGAGTTGCAAGCCCTGCCCTTGATCTTGCTATACCTAAACTTCTGAACGCATCCTAAACACCGAGGACCAACACGGGTTTAAATCCTTTTGTACATTTAAAATGGCTCTGTAAGGAAAGGTTGTTATCTATCTCCTTGATGATGTGCTGGAATGTCTCAGCCTGTCTTACCTCATAGTCCTTAACTGGAGTGTATCACTTAAAAATAGTCATGTTACCAGGCCAGGCTACCAATTTGAGGGTCACAGGCCTGCAGCTGACTGGTTTTCAGTCCTGCATAAAGGGACTGATCTGCTTCTTAATTAGCAGTAGAACCCCATGCTCTTTTATACGATCAACCTCATTCCAAATTATCATGTTACCTACCATAGAAAGTATCCTTCTATCCCCAGTCTATCTGGAGCGCTACACATCAAAGTGATTTATACAACAAAAGCTCATTTTTGCATCAGTCAGATGCAACCAGTTTTCCTGGTCCGTATGTTCTTTTTGCGGATGGAGAATAAATGCTTAGCCAACTTAATTTGTGTGGGGCCAGATCCTGTTCCACCTATTAGGCAGCTAAGTGGACTTAGGTGCCTAAGTATAATCTTATTCCACTCTGCTCATCTTAGTCTTAAAACTAAGCCATCAGATAACAAGCAAGGGGAGGATAGATGCACACGTTGCATTATAACCGTCTTCCACAGCAGAGTAGAATAGGATTGCATTGAGACACCTAAGAAGTGGAATAGGATCTGGCTCTTGGAGTCCAGCTGTCATTTCTCAGGTGAAGATCTGCCTTAGCGGGTGTGCACCCATGGCTGGAATTCAGAACCCCCCCTTCTAGACAGCCTGTGTTCCCCAAGACTCAGGGGCTCCCACCTCTCCTGGATGTAATAGATATTTAGTATTATATTGCAAAGAGAGCATAATTAAACTCCTACTCTGGGCAGGGCAGTGGCTAACTCAGCCACACTCAGTTATGCAGGAGCTGCCAATACTAAATTAGCAAGTACTTAGCACATCACATTTGATATTGGGATTGTAGCCTGCATATATGGATGACCGTGCATTCATTATTCAGTGTTTTGTACCACAGCAGTCCAGCTGAGAACCTGTGAAGCTTGTTAAGCTGATTTACACACACACAAATGTTCAGGAACATTAACTTTTGATGATAAACTGCATAAAAGTTCATGAATAAGGACAATGAAAGAAAGTCCCAGTGCGGTGGCTGCAATTCTGCTCTCCAGGACGGAATTTCCAATTAGGGGTTGGTCTTGTTTGCTTAGCTCAGGGGAAGGTCTGACTGCTATCCACTGGGCATTGTTTTTACTCCAAATCATAAATCAATACCATGGCATTCTTCAATATGTTGAAACAGCAGTCGGCAACTTTTCAGAGCTGTGGGCCAGAACAACTCAGCTCAGGACCTGGCCAGTCCCAGCACCACTTCCCCTGCCACTGCTTCTTCCTCTCCCCATGCTGTTGCACAGGCATGGCTCTCAGCTACCTGGCTCCATGCAGCTCCTTGCCCTCCAGCCACAGTGTGGACACAGGTGAACTCAGTTGGTCTAATAAAAGATATCACATCTACTCAAAGAACCGTGCCTGCCTGTGTCCTTACACCAACACAGCCACAACCAAAGACCCTTGCCCTAGGCCTTCCCACAGCTCATTACATTCACCCTGCCCTAGCACACTGCCACCCTGGGTGCTTAGTCCTGCACCAGCCCAGGGACGTGCCTTCTTCCTCACACTTTGCGGCCTTCTCAGACCACTGCACTTCCACAGCTGCCTTTGCTAACTGAGGGACCTTTGCACAGGTACAGTCTAGATTTGTTCCTCCTTTACACCTGTGTAAATCCATCTCAGTGGCATTATCCTACACTAGTGGTATCCAACCTTTTCTGCCCACAGCCTGGGTGAGTGGTGCCAAGTTGTTCTACAGGCTGGATCCAGTCCTTGGGGCCAATCCTGAGTGCAGTCCTGGCCTAGCCAGGGCCTGATCTAGCCACATGGCCAGGACCCAATCCAGATGGATGGGTCTTGGAAACTTGGTGGCAGGGAGCAGTGGCAGCATTACACTTCAGTACAAATTTCCAGACCCATGGGGAGTCCCACAGGCCAGGTGACATGGCTCCGCAGGCTGGATCCGGCCCATGGGGTGAGCACCCTTGGCTTACACTTATAATGCAACTAACAGTAAGGTTGGACTTCTCATTCCCCAGCTTAGGTGTAGAGAAGCCCAACTCAAGAGCGCCATAGTGACCTACCATATCTGGGTTTTCTTTAAAGACCTACCTGACTTTGGAACCTGCCCCCATCTCCATCCTCTTATATACACTCAAAACTTTCTCAGCTGTGACGTGACCCATCTGATGCATTTATCTGTAAAGCCCCAGGCATAGCTGTGGTGTCGTATAAACCAAGATTGTTCTCATCACACTTGGCAAGCTCCACAGTCCCCTTCAGGGCACACACTTGAACAAGAGCTTACAGCTGGGAGTCCTTGCCGTGCAGTTTATCCCCAATCCAGTAATCCTCTTCATTCACAGAGCCCTATGCTCTTGAGGCTATCAGTGCTGCTGAATACCTACAGTCCGGATGGATTATGTCCCCTTGCTCACCTCAGATACCCTTATAATTTTAGTGGGACTGCTCATATGAATACCACCCTATGTGGTATGTAGAGCTGGGTCCATAGTTCAGGTTGATAAATGTGTAAGGTTGGATTAGGGAATGACTATGAAAATTTGGCATGGTTTTAGATGGCACAGCATGGGGGGCCTGGTGTAGCTCCAGGCAGAAGACAGGGTAGATATGCACCCTATAGACCAAGATATAGGCTATCTTATTTAATTGTCTATAGGGTGAATATTTATCTGACTTCTGACTAACATAGCAAATTACCTCTCTTGGCTCTAGGCAGCCAAAGACTGAACTTTGCTCCACAGGACAGGGCAACTGAAATACTCATAAAAATATGTATCCTCATAATACAAAAACTCTTTGCTGTGCTCAAATGAGCATTACAACTTCTGTGGTTAAATCTGTACATTACTGTGCCCAGACCTCCACGATGATTGGTTTTTTCCAGTACAAGGAAACCAGCAGGGTTGCAAAACAATGCCAGCATTTTCTCAATGCAGGAGGAAAGGGAAAAAAAGGCAAAGAAATATTGAACCTGGAATATGGCTAATGAAAGGGCTTAATAGGATTATTTACCTTTTATTTCTTAACTAGTAGATTATCTGTTGTGTACAAGACCAAATGAAAGAGCGATGGAGCAAGCTTCCTGGTTGTGTTTTCAATGCACTAGCTGCACTTGTGAACTACAGCAAATTTTCCCTTTGCAAAATATTTAGTAAAACAAGACAAACATTTTCCGTTAATATTTTTTTGAGGGAAAATTGTTTTTTTCTCCCAAGGGAGCTTTTTTAGCAGCAGCACCTGTCTGCTTTCTTCAGTGATTTTTTTTTTTAATTCTGCATTGGAAAAAAAAAATTCTGCCATTCTTTAGGTCCAGCCATTCGTTTTTAGTCCCAGTGTCTTCTGCTTTTGGACAAAAAGTGGAAAGTTTCCTTTGAAATATTTTTTTGTTTTCACTGATGCTTTACTGGAAAACTCCCATTTTCTGAGCAGCATCCTGATTAAACAAGGAGGATGATGGCTGTCACCTGAGACTCGAGAATGTCCCATTGCGTTCACCAAATTTCACAGCGCAAGAAAATTCAGACTCTGCTGCGTCCAAGCAAATGGCACTGTATGGACTTGCAGTGCTGGGCACTTACAGAGTGGTTGTGTTGGCTGGTTTTCACCAGCAGCAACATGAGCTCAACAGGATTATTAGTAGAGTACCAACAGACCTAGCCAAAGGGGAGAAAATTCAATCCCTTATGCAGCAGGACCTGTGCCCTCGTAGTTGAGAATTGCTGGCTTAGATGGTCAATGCTTTCTTCTTTTGAGATTTCAAATTCAAAACGTATTTGAAATTCTTTTCTTTTGCAAAAAATATTCTATATTTTGATGTTTTAGCCCAACTTTATTTATTTTATAGAAAGCATAGAGAAATACATCGTGAAGGGCTCCCTAGGTCATCTAGTCCAACCGCTCCTTTCTGAGGCAGGATCAACCCTATCCAAACTATCCTATACAAATCCACAGTCTAACTTCTTAGTAAAACTGCTATCCTGACACAATGCAAGACATGTATTTATTAAGACATTCATTTAGTTATTTTTTAAATTTGATTTATATGCCACCCTTCCTGAGATGGGCCTAGGGCAGCTTACAATAGGAGGACATAATACATTAACTTACAAAACAGGAGAAGCAACAAGAGAACAAAACAGCCTAAAAGGCAACTTTCCTGAACATAAAACAAAATCCCCTCCTAAACAATATCCCAGAATAGCTTTACTAAATGCTTCCCCACACTTACAGCATTCCTGAAAGATGTCCAGGCTTGGGCTCTGGTGGGCATCCAAAAGGGAAGCAGTCCCAGAGCTGAGGGGTCACCACTAAGAACAACTTTGCATGCATTTTGGTCAAGCAGACTTGGCATCGATGGTACTTAGGAGGTTGTTTTTGGCTGACCTTAGGGATAGCAGCAGAGCATAAGCACAAAAGTGGTCCATTAGGGACTTTGACTATGTAGGGCCCAAGCCATTTAGAGGTCTGTAGATCAAGACCGGCGCCTTGAATTTCACCCAGGAATCTATCAGGAGCCAGTGTGACTTCACACTGAAAAGTATGTCAAGTATGTCATCAGGGTTTCTAGTTAAAGGAAAGCTCTTCTCCCAAAGTCAGCAGCCCCCTTGGAGTCGCCCCTTCTCCAACAATCAGTTTTTGATGGGCATGTCTTCACAGTAGCATCTCTGAGCCCTGGCTGGGTTGTTTCCAAGCTGCCTTGCCC
Source organism: Alligator mississippiensis (assembly GCF_030867095.1). NCBI lineage: Eukaryota > Metazoa > Chordata > Crocodylia > Alligatoridae > Alligator > Alligator mississippiensis. Next base: position 13,846,873 of record NC_081824.1, on the reverse strand, counting down.
CCTCCTTTCGTATCTGTCTTCCAAATTTAGAACCATGATAGATTTTAAAGAACTTCTTGTTTCTTTTTCAGACTGTACTTCCCCACCCTCCTCTTGACTCTTTTTGATTCTCCCCTCTTCAATTTATAACCAGGCAAAATGGAACAAGGAAGTGAAAAACGGGAGGGACAACACCTGCTTCTGTTGAAAAACATTTAAAATGTGTGAAAAGGGGGGTAGGGGAGGATTCGGACACATTGACTAATTTGTCCTCTTATTCCAGCATCAAAGAATGAAACCAAATTAAAAGAAGGGGTAAGGAATGAGGACTTCCAACCGTAAAAATGGAGATGAAAAAACTGACTATTTTCAGTTTCTAAAACCCCAAACTTTCTTTAAGGTCAAAGCAAAGTGATTTTTTTCCATTTTATTCTAAACCGCATTCTTTCCTCGAAACAATGAGTATTTTTCTTTCACCCAAGAGTGAATTCATGTGAACAGCTTGGATTTCGTAAGTTTTCAAACAGGGAATGTTTCCCATGACATTTTCCACAGGAAGAAAATTCCTGTCAATTTGAGCAACCGCTGTGCTCCCTACAACATCCCGCCGTCCTTTCCTCCGCAGTCCTCCCTATTCCCTCATGGTTTTCTTTCCACATTTTCTTACTCTTCTACCTATCCCACTTCCTATCTCCCATTGGTGGTAGGACTCCCCTGAACTTTAAATAATCAAGGTGTTAGTCCTCGTTGTAAAGTCCAACATGACTTTACTGATAGGGACCAATCGATTAATGTATACGCAGAGAAAGCTTTGCAATGGTCAGGGTCAAGGGTAGATTTTTGCCTGTGCTGATACTGGAAATAGTTGAGGTCAGAAGGGTATAAGAAAGTGACTGATTTACAAATGTGCTCTTGATCATACTGTGTTTGTCATAAAGTCCTCCAGGAAAATTATTTTCTTTAACAGGCAGCATTGCTAACTCATGAATCAGCCCATGAAGCAGTGGAGGGTCAATCTTTTTGGCAGTCATGTCACAAATTATCTCTGCACCCTCCTCAAATGCCACTCCAATCCCCTTCCCCCGCCCGATGTGCTGCTCTGCTTCCTGCCATATCTGCCTTTGTGTTGCTTGTCCCCTCTCTGGTCCATCACATGCCACACATAGAAACTGCCCATGCCACTTGTGACACCTGTCCCACAAGTTGGCCACCTCTGCAATATAGGATGCCAGCTACTGGAGTCCCGTGATGTAAGGAGAATCTCATTTCTCATATAAAATCTCATTTCTCATATAAAAATAATGTCTCTGGCCCTATGACTTCAGGGAAAAACTTCAAAACATGATCAGCAGGGTCCCCTGGGAGGCCAGTCTGAGGGGGAAAGGAGTCCAAGAGAACTGGTTGTACTTTAAAGAAATCTTACTGAGGGCACAGGAACAACCCATCCCAATTTGCAGAAGAACACAAAAAGGAAGCTTACAAAAAGTGGAAGCTTGGACAGATGACTAGGGAGGAGTATAAGAATATTGGAAGGGGTGTGAAGGGTAACAAGAAGGGCTTCTCCAAGTGTGTTAGCAACAAGAGGAAGGTCAGAAAAAGTGTGAGTCCCTTACTGACTCTAGTGACAGATGATGAGGAAAAGGCTGAAGTGCTCAATGCCTTTTTTTACCTAGTTCTTCACAGGCAATGCCAGCTCCCAGACTACTGCACCGGGCAGCACAGTTTGGGGAGGAGGTGAGCTGCCTTCAGCGGTGAAACAGCAGGTTAGGCAGTCTTTAGAAAAGGTGGATGTGTACAAGTTCACAGGGCTGGATGCAATGCATCCAAGGGTGCTGAGGGAGTTGGCTGATGTGACTGCAGAGTCACTGGCCATTATCTTTGAAAACTCAGGGTGATCAGGGGAGGTCCCAGACAAATGGAAAAGGGCAAACATAGTGCCCATTTTTAAGAAAAGGAAAAAGGAGGATCCAAGGACCTACAGACCAATCAGCCTCACCTCAGTCCTTGGAAAAATCATGGAGCAGGTCCTCAAGGAATCCATTTTGAAGCACTTGGAGGAGAAGAAAGTGATCCAGAACAGTCAGCATGGATTCACCAAGGGCAAGTCATGCCTGACTAACTTAATTGTCTTATATGATGAGATGACTGGCTCTGTGGATATGTGGAAAGCAGTGGATGTGATATACCTTGACTTGAGTAAGGCTTTCGATATGGTCTCCCTCAGCAGTCTTGCAAGCAAGCTGCGGAACTATGGGTTGGATGAATGGACTGTGAGTTAGATAGAAAGCTGGCTGGATCATCAGGCTCAATGGGTAGTAATCAATGGCTTGAGGTCTAGCTGGCAGCCAGTATCAGCTAGAGTGCCAAGGAGGCTAACAGCATAATGGGCTGCATTAGTAGGAGCATTGCCAGCAGATTGAGATAAGTAATTATTCCCATCTATTCTGCATTGGTGAGTACAGGCTACATCTGGAGTACAGTGTCCAGTTTTGGCCCCTCCACTACAGAAAGGATGTGGATAAGTTGGGAGACTCCAGAAGAAGACAGTGAAAATGATTAGAGGGTTGAGGAATATGACTTACAAGGAGAAGCTGAGAGAAGTGGGCTTATTTAGTCTAGAGAAGAGCAGACTGAGAGGGGATTTAGTAGCAGCCTTCAACTACCTGAAGCAGGGTTCAAAAGAGGATGGAGCTAGACCAGGGGTGAGCAAAATATGGTCTGATCCGGCCCATGGAGGGACTTTGTCTCACCCGTGGTGAGTCCCTTGGTCCTGCCTGGTCTAGGCGCTGTCTGACCCATGGTACATCCCACCACCCCCTGGGTATGCAGTGGAGCTGGGGCAGCTCCACAGCTGGACTGCCTTTCTAACAGCCCCAGCCCCGTTGTACTGGCAGGGACCTGCCCACACAGTCCCAACCTCAACCTACCCTGTGCCCACTCCAGATTTGCCCATCCACACTGAGCAGCAGAAGCTGCTGCTTGGTGCGGGGCAATAGCAGCCCCTCCCTTCACCGCTGCTAGGCCCCTCTTGTGCAGCTGCCCAGTGTCCAAGACTGGGTTTCCTTGTGGCTTCTCTGTGCTGCCATTGCTGTCCCAGTGGGTGGCCCAGAGTCAGTGATGATGGCAGTGGAGAGGAGCCACAGGGCAGCCCAGGTGCAGGATCTGGGTGGCTGCAGCAAGAAGGGCCTGGCAGCAGTGAGGGGGCCATTTTTCCCCCACACCAAGCAGCAGCTTCTTCTCAGCCACTGCCTCTGCTGCCATTACTTAGCATGGGTGTGTGGTCCAGAGCAGGTGTGTGGCAGGCCAGGGCTGGGGCTGTGCGAACAGGTCCCAGCTGGTCTGCTCCAGCCAGGGCAAGTCCAGAGCAGGCATGGCATGGGCCGTGGTTGGGGCTGGTGGGGACGAGCCACAGGGTGCATGAGCTCTGGGCTGTTACGGGGGGGGGGAGGGTGCTGACCGGCCCACAGCTGCTCCCCAGAACTGCCTATATGGCCCGTGGGCCCAGACAATTGCCTGCCTCTAAGCTAGATTGTTCTCCATGTTGACAGATGACAGAAAAAGGAGCAATGGTCTCAAGTTGCAGCAAGGGAGGTTTAGTTTGGATATTAGTAAAAACTTTCTCACCAGGAGGGTGGTGAAGCACTAGAATGGGTAACACAGAGATGTGATGGAAGCCCCATCCTTGGAGGTTTTTAAGGCCTGGCAAGACAAAGCCCTGGCTGGAATAATCTAGCTGGGGACAGTCCTACTCCTGAGGTCTCTGCCAACCCTAATTTTCTATGATTCTATGACCAGAGCGCAGCCCAAAGGCTCAGAAACCAGAATACAAGGTATTACCAAGGTATTGCTTTTCCCTTAATATTTCATTGATTTGGGGTCCCGCTAAGCTTTTGGTGGGGGAGAGAAGAGGGCTTCACTAAAGGTTTTTATATAATCAATGGCAGCAGTACTTCAATGGATACCCTCCTGCCTGGTGCTGAGCTTCCTTGCTGTCTAGTTAAATCAGTGGGCCTTGCTGTCTAGTTAAATCAGTGGGAACCAGGAACCCTGGGAACCAAGTCCCAGGCACAGTTCAAGCAATCTGCAGCGTATCGGGGCCATAGGGAGAGCCGGAAGTGTCTGAAGCAAATGGTTCTACTTATTCAGAGATGAAAGAGAGAAATTCCTTCCTCTAAGCCCTGTGGGTAATACAGTGGTTTGTAAAGCAGTTAGTGATCCGGTATTTCTATCAACAGAGCGGGAAATGTGGGAAGCTGTGCCAAGTGGGCTAAGACTGCTCAGTACTGCAGTGTTAATCCCTCCTCTCTGTGGCTCTGCCTCTACTCTTGATTTCCAGGACAAAAACTGTCCTGAAAAAAAAAGAAAGCCTCAGGCCCTCGTGATGAGCAGTAGTGGAAGAGGGAAGAGCTCAGCACCTCACTGGAGCAGGACCTGGGTGAGTGGGGATGGGGGGAATTTATGGAAAAAACCCTTTTCATTGGACAAGGAGAAGTAATTGTTTCACCCTAGGAATTATCTATGTTAGTGAGGACTCGCCAGCCTCTTAGGGCAGGACTCCATTTCACGTAGTGGACAACCAAAGTGCAGCTTACAACCAACTCTGAGTTGCCTGAGTAAAGTGCAGGAGCGATCCTGTTACCGTCTCAGGACAGATATCAATGGGCTTGCCCCCTGGAGATGAGCAGACATCTCCCCGTTCCTACAAAATATCCTTTTTATCCCCTGAGGGAGTAAATCACCCCTGCACTTCAGTTGGGTAACCCAGAGCTGGTTGTGAGCTGCACTTTGGTCATCCACTGCTGAAATAGAAATCTACCCCTCAGGAAGATGCAGCTTATACCAAGAAAAAGTTGTTTTGCCAGGATAACGTATATCGGTTTCTAAATATAATAACCTATATCAGCTAAAGGCCTTTTTTGTGTGAATAGCTATGACTACACTGAGGTTTTTGCTAGCACAGCTATGGCAGTTTCTTCTTTTCGCATTCCCAAACATGGTATTTAAACCTAGAAGAGTAGAGCAGGCCTAGGAAATACATCTTGGCAGTAGGGCTGTGCAAGTCTCCAGACCGTGCTTCGGATCCGGAGAAGCTTCATAAGCTTCAGCGTCTGAAGCAGCATGTCCAGATCAAAGCACTGACTTCTTTAGGCTTTCCAAAAAGAGGTTTGGAGCTTTTGAAGTGCTTTGGAAAAGCTTCGGAGCCGCCTCGGAGATCTGGCCATAGGTTATAATGGGGAATCAATGAAATATCTATAGCTTTGTTGTTTTTTCTCTGATTTGGATGCAATTTTCAGGGATGATAGCGTCTCCTGAGAGCATAAAGCCTGCCAAGTTTCAGGAAGATGGGTCCAGGGGCTCGGGGGCAACCACCTCAAGCTGCTGACAGGCAAAACTGGTGACACTGATGACCCTGTGTGTGTTAAGATGCAGTGGGTTGAAAACTGCAGAGGTGGTGGCCCCTGCTGAGGCCACAAAGCATGCCAGCTGTTGAGGAGATGGGTGCAGGGCTTCTGGGTTCTGGGGCCCTGCACCTCTAGGTGCTGACAGACAAAACTCGTGACATGGGTGACCCTGTGTGTGTTAAGGCGCAGCAGGGTCAAAGCTGCAGGGATGGTAGCCCCTGCTGCAGCCATGAAGCCTGCCAGCTGTTGAGGAGATCAGTGCAAGGGGGCTCTGGAGCCCTGCACCTCTGGCTGCTGACAAGCAAAACTCGTGACACGGGTGCTGCAGGCCTGGCTGCTAAACTACAGTGTTACCAGTTATCAATCAATCATAATTCACTCAGGGACCAGCTCAATACACAGTACCTAGCTAATGTAGCCAGTTAATTAGCAACAATTAACACCTGCAAAACCAGAGACTAAGGAAAGGAAAGAATCAATACAGACAATCAACTGCCTCAAGACAGAGACAGTCAGTTGAACAAGCACCCGTGTCATGAGTTTTGTCCGTCAGCAGCTAGGGGTGCAGGGCCCCAGAACTCCCCTGCACCTACCCCTTGACAGCTGGCAGCTTCATGGCCGCAGCAGGGGCCACCAAACCTGCACCTTTCACCCTGCTGCGCCTTAACACACACAGTGTCACCCATGTCACAAGTTTTGCTTGTCCACAGCTTGAGGTGCAGTTTCCCCCAAACCCCTGCACTTATCTCCTTGAAACTTGGCAGGCTTCATGGCCTTAGCAAAGGCCATGACCCCTGCAGTTTTCACCCTGCTGCGCTTTAACACACACAGGGTTATCTATGTCCCAAGTTTTGCCTGTCAGCAGCTTGAGGTGCAGTTCCCCCCCAACCCCCTGCACTGATCTTCTTGAAACTTGGCAGGATTTGTTTCCTCACCAGGAGCCACCACCCATGCAGTTTTCACCCCACTGTGGTGTAACGCATACACATGACATGAGTTTTGCTTTCAAGAATTTGGGGTGGAGTTCCCCCCAAAACCCTGCTCCTATCTCTTTGAAACATGGGAAGCTTAGTGGCCTCTGCAGGGGCCACCATCTCTGCACTTTTCACCCCCTTGTGATGTAACATAGACACATGACACGAGTTTTGCTTTCAAGAATTTGGGGTGCAGTTTCCCCCAAGCCCCTGCACCGATCTTCTTGAAACTTGGAATATTTCATTCTCTCAGAAGTGGCTACCACCTCTGCAAGTTTAATCGAAATAAGACAAAAACAACAAAGTTATAGATAGTCCATTGATTCTCCGTTATACCCTATGGCCGGATATCTGAGGCGGCTCTGAAGCTTCAGAGCCACTTTGGTCGGATCAAAGTGGGAACCTGGTCCAGAGCTCCAGATAGGATCCCTGGCATCTGAAGTGGCCAAATCCAAAGCTGGATTGAATAGCTGCCTACTCGCACAGGTCTACTTGGCAGCTACATGCTTGCAGCAGGAACGTTAACTGGTAAACAACCAGTACAGGAAAGAGAGAAAGTACAAAGGCAGCAGTAGCAAATAGTAATCACTGTTTGCTCAGACTGACCTCTGCCTGTGTCTGGGAATTTGGGAAGAGCACAAGGCATCTGTGCTAGAACTGGGTACATGTTTTCTGATGAGTTTTTTATGCTGAGAAGTGTTGTTTTTTTTACTGAGCATTTGTCTCTGCTGAGAGTTTTCGGTGGGGTTTTTAGTAGAAAGTATCAATTCGTCAAATATCAAATGTTTTGTGGAAATGTGCTGGCTCCCCCAAACTTGACAGCCACAGACAGGCTCTGCTAGAAATCTGTCCATTTGCTTTCTGCGGTTCCAGGGAGGTGGACTCCTGGGGCTTTCTAGATATGTGGCCCTGGACAGGGTCCTGGATCTCCAGCAGGTGCACTGGGAAACCCTGAGAAGTCAAACTCATGGGAGGGTCTCAAGGTTTCCAGGGACTATGCTGTGCATTGGTTTCTAAGCTCGGATGCTCCTGGCTCCACTGAGAAGCTCCTGGCTCTTAGGATGGCAGGCTTTCAGCTCCCCATCACTCCAGCTGATAGCACGGTGGGAGCCACGGTGAGCTGGGTGCTTCAGAGCTGGCGTCACAAGGTTCATTCCATTTCAAACTTTTCAAAACCAAGGCCCATCTCCAACTCCTCTTCTAAACAAGAAAGCAGCATTTATGCATGAATGTTAGCTGATAAGTAACATTTTGGGTCTTTTATGTGGCTTTTAAATCCCACTCCCTTCAGAAGGTGCATAACTCTGTGTAAGTCTCAATAAATGAAGGAGCACCTTCCCAACTCTTGGTCTGATACACTACGGGTCAGTGCTGTAACTTTTAGGCTACTGGGACAAAAGGTGGGAGGGACCTTCTTTGGTTCTTCCCCCTCCCCTGACATCAAATAGTCAGTGTTTCATAGAGTTCATAGGCATTGGGGCTGGAAGGGATCTTGGAAGATCATCGAGTCCAGTCCCCTGCCTCAGGGGCAGGAAGTCAGCTAGGGTCAAAGGATCCCAGCAAAACAGTTGACAATTGAATAGACACCATTAGTCATGGTTTCTATTCAGATAACTTTTCAGGAACTTACATGGAGCTTACAAGCCTTCCTGGAAAAGTAGGATCATAACAGAGCACAAACCACTGGAGCAATTTGCCTTTCAAAAGGCAAAGCAAGGAGAACTATGGGGAACAGAATGTAAAATGTGTAAGGGGCTCTAAATGCCACTTAGATGCAGCTACCTTTACATATTTAGATGCAGCTACCTTTAAATTTTACCTTTGGATATCTCTAGATGTCTAAAGGGGAGGTGGATTTGGGGAGTAAATGTTCAAATTATTGTCAAGCCTTTTTGGGGGGGAATAAAGGGTGGGGGGAGGTGTAGGAGGGGGAGCTATTTCCCCTTCATAAGAACTTTCAAAAATTCTAATTTTGAAATAGAGCATTTCAAAATATGTAACTAACTATCGCCTCACCAGGTACCGCCTCATAGGCTGTGATACAGGATACATCGGCTATATGGCAAAAGTCATGTCGACACATGGTGCCCAGCTCTGCTGCACAGCAGGGCTGTGTGAAACGGCACCGTTCTGTTTCGACTTGCGTTTTGATGGAACGGCATTTTGTTTTGAACTTTGTTTCCATTCAAAACTGCTGTTCCGTTTCGTTTCATTGAAACAGTTTTGCTGTTTCAACGCTATTTCGACATTTCGCCCATAGGCTATAATGGGGAAGCTCAAAACAGCCTATAACTTTGTCAGTTCTGGCCTGATTTAGATGAAACCAGCAGGAATGGTAGCTCATTCTGAGGGCATGAAGCCTGCCAAGTTTCAAGGAGATCAGTGCAGGAGTTTCAGGGAAACTGCACCCCAAGCTGTGGACAAGCAAAACTCGTGACATGAGTGACAGTGTGTGTGTTAAGGTGTAGCAAGGTAAAAGCTGCAGGGATGGTAGCCCCTGCTGAGGCCACAAAGCCTGCCAGCTGTTGAGGAGATAGGTGCAGGGGGGTTCTGGGGCCCTGCACCTCTGGCTGCTGACAGGCAAAACTCGTGACATGAGTGCTTGTGGGACCGTGTCTGTCTTGGGGCACAGAGGGGTGAAAACTGCAGGCCTGCTAGGCCCTGCTGTGGCCATGAAGCCTGCCAGATGTCAAGGAGATCGGTGCAGGGGGAGTCTGGGTTCTGGGGCCCTGCATCTCTAGCTGCTGACAGGCAAAACTCGTGACATGGGTGGGTGACACGGTGTGTGTGTTAAGGTGCACCCTCACTCTACTCACACCAAGGCACAAAGCAGGGCAGTTCAAACAATGCTGCCGCCTTTGCAGGTTTTTCATCCCTCCCCCAGAGCACTGGGATTCAAAGGGACCTCAGGGAAGGGTGACAGTCACTGGCCAGCTACACAGTCAGTAACGAGAGCTCTCCTTCCCCCCACCCCCTTCCCCCTCCCTATCCTTACTTTAGTTTCTGTTTCCCTGCAGGCAAGCCCAGCTTGAGCTTTGAAACTCGAAACGTTTCGAAAATTTCAAAACGTTTCAACTTTCCTCGTTTAATTTCAAGGCTGTTTTGAAGCTCTCTGTTTCATTTCGATTTTGCTGTTTCAAGCTCAAAATGAGTCAAAACAGCAGTGAAACAAAACTGCTGGAGAAATTTCGCACCACCCTACTGCAAGTAGTAAGTCATTCAGATCAATTCCGGTCACTGTCTGGGAAAGCTACTGCATGAAGGTGTCATGTACCACTTACCTTGATTTCATCTTGGAATAGCCATTTGCTCAGTGCAAACCAGCTCTTCCACCTTTAATCCAGGTAGTCTAACAGCACCCACTGTAGGCAGCCAGCCTGAAAAAGCTGCTTGCATGTCCACTCTTTACTATGGAGAAAAGTTACTCCAGAGTCACATCCTGGGTAAATTCCTCCATAGGAAATTGTGTTACTCATAGATCTATGGTCTCAAAGAAGAGGAGCCCAAAGACAAGGGCAGTTTTATTCACTATCAACTCTCATTCCAAGCATGAGTGGTGGCTTTGAGTATCAGGCTCCATCAAGTAGTCCATGGGCATGATTCTGCTCTTATTTGCCCCACTGGTGCCAATGGAATTACACTGGCACAAAACTGGTATGAGTAGGAAAAGAATTGGCCCTAATGTTTGGATACTGCAGAGACCTCTCTCATAGACTACAGCCAGCAATTTTTCAGCAGATCCTGTTGAGCCTACGCCCTAATTGGGGATCAGGTTTTTATTTGCATGTACACAGTACATTGTTGATATTTTACTTTCATTTTTTGTGCTCATTTCCAAAGCAGAAAATTCTGTGTTACACTAATAAAATGGCCAGGTGCTCTGTTTAATAAATGCCCAACTACATCAAGGTCACAGGCTATAAATGATATTTTCAGGATACATTAATTTGATATGATAGTAGAGTTATGAAGGCTTGTGTTTTCTTTGGATGGCTTTGGGGATGAGAAATAGGAGATTTTCATTTCTGTGGTTTCTATGATTGGGTTTTCTATAATGGAGGGTTGGACCAGAAGATCTTTGAGGACCTTTCCTTTCCTTTCTATCATTCGATGAAAACCCTACCAGGTTTCCAGTCAGTTATAGATGCAAGATCTTAATGCCTGTAATAAGAAAACTAGCAAGAAAGAGGATGCAAAATATCATACACCTTGCAGAATCAGGGACTTACTTTGTAGCATGTACTAGGACAGCTGCATCCCTAGTGACCCACTGGAATAGATCCACTGCTGCTGTAGAATATGTGGAGTTACGACAGCCTATGCCAGCTGGGGATTGGTCCGTTAACTTCAGTGCCCATGGGCAGAAGTCTGTAAACACTTCTGTATGCAGCTAGCAATAGAATAGTTCGAAGCCCAAACCTCTACGTTTCCAGCTTTATCTTATATGTGTAGGTAGGTCCATACACACACACACACACACTCACACACAGCATAAGTAAAGGAGAAAAGAAGAGAAGGCCAATATGTTTTTTCCTCTGGTGCTTGCCTCTCACCCCTGAGCCCTAACGCGATTTACTCTTGCCAATCTCTGTAGCTTTGAAACGCTTAAATAACTCTTTTGTCCTCTGGCCCTATTCTAACTCCTCCCTATGCACTTCCTGGTTGTGAACAAGACCAGAGATTTCAAAACATGCGAGCAGCTGTTTTTGTGCAGTTTCCTGCCCAACCAGATAGGGAGCATACCACAATTCTCATGCAGGAGCCAAAACTCCAGTGCCCTGTCCATGACCAGCTCCCAAGCATCCTCCCTCCCTTCTGTTGACTCTCTTCTCAGAGCCAAATAGACCTGTTATCAAATCAGTGCACCATTGATCTGTGCTCAACAGGCAGGGCGCTAAATCCAAAAGGAACTTGGACTCACAACACCTCCATTTCAGGCACCCAACTGCCCAGTAGAATTCACAGCCCTAAATTAAGATCCCACGTTAGAACAGAACAGGTGCGTCTACACGTTCATTAATGTGCTTTTGCTACTGAGCATTAAATTTAGTACTTCTAATGTGAGGTACTAACTAAATGCTCATTAGGCTTCCCTAATGCACAGTTGCGAAAGCACACACTTTTTTTAGTGACACTTGATGCACAGTAGCTTAATTTTACTGTGCATTAGTGTGTTAGCACAGTTTTTGCTGTGATGCTCTAATGCACAGTAAAATAGGCTATTGTGCATTAAAGCGCATATGTGGAAGTGCCCAGGAAAAATTACATGCCTAAGACCGGACTCACTAAGGAGAGAGCCATCCAAGCTAGCCAGCAGAAACGCCAAGGAGGGTTAAGCCCCACTTAATTGTATTATGTGCCCAATTCTAGTGCTGCAGTGAATTCTTTTTTGGCATCAGGCACCTAAGCCAGCTTAGACCTTTCTCATAAGGAGAGACCAACTCCTCCACATATGACATCCAATAGCTCCATGTTTATAGCCTTCACCTGGGAGGAGGGAGACCAGTTTCCAAATTCCCAGTCTGCCAGAGTTGAAGAAGGGATTTGAACTCAGGTCTCCAACACCCTGGAAGAGGGCTCTTACTATTTTATAGCAATAGAAAGAGATAGTTAGCCATGTTAGTCTGATTTCAGGCGAAGGCAGGACTAAATGGCACCTTGGGACTGGTTAAGTATTTACTGGGCAAGACAGGAGACTGTGGCCTGGTGGTTAGAGCACTGTGCCGGGCTTTCAGGAATCATGTTTAAATCCTTATTCCATAAATATTTAACACCTAATGGAACCACCTCATGAAGAGAAATTGTAAGAAACTTCTCGAAGTGCCTAACAGTAGGGAATTGATGGTGCTATGGGGTAGACCAGAGTTTAAGATCTTGATCTAAATGAGGCAGAGAGAATACCCTAAGCACCAGGCTGTGGAGAGACATCCCAGACCAGCCTGAGAACACTTTTCCCTGGCTATTCTTTGTGCAAAGCTCAGTCCATAAGGCATAGGCAGAGGCATACCTGTCTCCCCATCCTGCTAGCTGTGAACCAGGAGTCCAAGTGGCTCTGTGCTTCCAGGACTTGCACGGTTGCACACATGCCCAGAAGCAGAACCTTAGAGCTTGTCTGCTCTGCGTCTCTGGCATCCCCTGGGAGGGACACTGCCAAGCATCCCTCACCCACCTGCTAACCCAGAAATGGACAGTGAAGCTGCTCTAGGGACATCCCCAGCACCCAGTCTCAAACACATCAGAGACCTAGATCTCGAGAGCAGTGATTCCTGTAGTGCCTTCACCACTGCACTTCCCAGTTTGGCATCTGCAAGCAGAGGTGGGTAGGTGATCCATGTTCTGAGATACCCCTCCCCTTTACCCAGAGCAAGATGAAGTCATGATGCAGATGTACCCTTTGGGGCCTAGATGTTAAGATGCCTAAAAGGTTAGGCAGCACCTAAACAGGGGTTTTGAGGATCTAAACATTGGCCTTCAGGTACATACAGTGGCATTTAGGCACCTAAGTCCCTTTGTGGCTTTAGCCCATGGATTCTACTCCTGGGCCTGGAAATGGCTTGCTGCACAGCAGTGAGTGAATCATGTCTCTCACTACTGCAATCAGTCCACCTGCAAAACCAAGGTCATGGTATTCAGTTGCCTCTGACAAGCACTTGAGACTCTCTGATGGGAAGGATCCTGAGAACTAGAGTCTAATGCATCCACTTGAAAAAAAAACACCCCACAAGGATGCGAGTAGGAGATACCTGCTCAAAGCAATCAGAAAGCTATTCAGAGATACTTCCTTCGATTATGGTTGCATTTATTGCCACTCAGCTGCTCCCAAGATAAGAAGTACAACCTCATCAAACTTGCCTGAATGATGAACCTGTTGCTCATACCAGAGGGGTTGAAATCAGTGGTTTTGCTGCATATGCCACTGTGTTGATTTTGTCTTGAGAGAAGATAGCATTGACAAAGAAAGCTTGCATCTTATTGTTACTGAGGTCTCCAAGCCAGTCATTACAACTTTTATGTTCACTCTTATTTCATCCTTTTCACGGCTGCCTTGACTGGGTTCAGTTTTGCTCACAGGAAAATATTTGATTTTAATACATGTAGGAGCACTTCTGCTCTTTGGGATGGAAATGCATCTCCAAAGCTACTTGCTAGCACCCTTCTGTAGTGCTGCTGGCTTATACTACACCAGTGGTTCTCAACCTTTTTAGTCTCAAGGCACCCCTCCTTAGATTCAAGGCACCTCTTGTTAGACTTGAGGCACCCCTTGGAAAATACCAGCTCTTCGTTGCCACTCATTTTTGGACTACAGAAAAAATAGAGCAATCCTTCTGTTGCAAAGAGCTCAGAAAGCCCACAGCAGGTTTGCATGCTTTTAACACCCTGCATTCCTATTTGAAATCTCTGGGTCTATCTTGCAAATCGTTGTTACACACCTAGCAGTGCTAATGGTGTGAACCACCCTTGAAAGGCTCTCAAGGGATTCTGGCTGAGAAGTACTGCACTACACAGTGCTTATAGGGGCTGACCCTGAAACTTGTTGAGCTACTGCAACTCCCTGTGACTTGGATGCAAGTAGCAGGCACCTGGCACCAATCAGGAACAAACCAATGGGACAATGACTGAACAACATTAAGGGACAATGTATCCTCCAGTGACACCTCTCAGTATGATTGCTCCAGTGTAACCAAGGATGGAAGTTGGCCAGACACATCCAGACAAGTGCAGACATGTGGTATGTGGTGCCGCATACCACACATGTTGCCCATGCAGGCATTGCCTGCACTGCAAATTAGCAGCGCACGGGTGGGGGTTGACCCTGGAAGATCCTGGGGTCAAAAAACCTGCACCTAAAAAAGTGGGGTGGTGTACATGGCAGCAGCATGCGCCGACCAAAACTGGAGCCTGGCCAGTCAGAGCCATACTCCAGCCGCTGGCCAGGGTCCCCGCTGCAGAATTTCCACGGCTGCAGCTGCTGGAGGCGCTCAGGACCCCAGGTAAGACTGCTGGGGCCAGCACAGATGCTGGTTCCAGCCTCCCCTACTCTGCCTGCGGCAACGTGCCGTGTACCAGGGTATGTGTGGCACAGGTGTTCCCCAAGGACAAGCAGCAACGGTCTACATTGGGCCACTGCTGTTTGTCCCCAGGGAAAACACATGCTCCTGCTCATGGGGACGCAGCCAAGAGCTGCAAACAGAGCTGTACGCAACTTTAATAAACACCCACCCACAAGTGTCACTTCTGGTTAAATTGCTTTGCAAAGGATGTGCTTAGTCAAAGCTGTTCCAAAACCACAGAGCCAGGCTGCAATCTCCTCTGTGCACAGTGTAAATCCGCAATGACTCTGTCAAAAGGTTAACCCAGGGGCAGGAGAAAGCAGGATTCAGTTTCAAAACATTGTGCTAAGATTTTGCTCCAATCCTCTTGGCGGGGAAATATTATTACAGGTAAAGTTTTCAAGTGTGCCTAAAGGCCATATTTTTAAAGCTACACAACAACTTCATTATAATGAGCCTTGTCTATAGCAAACCCTATATTTAAACAATCCTGACAGCTGGAACCTATTTATTATTATTATTATTATTATTATTAAGAAAATTGCCTAACCCTGGTATAGCAAGAACCTCTGTTAGTGGACTTTGCTCCCTGTCCTGTCAGGGTTGTACTCTCCTTAGGTGCCTAAACGTGCATAAAGATGCCTATAGGGACACACAAAATGGCCTAGAGAACAGGTTCTCAGCCTTCTTAGACTTGAGGCACCCCTGGATAGATGCTGGGCACCCCTCAGACACTGCCAGCTTTTAGTTTTCACTTTTTCTTTTGCTACACTAAAATAGCAGAGTGATTCCTTTGCTGCAAAGAGCTCAGAAAGAGCACAGCAGGTTACAGTGTTTATAACCAACCCTATGGAGTCATACATGAAATCTAAGGTTTCTTTTCTGAATCATGTCTGCAGACCTCACAGTGTTAACACTGCATGGCACCCTTGAAAGGGTTTCAAGGCACCTAAGGGTGCTGTGGCACCCTGGTTGAAAATCACTGGTGTAAAGCAATGTCTTAAAAGGTGCTGCCCTGCAGCTTAGTGAATCCAGCTGTGCGCTGGTTCTCAGGCTCCCCATAAAATGTGCTGCCATGCTGGGTGCTGAAGGCACGGATCCACCAAAACCAGCTAAGCAGGGAGGCCAAGATGCAAATCAGATGGAAAAGGGCCAGGCTTAGGTGCCAACTTTTCCATTCCAGCCACAGACAGTGCTGCATCCCACCCAGAGTCTTGAGTGATGGACATATTTCTCACTGAGGGACCCAAGGCAAGTCAGATGCTTAGGCAAACCATGCCCAGTCTTTTTAGCTGCAACACCCTCCCTGTAACCCCAAGCCCAAAGAGACGGTACCTCTCTCTACCAACCAAGTAGCCAATATCACTTGTTAGCACAGAAATCGTTGATGTAGGATACCCAGGTGCAGATCCCTTCTCTGCTTTATCTGGAGCTAGGACCCAAACCTATTTCCTCTCCTATTTCCAGCGGAGTGCCTTAATCACCACACCATTGAACCAGGGTCCTGTCATTTCTGCCAAGTGGTCTACACCCGTGGAGCCAGATGAGCAGCCTGGGACTAGTCCATGGGCCAGATCAGGAGCGTGGGTCCACATCATTTGTCCCACAGGACTGGAATTGGGCAGCAGTAGCATTCATTGCTGTGGCTCTGGAAACCTCTCCTCCCATGGCCCAGTCTCCAGCCCCACAGGCCAGATGATGCAGCTCCATGCTCCGCAACCAGCCTGTGGGACTCCCCACTGGCCCACAAATTTGGTGCTGGGATAACAGGGGCCAGCATTAATTTCCACAGCTCTCAGAGCCACGGCAATTAATCATAGGGGAGTGGCCCACCAAAGCTTTGCTGCTGTTCTCTGCATAGTTTCTGACCACAAATCACTCACCATAACACCCTCCTAGGAAAGAAGCACTTAGGATTCCCTTAGAACAGCAATTCTTAACCAGAGTGCCATGACAATACTAACACTGTTTATTTTGCAAACACTACACGCAATTTGTAAGAGAAACCCAAGGATTTCAAATAGATATCCATAGTGTCAAAAACATTTTGACCTGGTGTGTTTTTTTTGAGGGGTTTTTTTTGCAATAAACACATTACTCTATTATTTTTCTGCAGCCAGAAAAGCAAGTGAAAGCTAAGAGCTGGCATTTTCTGATGAGTGCCTTGAGTCTCAGGAGGGGTGCCGGAAATCTAAAAGGTTGAGATTTTCTTTTAACATGTCATCCCAAATCCAATAACCAATTAAATTCCAAATCCAAAATACCTACGCTTAATATCCACATTTATCAGCATCCACATCTCATATTTTCTACTGGGTTGGCAACCTACATGGAAGCCTCAGTCCTACAGGCCTCAAAATTCAGATCCCTCCCGCCCCCCGGCATTTAATATTAGCTAGACCATGAATATTATTTCAATCCAAAACCAATTAAATTCCAAATCCCAAATATGCTACAGCCCATTAAATTCCAAAGCCAAAATGCCTAAGCTCAGTATCAATGTCTATCAATATCCAATCAATAACCAATACTTTCTACCGGACCATAATGCTACACGCAAGTCTCAGGCGCACACATCTGGGAATTCACATCCAACCCCCCACCGCGCTTGATCTTAACCAAAGAACCTAAGAAGCCTTCTGGTTGCTGCTGCTGCAAAAAGAAAAGAAATGAAAAAGGAAAAAGGGTAGCTCTGCCACATCCCAACAATATCCAGGATGATCCCAAGTTATACTGACTTCCCAAGTGTGACTAAGAGGATTGTGGTAAGCAGTCTATGCAATGGTAATACTTCCCCCTTTTCATCAATAGCAGAGTGGTGATTTCTCCCTTTTCTGGAGTTTCCAGCTATTTAAGGTTGGTTTGCTCAAAACATCTCTAGGATGTGAAACAGGCTACCAAAGGGAATACAATGAAGCCAAAAGAGTAAGGCTTTTGTTTCTGAGAACTCATACCCATTTGTAAAGACCAGCTGTGAACCACATAGAAAAAGCACCTTTCCAGGAACATGGTACTTAAGACAAAGGTCCCTTTTTCTCCAGAAGAGATTATTTTTCTTTCTTCGTTGGTGTGAATGAGGAAGTGAGTAGTTGTGTGAATGAGCCAGTTCTCACTCTCTCTGCTGGCCAGAATACATAAAACTCTCATTCTCACTTCCTTTCTCCTGGGGTGGGTAATTGTAGTAATTGTTTAGATGCATCCATGCTCTTGCCTCAGATATGGCCTCTGTTTTTATTAATTCTTATTATAGTAGGTTGATTAATGTTTGGAGGAAAAGCATGAATAGCAAAGAGTTATGAGATTGGCAGTTTGCTTGTTTTTCCCAACTCTTTACAAGTCCAAACCAGAAGCTCCTTAAGAAAAATATATTCTTCTCTCCCATACAACAAATGCAAACTCACAATCTAAGTCTATACATAACCCATTCAACCATGTACATACAAGCAAATGCTAAATGCCAATCAGAGGTGCATAGATTATCCTCATTCTGATAGAACAATAGAAATGAGGGTTGGAGGGGCCCTTAGGTGGTCACATCTAGTCCAACCCCTGCTCAAAGCAGGACCAGCCCCAACTAGATCATCCCAGCCAAAGCTTTGTCTAGCCGGGTTTTGAAAAACTCTAAGGATGGAGCTTCTACCACCTCTCTGGGTAACCTCTTCCAATGCTTTACTACCCTCCTGGTGAGAAAATTCCTCCTAATATCTAACCTAAACTTCCCTTGTGGCAACTTGAGATCATTGCTCCTTGCTCTGTCATCTGTCACCACTGAGAACAGTTCAGCTCCATACTCTTTCAAACCCCCTTTCAGGTGGGTGAAGGCTGCTATTAAAACCTCCCTCAGTCCTCTCTTCTTTAGACTAAATAAACCCAGTTCCCTCTGTCTTTCCTGATAAGTCATGTCCCCCAGCCCCTGAACCATTTTTGTTTGCCTCTGCTGAACCCTCTCCAATTTGTCCACATCCTTTCTGTAGTGGGTGGCTCAAAATTGAACACAGTACTCCAGATGTGGCCTCAGCAGTGCTGAATAGAGGGGAAGAATCACTTCGCTGGACCTCATGGCAACACACCTGCCAATGCCCAATATGCCATTAGCCGTCTCGGCAACAAGAGCACACTGCTGGCTCATATTCAGCTTATTTTCCACAGTAACCCCCAGGTCCTTTTCTGCAGAGCTGCTGCCCAGCCGGTCATCCCCAGCCTGTCCCGGTGCATGGGATTGATCTGTCCTAAGTGCAGGACTTTGCACTTGTCCTTCTTGAACCTCATGAGATTCCTTTTGGTCCAATCCTCTAATTTGTCTACGTCTCTCTGAATCCCAGCCCTACCCTCCAGCATATCTATTACACTGCACAACTTGGTGTCATCTGCACACTTGCTGAGGATGCCATCTTCCAGGTCGTAGATGAAGATATTGAACAAAACCAGCCCCAGGACTGACCCCTAGGGCACTCCATTTGACACTGGCTGGACATCAAGCCATTGATTTCTACTCCCTGAGTCCAATGCTCCAGCCAGTTTTCTATCCACCTTACAGTCCTTTCATTCAGCCCATACTTCCTTAGCTTCTCTGCGAGAATGCTGTGGGAGATCGTACCAAAAGTCTTGCTAAAATTAAGGTATAGTGTGTCCACCAGTCTTCCCGCATCCACAGAGCCAGTCATCTCATCATAGAAGGCAATCAGGTTGGTCAGGCATGACTTGCCCCTGGTGAATCCATGCTGACTGCTCCTAATCACCTTCTTCTTCTCCAAGTGCTTAGAAATGGATTCCTTGAGGATCTTCTCCATGATTTTTCCAGGGACTAAGGTGAGGCTGACTGGTCTGTAGTTCCCCAAATCCTCCTTCTTCCCTTTCTTAAATATGGGCACTATGTTTGCCCTTTTCCAATCATCCAGGACCTCTCTTAATCACCATGAGTTGTCAAAGATTATGGCCGTAGGCTCTGCAATCACATCAGGCACTCCCTCAGCACCCTCGGGTGCATCCCATCCAGCCCTATGGACTTGTCCATGTCCAGCTTGTCTAAGTAGTGCCTAACCTGTTCTTTCAGCATAATAGTATTTGTGCAGCTCACTGTGTCTAATATATTTATCCTCACAACATTCCTGTATGGTACGGAGGTCATCAGGCAGCATTTTACCTATGGAAAACTAAGGCACAGATGCCAAGGCTTGATCCTTCCCCTACCTGGCAGTTAGGTAGCTAATGCTAATGAGGCTCAGGGCTTAAGTAAATTGACCAAGGTCATGTAAGGAGTGCGTGGCAGAGCACAGACTTAAATCCACATCTAATCCCTGGGTTAGTGTCCCAGTCACTGAAGAGCCTGCCATTTTTTTAGATTAAATACATTAATTATTAAATCACTATTAGTAAGCCAATGCATGTGGATGTTAAGCATGTTAAAAGTAGGCACTGATTCTGAAAACACTTCCACGTGTGAATAATTTCATTCCTGCGAGCGGTGTCGCTGAATTCAATGCTCATCAGTGCAAAGTTTCTTGCAAGTGAGGGTCTGCCTCATCAGTGTTTTGATTTGCTGGGGTTTCCCGGACAGTTTACATCTAACTCTCACCAGTTCCCACATGACCTTTCCTATCCAGCCATGCAGCTCTAAATAATACAAAACACAAAAGTCTCCCCAGTTCCCCTTCTGCTCCTCTCGCAAAGTCTTTGTGACCCTCATAACAGGACAGAGAGCAGGTCTGTTTGTTTCTTTGAGCTGGAAGTTCCCACCAGCTAGGAAAATCCTTGGCTGCCTTTTTATCAGACAAAGCCTTATCTAATCCCAGGTCAAATGCTTTGTTAAAATGGCGCTCAGGGTGAGCACAGTAATTTAAGAGCAAGAGACCTTCAACGATTTATAGATCTTAAGGCCAAAAGGAAGCATTGGCGCTTCTTCTTTTCCTGTGCAACATAGGCCCTAAAATTTCCCAGTCACCCCTGCGCTAGGCCCTTATGACTTTTAATTGGCCGAAGTGCATCTTCCAGAACGGCAACTGGATTCCAGAGCCAGGAGTCAGGGCACAGCCCGGATGCCAAAGTCACAGTAAAGAAGAGACCAAGGTCAGGAAACCACAGAGCAAGCCAAGGTCAGGAGCTAAGAGACAGGCCGCAGCTGGGAATGACGCAGTGGTCGGGAGCTCAATATCATACTTATGAGCAAGCCACGGGTCAGGAACAAAACACAGGTGCCAGGAGCTGAGATCAGAGTCGAGGCAAGGTACTAAAATCAGGACTATCTCTAACCCATCAGGAAATCTGCTAGCTAGACAGCTCACTGCTGTTTGCCTGTCTTCTTTTACATTGGGAGCTTAGCACAAGCTACTGTTTTATCTGGTATTTAGCTTAGGCTGTATCATGTTGCGGGTTAAGTTCACTGAGTGAGGGGTTGCTTTAACAAAGAGATTTCTATATTCATCCCAGCAGCACCCAGGCAGCCTCGACACTCCTCTGCTTCTTTTGGAAGACTTTTAAATATTGTAATACCATTTTCTACAAGTCCATTAGACTGTGGGTATCTTGGGCTGGAAGTGAAGTGTGTAAACTCACATTCCTTTGCAAAGTGCTTGAACTCATACCCATCAAATAGTGGTCCACTGTCAGACCTGACCAAAACTAGCATGCCCTATTTGGCAAAGATAGTGTATATGTATGCTATTACATGCTTTGCAGTAGTGTTATCAAGTCTTGCCATTTCTGGATAGTGAGAATAGTAGTTGCAAATACATAGTTTTTCCAACATAGGTGAACCAATGTATGGCTACCTTGGACCTCGGGACCAATTCTTCCTTGGTCATTACTGCTGGCTATTTTGCTTGACTCACTCTGCATTTTGACAAGTTAAACATGCTTTAATATATTTGTGGTCAGTACAAAGTTTTTTCTAGCCCTTCTTTTGTATTTCTCTATACATGACATATCCTGACATAATATTTTGGAAACAGATGGATCTCCTGTGACTTTTAAACTGGACACTGCTGCACAAGCCAATGTTATACCAGACGTTATTGTAAAGCACTTGACAATGAAAGCAAGTACTCACAGCAAACACATAAAGCTCTGAGCTTATGGTGGGAAACTGATTCCTACTGTTGAGACATATAAGCTGGAGATAAAGGTAAAAATGAAAAAATTCAGTTTTGTGCTTGTACCAGGAAAGCATGTACCTATATTAGGGCTAAAGATCTGTCAGGCACTAGATCTTTTGCAGAGAATATATACGGTAGAGGGGCACAGTAAAACTGAAGATAAGTTTTAGGATGTACTTGAGGGGCTTGGGAAGCTGAACAGAGATGGAGCTGTCTGGACCCCACTTCTGATACCACCTCACAAATCTCAAAACAAGGACACTCCTCTGAAGAGACAGATCACACTTTTGAAAGGACTACCTGGATACCACGTGAAGAATTGCTGCAGTATAGAAGGAAAACCCCCATGAATCGCACACCATTAGTTATGGCATATCATCTTTCCCTGGAACCTATATGGAAAATCCTCTAACAATTACAACCTATACTAGAAGAAGACCCAATTTTTAAAGAGATTTTCCCAGAACCACCCATCCTAGCCTTCAAACAAGCACCAAACCTCACTAACCTTATCACTAGAAACAAACTTCCTATGGCCCAAAACACACCGAATGGATCCAGACCATGCCATGACAAGAAATGTAAAACCTGCCAACATATTTCCACCCCCCACCCCGCTCACAATCACTACACCCCCCAACAGAGCCATCGGCATTCCTGGATCTTACAGCTGCACCTCTGGAAATGTAATATATCTCCTCCAATGCAACAAATGCCCTGATGGAAAATACGTAGGAAAAACCAAACAGCAACTTCCAGGGCCGTCCCTAGGGGGGTGCGAATCGGGGCAACCAACATAGGTCGCACGCTTTGGGGGTCCTGTGGAGCCAGGCAGGGTGGCCATGGCCCCTCCTGCAGGACCTGCCTAGTGCTGGTGACTCTGTACAACTGCCTCCACCGCTGCTACCATCGTCGGCTTCATGTCCAGGCCCCGCACAGACTGATTTGCCTTGAGCCCCGCACCCTGCTAGGATTGTCTCTGACAACTGCATACCAGAGCTAACACACACCAGAAATCTATCAAAGACAAGAATACCCAATTACCTGTGTGGGGCACATTTCTCACAAGATAACCACTCTCTCCAATCTCTTAGTTCTAACCCTCAAAGTGAATTTACAAAACATCTTTCATAGATGAGCCTACGAACTTCACTTCATCAATCTCTTGCATACAAACAATCATGGACTAAATATAGACATTGGATTTATGACACATTATAACCTGCCTAACACCCCAGGTACCTCTCCACTATTTATCAGCTACATTCTTTCCCCTTCTCCCCTCCACCCAAACCCCTCACCCACTGACTCCTTATTTTACATTAAGGAGGTGCCATCATGAAGGCTTCAGCTTCTACGACCATGGCCCACACTTCAGAGAGTGAGTTATTGGGAAGGGATGGCCTCCACTTCACTCACATGGGGGGAAAAGCTCTTCTCAGCCAGAATGGCTGACCTGCTTGACCGGACTTCAAACTAAGTTTTCCAGGGGAAGGGCAAATAACCACTGGTGCAAGGCCACCAAGCGTCAGCCATCAAACCATTAGGTCAGGCTGTACAAGGAAACAAACTCCTACCTCATCCCAGGGATGAAGCTCTTCCAGGAGTGCAGGGAAACCTAGGACCACTGACGGCAAGCTTACTTGCCTTTACACAAATGCTAGGAGCCTGGGCAACAAATAGGAGAAGCTGGCCCTACTCCTAAACAGTAATTATTACTATCTCATAGAAATAACAAAGACCTGGCAGGACTCCACATATGACTGGACTACAGATATAGATGGCTATACCTTGTACAGGAGAGACTGTGTTACAAGAAAGGGCAGGTGTCTAGCTCTCTATGTGAAAGAGCAATACACTTCTCCACAAATGGAGATTGGCAACCAAGGAGGGCAACTTGAGGCCCTCTGGGTAAAAATAAGGGTGGGGGGGGGGACATGGTGAATGGGATATAATGGTAGGAGTCTACTACAGAACTCCTAAGCAAGAACAAGAACTAGACCATGAATTCACCAGGGAACTTGCTGTGGCTGCACACTCTCAGTGCATGGTTGTCATGGGTGACTTTAACTACTGGACATCTCATGGGAAGAGCACTTAGCCAAATCTGATTGGTTGCAATGCTTCCTCGCAAGCATTGATGAGCTTTATTTGTCTCAAGAAGTCTACAGACTGATAAGGGGCAAGGCACTGCTGGACCTGGTAGCGACCAAAGGGGATGATCTAGTCAGCAACCTGAGAATTGAAGGGAAGCTGGGAGACAGTGACCATGAGTTGATCACTTTCTCTATTCATTGCAAACCTGGCAAGTCAGTCAGCAATACAGAAGTCCTCGACTTTAGGAAGGCTGACTTCCACAAGCTTAGGAGGCTACTCAAATTAAGGACAACAAAAAGTCCTTCGAATATGTGGGAAGTTGGAAAAAGAACAAAAAGAACATTGACCCTTACTAAACCAAGTGAGGCAGCTGATAACCAACACTCAGGAAAAAGCCAATCTCCTTAATGACTACTTTGCATTGGTCTTCCATCAGCCCAGTGGGATCACCCTGCCTAACAAGAGGCAGGATCACCAGGGGAAGGGTGAACCTGTGCCCATCATTACCACTGATCTGATGAGGGAACACCTTAAGATGCTGGACATCCACAAATCAGCCAGCCCAGATGGACTGCACCCAAGAGTGCTAAAGGAACTAACTGACATTATAGCACAGCCTATGGCAAGGATATTCGAGAAGTCATGGTGCTCAGGCGAGGTGTCTGACTATTGGAAGAGGGCCAATGTGGTGCCTATTTTCAAGAAAGGAAGAAGGGAAGATCCAGGGAACTACAGGCCAATTAGCTTGACTTCAATCTTTGGAAAGATCCTGGAAAAAATCATCAAGGAAACCATTATCAGCATCCTAACAGAAAGTAATATTCTGTGAGATGGCCAACACAGCTTTGTGGTGGGTAGATCTTGTCTGACCAACCTGGTTTCCTTCTATGACCAGGTGATTTCCTTCTATGACCTGAACAAAGGAGAAGAGGTGGATATCATATTGGACTTCAAGAAAACCTTTGACCTGGTGTCCCATGATGTCCTCATGGAAAAATTGGGGAATTGCAGCCTAGACAATTTTGCAGTCTGATGGCTGGAGAACTGGCTCTGTGGACAGACCCAGAGAGTGATAGTTGATGGATCCAAATCAACTTGGTGCACTGTAACCAGTGGCATCCCCAGGGCTCTGTTCTCAGACCTGTACTCTTCAATGTGTTTCTAAATGATCTGGACTTGGGTGTTATAAACAGACTGGCTAAGTTTGCCGACAACACCAAACTATGGGGAAGTGCAGCCACCCTAGAGGATAGGCTGGCAATCCAAGCTGACCTTGAGAGGCTTATAAGGTGGGCAGATCAAAACCTGATGGTATTCAATACTGAGAAATACAAGGTGCTCCACCTTGGGAGAAAGAACCCACATCACATTTATAAGTTGGGCAGTGCTGCGCTAGGTAGTACCGCATCTGAAAGAAACTTGAGGGTCATGATTGACCCCAAGATGAACATGAACCACCAATGTGATGCCACAGCCAGCAAAGCAAACAAAACTCTGGCCTGCATCTTCCGCTGCATCTCAAACAAGACCTGGGAACACCATTCCCTCTAAGCTATACAGCATGCATGGCCATGCAGGTTCACTCATGCTGCACTGCCAGGTGCACCTGTGAGGCCGTGCATGCCACGCAGCTTAGAGGGAACACTGCCCGGGAAGCCATTCTCCCACTCTACTCAGCCTTGGTGAGACCACTGCTGGAATACTGTGTCCAGTTCTGGGCCTGGCAATTCAGAAAGGATGTGGAGAAGCTCAAGAAAGTCCAGAGGAGAACCATATGAACGATTAGAGGACAAGGGAGCAGGCCTTATGAGGAAAGGCTGAGACATGGGACTCTTCAGCCTGGAAAAGCGTAGGTTCAGAAGTGACTTGCTGGCAGCCTATAAATATATAAGGGGTGTGCAACAGGAACTGGAAGAACATCTGCTCACCAGGGCACCCCATGGGAAGACTAGGTCCAAGGGTCACAAACTCTTGGAAGGCTGTTTTAGTCTGAACATAAGGAAAAACTTCTTTACTGTCTGAGTCCCCAGGGCCTGGAATAGACTCCCCCCCACGGGTGGTACAAGCACGTACTCTGGATTCCTTTAAGAAACAATTGGATACCTATCTTGCTGGGATCATTTGACCCTTGTTGAATGCCTGCCCTTTGGGCAGGAGGCTGGACCTGATGATCTTGTAAGGTCCCTTCCAGCCCTAGTGTCTATGAAATCTCCATCTTCACTGACTGGCTTTCTTGCATGCACACCAGCCTCTGGCTTCTTTACTATTCATTCCATCCAGAAAGAGCACACACCAACTGCAGATACTTCCTCAGCTTGCTGAAGGGGATTTATACCCAAAAGCTTGCAAAGAACAATGCTTCCAACTATTTGACTGATCTAATAAATGATATCAGATTTACCCAAAGAACCTTGTTTCCCTATGTCCTTAGACCAACATGGCTATAACCTATACCCCTGTACTTCTGATACCAGGCATGAATAAAGAAATGTTTTTGTTAAAGTGGCTCCTGACTCAGTGAACTGAACCCACAGGACAGGCTGCACCTGCTTCTTCCCCAGACTAGAAGAAGGATGCTTTGTGCCAAAGCTTGTCTAACACCTCTGCCAAGTATACAGTTGGTCCACCAAACCCCACCCTTGCTTTTCACATATTTCCATCATGTCCACGACAAACAATCTGATGCAGTTAACTAATTTTAAGGCTGTGGTTTGGGTGGAGTCAGCTTTCTGCCAATGCTTGAATGCCAAAGGGATGACTCATCCCTCAATTTGAAGGTCCAGTGTAAATCTAGATTTAGGTGGATGGATGGGCTGGTTTTTGAGTCCATCAGAGGCTAAAGGCTCTCCCCATTACCAGGGCTGGGCCATAGATCTAGGTTATAATGCAAGGGGAAGAGGATGCAGGAGTGTTGGTCATAGGTTCAGGAACAAGGAATCCAGAGGAGGACACCAAACAGAGACCTTCCAACAGCACCTCCCTCTCACTGAAACTGTTGAGGGAGCCAGTGGATGTCATCCAGAAAAACTCTGTCTGGATGTATGAGGTGACCAAGGAGTGGAAGTAGGCCCTATAGTCTCATCTCTCCCCTCCATCGAGCCTCCTTCTCATAATGTAAGTAGACCATCTGGCTAGAACCAGGAGAAGGTTGATGAGGAGGTTCTGTGACTTTGTCGGGATCATGGATGGAGAGTATGCAGACCAGCAGGTAAGGGGACAAGTGCATCCAGGACCATAGGAAGAGTTTCTGAAGGAGCTGAAGGAGGGGCTGCAGCCTAGTGCACTGTTTGTAGACATGTGTCAGAGCCTTTCTCTCTCACCCCAGAAGGGGCAAGTGTTGGGGAAGCCCATTATGTTTGCTGTGATCCCACCCATGTTCATGATCCCATGAAAGAGCCTTTCTCCCCAGTGGCCTAAGGGATCAGCTGTGATTAAATGCTGCCCCACCCTGGCTCCTCACAGTCCATGGGTGGCAGGAGATTCCACCATTGGGACCACTGCATGACAGTGAGGGAGTGGGTGGTACAAATGCTGACAGGACCTGATTCAGAGACAGGTTCTCAGAGGCTTGCTAAACTGGTACTCTGGGGGCTGCCAGAGAGGCTTAGAGAAAGGACCCAATGATGAACTCTGGAAGGCTAGGTGGGCAGGAGCACCCTCCTGCCAGATTCAGTATGACAGGGGCCAGGGCTGCCCTCACCTTCTGGAGCTTGAGATGAGCAAAGTCCATCACATGTGGTGGCCAAGTGTTATGGGGTCTGACCCACCCCAGCTGGAGAGATGACCTATCACAGCACCAAACCCAGACATGTGGCAACAAAGCACATGGCTCCCACACTACCTAGCGAGAGACAGAGGTCTCAATAGTGCCTGTGGAAGGCACTCCCAAGAGCTTCTCCCTCACTACAAAATCTGGGTTTAGTATGTGCAAATAGGAGCCAGTGGGTGAGGCGTGCTCAAGAGCATCCCTCTCCATGGAGATGATGTAGACATGCCCTGCCCTGCTGGCAGGAATTTTCTCCAGCCTTTAGATCATTTTGGGAGCTGCTTTCTACATTAGTTCCATCTTTTCAATACATATATTTTTAAAATATGGGCCCCAGATTGTTATACAATATTCTTCTATAGATCTTGCCAATGCTGATTATAACAGTGCCATTATCCTTAAAAAGAGCAAACAAACCCTGGATATTTAACCATAAGAGAAACACTTGAAAGTCTGGAAATCCACATTTAAGTAATCCAAGCCCCCTTAATTCATCTCAAGGAAATCCTGGCAGAAAAAATTACTATTCAACAAACAAAGCCATCCCTAGTACATGGCTTCTTATCATCAATGACCACCCTGGCAGAAATCTGCATTCTTGATAAGGTCAGGAAATGAACAACTCCAACAGCGCTTTCGAAGCAGGTTCAAAGTAGTTTGTCAAGGCAGATGAATGATAAGACATTGCAAGAACATTCTTCATTCTTGGTGGATTAGAACAAAGAGAGCTGGCATTTGCTGTCCCTGATAGTATGTAGGGAGCAGTTACAGTTTCACCATCCGCCCATGTCACTGTGGCAATGAAACTTGGCTTCTAAAACAGCGTTGGATGCTTCTGCTTGCCGAACAGGCACAGCCCCAGGTGACTGGGATGTGAGATGCCAGTTGTATCATAATTTTAACTCCTTGTGGCAATAATTGTGTATTGTTTGCAGTAGCTCCTCGGCATTGCAATCAGGCTGTAGAATAGGCCAGGTGAAAACACTCTCAACCCCTCTTGCTGAACCTGAACCACTGGCCAAAGAAAAATGCAAGAGTCGTGGGCCAGAGAAAGAACAAGTGTGGGAGAGTCTGCCTCTGAAAGCCTAGTAGTTAATGCAATGCCTGGGTGAGGGGAGTCTCCTGTTTTCTATGAAAGTCTCAAAAGACTTTCCCCTGAACCAGGAACTTGCATATACTTCCCCTTCTGCTGATGATATGACATTTCAGGCCACCAGCTATATCATGCAGCAACCCACCTCTGTTCTCTAGACTCCAGGGGTAAGTACAGACAATCAAAAAGCCTGAGATTGAATTGATTCTGATTGAATTCTGATTGAATCTGATTTATTCTTCAGAGGTTAGTCTAAACAGCATAGATTGAACCGATAAGCAAGTGAACAGACATTCACTTTTGATTCCAGAAATGCAGTGGCCCAGGCCAGAAGCCGGGGACACTAGAACATGCCTCCCTTCTTGGTTGAAGCAGACAGCTTGGGCCAAAGTTAGCGCACCCAGCCTGCAAGGTGCAAAGCATCCTGGGAGGCCAAGGGACTGTAAATTAACTTGAATCTGGAGGGGATCTGGGATAGAAGTTCAATAAACTAATTTAACCTAAATCAGTTAATTCTGATATACTACATCCATCCAGGTTTATCTTAAACTGATTTTGGTCATTTTGAAGGCAGTTTATGTGCATTGCACTTCTGTTGTGTTACAGATTTTAAATCCATTTCCAATAGCTTTTAACAGCTTACGTGTAATTTCTGTCCCTGGCCCAGGAGGGGCAGGAAATGAAGATGTCATAGAGGAGATCTGCCCTGCCCATGTGGCTTGTGTTCAGTTTACTGCTGTCCCACCCAAAAATGCCTGTGAAGAGATTCTCATGACCCATAGGAAAGGGAAGTAGGGGTCTTTGTTTGCTTTAGTCACTTGAATCCAAAAGATTCGCTTTCTTTCACTATCAGAGAATGCGCTCAGGCTGTTGTACCCCACCAGCAATGCTTTAAAAAAACAAAAACAGGTGTGTCTGTGTTGATCTCACCCGGCTATAGCAGAGTCTATAGGCAAACAAAGGAGAGAGAATGAGAGCAAAGCTCACATCTGAGCAGGAAGCTTCCCTCTCATTCCAAGGGGAAGCATGCAAAGCAGTTGACTCGGCGGAGATCAGCACTTGATGCCCTCCAGGTAAGGTTAATGCAACAACAGTTATTCCTCGCGTGGCTGCAGAATTATTTGGAGCAGGCAAAGCTGGCGGCAGAAAGTTTTCAGGGCCAGACTGTGGTCTCAGAGGGCGGACATGGACTAACTCAGTCACCATCTCTGGGTTGTGGATGCTGCAGGTTCGCGCAGGTGTAACTGAAATCAGAACGTGGCCCAGGGTGTTTGCTTGACCCTGATGAAATGGCAGGTTTCAGGAGAGTGGTGTTTGGCTTCTGGGGGTAAGGAGTAAACTCTGCAGGCTTCTGGCAAAGCCCTGCTCTTGACTGGGTTGTAATTAATAATAGGACTAACACAGCTAACAGTACTTTGGGGAGGGGGATGAAGGGAAGCAACATACCAAGCATGCCCTGCTTTTATCTCACAAAACGCTGAGAGGCATGGCACCTCCAACAAAGCATCAACTTCTGACAAACGGCGGGAGCTGCAGAAACAGCTGGATTATTCAGCCTGGTGAAGAAAACTCCATGTTCAGATCTCCTGTGTAACAATGTTCCTGGTGTCACCCTCCAAATCATACCCCCTACAGGGCTTGTTCCAACCGGCTGGGAACCTGCAAGTTGTCACATCATGCAGCTGGGGTTTGCAATGCAGTGAAAACAGCATATTGTGTCAGCTGTGCAAGATCAGGCATTAGTCCCTTATGTTAAATGTGATCTCTGCCAGACTGACTTGTGACAGTGGATCAAGTAGACTTACTGAGAGGAGAGAGACATCGTAGTTACTACGTTCCAGTAAGTTGTTGGCATGGGCTCGCCTTGGAGTTTTAAAGCTTTTTGATGCTTTCTCCTTTTCTCTGCTTTGAGCTCTACTAATGATTTTCTGCAGTTACTGTGCATCAGTTAATTTGTATCATCTGTGCTGAACTGACATCAAGGCAAGCTGCAAGCCAGTGGGAGTGTAGGGATGCTTTCAGGGTGATGTTTCTTCCAGTGATCCCACGTCCGATGCTGGAGCTACCTGAAGCAGGGATGTAACCCAGATGACATCCACCAAGTTTTGTTACAATTGTGACACAGCATCATCTAGCGATTAGGCCGGCAAACTGGGAGTTGGAACACCTGGATTTTAAATTTGGCTCTGTCACATTCCCCTCGGTGTCTTACCTTCCCCATCAATGGGATAAATATGTTCATCTACCTTTCTGCAGCTTCCGCTTTTCTGTTTGGGGAAGGGAAGTGCTTTGTAAAGGTAAAGTACTGTTAATCCTGGTTGTATCCTACTTGTAACAGTTAGAACAAGCTTGCAGCTATGGAATAGCGAAGAAGAAATGTAAAGGAGGACGGTGCTTAATAGGCAGAAACCCTTCAGGTTACCTTTCCTCACTGAAATACCTGTTGCCATTTCAATGAAAAGTTGCATTTTTCAATGTGTAGATTTTTCTACTTATGTAGATCCATTGTCACCATTTTTATTCTTCTGTTGTGGTTGTTGTTGTTGTTGGTTTAATTGTCTGGCAGTGTCTTGGGTCAGCACTTTCAATGAAAAAGAGACTTAGAGGTAGGGTCTCCAGCTGGTACAAGTGGCTGTATTTTACTGTAGTTCTTAGGGCTAAGCCAGTTCAGCAGAAGGCTTGTCCCAGCTGGTGTTATGAGTTTGGCACTTGCTGTTATCACACTTCCCTGGGTTTTGCCCCAGTTTGATCCCTCTAAATTTGATTTTAAAAACACCTTGAAATGAGGAAGCTCTAAAAAAATGCATTTAGCCTTGCCCACTTGCTTGTGTTTATTTTTATCTTGAAGCACTTGTGCAGGCTTAAAAGCCATTTTCTAATGTCTGAATTAGAGACATGGGAAATTCCTCAAACAAGGCAGAGCTTCCGCTGATTGTTTCAGTACAGGGATGGGCTGCAGCTTTCCTCGAGTTCCTGCGCTCTTTAACCCATTCGCTGAGATTGAGGAAAGCTGACCTTGGGTTCACTGCTGGCAGCTGAGGTCTCCGGTTTGCTGCAAGGAATACAGTATTATAGGAAGCCAAGCTGAATGTGAATTGTTTCAAAAATGCTTCTTCCCTGCTGGAGCTATAGTTCTCTTTGCCTTTAAGAATTAAAATGATCTGCTTCAGTGTCTTGACTTAAGCAGACAGCCTGAGCACTGTAAGGTGTTAAGGGCGGAAAGGATCATTATAATAACCTACTGTGATCCGCTGCATAACACAGGGCATCATCAATTCTCACCCAGCGAGCCCTCTGCATCATGCCTGTACCTGCTGTTTGAACAGGAATGGCTTGTTGAGGCATGGATCAAATGCCTCTTTGAAGCCTTACCCAACTTGTTAAAACCACCATCTTGCCCACCACAGAGGGTCAGATGCCACACCTTTCAGCTTTCCCATTGGCCACTGTTGAATAAGAAGTGATACCTTCCCCTCAGACTGAGCTTGTTGCTTCCCTATTTCATTACAGCAGCTTGATTAATGCTTATTAAGTGGGACCCAAAGGTCACTGATACCTGCTAGTTCCCAGTGTTTGCCTAGTACAACTGTGTGGGTGTGTCGGTACCTTTATTAGATCTAGGAGCAGTTTAATGGCAAGTAAACTACTTGCAAGTAAATGCTCCCAGGCAGGGAACTTGGAAAGAGCTGCAGGGGTGGGGCAGATCCCAGACCCCTGCCCCGATCCACCAGTGGGGCAGGCAGCAGCGAGCCCTCGGCTGGGCAGAGATTCTGATCATGATGGCGAGATGGGGGCTGGGAGATGAGGATTTCCCAACCCCTGCATCCTGATCGCAATCTCAGAGCTGGGGCCTTGGAGCCCCCTGCTGCTGGGGCACGGGGACGTAGTCCCTGCCCAGGATCTGGTGGCGGAGCCCACCCTGGTGGCAGACAGCTCCTGGGGGCAGGGAGCGATCTCCCACCCCCTGGTGGCCAGCTGACCAGGAGTCAATTTGCTCCCAGTCAGGTGTCTACACAAGTGCTGCTGCACAGTAACTACTCGCAAGAAAATTTGCTACTTACATTTTCAGGTAGCAAATTTCCTTGTGATTAGTGAGGTTTACTGTGCAGTAAGCATGTGCATATGTAGACACGCTTGCTTAGTGGGCAGTAAACTATGCTACTTCATAATAAAGCATCTCATGTAGATGCACCCTATGGCACTAGAGCTGTATCTTGCAGAGTTCGGATCTGTCTAGATCCTTATGTGGTCCTGGTGTTATAGGACCACGTGAACAAAGCTGGACTGGGAGGGACTTCACAACATCAGCTGACCTAGCTCCCTGCTCAAGGTAGGATCATCCCTGAATAAACCATCCTAACCATGGGTCTATCCAACCTGCTTTTGAAAGTTTTCAAGGATGCAGATTCCACATCTCTAGTAGCTTGTCCCAATGCTGGACCACCCTCATCGTCCAAGTTCCTCCTTGTCTCTAACCTAAATTTCTCTTACTACAGTTTGAGGGTATTGCTCCTAGTCCTGGCCGCTACAGACACGGAGAAAAGCCCATCTCCATCCTCTCTATAATCACCTTTCAAGTATTTGAAGACAGT
Source organism: Alligator mississippiensis (assembly GCF_030867095.1). NCBI lineage: Eukaryota > Metazoa > Chordata > Crocodylia > Alligatoridae > Alligator > Alligator mississippiensis. The sequence continues at coordinate 13,813,828 of NC_081824.1, read as the reverse complement.
TGTCAAATCCCCCTTCAGTCTTCCCTTCTCCAGACTAAATAACTGCAGCTCTTTCATTTATCACAATGAGCATCTGGATGTTGATGCTTGTCCTTTCTTGAATCCCCTGCAGTAGGAAGGTATTCCTGTCTTCATTTTACAGATGAGAAATGGAGGCACAGAGTGAGATGAAGGGTAGGTCTACACTGCATTGGCAGAGCAGAGGTGTGACTGGCCAGTTCTGTGCTGTAGACGGCGGCAGTGCATGGTACAGGAGCAGCGACTGGAGGCTCACTATTGTGGGGAGAGATGGTGCCACCATTTTTTCTGTTGCTGTGTTGAGCAGCCATTTAAACACTGATTTGGGGCAGCAAAAAAAGGTGACACCTCCCCTTGCAGTAGCCAGCTTCTGGCTACTGCTATATCCAGAGCCAGAGCCAATGCAGAGCAAATGCAGCACACAAAGAGGGACAGAATGAGGGATTTTAGGGTGAAGTGCCCCTCTATCTCCATTCTGGTGCATCCACTTAGGAAGCACCTGAGGCTCGTGCCCTGCTTGTCCACCTCTCCCTCCCCCCATTATTATGCTACTGTAACAGAGAAGTTGTCATGCTGATGAAAAAACAAGCCCTTGCCAACATGCTCCCTCTCCATGCATTGCCTCTGCCCACGTCCTGTCCTCTCCGTTGGACAGGTGATGGCAAGGATGCTATGCTTGAGCACCGCTCAAGACCTTGTATTCCAGCCTGCTCAAGAGCGGTGGCACGGGGACTCCCCCAGCATGTCCTTGTGATCTCCTAATTAGGTGAGCTATTCAAGTGCAGTTCTTTGGAAGCCACATCTGATAACTCCTCTTCCTCCTAGTTTATACAGCTCTCCCATTTCTTTAAGGCAGAAGGCAGCACAGGGTGGCACCTTGGATACTAACTCATTCAGAGGTGCTAACATCTGATAAAGTAGGCTGTTGCCTATGGAATAACCTTGTCTCGGAGTGATAAGGTCCTACAGTTTTGCCGCAGCCCGCTCTGCCTTGCCTTCTGCCGGACTTCAGACTTGCACAGATAACTCCCTCTCTCCATTCCAGGCATGTGACTGCTTTTAGTTATCTATGGAGCTAATCACAAGCCATTGTTGTGCTTGATATTTAGTTTACTTTGCCTATTTCTTTCCCATAGCACCTCAACGGGGGATATAATCAGATAATCTGACCCCTGGCAGCGGACATGCCACCGAGAAGTTGTTGAACTGAAGTCCACTCTATGATACAGTAGACTCATCTCTTTAACCCTGATTTGCAGCCAGTTTAGGAGTGGAGCTCCAATCGACAGACAAATGAATGATCTCCTTTGCTCCAGCAGCTCCTGCGGTCAAGCTGGTTCCAAATGTACTGGCACCCGCCTTTTCTTTGAGTTAAACCAGCAAGTCTGAGAGCAGGACCCTGGTGCGTGGACAGTTTAGTGTCTCCATATACGCTACTCAGGCTTTCGCGACAAGGAGAGGTCACTCTGGTTTCACTTTATTTTCAAGGAAGGATTACGTTCAGCAAGATGATGTCTCTCTCAGCATAATTCTGTTGTCTCACGAGGCAGACAGATGCTCCCTACTACTCCCAGACCTGAGGAAAGGGAAGTTGTTAGCTCTGTTAGGAAGGGCACGTTGTGCCCAAAACCTTCTCTAACATCTCTTCCAACTATACAGCTGGTCCAGTAAAAGATAATACCCCTAAAAAATCTTGTTTCTCGCTTGTTCCCTGGACCATCCTGGCCACAACAATGCTACTGCCCTACTGAGAACTGGAGAGAGGCATCCGGAGTCCTATCCTAGTGCCTTAACCACAAGATTTTCTTTTCTCTCTGCTAACCTGGCTCACCAAAGGTGTGACTAATGATGGGGTCTGATATAGCATTTCCAAGGAAGTAATAGCTTTGCCTCTTGCTTTTTTTTCCCCCCATACTGGATGGTAATGGGAATAGCCTGAAGGAGGCCCTTAGAAGGATGCCTGAGCTCTCTGCTTACAGTTTGTACCAAATTATATCCCAGGAACTGGACTGAGATGCTTTAAAATGCTACGCTCCCCACCATGGCTTCCTTGCTGCTGCAGAGACAGTAAGGGCTGCTTCCTTGTCCCTAATCTACACTATCCTCTTTGAGCTGGTACGTGAAGCCCATGCTCATCCTGGAGTGCAGCACCCCAAGTAGCTGTATACTGTGAAAATTCATTTAGAGTCCTTGTGTCTCCTTGCTGCCCCTAGGCCAATGATGCAGCAATTGGATGGCCTTGTGCCTAACATGCTGACCTGTAGCAGGGGAGATCCGGATTCAAGTTCTGACTCTGCTAAAGCTTTTCTGTATGCCCTTGGCCATTTCACTTTGCTTCGGCTTCATTTATAAAACGGAACAAATTTCCTTCCTGTCTCACCGGGTGGGTGTTATAAAAACCAAGTAAGAAATGTTGCAGAAATACAGGCTATCTAAGTATGTTACACCATGCTACCAAGCCAGCCAGGGTTTTATACCAGGTCGTTGTTTCAGTAGGTCCTGCGTTGCTGCAGGGGGTTGGAGCAGAGGATCCTAGAAGTGTGTTTCTAAATGAACACGCTGGACAGGGTCCTACAGAGGCATAATTCCTACAGAGGGATTTTACCCCATAGCCAGATTGGTCCATGTTGCAGAGGTTTTTGCTTTCCTCTGTAGCGGGGGCAATGGCTGCAGCCTTTGGATCTCTCAAGCATGTTTTAATCACCCCTGTAGCAGCTGGTCATTGGCTGCCATAGTCCACCTGCTTTACTGTGGCAGGTTAGGGTGCTATGCCTTGTGGTTCGGTCAAGGTTGACTGTGTAGTTTTATGACTAGGGTGGACAATGCATTTATATAGGACAGTTTGGGTAGGGATGATCCTGCCTCAGGCAGAGAGTTGGACTAGATGAGTGTTTCTCAACCTGTGGGCCGCGACCCAAAAGTGGGTCACAAGAATATTTCAAAGGGTCATGAGCAAGTGCCAGAAAAACATGCGAAAGTATGGATTTCCCCTTGCAGGCTGGCAAGGTCATGGGTGCAGCCCCAGCAGCTGGATGAAGGGAAGTGTATGGGGAGCAGGGGTTGAAGACCCAGGGCTTGGGGACTGTTGGGGTTGGAGGACAGAGTGTGTATGCATGTGTGGAGGGGATGGGTGTGTGGGTGGGAGGTAGGTGCCTGCCGGCACTGGAGGAAGGTGGCCAGGTGGCGAGGCACCAAGGCTGCAGCAGGACAGGGGGCACAGGGCACCGTGGGTTGGGCACTGGCAGGGCCAGGGGGTGTAGGTCAGGACAAGCCATCGATCTTTGCAAATGAGTGCTGGTATGAAAAGGGTTGAGAACCACTAAACTAGATGACCCCTGGAGATCCCTTCTCGATCTGCTTCTCTGTGATTCTCTGTAACAAGGCAGCTGGGCACCCAGGGCAGCTGTGACTTCTGGCTGCTGCACAGGCAGCTGCTATTTTTTGCCCCACTCTGAAGGTGCCCGTGGCTGCTGCCCCCTCTTTGTGCTTGGAGTCCTGGTTCACTGTCTGTGCACATATGGCCATTTTCTAGCCGTGCAGCTGCCACTTTTGGCACTTGCACATGGTTTCTGATACTACTCTTTGCCCACCTCCATGTGGCTATTGATCATGACCGTGCTTTGGCTGGCCATGGATGTAGTTCTGTACACGTGTACCTGAGCATAGGTCCCAGACCTGTGGCCCAGCAAGAATCCAGGAGGAGAGCCAAAACAAGTTTTAGTCCAACAGCTGAGCGACTAGTGTGCTCACCCCAGATGTGAGAGACCCAAATTCTAGGCCTCCTCTTACCCAGACAGGGTTTGAACCCATAATTCCTTGACTTCCTGGCACATTTTCTAATCACCAACCACAGCCTGGGCCTTTTACAGGTCTTTTCCCAGCTTTTCACTGACACGTGCATGTACAGTGTACAGTACTTGCCTGGGCAGCACACAGCCTATTGAGCCTGGGCAGGAGCAAGGTGAATGTTTGCATGTGCACACTGTACATGGAGTAGGCTTGAAAACGGCATAGGTCCCAAAACTGGCAGTTCCATGGCTAGAAAACTGCTACGTGGATGCACAAAGTGAAACAGCATCCTACCGTGTGCTGCTTAACCGCTCAACAGAGCATCAAAATTGGAAACGGGCAAGAAAGCAAAGTGCAAAGCAGGTATCACAAATTGTTTCCCAGCTTCTTCCATATACTCCAAGTCTTCCGTTCTGGGGATAGGTCTTCCGCTTTCACCTGCTAATACAGCAGCCGGCAAGGTTTTGAGGCAGCAGGATGGAATGACCCAGCTCCAGTCCAAGGGGGGCTGGCGCTAGGGCCTAGCTGCCATATTGCTTCTCCCCACCATGCAATCCAATCATTGCATGCACAAAGCTCCCCGCTGCCTGGCCACAGCACAGACCAAGCTCCCCACCACTTGGCCACAGTGTAGGTGAAGGCTCCTGCCTCTGTAGGTTGGATGCAAGGGTCCCACCGGCCTGAGGTTGCTGACTCCTGCCTTAATAACAAGCATCAAGATCAGGGAAAATATCTTGGCATGTTGCATTTGATGAAGCCAATAAATATCAGAACTGCATTGATCCCCTTTTCAGTTTTATTACAAAGTAATATTATCTTTAAAGTCCTTCCAGAGTAATTTAATAGAGTGTTATTCTACTATGCAATTTACTGCCCTCAGAAATGCCTCAAAGTAGGCCAAGCTTCCTCCCATTGTTAAAAGGAGGAGGAAAAGCTTTACTAAGGTTCCTGCCTTAACTTATTTGTATGGCAATAAACTGGCCCTATGAAACAAATAATATTTTGCATGTAAAAATAATTTTCATACCGAAGCGCCACTACGTGCTCTGTTACAGGCCGGTGACAAAACATTTCCTTGATCCTGATATTGGTTTACCTTCCTCCCTTGAGAAAGGATTGTCTTTTGTTTAACAACATGTGACCAGGCAATAAAGACTGGATTTCTTCTTGGCTGTACCACAGATTTCCCACTATGGGCAAGTTACGAATGTCTCTATGCCTTCATGCTCCATCTTTAAATGGTAATTGTAATGCTTCCTCCTTCCACTTATTGTCTTGACTTGGTTCTTTGGAACAAGACTGTTCCTTACCATGTATTTGTACAGTGCTTACCACAATGGGGCTTCCACCTCTGTGAGGTCACGATGGTGCTTCTGGAATAAAGACGCAAATCTAGAAATGCATCAGAAACGTCCCACTCCTGGTGAATGGTTGGGTTCCACTTGAGTTAGCAATGCTGGGAGCTCCAGTGTTGATGGGCTGACGGCACCCAGCCCCGTTTTAAGCAGCGTGTTATCTAACCCTGCTCAGAACTTGTCCGGCTGAATTGGATCAACCAGGATTTGGATGCCAGAATAGAGAGCTTCCTGAGCAAACTGGCAGAAAACACAGAATTGGGGAGACTGAAAACACACTGGACAATGGGAATAGAATTTGGAAAGATCCTGCTAGATTGGAAAGCTGGGCTAGGGACACCAGGACAAAGTTCAGCACAGACAAATGCAAGGAGGTACACCTTGCAAAAATAATCAAAACCACAGATACAGGATGGGAGATCCTAGCTGGGTGGCTGTTTTGTGGAAAAAGGTATAGGAGTCTTGGTGGATCAAAGACTCGACATAAGTCAGCAATGTGATAAAGCTGCAAAAAACCCCAAACTAATTCTGTTTTGGGCTGCAGCAACATGGAGAATTAGCTGTAAGACACAAGAGGTGGTAGTACCCATCTACGTGGTGCTCATTAGGTCTCATCTAAAGTATTGTGTGCAGTTCTCAGCTCCATATTTTAAAAGGGACTTGGAGAAGTTAGAGAGAGTCTAAAGACAGGTAATACAAATGATTAAGGGCTTGGAAGGCAATCCCATATGACAAGAGGTTGAGGGAAATAAGTCTGTTTTAGCTTGCAGAAAAGGCAATTAAAGGGGAGTATGATTGCAGTTTTCAAATATCTGAAAGACTGCCATAAAGACAAGGCAGAACAGTTGTTTCTTCTCCAGTCAGGGGAAAAATGTGAATTGCACCAGAGCTTGCTTAGATTGGATCTTGCAACAAACTTCTTCGCTGTTACGACAGAGAGGCATTGGAAAAGACTGCCGGGGAAGTTGTGGAATGTCCTTCTTTGGAGGTTTTCAAGAAGAGGTTGGATAAGCACTTGTCAGGGGTATCTGGGAGTGTAGCTATGAAGAGCACCAGTTGGAAATTTGGGAGATCCCCTGAGACCTCCTAGGGCATGTCCACACATGCAAGTTCAAGCACTTGCAGCAGCTCAAATAGAAGCAGTGCAAATTTGAGCCGGGGCTTTTTGCCTCTGCACACATGCCCGGACATGCGCTTTGTGGGGTAAATTGTGCCACTTGAGGCAAAATAACCCTGCTTGGCTCTTCTTGGATCTGCAGCCAGGGGGGAGCTAGAGCCCAGGGCCAGCACCTCTGCTGTCCCCATCAGTACAAAAAGATGCCCTGTCAAGTAGCTCAAGTCTACTTGCTCTCAGGAGCTTCTGGGGCCCAGGCAATTGGTACCTGGGGACACTACCCGCTGTACCAGCTGGACTGCCAACACAGCCCTGAGAGTTCCCTGCACCCTCTACCCACTGCAGGGGTCTGGCAGTGGGGGCTGCTGCCTGGCTGTGACCTGCTGCCACCTGCCAGACCCGGATGGGGACTGCACAGCCAGTAGAGGCAGACGCCCCTCTGGGCCAGCTGCCAGTGGCCTGTAGCTGCAGGGTTGGCCTCTGTGCAGCACTACTGCCACGTGTGCCCCCTGCCCGGCCATCTGGGCAGCTATCGCCCGGAAGATGTTCCGGGTGTGGTGGCCTGCTTTGAACTGTCAGAGCCTACCCCCAATTGGCCAGGACATCAGCCACCTTCAGCTGGGTCCAAGGTGCCAGCTCTGAGCAGGCAGGATCCTGCCACTGGCCTTCCTAACACAAATTCTGGTGTTTCCTATTGGAAAACTGAAAAATCCCTGATTTAAAAACAAAAAGCAAAGTCACTCTGTAAAATACCCTGAAAACCATGTTCCTCCACAATTAAAACAAAAGACCACTAGAGAGTGAGAGACGGAGAGACAATGATCAGTTGGGCAATGTTTTATTGATATGTCTACAGTATTAAAGCAATTTGGAAACTTCCCAGTGTCTGTATCATCATAATAAAGTCAATTCTAAGTATCTATATGTTTTGCTGCCCCCCCGCAGGGGTTACAGCTCCCCCAACAGGAGCTAAATGGCCCCCGCAGGGGCTACTCCCCCCCCCCCCCCCCCCCCCCAGTGCAGGGCCCACATTCCCCACCCCTGCTTCCTCCCTCAGCCCCCTGGATTGCTGCCCCACCTGGCCCCATCCCCCACCGGCTCCTGTAGCTCCACCAATGGCTGCCCCCCTGACCCCCCCCCCCCCCCAAGCCTCTGGCACTTAAAAAAAGAGAGAATAAAAGAAAAAAGCCTCTACTCAGCAGCAGTAGCAAGGGCTGTGGGGGCTATGGGGCCTCCTGGCAGACCCCCCCCCACACACAGTGGGGGGTGGTGGAGCCCAGGCTGGGGCTGCTACGGCTGTCACCCAGCCCCACGCTGTGCAGGGGGGGCGGGGGAGGGGGCTGCACTGACCCTGACAGCAGCTGCTACTGCTGGTAAATATAGGGAGGGGTTTTCTTGTTTTTAATTGCTGGGATGCCGGGGCCTGGAGGGGCAGCAACTGGAGGGCTTGAGTCCTGGGGAAGGATGGGACTGGGCAGGGCAGCCATGGGGGAGGTGCAGGGGGGGGGCAGGTGAGGCAGCAATTAGGGGGGGCTGGGGGATCAGGCAGACCCATTAGGGGTCCCCGCCATGGTCTCCTCCTTCAGCCCCCACCTCACTTACCAGCACTAGAGCCCAGGTCCAGCTCCCTGTGGCTGGCACCCTGCCTGTCCCGCACAGGCAGACAGTATGCTTCAGCACCAGGGTGAGGGACAGCCGTAGAGATGCTCTGGCTTCTACCAGAGCATCTCTGTGGAGGACCCAGCCTCTGGTTGCCTCAGGCCACGGTCCAGGACTGTCCCCTGTCTCACTTTTTTTCTCTACGTTTTTTTTACCCCTAGGTATGGGGTCTAATTTTGCCCCCGTGCTGCAAATTTGCAGTGCGGGGAACGTCTTCTTGTTCCTGCACGTGCCTCTTGCAGCATCTCAAAGGGCACATGTGCGCACTCATCTGGACGCGGCCCCAGAGGCCAATGAATTCCAAACCCGGGGTTTATTTTCCATGGGCCTACTCTAATACAGGATTAGAGTGACTTGGCTGTGCATTGGGTCCATACTGTGGCTCAGTCTCATGTAGATTGAATCTCTATGAAACAAACTGGGCTCATCTGTGTCAATGATAATTTCTTGGATTATATACCAAAAACCAATGACTGACATTTTGTCAGTACTCACTTCACCCTGCTACCAGAAGGTCTGGTGGCCAGTCACTACCCAGCCATTAGGGCATGTATGCACCTCCACTCAGCAGTTGCCAGAGCATTAAATGCATGCTGAGACAGCATCTGCTGCTGAAGGGACTGCAGCAGTGGGCAAAAGGTATGGCAGTGGCTATACACACCTTTACCAGATAGTAACAGTAACCTGGCTCTGCTTAGCAGAGGTAGTGTGACACTGCTGGCACAAACGAGGGTGCTACTGTAGAGGCATACATAACTGGACTTCTATTGGCAAAAGGTTTATGGTGTAGATTAGGCCTGAAGTGGAACAAGTAGCTTTGCTAGCCTCAAACACAGAGAAAAGAAAAGAACCTCCAAGACAGTGCAACAGTCCTGGCAGTGTTTAGCCTTGCCAAGTTACCCATGGGTGCCAGAGCAGAACTGCATGAATAAGTGTAGGCTGGAAGATAGAAGGTGTCTATCCATCCAAGCAGTGAAGTTCTGGAGATGCTTCCAGTAGAAGTTGCTGGGGCAAAACCCCTGACTAGTTTTAAGGTAGGGCATGACCCATTTATGAGTGGTGTTAGATAATGGGATTGCTTGCAAAGGCAGAGGATTGGACATGGTGCCTAGAATGCTCCTTCCAATTCTGTGTTCCTCTGTATAGTATGTGCCAGATGCTGGACACTGTTTTGTGCTTTTAAGTCCTCATTGCTAGCTGCTAACAGGCTAATTCTTTTTCCAGGAAGTGATACCCCCGTCCCAATGGGGTTATGCAAGCAGCAAGTAACTTGCACAGACATAATCTCAGGAGCTTCCTACAAAGCTAGCCAGACCCAGCTGCACTGATGTCTTTTCAGCAGCTCTTGAAGCAATAGCAAAACAAAACTGAAAGATTAATGAGGCGCAGAAAGCAAGAAGCACCCAGTCATTGCACTTTCTAGGACATGTGTAGAATGAGCTTACGGCTGGCCAGATCTATGGATCTGATCCAACACACACTGAAGTTGATGGAAATTGGATGTGAGCAGATGTTATTAGACCAGCCTCCTTAGTCTGCCAACAGCAAGGGAGAGTTCAAGGGGCTTTCTGCCTTCCGTGTGCTCACAAACACGGTCTGATGTGTTGCACTTCCTGAGCACAAGACCTGGGAGAGGCCAATCCCACCAGCATCTCTAGAAACTACAAGAAAAAATGAGAAGGGAAAAGGGAAGTTCAGGGTCACATCCCTCCTACCACCCCAGCCAGCAGAGATGAGCTAGGATCAGGGTGGGGTGTCATGCAGTGATTCATCCTTTTCTACAGTCCTTCCAAATGTGCTCTGCTCAGACACACGTGGGGAGGGGCATGGGATAGGAAATGATAGGGACTAGAATACGCCTGCTGCTCTCCTCTCTCCAATTTGTGAATAAGTAGAGAAAAAGAAATCCCATGTGGAAAATTAACCTAACAGCGTTTGAGTAGACCTGTGGAAGAGTTTTTTGCTTAAATCCTTTTTCTTAGATAGTGGCAACTAAGGGAAGGACTGCTTTGAGAAAATTCTAGTTTCCAAAAATGTTGCAAAAAGTTAAAATGATCAAAACGTCCCATTTTGACATTTTCTAAGTGAAAAGCTCTGCTTTTAGGTCAGAATTGTTAAAAGAATTCAGTCAATATGTATAGTGAACAAAATTAACCTCAACATCTCAAACTTGATATTTTTCCAAACAGAGTGTTTCAATGTAGTTGTTCATTCATTAGTTTGCTCTTCCTGTCTGTCCCTCTGTCTTCTTTTGTCACTTCATGAAAGAACAGCTACTTCTTGCTTGGACTTAGAAAAGGAAACATTTTTGAGATCTCAAACTTTGCATGCGATTGAAAAGCTCAATTCCTATCCAGCTCTATGTTCAAATGAAGACAGACTTTCCAATCTAAATTGTACAATTGGGTTGAGAATGAGACAAAATGAGTTCTCCTGTCCTGCTGCATATCTCAAAGAAAGCAAAGTATGACTAGCACCATGCAGTGTCATCACAGTGTGGTTTCATTGCCAGCTTGGTTACTCCTCAGGACCTTGTAAGGCACAAACATATCATTCTCTTACTCCAAATTCACAACAGTTTAATTCCGCTGACTTTTGGCCATTGCCTAAATCAGGTGTCAAATGGGCTGGGAGCTGGATTCAGACCTCTGGGCTCCTTCCAGGCTGGGTCTAGAGGGCCAGGGAGTCAATGGGAAGTTAATGACCCATTGTTCTTTACTTCACAGATGTTAACAATCACCTGTGAAGTTAGAACTAGTGTTAATAGAGCTTCCTATTTCACAGCTCCAGCTGCTCTGCCTCTCCCTGCCTGTTTTAATTTTCACCAGCTGGTTGGGACTGGCCTCTGAAATCCAGGATTGTCCGGGCCAGTTCAGGACATATAGTCACCCTACATAAGGAGCCTGTCCAGCATGTGCACTAAGAGCACACCTACTGCACACCAACAGCACCAGGTAGAGTGCAGCGACCATTGTCATCTTCACTTGGAAACACGGGTCACGGTGATGCCCTTTTACATAATGGCCTAGTGCAGCGTTCCCAATCTCTGACAGATTGCGCACCACCAATTTAAAATGATACACCCTAAGTACCATCGGCAAATGTTTCAGTTCAACCTTAAGTACCATCAGCAAATTCTTGTCCTATAATGTAATTCTAATAAATCTGTTAATGCATACCACTGCCAGGTTGTCTGTGTACCACAGATTCGGACCTGCTAGCCTAGTGGTTAAAGCAATCTTCCTGGAAGTGGGAGATTTGGTGCCTAAACCCTCTTCAAGCTGAGGGGATACAGCCCCCCATCTATTGCTGCCCAGAAGAATATTATAATCATGAAGCTACAGAAGAGCTTGCAGGTGAGGGGCACCCTTCCCACCGAAGCTGCACCGTGGTGCAGGTCATTGGGCTAGAAGGAGAGAAAGCAAAGGGGAGGCTGACTGCAGCCTGTTGGTCAGGGCACTCTGTAGGCCAAGGGAAGACCTAGGTTCTGGCTCTTGCAGTTGGAAATCTTACTGGGGTTTTTTATTCAATAACTTCCTGATTTAAAATGCATGCCACAGCGTGGAGCAGAACTCATCCGTCCCAACTAAGTGCCCTTAACTGAGGCTATGAAGTTAGTCTTTCTCCTGATTGTTTCAAACCCACATTTCCCTAAATAAAGGAAGACCTATAATCCAGGCCCCTCACACTTCCTGGCTGAATGCTTTAACCATTAGGCTGTTATGTAAAGTTGGGTGGCGACACTGCCCAGCCTCAGGTGTGTTCGCTCAGAAGAAGGTGCAATGCACTGGATCTCCAGTGCATGCAGGTACCCTAGCTCCACAGGGGTGGGAGTTCAGGCAAGACACCTCTGCTTAGTGCTTCCTGTCGGCTACCTTAAGGAGGTTTCCCACTCGGCATTTGAATCATTCTTCAGAGATGCACGCATCCCCAGAGAGGTGCCAAGACTCCTTATGCAGCCAAACCCTGTTTGTCTGAATTCCCCCTAGGCGCCTTTTAAGTACCTTCATACCTAAACTGGACGTGTTTCCAGAATCAATCTGAATTTTGTCCTAAGTAAATAACTTAATCCTTGACTCACATTGACGTAGCTGGCCAACTAAAAACTGGCTATTTGTTTATCAGTATATTTTAATAAAAAATTGGAATAACATAGCTGTAATCAAGTCCCTCTTCTTCTTTTCAAAATATTACAGCCAAAAGTATGTCAGAGCCTGTTTTGTTTTTACTCTTTGAATCCTTATCATTATAGCAAATGCATCTTGAGTCTTTGATTAATTTGTGTTTACATATTTTTGTTCCAACCAAGCTGTGTTATCTCAGGGCAGTCTGATTTCCCCCCATGTCCCCTTCCCCTTATAATAAATTCCCATGAATTATTGTTGTACATGGGCGTGTGTTACTTAAAGTCATTGTGTGTTTTTTGCTTGAAACAAACATTGCCTGATCCCATGACATAGCGTGCACCCTTCAAAGGTCATGTTTTAGGCAATGAAAAAGAGAGGCAAAGTTGCCCTATACTGCCTAAAGGAGGAAAAACAAACTATGGACAAATTAAAAGAAAGTTAGTACTTACATTGTTGCTTTCACTCTAGAAATCTGGTCTCAGAAGAACAGTTCTGTAGACGTTGGTAGACTGGAAAGACCTCAGTCCAGACCCTCAGATGGCACAACCCCCCTGAATGCCACTTGAGCCATGCTAGCTGAGAACTTGATCCACTTAATCCAATAGACCAGTGCAGCCCATTATGTGCATCCTAATCATTAGCTCTTTCTACAACCTTGCTTTTATTTCTTTCCAGACCTCAGGCATCAGAGACTTCTCACTGTGGATGTCTGAAAGAAAACAGCTGGATAAACACTGGGGGAACTAGCACCAAAAATAAGCTACCACGGCTATGGGTGTAGTATAAAAATCTCAAATGACAAACCCATGGCCTTATTAAACTCAGACTATTCAATATTGTTAGCTGAGACAGCTTGTGTATGGCCACTCCATCAAGCAGCTAAAAGCCTACAGTTCCCACTGGGAGATGTGGACATTTAGCACTGCACAATGCCCTACATTCCTAGGGTAGGATTTTATTTCACTTGACACATCCAAGTGGCAGTTTTCCAGACCCCTAAATGGCCTTTTAGGTTCATATGCAGTTTGTAAACCAAATGCTTGGGCAATTGGCTCTTAGTTAATAGTCAGCCAAGAGAGAGCTAGCGTGACTAGTGTTTGTTCATTGGTCATCCTAACCTTGGGAGGTATAGCAAATTGCTTACTGTTCTTAGCAATAAGGCTGATTTATCATCTCTAAAGAGGGGTTGGAGATGTGGGGAAAGGGGGTTTAGAAATTGTACATGGATATGCTCCTGAACATTTCACGATGCTGCTAGCAGGCTATTTGAGCAACCTGGTTTGCCATTTCAAACTAGAAGTAAATGGTAGTCAGATTTATTTACACAGACAGCATTTTATGCAGTTATTTGGTTGATTCATTTCTGCCAAGAATGATCATGGCTTTGGATTTTCACATTTTGGATAGTTGTTTTATTTCTTCGGGGATATACAGTCTAGTCTCTGCATGGTTCTTTGCCTTTCCCTGTTTTCGAGTTAACTGTGGGCCAGTTTTGTTACCATCTTCAAGCTAGATTCTCTGAATATGTAACTATTCAATCACCTCATCCCGAGATAAAAAAAAGAAATGGGGAAAGAGGGAAAGATGCCTTGTGCAAGACGTTGTAAAGAAACAAGAAGTTTGCTTAGAGCTAGAGAAGGGCTCAATCTTGGACTAGATTTACCCAATACTTCGGGGGAATTTTGGATCTGGTTCCAATCTGTGCAGTTCCTGCCCTCTAGATTGAAAGCTGTATAGCAGGCACAGCAAGAAAAGCATCAAATGCAAGGCCAGTTCTCCTTGACCCATGCCGAAGTACACAGAGTAAACCAAGCTGGGGGAAGAAACAAGTCTATGGCTTCTGCAGGCCTGATCCAAAGTCAATGAGCCTGTCTGTTGGTTTCGGTAGGTGTGGATCTGAGAAAAAGCAACACATATTCAGGTTACCTTTCCTTCCATCCTTCAACAAAACACAATGTCACTTTGAAGTGCCTGGCCACCAGAGCATCAAGCTCAAAAATAATAAATATGACCCTTTGGCAGAGATTGTGTGAAGATAGTCTCACATCTCATGTTCTGCTTTGGAGTATGGAGACTTCGGTTGTATTCGGAAGACAAGTATTCATCGGGTTCTACTGGAATTTGTCAAGGTGCTAACTAGATTTTAAAATTGCAATCTGACAAATTAAACTTGCCAGCTGGGGAAATGGTACAGACACAATGAGAGGATGGGATTTAATTAGCATAAACCATTCTTGAACACAGGACTGGAAGGACCCCCTGGGCCAGAGAATCCTGTCCCCTGCATTCGCAGGTTACCTTTTGTCCACAGAATCCTAAAAGTTGGCCATTTTAGCCCCATGTCACACACTGCAGCCCTAAAACATCTTCTGAAGACAAGGTGCAGGGGAGAAAAGGGCACTGACAATACCCTTGCCTCTAACAACAAAGAAAGGGTCCAGGAAAAGGAACAGGCCATGCAACAAACAAAAGCAACATTTCCCCCCACCCCAACCCCAGACTCCATGCCTGTGGACCTAGGGGGAAAATTCCTCACCCATTTTAGCTCTAGGTTGTTCCCATCTCTACTTTGGACAGTATTTCCAGGCTATGGTGATGTGCCAGTTACCTGGTTTGTTCAGTCTCAATGCAACTATTTAAGTATGTATAAAATGTGTCCACACCACTTAGTTGCAGCACTTCCCTGCCTAAGTGCATCCACGCAGCCAAGCATTACTTTGATGCTGGACCAGCATCAAAGTAATTCATGGGGGTTGAACTCATTGATCTCCATTTCAGCCCTATTTTTTTTCTATGATTCTGTGTATTTAGTCATGCTAACGAGTGGGTTCATTCTTGGCTTCTTCATGGGGCTGACAATGGCACACCTGTAGATCTGATGGAGAAGAAGCAGGAGATATAAGATACTTAAGTGGAGCAGCTGTACTCAGTGAAGCACTGCTTCTTGTGTGCTGTGTTATAGATCTTGGCAGCTGATGAGCCTCTTCCCAGCAAGACCCCATGGCATACAGCAGTCAAGAGAGTAATCCATGATTTTTTTCAGGTGCTTGCTATGTTGTCCACAGTAGCTTTGTGGACAGCTATCTAGGGGCTTCATCCTTGCACTGACTGGCGGGTTTAGCAGGGCCCACACCATTCAGTTCCTCATAGTAGGGGAGTTTTACCAAAGATCCCTTGTCTTCAGTTGCCTCTCTCTGAACCACTTTGACTCAGAACTGCAAACAGCCATCACGGTGCATCCTCAGCTTCATTTACTTGACAATGCGTGCATCTTAATGTGCAATAAATGTACAACAATACACTCTGGCGCATACTGTGCCAGCGTTTATTGCTCCCAGGCACCGTGTTTATATGTGCTCCGGGGACCATAGCATATTGAGCTAGGTTGGAGCAGCCACAGCTGGCAGGGATACTGGGGGTGGGGATCAGCCTGCCAGACCAGGGCTGCTCCCCTCCCCCCAGCTCAATGTCATGCAGAGGGGCTGGCTGGGGCACGAGGGTGATCCAGTGCAGGGCCAGTAAACGGGCAGCCCATGCAGTGAAGCACCCTCATGCTCCAGCCAGCCCCATCAACATGTGCATTTCTGTGGAGTACAAAAATCCACTGCAGGATCGAACTTGTGTTTACAAGTACCATCCTATGATGCAGTTAATTAGTTTACTTCATCCTAATAGCACTGCCCATGTAGATGCTGAGACACTTACTACAGAGCAAATTGGACAACTCCGCAGTAAACATCTTATGTAGATATGCCCAGTGCCTATCAAAAGCCATAACAGTCAGCCTTGCTCAGGCTGATTGGACAGCTGGCGTGCATCAAGCTGCCTCTGCCTCCTAATTGACTGGGGGGAGAGCTCATGGGGATGGGGTAGTGGGTTGTAAGCTATTTAATGGACTTGGTTCAGAGTGCTGATTATCTGGCTCCAAGCCATACAGCTTCCAGCTTCCTGATTGCCCAGGATCCTGAATCTTGGATCCTGATCTTGGCCTCTCCCTTGGTGGTGTGGTTGATTCCAAACCTCAGCTCTTGCCATTAGATCAAAATGCCCAAGTTCTGGTGGTGTGGTAGTATCTGCAGTCTGGTGATTCCTGTCCAGATGAGATGGGTTGTGCACCTTCCCAAAGCAGGCAAGTCCCGAACAAAGACTGCAGGCATCCAGGCAAAACCAGAGGGACCTGGCTGCTAAATGGGGATGTGACCACTCTTCTCCCTGGTGTTGAGAAGGAGCAACCCTAGTTACCTACCGGCATTTAAAATGGGAGGTAACATCTTGGTCAGGCTGAACTAGGAGCCATGTGTGGCACACAGGTGCCAAGACAGGTCAATCTAGGTAGGAAAGAATGAAGTAATTGCTGGCAGCGGTAATCAGGAAGCCAGGTATACTAAACTTAATGAGAACAAACTCACTGCATGGTGGAGTTACTATATTCTGAGAAGGATTGCTGTAATTAAAGCATGAGCTAAATCAGTTTGGATCTGGACACGTGAGGCATTAAATGACCTAATTAACAGTCACTGAGCTAGAACATTATTATGAAGAAGAAGATTCCTCAAATCAGTCCACTTTAGTATTGTTCACCAATCAGATGTTTATGCAAGTATTAAATCAGTAACAACCATGCAAGCATCACATCAGCAGTTCATTGAACAAACACAGATACAATGAAAGTGCCACCCTTAGACTGAACATCAAATGCACGTGCAGCCTTATAAATATTTCCAGCGGCTGATGTAAGAGGTCAGGTGGCTCTTCTGTGGAACGCCATGGATTGTCATTATTCCTCAATGCTTAAGACTGTTTGTTGGTTATCTGTTTTAGTGCCTCTCTTATACTTATATCATACTTCAAGTAACTCTCAGAGCAAAACTGTATTTTTCTTAATGCACTCTGAGATTGGTATTTCTTGGTATTTGGATTATTTGTTGGGGGGAAAAGTTAGGTTTGTCTATAAGAAGCAACTATTTAAAGTGATTGTTTAAGGCTCTCTCAGGCTAATTTACTTGGATGCATATTGCATTACCCAGTAAAAATCTAGAGCAGGATTCCTTGGGGTCCCACCAGAAAGACTATACTCACCAAGGAATTGACCCTTCCTTATTTTAAAGAGCACAAAAACAAATACATCACAAACCTCTTCCAAAGTCCACTGGACTCGGTGCCAGTCTGTATGTTGGCTTCAGTTGGCTTTCGATCTGGCCCTGTCTGAGAGCACCAGAGCATTTTCTCCTCTCCCCTTTCTTCCTTTGATAAAACAAAATGTCACATTGAAAAACCCAGGCATGACACATCAGTGTGGAAGAATAACAAATAGAAGGTTTGTCAAAGATAGCTTGAGGCACAGTAGTTCCAGATCCTTTCTGCATCAGTGGACCCTGCCATTTGCATGTCACGCTATAATGCATTCCCCAAATTGCATTTTTCTCTCCTGCTCACGGGCTAAAACATTTTGGAGGAGCCCCTTTCTCCAAAAGAGACTAATCTTCTGCTGCCCATAGCTGTTCTCCTAAAATCATCTCTTTTCCTTTAGGAGTCTGGTTCTAACTTCAACCCATTCCTTGTAAATAGCATGGAAGGCCATCTATTCTGGATGTCTAGAGACAAGAGTTATGATAACAGCTTACACAGCAATGCAGCCTCTGACCTGGATGGAGCCCAAAGGTTCACAGGACGGCTACTCCCAACTCTTCCAAGTATCATGGAGCCACCATGTTGTAAGGATGGATTAGCTCCTTCATCTTCCCTGGCTATTGACAGCATAAAAGGCTCAGGGGATGGGTGACAGTGACCCCAGCTACTGTATGTATAGACTGGGCATGTCTACACATGCATTTACTGTGCAGTAAGCAGTTTGTAGGCCAGTGTCTGCACATACAGCTGTTAAAGCACAATAAAGCTGTGTGTGGACTGACCTGGGACTAAAGTTAGTCCCAAGTCAGTCCACACACATAGTGTTACTGTGCAATAAGGCATCTACATATACATTACTGCACAGTAACTAATTGGGTATACATTTGATACCTGCATGATGCAGCTATCAAATTTACTCCCAAATCAGTGTAAGTTGCCACAGTTACTGCACAGTACAGGCATGCATATGTAGATGTGTGCTCATGCTATGCAATAATTTTTGGTTCCTGCACAGTAAATGTGAATGTGTAGATGCGCTCACTGTGACTCTTCTGATAGGGCTTACAGATCAGGGAGTGCAGCTAGATGTTGGTTCAGACAGTACAGCTGCCTAGGAGCTGAAGATGAGTGGAGCCAGCCCTGCCATCAGCACAGGATTTCCAAAATGCCTCACCTTGTTCATTGCTAATTCCCGCTGAACTAAGGAAGCTGGGCCAGTCTGCACCAAGCTCCTTTATTCGTATGCTATATCCCCATCTCCAGCCTTTCGTCTGCTTTTGTCCCTTGTTGATTTGAGGCTCTGTTGGGCAGAACTGTTTTGTTATCTGTGTTTGTACAGCACCCAATGCAATAGGGCCTTAATCTGGATTGAGATCTGGGGCTGTTAACATTATAGAAAGGTTTAACAATCATAAGGGCTGATTCTGAGAGAGGTTGCTACTGACTGAGTCACTAATACTACTTCCTAATGCCAGTGAAATCTTCCTGAGGTCCTTGCTCCACAACATTCACCATGCCAAATCTATTTGAGACCATAAAAGCTGGCAAGAGCATGGCCTGTAGTGATGTGACAGTATGTTTTAAATAAGAAGAGGAAAAACACTTAGCAAAGTGACTAAAAGGCTTAATGTTCCTTTAGTTCTGACCTCTTGTTCCTTTGACAGTGCCTTTAACGGTATGGTTTTTCACAGGATCCTGGGGGGCTGAGGTGGTGTGGGTGCTAAGGTGTGTGGTTGGCAGCCCAGAGGTCACAAGTCTGAGGCCATAACAGAAGCACTCATGCTGCGGCCATGTCAGCTTCCAACAGATCAGCAAATTCTATGAAATACCTTGTTTCAAGGACAAGGACACACGAAAGAAGGACAGGCTCCTGCCAAATGACCATGGTGCTCTATTGCAATACTACCTTTTATATGTGTCTGAGGCAGAACATTGTCATCCTATGCCAAAACACCATGGCAAACATGTGAAAACTGAAGGATATAGATAGTAGGCTTTGCTTAGAGAATCGTGTGTTAAGCTGAATCATCAGCCACTAAGATGTAGTGCACTAGACACCTCTGCGTATTGCTGTTATATATGAGGGCACTAGAACTCCTAGCGTGGATTGGACAAATGTAGTAATAAGTATTGACAGCATTAGATTTGTTTTGTCTGGCATAGGAAAGACTGAGGGGAGGGCTAACAGTCATGCAATACATAAAAAGACTTCTGAAAAGAGGATGGTTATACTTTTTGTCTCTGTCTATGGGGGACAGGACAGGAAGAAGCAATCCGCCTGTTGGTGCAGGAAGTATTTAAATTGGGTATAAGGGGAATCTTTATAACTGCAAGGATAGTTAAGCCCTGGAATCGATTACCTTGGGAGGTTTTTAAGAGCTGACAAACCTCTGTAAGGAATTGTTTAGTACCACGGTGCCCAACTGTCTGGCTCCATAGGTCAGATGAGTGGTGCAGGGTCAGTCTGCAAGTCAGTTCCCCCACAGGACTGGCAAGTGAAGTTGGTCTGTGGGCCCAACCAAGCACTGCCCGAAACCAGCTGGGTACCAGCCCAACTCCAAGAACCTGGGTCCAACCACACAGGTCCTGAAATTTGGCAGCAGGGAGTGGCAATTGCTGGTGCTACCACTTCTCTGCCATCAAATTTCCAGATTTGTACGGAGTGCTGCAGGCCAGTTGACACAACTCTATGGGCCAGATCTGGTCTATGGGCCAGGGACTGTGCATCCCTGGCTTACTGGGACTGGAGTGTTATTGAATCCATGACAGTCCAGGAAATATGTGAAAGGCAAGGGGTCTTGAAAGTATAACTTTTATTGGACCAACTGTATAGCATTCAGGCACAAAGAAGAATAGTTTAGGGAGAGTTTATCCTGCCTTTTGGCAGGGTATAGTTGAGATGACCCATTTTCTAAGTTTTTTGTGATCTCTCTGAAATATCTGATCCAAATTTACTATGGTAAAAAAAAATGTTTCAAATAAATTGAGTTGTCTACCCAAGTAAATCCATTAAAAACAGAATGAAATGTAGTGCTGATATGGTAGCCAGCTGCTAGAGCAGGGCTGGGCAAAATGGTGGATCCGGCCAGCAGCCAGACTCCATTTCTCAGCAGCCCCTGCCTGTGTGGCTGGGGCTGGTTTCCATGGACATCCCAGCAACAGCCATGCTTTGGCCAGGGTTTCCATGGAGATCAGCCTCAGGCCAGGCAGGGCGCACAGCAGGGCAGGGAGCTGCTCTGGGGCTGGGCTGGGATCTTGCAGTGGTGACAGCATGGTCTGGAGCCAGGGCAGGGCCGTGATCTGCAGCCTGCATGCTCCGGGCAGGGGTGTGCAGGCAGCAGATCACAGCTCTTCCCTGGCTCCAGTCCATGCAGTCACCGGGGCAGAGCCACGATCCGCTGCCTGTGCACACCCCTGCCCAGAGCATGCAGGCTGCAGATATTGGCTCTGCTCTGGCTCGGGACCATGCTGTCACTGCCACAAGATCCCAGCCTGGCCCCAGAGCAGCTTCACACCCTGCCAAATGCCCTGCCAGTGCTGCTGCGGCCGGTCTCCAGGAAACCCTGGCTCCAGGCTATCACAGTGCAGCTGCTGCTGGGGTCTCCATGGAAACTGGCCCCAGCCATGCAGGTAGGGACTGCTGGGAAATGGAGCCCACTGCTGGCGGGGTCTGGCCCATGGACCGGACTCTGCCCACTCCTGTGCTAAAGTGAAAGTCTTAATCACTTTGAAGTGCCATCTGTTTGGTCTTTCCCCATTACTCTTCCAGCATAAGAACATAAGAATTGCCATTTACTGTGCCGGACCATAGGTCCATCTTGCCCAGGATCCTGTGTTACACAGTGGCAAAGAGTGGATGCTGCAAGGGGAGTGAACTGGGTCTGACCAGGGTTTTATCCCTTCTTCCTCTCTCACTTGCAGCCTCCAGCATTTAAGATGTAGGACGTTCTGAATCAGAGGCTGTATCCCCAGCTTACTTGCTCAGTTGCTACTGATGTCCCTTTCCTCCAAAAATGTGTCCAGTCCATTTTTGAATCTGTCTAAACTCTCAACCCCGGGAGGTAATGGGTTCCACACTTTAATTGCAGGTTGCGTGAAAAATAACTTCCTTATATTAGTTTTAAACTTACTAGTTTCATTTTGTGATCCCTAGCTCTTATATTGTGAGAATAAATAATAAATCCCTACTGACTTCCTCTTCACCATTTAGTATTTTGTAAACCCTTTTCATGTCCCTCCTTGAGCATCACTTTTCTAAACTGAACAGGCCCAGTCTCTTTAGTCTCTCCTCAGATGGAAGCCCCTTCATACCAGTAATCATCCTTGTTGCTCCTCTCTGGACCTTCTCTATACCCTTTTTGAGGTGTGAGGGCCAGAAATGGGCACAGTGTTCAAGGTGCGGACTCACCATGGACTTATAAAGGGGCATAACGATGCTTCCCATTTCGTTTACAATTCTTTTCTTAATAGAGCTTAATAATCCTTAACATTTTGTTTGCCTTTTTGACAGCTGCTGGGCACTGAGCCAATGTTTTTAGTGAACTGTCCACAATGACTCTCAGGTTTTCTTCGTGTGTGGTAACAGCTAATGTAGAGCCCATTCTAGCATAGGAATAGTTTGAGATATTTTTTGCCCAGGTGCATCATGTTACATTTGTCCATATTGAATTTGATCTGCCAATTAGTTGTCCACTTATCCAATAGCGCCAGGGTCTTCTGTAGTTCCTCTCAGTCCACCTTGGTCTTTACCACTTTGAGTAATTTTGTGTCATTCACAAATTTGGCCACCTTCCTACTCACCTGTTTTTCCAGATGTTAAACAGCACTGGTCCCAAAACAGATTCCCAAGGACCCCTGCTGCTTACTTCTTTCCACCCTGAAAACTGACCATTTATACTCACTCTTTACTTTCTATCTTAAAGCCAATTTCTGATTCATAATCCCATGACTACTGAGCCTCCTTAAGAGCCTCTGATGAGGCAGCTTGTCAAAGGCATTTTGGAAGTCCAAATATACTATGGCAACTGGATTGTCCCAATCCATCTGCTTATTGACACCCTCAAAGAACTGGAGTAGTTTCATGAACCACAATTTCCCTTTCATAGATTTCATAGATTTCATAGACATTAGGGCTGGAAGGGACCTCGGAAGATCATCGAGTCCAGCCCCCCGCCCAAAGTGCAGGAAGTTAGCTGGGGTCATAGGATCCCAGCAAGATAAGCATCCAGTTTCATCTTGAAGGTGTTCAGTGAAGGAGCTTGAACAACCTCCGGTGGCAGGCTGTTCCAGACCTTGGGGGCTCGGACAGTAAAGAAATTCTTCCTTATGTCCAGCCTGAAACGGTCTTGTAGTAGTTTGTGACCATTCGTCCTCGTCATCCCTTGGGGCGCTCTGGTGAACAAACGTTCCCCCAGATACTGGTGGTCACCCCTGATAAACTTGTAGGTGGCCATCAGATCACCCCTGAGCCTGTGCTTTTCCAGGCTAAAGAGCCCCAGGGCTCTCAGCCTGTCATCGTAGGGTCTGCTTCCCTGAACTCTGATCATGCGCGTGGCTCTTCTCTGGACTCTCTCAAGCTTCTCCACATCCTTTTTGAATTGTGGAGCCCAAAACTGGACGCAGTACTCCAGCTGCGGCCTCACTAAGGCCGAGTACAGGGGGAGAATGACGTCCCGGGATTTGCTTGAGAAGCATCTATGGATGCAAGCCAGCGTTTTGGTCGCTTTACTAGCCGCAGCATCGCATTGCAGGCTCATGTTCATCTTGTGGTCAATGATGACCCCCAAGTCTCTTTCTTCCATAGTGCTAGCCAACATAGCACTGCCGAGCCTATAAGGATGCTGCGGGTTTTTTCTCCCCAAGGTGGAGAACCTTGCATTTATCGGCGTTGAACACCATCAGATTCTCATCCACCCACTTGCTGAGCCTGTCCAGGTCAGCCTGGATCATCCACCTGTCTTCTGGTGTGCATGCTTTGCCCCAAAGTTTGGTGTCATCGGCGAACTTGGCCAGTCCGCTTCTGACTCCAGTGTCCACATCATTAATGAAGATGTTGAACAGTATGGGTCCAAGGACAGAGCCCTGGGGGACCCCACTGGTCACAGGACACCACGATGAGTGACTTCCATCAATTACTACCCTCTGGGTCCGACCCCGGAGCCAATTTTCCAGCCAGTGGATCGTGGAGGACCCAAGGCGACAATTGGCCAGTTTCTCCAAGAGACGATCATGGGACACCAGATCGAAGGCTTTTTTGAAGTCAAGATATATGACATCAATCTCTTCTCCCTTGTCCAGGTGATAGGTCACCTGGTCGTAGAAGGAAATGAGATTGGTCAAGCAAGACCTACCCGCAACAAACCCGTGCTGGCTATCCCTTAAGATGTTGGCGTCGGCCAGTCCATTAAGGATGGCCTCCTTAATAAACTTTTCTAAGATCTTCCCCGGGATAGAAGTCAGGCTGATGGGCCTATAGTTAGCCGGATCCACTTTCCTCCCTTTCTTGAAGATAGGCACCACATTGGCCTTCTTCCAGTCTTCAGGCACTACACCAGAGCGCCAAGAGTTTTCAAAGATCCGCGCTAGAGGCTGGGCTATGATGCTCGCCAGCTCCTTGAGTACCCTGGGGTGAAGATTGTCAGGGCCGGCTGACTTGAAGGTATCCAGCTTCTCAAGATGTTCCTTCATGAAGTCAGCATTAATGGAGGGCAGGGGATCACCCTCGCCCGGACTTCCCGGCCCTGTAGCGGGCACGGGCGTCCCATGGGGCTGATGAAAGACCGACACAAAGTACCTATTTAATAGGTTGGCTTTTTCCTGGGCGTCAGTTGTCAGTTGCCCCATCTGGTTCAGCAGGGGTCCAACATTGCCCCTGCTTTTCCTCCGGCTCCCCACATATCTGAAAAAGGACTTTTTATTGTCCTTGATGCTCAAAGCTAGTTGGAGTTCAGTTGCAGCCTTGGCTTTCCTGGTCTGCTCCCTACAGGACCAGACCAGTGCAGAATAATCCTCCTTGGAGGTGACTCCCATCCTCCATCCTTTGTAGGCCTTTCTTTTTAGCCTCAGGAGGTCTGCTAGGTCCATGGAGAGCCAGGGGAGCTGCTGTGCCCTCTTGCTGCCTTTCCTCCGAGATGGAATAGACTTAGTTTGTTCATTGAGGATCGCTCCCTTGAGGAGCAACCACTCTTCTTGAACTCCCCTCTCCCTGTGGTCACAGTCCCTTAGGACCTCACTGACAAGCCTCCTGAGCTTGTCAGAGTCGGCTTTCCTTAAGTCAAGGACTTGTGTGTTGCTGACAAACTTGCCAGCTTTTTGGCAGATGGTGAAGGTGATCAGCTTGCGGTCACTGTCACCCAGCTTCCCATCGATCACTAGGTCGCCGACTAGGTCATCCCCCGTAGCCAGTACCAGGTCGAGCAGCGCTTTGCCTCTCGTTGGCCCATAGACTTCTTGAGTCAGGTAGAGGTCATCCACGCACGAGAGGAAGCTCTGCGACCGCTCAGATTTTGCTGAGCGATCCTCCCACGAGATGTCTGGGTAATTGAAGTCTCCCATGACAACCATGGTCCTGGAGCAAGCTGCCTCAGCCAGTTCCTGGGCAAACTCCTGGTCTAGCTCAGGACTTTGGGTGGGAGGTCTGTAATAGACTCCCACCATTGTGTCCCCTGTGCCGTGTTCCCCACGGATTTTAACCCAGAGGGTCTCCAGCCGTCCACCCTGGTCGCCAATATCGGCTTGCAGGGACGCGTAGCTTTCCTTAACATAGAGAGCTACACCCCCGCCCCTTTTCTCTACACGATCCCTCTTGTACAGGGTATAGCCATCTATCCCCGTGGTCCAGTCATGGGTGGAGTCCCACCAGGTCTCCGTGATCCCTATGACATCATAATTGTTTGCACTGAGCAGGAGGATGAGCTTCTTCTGCTTATTCCCCAAGCTTCTGGCATTAGTGTACAGGCAGGCAAGCGCCCCCTGGGGGGCTCCTTCCTTGCCCACAGATTTTACCAGGGCTGGGGCTGGGGTGGGCTCCCTTGAGTGCCGTGATCCTCTGGCTTTGCAAGGATTGCTCAGCGGGCCAGCAGTGGCGGTAGTCCCCCCGTCCCCCAGCGGGCTTAGTTTAAAGCCCGGTGGAGCAGGTCAGCCAGTCTGGCTGAGAAGAGCCTCCTCCCTAGGGGAGAGAGGTGGAGACCATCTCTTCCCAGCAGCTCGCTGCCTCTCTCGCCAAAGAGCGGGCTGTGGTCACGAAAGCCAAAGCCTTCCTGACGACACCAGCGCCGCAGTCTTTGGTTGACCACATAGATCCTCCTGTCCCTTCTCAGCCCATAGCCTGAGACTGGGAGGATCGACGAGAACACCACCTGTGCCTCCAGACCCTTAAGCCCCGCTCCCAAATCCCTGTAGTGCCTCATGACCTGGCTGGGAGTGCTCCGAGCCGTGTCATTGGTGCCCACATGAATAAGGAGCATGGGATAGTGGTCTGTGGGTTTGAGGAGCTTGGGGATCCTCTCCGCAATGTCCCGGATGCGGGCCCCTGGGACGCAGCAGACTTGCCGGGCTAAGGGGTCGGGGTGGCAGATTGGCCCCTCCGTCCCCCTCAGGAGGGAGTCTCCCACAACAAACACCTTACGTTTTGTCTTGGCAAAGCCATATTGATTCCTCCAGAGCAAGTCATGTACATCCATGTGCTGAACAATTCTTTTTTTTCATTTTTATTTTTACCAGTTTTCCAGGAACAGAAGTTAGGCTCACTGGTCTGTAGTTCCCTGCATCCACTCTAGAAACTTTTTTTAAAATGGAGTCACATTGGCAACTCTCCAGTCCTCTGGTACCAAGGCTGTTTTTAGTGATAGGTTGCATACTACAGTTAGGAGTTCAGCCATTTCCAAGCTGAGCTCCTTCAGGACCCTAGGGGCACATCCAGACAAGTGCACATGTGCAGTTTGCAGCGCCACATTTCGTTTCTCAGCAATGACCCTCTTGTCCTTTTGTGCCCCTTTTACACCCTGATCATCGAAGGTCCAATTGACTCCCTGGTAGATCTTTGGCTTCTAATGTACTGAAGGAAATTTGTATTGTTACCTTTTGTGTCTCTAACAAGTTTCTTCTCAAATTCTCTCTTAGCTTGTCTTATTGCAGTCTTACATTTGCTTTGCCAGTGTTTATGCTCCTTTTTATTTTCCTCATTAGAATTTGACTTCCACTTTTTGGGAAAAAAGCCTTTTTTCTACTTACTGCCTCTGGAACACTGACATTAAACCTTGCTGTCTTTCATTTAGTCTGCTTTCCTCTTTATGATGTGTAGTATGCATTTGCTTTCTGCCTCCAGTATGGTGTTCTTTGATGTAGCGTGCCACTGCCCTACTGATATGATCTACTCTATCATTTCTGTATAATTTGTATCCTGTACTGCATCCTATTAATTTTCCTCATTCCACCATGTTGCTGAGATATGATATTGACATCATGGTTTATTAACTGATAAGCATTCAAATTCCCCCACCGCTTATGTTAGACCTTTAGCATTAATATAAAACCTGGTATGCCTTTGTTTCCTGGTTAGTTACTTCTCTGTGGGCATGTCTACATAAAACATATTAATGATTCATAGATTCATAGATTGTAAGGGGCTGGAAAGGACCTCGCAGATCATTGGGTCCAGCCTCCACCCCCCCCCCCCCCCCGGCTCTAGGCAGGAAGATAACTGGGGTTAGGAGACCCCAGCGAGGTGCCTGTCCGGTCTCCTCTTGAAAACCTCCAGGGTAGGTGACTGCACCACTTCTGGAGGGAGTTTATTCCACCATCTGCACACCCTGAATCTGAAGGAGTTTTTCCTGGTAGTAAGCCTGAAATGGCCTTCCAGGAGTTTATATCCATTGGTCCTGGTCTTCCCCAGGAGTGCCCTAATGAACAGTTGTTCAGCGAGCTCCTGATGCACTCCTCTGATATAGCAGTAAGCTGCTATCAAGTCTCCTCTCAACCTTCTCTTCTTTAGGCTAAAGAGGCCCAGGTCCCTCAGCCTTTCCTCATATGGCTTGTCTTGCAAGTCCCTGATCATATGGGTGGCTCTTTTCTCAACCCTCTCAAGTTTTTCCACATTCTTATTGAAGTATGGCGCCCAGAACTGGACTCAGTACTCCAGCTGCGGTCTCACCAGTGCTGAGTACAGCGGGAGTATCACTTTCATACTTTTACACAAGATGCATCAGTTGATGAATGCCAACATGTTATTTGTCCTGCTGGCCACTGCATCGCACTGATGGCTTATGTTAATGTGATGGTCAATCATTACCCCTAGGTCCCTTTTGGCCATGGTGCAAGTCAGGCTGTCACCTCCGAGCCTGTATGTATGTTGAAGGTTATTTGCCCCCAGATGCAGCACCTTACACTTGGAAGCATTAAACTTCGTCTGGTTCCAGTCTGCTTAACTCTCGAACCTGTCCAGGTTTGCATGTATCTGCATCCTGTCTTCTGGTGTGTCTACACTGCCCCATAACTTGGTGTCATCCGTGAACTTGGCCAGCGAGCTTTTCACTCCCCCATCCAAATCATTGATAAGGATGTTGAAAAGCACTGGTCCAAGCATGGACCCCTGAGGGACACTACTGGCCACTTCGTGCCAGGATGACACAGATCTGTTCATGAGTCTCTGGGTCCTACCTTGTAGCCACTTTCCCAACCACTGAGCAGCTGAGCCCACAGTTGACCAGTTTTCCTACAAGGATATTGTGGGATACTAGATCAAAAGCCTTTTGGAAATCCAAGTATATAACATCTACCTTGTCTCCCATGTCCAGGTGGTGAGAGACCTGGTCATAGAAGGAGATGAGACTGGTAAAACAAGACCTACCTGCAACAAAGCTATGCTGGCTGTCATTCAGAATGAGCATTAGCCTACATTAACATGCATTACTGTCACCTGGCTACATGAGCATGTCCTTAATGCACATTAACTCAGGCTAATTGCACCTAAATTTGATACCCACAAATATGTATTAACACATGTCTAACTTTAGTGCTGGAACTGACCAGGCACTAGAGGGCCGGCCTGAGCCCAGCCCCAGTGCTTCTAGCTGGCTGCCTCTCCTGCCTTCAATTTGAGACTAAAGTTAGTCCCAAGTGCTGGCAGCCATGTAGCCAGTGGCCACAGGAGTACATGGCAGAACTGGAGGGACTTGGGACTAACTTTAGTTCCAAGTCTCTGCACACATGTAGACACCTGCCAAAAATCGCTGAATGCGCATTAGCTTAATGCACATTAAATTTAGTCATGTTTATTTTCTGTGACCTTTTATTCATTAAAGGCATTTGCCTGTGCTTGTTTTCATCCTGTTTCTTGTCCCCATTTTTTAATGGTCTCACCCCTGCAGAGGGCATGTCAATCTGAACTATGTGCTGTTCTGCACCTGTCAGCTTCCCCCCTGTTTTTAGTTTAAAAGCTGCCTTACCACCTTTTTTAATGTTGCATGCCAGCAGTTTGGTACCATTTTGGCTCAGGTGGAGACCATCCCTTGTGTACAGACTCCCCTTGTCCCAAAAGGTCCCCTTAATAAACTTAAACCCTTCCTCCCTACACCATGCATTGACAGTCTAGAGCTCTGCCTGCCTATGTGACCCTGCATGTGGCACTGGAAGCATTTCAGAGAATGCTACTATAGAGGTCCTAGACTTCAAGCTCCTATCTAGCAACCTAACCTTAGCTTCCAGGATCTTCCTGCTTCTCTTACCCAAATCATTGGTACCCACATGAACCACAACCTCTGGCTCATCTCCAGCTCTTCCTAGCAGCCTGTCTACACATCTCATGAGGTCCATTACCTTTGTACCCGGCAGGCAAGTCACCATGAGGTCCTCTTTGACATCACAAACCCAGCTATCTATGTGCCTAATAATCGAATCACCCACTACCACTACTTGCCTCCTTCTATGCTGTGGGGTTCCCTCCCTTGGAAGAGTATCTTTGGTGCGCAGATGCTGTAACATCTTCTGTAAGGTGGGTACCATCTAAGGGATAGTTTCTCTTTCCCAGTTTGACGCACTCCATCCCTGAGGCTCTCATCCTGCTCAGCAGCATGGGAGCTGCTACAGTGGAGATGGGTCTGCTCTACAGTATCCCTGAAAGCTTCATCTATGAACCTCTCTGCTTCACATAGCTGCTTCACTTGTGCCACCCAAACCCTGAGAGAATGTACTTGCTCTCCCAGAGCCAGGAGTTTAGGTGCCAGCAGGGCTAGGGAGAGATTTCTATGTTGTCAATTTTGGTCTGAGGCACATACAATGCTTTGGCTCTGCTGTGAAGGGTACATGTTGCTCTTCTTTGCAACCACCCATGGAAGGAGTAAGATGAGAATAATGGTGTTTGGGTAAATTTCGGTCACATGAGGGCTCTTGCTGCTTCCACTGCAATTGCATCTGTCCATCTCTTTTACCTTGTGCACACCATCTGCCACCAAGTGCCAGGCACTCTCTGGTATGGGAAGACTGGTCTACCATTTAGGTTGCTAGCCTCTGGCTCAAAAGACCTAACTTTGATTCCAGATTCAGTCAGAGAGGTAAAATGAGTAATTTGGAGTCCTCCAGCATCCCAAGATGCAGTGCTTCCAGCCCTCACCTCCATCCCCAGAGCACGGATGGAGCTCAGGTATCCTGGCTCCTAGCTGCCCCCCCTGCTTGCCAGGCTTCTATGGGCAAGTCAGAGCTGTGCTGGCAAGAAAAGGTATTAACGTGTGACTGCTCACAACATGTTCTACCTTTAGCACCAGTTAACACTCCACACATTTAGTATGGACTTAGTGTAATGTGCAACTTCACCTTCAGATCCCTATCTGTGAAACTGGGCTAACACAGCACCATGTGTCATGAGAACAGCATCCATTAATGACTGCAAGGTATTCAGGTGTTACACTGAAAGCAGTCATTTAAGAATCTACATACGTGTTACTTGCATGTACAGCACCAAGCACGATGGGTGCCTGATCCTGAGCTGGGGCATTATAGAAATAATAATGAAATAAATAAAGAAGGAAAGAATAATAATACTAGCTCCCCATTGGGGTTCATGGAGTTTTCCGCTCTTCTCCTTACTCTCAGTTCGACATGGTGATACTATAATAGCAACATATTTAAACCTACAATAGGGCATTCCAACCAGCTTCAGTTACTGCCAAGATCAATACATTCATACATCCATGGAAGCAAGTGTGGTGCCAGCTCATTCAGAATAACATTAACATTGTTTCCCTTTGTCGTCTCTAAATCAAAGCCAGAAATACCACGTTGTTCCACGGCAGCTGCATAAACACCAATGGGAAAAGCCTCGTTTTACTCAGTTAAGTTACATATCCCGAGCCCTTTACTTTGTAAAAAACGAGCAGAGTGAGTGACGCCAACAGAACAAGTTAGTCCACTTCACAGAGCAAACCTGCAGATAAGGGACTTAGAGACTTGGATTGGGGTTGCGGAAACCCATGCTCATTACCTGCCATCAGGAAACAGCTCCTTTAAAATGCTCCTGCATTCACTAATGGCAGCGCAGCTCAGCCTCTCCTTTTACTTTGAAACCAAGTCGGGGCAACAGAAGGAACATGTTCTCTTGTCTTGACAGCTCGATCAGCTCCTTCAACAAGTGGCATTGTGAATGATCTCCTTTTGAAGCAGCAGCGGTGAAGCAAGTGGTGCTGGTGTAAGATGGTGGCATAGATCCCACCGGGTGACTTTTCCTGAACAGAAACTGAAACAGGTAAAATACTCCAGGGTTTTCATCCAAAAGAAACAGTGCTGACCTGGATTTGTAAGAGGCGCTATTAAGACCCACTAACCTAATGACAAGCTCATAGAAATCAGGAATGAAAAAGAGCTTTGAGGTTGTGCGGACCAGTACTGTATATTTTGAAAGCTAAATCTGAGTAATATGTTTTGTTTTCAGGTAAGGGTTAAACAGCAAACCTGTATACTATGGTGCAGGGAAGAGATTTGGTAGCAAATTTGGGTCTTTCTTGCTTGTTTCTCAACTATCCTGAGGATGAAACATGCTAAGGAGTCTAGACACTGTTTTCTGCTGGCCGATCCATCAGCACCAACACCAAAATTAGAGCTGGTTGAAAATCTTCCATTAAAAAAAAAATGTGTTTAATGTAAAATTGGAGGTTTGCTCAAATGAAAATTCCCACAGAAACTGGATGCTTTACTTGATATCTATCAATAATTTCTCCTACTAAACTTTTCAGTTTTGATTTCTGAAAACTAAATTCAATGTTTTAGTTCTGGGTTTTCCAGTGCAATCTGAGATGTTCTTCCAAAAAAACTTACTTTATTTATTTATTTATTTATTTTGTGGAAAATGTCAACAGAAAAAAAACAAAGCTATTCTGAAGCACCCTTTCTGGGCTTCCTGACAGGAAAAACACCAGAGCAAATGAAGAGAGAGAGAATGGTTGTAAGGGGGAAGAAACGAAGGTCACAAAATTAAAGGAATTAGAAAGTCCTTGGTTTTAAAGTCAGTTGGGACCACAAGGATCAGCTAATCTGACCTGTAGCTTGATAAATCATTGAATTCCCCCCCCACAAACCCGAATGAAAGCATTTTTTTCTGGCAAGATATCTAAACTTCTCTTCAAGAATCCAAGTGACAGTGAACCCAGCACCTCTCCTGCTCCATTACCTGCAATGCTATTGAAGTGCATCTGTCTACAAGGTCCAAACCTGTTTCAAGCTTGTATTGCCTTGTTTTGCCTTTTTGTTTTTTGCAAGACTGAAATGCTGCTCCTATCAGATCATTTCAAGCACAGTGATCAAGTCACCTTTCAGCCTTTTCTTTGGTGAACTGAGCAGAATGAACTCCTTAAAGGTTGCACTATATTGTTTTGTAGTCCTTCCTGGTGAGGTTAATGTTTTGTTGCGGCTATTAAGTCCCTCTTTGAGTTGTCTTGGGGGCAAGATTAAGCAGTGCTAGGTGTAAAGGGCTGTGATGTCCAGAGGTGAGGGAAAGAAAGAAGGAAATGTTGAATTTCCTTGTGCTTTTCCATGATGATCTCAAGTTTTTATGTTCTCTTCTCCTTAGGTAGATTTAGCTATCAAATGTTCCACATGTGGAGAGTGTTTGCCTTCTCTTCTGTACTTATGTTGACACAATGCCTCTGAAAAGTTTTATTAGCTCTAGTCTCTGGGTTTTTTTAACCACTTGCATATAAATGACCAGTCCCAGTGACCTTGCAAAGTAAATATAACGGCTCATTACCATACATACAGCTGATTACCCTAGTGATAATTTTGACATATTGTTGAAATAATGCTTTTGTGCAGTTTCATGGCATGCTATCTGAGCCCAAAAGCATGAACAAAGACCATTTGTGTTGTGATCACCAATACTGTTATCAGTTTGCTTTGGTATAAGTACAACTTTGCTTAAATTCTGATTTGGTGAAAACCCAGGGAAGTTAAATCACTTTTTAGCAATGCCATAGTACCTAATATATTAGAAGGAAAGATTAGAATAGATAATATCAAAACAATGCACGTATTTCTCAGACAAATAATCTTTCTTATGACGTGTTACACATGCAAAGAAGAAAGCATCTTAAATTTCATTGTACTGAAGCAATACAAAAAATGCAAAAAACTACTTTTTGTGTAATGCATAGTTAACTTGTGCAACTCATTGCCCCAGGAGGTTGTGAAGAAGATACTATAACTGGGTGCAAAAAAGAATTAGACAGATTCGTTGCAAACAGGCCCATTAATAGCTATTAAACAGAAGAGTCCAAGGATGTCATGAAGGACCGATGATGGTGGATGTATAATAAGGGCAGGGAGAGTATAATAAAGGATATAGATCACTCTAGATATTCCCTGTTCATACGCTCTCCTTCTAAAGCATCTTCTACTTCCACCCCCGGACACAGGATACTAAATGGATGGATGGACGGACCACTGGTCTGACCTAGTACAGCACTAATGTTCTTAATACCATATTTTTGTAAACACAACACATATGAGTAAGATACACACCCCAGAATTAGATACACACCTTGTTTTAGGAAATGCAGAATGAAGAGGAAAAGTTTGTTTCCCTGCTTATTCCTGCATAGAGCAGGGACAGGACTAAGAAGTCTGCAAGGCTGCATAAAGGAGGAAGGAGAGACCAGGAGTAGCTAGTGAACAGCAACATTACCAGAAACAAGGTTAATTTAATTAGTGAAACATCAAGGCCATTACAAAGGAGAGACATTTGTTAACACCTGTGGAATGAAGAACAATGAGCAATTAAGTCAACTGACTCCCCCACTTGCTTGAAAAGTAGCACCACTGCTGCTGAACAGTTGATTATGGAGCAGGAATCAAAGCAGGCGCTTCTGTTCTAGGCAGAAGAGTCAGCTTCCCTGCTTAAGAGGTGTATCCCAATTTTGGAGGGCTGACTTTTGGGGAAAAGTTTGTGAGAAAATATGATATGTAGACTCTGTACTTGTTTAACTAAAAGGTATATTTGATAAAATATTTAAAATATTTCATAACTAAGATGAATGTTTTAGAGCTTACTGGACTCATAAATAAATACAAATATGAGTCGGCAATCTATGTGTATACTAAACTTATGGTAATAGGTAGTTGGACTTGCATAACTGCATAGATGGTCTCTCTCTGGGCACATCTGCACGTTCCTTCGTGTGCAGTAGTTACTACACATTTAGTTTACTACTTGCTTAATGAAGTACTAACTAAATGCACAGTAACTGCAGTTACTGCACAGTAGCACCAGCATACCATTTTTTAGTGATGGTTACTGCACAGTAGCCTAATACTACTGTGCAGCAGTGTATTTGCATGGTTTTTGCCCAGCATGCTACTGTGCAGTGTTATTGGGCTGCTGCACATCAAGTGCTTCATGTAGATGTGCCCTCGGAGAACAGAATCTGGTCTGTGTTGTTTGCATTTCCTCGTAAACTTGTGCCTGGAATCATGGGATATGCAAAATTATTCAAAACTCTGTCTAGTCTCGTATCAACCTTGCTTTTCCATGCCGAACAGTATTGTCCTGTTGTTTCCTCCCACCATCTCTCTATCAACCTGTTGTTTATTAGAGCTGTTGCCAACCAGTTCCTCAAAAGGTCCATCATGATATGGAAGATGCGTTCACGAAACAGCTTTTCGAAGGCTCTAAATACTGCGGGAAATGTCCAAGGCATTGAGATTTGGCCCTTCTGGGTTTTAATCAACATCCCTAGAGAATCTGTAAAGATAGTTCTTTGACTTTTCTTCCTCATGCTTATTAAAATGCAGTTCTTAGGGATTTCTCTTTAGGGATCTTTTCTTCCTTCACCACCAGATGTTCATCCCAGAGATAGGTATGTCTACATCATGACCTGAGAGACAGTTCACCACTGACAGAATAAGCCCCATCTACCCACTCTTGTTGCACTTCTATCCACCATGGAAATAAGGCAGTGAGGATGCTCTGATGGCATCTCAAGCCACCAGCATTGAACATGCTGGAACCCCAAGTGCTGAGTGCGTTGCTGGGGCTGCCACTGCTTCATTTCTGGATTGAGGTACATAGCATGGAAATGGATGGTTAGGGCTCATCCCTTCAACAATTCAGCTGAATTTTCTGCTGCTCTGGATTAAAGCAGCAGTGACTTTTGTAGGTGTCATCCTGAAACCTGAATCAGCAGGATGGCTGGTTTTCTGGTTTCCCCCGGCCTAGCCAAACACAGTGCTGTCCCAAAGGATCTTCACTCCATCATGTGCTGCTGAATCAGGTTTGTTGGTCCAACCATTTCTGACCCCTATGCAGATGGAAGAGCACTGGCTACTTGGTTGTGCCTTTCCTAGTACACATTTTTTGCCATTGTTAAGCAGCTGCTGACAGTATTGGGTATCATCCTAGCACATGTTGCATTTTCACCCCTGTTCTTCCAGAGTCCAATCTGTCCAATCTGTTATCACAGTAGTGTAAGATATAACTGGACTGGCAAAGTTATGAATTGCTTCATAGGGGCTGTTTCTATTAAGCTTAGATTTCCAGAGTTAATAGTCTCTTGTATTCCAGTGTAGTTTCTCTTTTAACATCAGTTGTGCTGATGGAGTCATGTTCCAAAAAGCCAAGGTGTTTGTAGCTATCTTCAAGAGATAACTTCCTCTGGTGCTAAGTTCATATAATTCCCCCTTTAGAGCTTGTGGTTCTTGTTGATGGCCACAGTAGCACATTTGTATAGTCCAATGATGCTCAACCGGGGTGCTCTGAGATCCTTTTAAGGTGCCGCTCAAGATCAGCACTTTTAGGTCTACAAATATCTACATGATTCATATGATAAACCCAGAGAGTTCAAATGGGAATCTATGGGCATTTATACACATACCTTTTCATGCTGCAACACACCGGAGATCCGATGCATCGGAGGAGACCCAGTTAATCGAGTCTACCCCATGTGCGAGTTGATGCGCACTGCACTGCATCGCATGCAGTTGTATAAATGGTGAAATGCGTATCAGCGTGCGGAACATGATGGCAGTGCACTTTTGAACTAAGACACCTTCTATGTGTTTTAGTTCAAAAGCACGCCACTGCCATTTTCTCAGCGCTGATGCACATTTTGCTGTTTAAACAAATGTATGCGCCACAGCATCAGGTGCTTTTAAAAGCTCCTGGCACTGCGGCACAAGCACGTGTGCAAATACCCAGTAGTGCCAAAAACCTTCTGGCCTATGCCTTTTTCAGTTCCTTGCAACAGCTCTTTGTAACAGAATCACTCTATCATTTTTCTGTACTTAGAAAATGCCAGCTGTTAGCTTTCATTTATTTTCTAAGGGGTGCGTAGAGTCAAAAAGATTGAGAAATACTGGTCTAGCCCAAGGTCTCTCACCTATACAGATGGTTCAGTGTCATCTAAAAAATCTTTACCTCTCTAACTCTTTTGAATCAGTGTTCCCTGTGAGTTTTCAAAAGGAGTGTCTATTCTATATATGAATGATGGAGTTTTTGTCTTGTTAACAACGAAAGATGAAAAACAAGGAGGGGCAGCAGCTAGGAGAGACATAGTAGGACCACAGGAGACTGTGATATGCTCAGAAGATGAGTGCAGAAAATCAGAGGCTACAGGGACAGGGGGCAGGAGGGGTGGATTCTTCTGTTGTATTTATTTATTGGTTTATTTAATGTTCCACACAAAAAATATTTAAGCTGTAACAATTTACCTGTGGATAAAAACTCCCCCTTCTCCACTGAGCTGTGCCTCAAATTCAAACATGCTCAAGCTTCAGAAACGCTCATGGCAGGAGAGTAAATATAATGATGAGGGACTAAACTGAACAAGTTTCTTTTTCTGCAGCTGGTAAAGGCAATGTTGGCTGCTTTACAGGTGTCCACATGCTTGTTCCCTTTGTGAAAGTTTTTCTAGATGCCAGGACTAGTAGCGAGGCAGCAATTCTTATTTAGAAGTTAATGCAGTTCTAGTGTGAATAATAATGATAAATTGAACCATTTTCCCTTAGTCAAAGCAAAGTCCTTGAAGCTGACCAATAAAAGGGTAATTAGGGCTGGAAGGGACCTTGGAAGATCAGCAAGTCCAGCCCACTATCCCAGATGAAAATATTTGGGGGTTGCACATACTCAGGGTATACTGGGAGTATATTGTTGCACTTACAAGCCCGATTTTTAAACCTAGGGCTTTAAGAATTGATACAACACTTGGTTGACTAATAGCAGAAAAGGCTTGCTTTAATAACTATGAAGAAGCTATAACACTAAATGACAGAAAAAAGACTCTTTCTTAGTATTCAGTAAATGAGCTATATTACCACATAGTCCTCGTATTAGCTGCAGGAGATTTTTACCCAAGCAGGCAGGAAGCGGTTCTTGTCTTTACAGCTTTCACAGACCATGGGTCCTTCACTTCTGAGCTGCTTTTTGGGGAGGGTTGGGCAGGGGGAAATCCGATCGATCGATCGATCGATCGATCGGAGAAAAAAAATCTGCTGATCATGAGGCTGCTGAAAAATATTGTGGATTTTTCCAGAAATTGGTTGTGGAGCATGGGGTATACCCAGAGCAGATCTATAATGCTGATGAAACTGGCCTTTTTGGTGTTGTTTGACAACTTCTACCCTGCCTGGTGCAGGTGAGGTCGGTACAGCTGGTTTTAAGCAAAGCAAGGACCACCTGACTGTACTTACGTGCACAAATGCAGCGGGCACACACAGAATCAAGTCGCTAGTGGTTGGAAAATTCAGGTGACCAAGAGCATTCAAGGGTGTCATTCATCCACCTGTTGAGTACAAGGCACAACCTAATGCATGGGTGAACAAGGACATTTTTTTTTTCACTGGTTTCACCATGTCTTTGTACCAGCAGTGAAAGAGCATCTGAAGAAACTTGGAAAGCCAGAAGACAGAAAAGTTATTCTGATTTTAGATAACTGTCGAGCTCACCCTCCTGAAGCAGAATTAGTGTCCGGAAATATTTTTACCATCTTCCTGCCTGCAAATGTCACCTCACTCATACAGCCTATGGATCAGGGAATTATCAAAACCCTGAAATCCATCTACAGAAGGGATTTTATGAGGAAGCTACTCAACTATGAAGGCAGTCTCTAAGAATTTCAGTCACAGTTTACCATTAAGGATGCAATTTTCAATGTGGCATGTGCCTGGTGTGCTGTGAAGAGCACAATTTTAAGGAAGGCTTGGAGAAAACTGGACAGCGGTGAGGTTTGCAGAGGGATCTTCTGATGAAGAATAATTTGCAGGTTTCAATGTGAGACATAAAAAGAATCATTAAAAGAGATTCTTGATGTCCTTCAAAACGCTGACCCCACTAACCCACTCACTAAACTCAAAAATACTGAACTTGAAGGGTGGGTGAACAATGATCAAGATCTTGATGTTGCACAAACCTTTACTGATGCTGAAATTATAGAAAAGGTTGTACATCCTGACAGATCTACTGCACCTGAAGAAGACTCACAAGAAGAAGACCGCAGTGAAGAAACTAAAGTGGCTTGGGCTACTGCTGCACAATCTCTGGAAACATTCTTGAAATGTGCTGAGCCAGCAGTCTTTTTCTTCTGCTCAGGAAGTGATGCGACTTCATGTTGTGCACAAGATTTTCCTGGAAAAAAGGCAACTGATTTGCAGGCAGGCAGACAGCCACAGCTCGCTTCAAAGAGCTTCTCCAGCTTGTGTCAAAGATCAAATATTGCGCTCCGAAGCAGAGCCACGTTCTGAGGCTACCTCTGATCCCAACGTGCCTTCAGAAGCAGCTGAGGGGCAGTAATAGGACAGTATACTATTTACTTTATTATTCCTTATAGCATAGTTTAAATATTTAAAGTTAAAATATTAACAGTTGTCAGAGCACAGTTAAAATGTTATATTAAAAGTTAATGTTATATTAGACGTTATTATATCACAGTTAAAATGAAGGCTTAGTTTCTTTCTTGAAAAAAACCTCTCGGACAACTGGCATATTTGATTAACTGGCACCCCCCCATTCCCCGTGGATGCTGGTTAACAGAGCTTTTACTGTAGTTATATATATGTGTGTGTGTGTGTGTGTAT
This sequence comes from Alligator mississippiensis, assembly GCF_030867095.1. Classification (NCBI taxonomy): domain Eukaryota; kingdom Metazoa; phylum Chordata; order Crocodylia; family Alligatoridae; genus Alligator; species Alligator mississippiensis. Next base: position 13,775,090 of record NC_081824.1, on the reverse strand, counting down.
AAATATATATATATAGTTATAGATATATATACAGCGTCCCACATAAGCATTTCTTCTCACACCTTAAAATGCATTTAAAGTCCGCACCCCCATTACAATAGTTGCACCCATCTGCCGTCCTTTCTCTAACACGGTCTCTTAGTTCTCACCCCGATGTTGGGGTTTACATTCTCGGCTTATTCACTGTCCTTGTTGCTGTCACTGTTGCTTCTGCTGCTGCTGACACTGCTGCTGTCATCATCGCTGTCTCGAGGTCCGCTTATATCGCTGTCGTCGTCGTTATCCCTGGCCACTCTCCCTCTCAGAGCACCTTTGAACAGTCTTTGCCAAGTGTCTCTTTGGCAGGTAGAATTGGCTGCATCTTCTCCATCCTCTCCCACCAATTTCCAGTAGTAGGACTGGAGTTCACTCAGAGCTGGGTGCAGGATGGCTACTTGATCTTCCCTGGACTACACACCTTGCTGGCAGTTTTGTCTTGCTTTTTATACTGTTTTAATTGTATGGCTTCAAAGCATTTCTTCTTGATAGTTTTGTTAATCAAAGTCCAAACAAAGCAGGCAAGGACAAAATTAACATATTACAATTGTGTCCTGTTGTTTGGGTGCTTGGTTTGCTTTTGCAAGTTTTTGATCAGTTTGGAATCAAATGGGATTAATTGAATGAGGTACCTTTAGGGAGTTAATCCCAGAAATGGAGATAGTGGAGATCAGAGGCCATTGGATACAACAGGTGCGAGTTTCAGGAGAGTACACTGGTTTGGCATAATAAGCATTTAAACAGTTGTAAAACTTTAGATAGATATTGGATGTTTGCTTTTGGAAGTATGCCTTAATCAAAGCAGGAATGTCATAAACCGGATATATTTACAGTCATGTTTTCAATGCACTTTGGCTTCTCCTCTCTTACAGGCTTTGCTTTGGAGTGAATATTTTAGTTCTTTTGTTTCCTTTAGGGACACATAACTCAATTGAAATGTACATGTAATTTGTAGTTTTCTCTATAGGTCATGTGGTTTTCTAGCTTGCTCTCTGAGTCTTGTTATACACATGTAATGAGTGTGTCAGCTATCTGCCAATACTTTTAACTATCACTTTTATTTTTTAGGCTCAGGTGTGGTAGAAGGTTGAGGACTGTTATCATGACTGTTATCATCTTGTGGCACATGGGTCTGGTATTGGGTACTGCAAGCTCCACTTTCTCTATGCCTAATGGGCTGCAACCATTAGCGGAGTTTGATTTTCTTTGTGGCGGACTTGTCACCACAACCCAATCTTGCCCCAGCCACTGTCCTGCATTTTTTTTTACAAGAGGCAAACATTTGTTATTTTGATCTGGTATTTCATGTCCAAGCTTTTACAGTCATTGTGTTCAAATTCCATGTCATGGAAGAAAACAAAAAATAGTCCCCCTTATTTTTTCTCTGTGGTCTGTCTTTCACCAAATAGTGGAATGGCCATAGTTCAATCCAAAGTGTTACTTTTCAGTAGAGTTCATTGATGTTTTTCACCTATATAATCAAGAGAAAAGGTTCTAACCTGTTGCTGTCTTTTCCTTCTAGGCCCTTCAACAAACCATTAAGCAAGATGCCATCCCTCGGCACTTTAGCCTTCTGCTTCCAATTTCTAATGGTTGCTGCATCTTCCCAACCTTCACTTGATCTGATCCTTGACTCAGCTGTCCATGCCTCAGTGAGTAGCCTTTCCCCATCTGTTGGTTTTTGGTTTGCTGTAATACCTTGCTTCTGCACAGCACTTCCCAAGTGGGTATACCGACCTCAGAGGAGACCAGTATCATGATTAAGAGTCTACTCAATTCATGATTCCACGGAAACCATGAAATCCAGGATTGTCCACAAAATCAACTTGAAAAAAATTTAATAAAAATAAAGGCCTTTGACACTGTCTCTCACCCCATTCTCATTAAAAAATTAGGCAACTGTGGCATCGATGCCTACACAGTCAGATGGGTTGCAAATTGGCTGGAGGGCCACACCCAGAGAGTGGTGGTGGATGGGTCATTTTTGACCTGGAGGGATGTGGGCAGTGGGGTCCCCCAGGGCTTGGTCCTCGGCCCCACACTGTTCAACATCTTCATCAGCGACTTGGACGGGGGAGTGAAAAGCACCTTGTTCAAATTCACAGATGACGCTAAGATGTGGGGAGAAGTGGGCATGGTGGAGGAGAGGGATAGGCTGCAACTACATCTAGACAGGTTACAGAGGTGGGAGGATGAGAACAGGATGGGTTTCAACACTGACAAGTGCAAGGTGCTGTACCTGGGGAGGAAGAGCCAGCAGCACACGTACAGGCTGGGGAACTCCCTTCTCATCAGTGCAGAGGGAGAAAAGGATCTTGGAGTCATTATTGATTCCCAGATGAACATGGGCCACCAATGTGAGGACGTGGTCAGGAAGGCTAACCACACCTTGTCATGCATCCATCGATGCATCACAAGCTGGTCCAAGGAGGTGATCCTCCTCCTCTATGCGACACTGGTCAGGCTGCAGTTGGAGTACTGTATCCAGTTCTGGGCCCTGCACTTCAGGAGGGATGTGGACAACATGGAGAGGGTCTAGAGGAGGGCCACTCACATGAACAGGGGGCAGCAGGGCAGGCCCTATGAGGAGAGGCTATGGGACCTGAACCTGTTCAGCCTCCACAAGAGAAGGCTGAGAGGGGATCTGGTGGCCGTCTACAAACTGGCCAAGGAAGACCAGCAGGCAATGGGACAGTCCCTGTTCCCCCGGGCACTAGCGGGAGTAATGAGAAATAATGGCCATACGTTGTCTGAGAGTAGGTTCAGGCTAGACATCAGGAGGAGCTACTTCACAGTCAGGGCAGCTAGGATCTGAAAGCAACTTCCAAGGGCAGTGATGCTCGCTCCTATCCTGGGGGTCTTCAAAAGGAGGTTGCTAATCACCTAGCCAGGGTCGTTTGACCCCAGCGCTCTTTCCTGACATGGCAGGGGGTTGGACTTGATGATCTGCTCACGTCCCTTCTGACCCTACTGACTATGAAACTAAAATGCTGGCTCCCCAGTTGGACCCAGCAGTCCTCACTGCTGCTGCAGCCCAGCCACTGGGGGGGAGTTAGGTGCCAGCTGGCAGGGTGGCAGGAAGGGCAACAGACAAGATGGTGGCAGTCCCTCGTGCCTCCTTCCCTAGTGGGGCCTCTCCACCAATCAGCACTGAGGGGCGGAGCTTCTGGAACACACCCAGGAAATATCTGTGGAATTTGCTATTTATTCCACAGTCAAGCTGTGAAAATTGTTCAGTTACTCCACGATTTAAGTAGACCCTTATTCCTGGTTCCCATTTCATGCGAGGGGGAAACTGAAGACACATTTACTTTACTTGCATACCATGTCAGGGACCACCAGAGTGAACCATGCTGCAGCTGCTTTATGCCTGCCACCTCTACAAAGTGTAGGGCTTGGCATATGCCAATACACTCTCTTGAGAAAGAGGCATCTAAGAAGGTCTTGTTGGCAGGTATCAGCACCACATTAAGATGGCTACATTACTTTTGTTGTGGGAGTGAATGCATGCAGAACAGGGCCAGTATGCATCATCCAGGTGCTCTTTGGCATGGTACCTACACAGCAAAGCCCTGGACTGAGGTATTTGATGTCTTCCCCAAACAACAAGTGTATGCAAAAGTCTGTCACCGTCAGTCTATGACTATATGGTTTACTTTAACTTGCATGATCATAGACTGGGAGTGACATGCACAAATGTTTGCTGGTACTGGGAGCCATCCAAGGAACCTGGTATAAATAACTCAGGGTGGTGAGGAGGGGCAGGCAGGATCATAGGGGCTAGAGAGTCTGGGGGTGGGTTGGTGGGTCTGAGGGGGAGGGGGTTGACAGGATTGGGAGGGATGGTGGTTTCAGGGGGGTTGGTGGGTCCATGGGAGGGGTTGTCTGTCTGGGGATGGGAGAGTCCGGTGGTTAAAAAAGCCCAGTCAGGGGCATAGGAAGAGCACAACCCCAGGGTTGGGGTGAGTGGTTGGGTTTTCCCGACCCTGGGGCGACACTCCAAAGATGAGCAGATGTTCACTGGATGTGGTTAAACTGTTCCCCATCTAAGTTAATTCACCTACTCAGGTGAACTTAGATTGGGGCTGCCATTTTTGGCCCAATTTGAATGCCCCAAATGTCTGTATAGATGGGAATTTAGATTGACTTAACCCTAGTTAGGTCAATCTAAATGTAACATCTGCATGTACCCAGTGAGAAAACTAAGAATAGAGCAGCCTTTCTTTTGAGTCTCTCTTCCACGTCATATCCATTGGGCTGAATCGGAACAACTTAAGAGACTGTTGCACCACAGTAGGCCTTTACAATGTTAAGATATAGACAGAGGAATAAAATACTTTAGAGGCTGCAGGAATAACCTACTGCAGTCAGCAATATAGCCCTAATTCAATTCATTCAGTGGAAACGAAGCTATTCTTTGTTTTAACTGGCTTCTCACCAGGTTAGACTCTAGGAGGTTTAACATACTTGAGCTTAATTCCTTGTTCTATGTACTAAGGCTGGGTAGCAGCTATATGGATACTCTTGTAGACTTTGTCCTGCTCCTTGTGTCTTGGAAGCAGTGCCCAGGGAACATTAATACAAAACTCCCAGTCCCATGCACATACTTTTTTGTCCTGCGGTGCACTGGAGATCTGTCACTTCTGCATGCTAGCTGGTGCGAACTACGCTACACCGCATGCAGTTGTATAAGCGGTGAAATGTGTGTCAGTATGCAGAAAATGACAGCGGTACGCTTTCGAACTAAAGCGCCTTCAATGCACCTTCTACCTGTAATCTCTGCCGACCGCCAACCAGGGAGCAGAGGAGAGAGGCCAGCTCAGCTGTGAAGCAAGAGCCCTACCCAGCCCAGAGAGCATGCCAGGATGCTGGCATTTAGTTTAAACCAGGAAGGGGTCTGGGACAGACATTGCATAAACTGGTTTGACCCAAATCAGTTAAGTCTTATACTACATTCAACCAGGTTTATCTCAAACCAGTTTCAGCCATCTTCAAACCAGTTTATGTGCACTGAACATCTGTTTTGTTACAGGTCTAAACCAGTTTCTGATCACTTAAACTGGTTTATGTGTAATGTCTGTCCCTAGCCCTAGGGTAAAATATGACAGTTATTGATGCAATAGATCAGAAGAGGAACTGAAGGCTACTTCACCTGCCTGAAACTAGGGGGATGGAAGTGGTTTTAGGTCGGTCAGTATCTTGTAACCGTTGTAGATAAATTTAGCCAGACAAAAGGCAAGTATCATTTTTGAAGGGAAAAAAATATCCCTTGTGAATTGTGATATTCAGGGACCAGCTCTAATCACACTCAGATGGTTCCATGATTTAAAGAAGTGTCTTAAGAGCTGCCAAGTTATTCAGCACCTCTGTAAATAAATGTCTTAGCTAGTTTCAACAAACTGGCAGCACCATGAGTTTCCTGTCTCTACTTGTTTTTAGCCCTTCTTGCTAACAATGATGACAGTGTATTTTGGGGCAGAGTGTAAAAACACGTTTTGCATGTGCTGGCCTGCACTCTGGGTGAACTTGGTTGTGCTGTCTCTTCTGCCACTGCTGCCCTGGTTAACGCAGGCCAGGACAGCCGGTGAAATAGGTGGCTGATCTGCTGCCTGACCTGAAGGCGAAAGATTGCAAGTAACTGGGGTGGTCCTTTACAGGAGGGGAAAACCCCTGATAAAATCCTGCAGTAGGGCTCTAGGAGTGGGTGGACCTGACATTGAGATTTTAAACAAGCCAAATATCTGTTTATCTCCTCAACCCTGTGCTCTTTCCCAATCCCATCCTATCTGGGCTGACTTCTCTATTTCAGTCTGGGGCTTCCAAGAGCCCAAGCTCCCCCTTTCTGCATCCATATCCTTGGCAGGAGTCATATGGAGCAGGGCACTCACCAGCAGCATCATCCCACTACTGCTACATCTTCCCCTCTCTGCTGTGAAAAGACTCTGTCATGCCCCAGCATTGATGCAGAAGGGGGTTGTAGTGGCAGGAAATTTGGTCTAGCGGTTAGTGCCTGAGCTAGGGGCAACCATAAATTCATAAGGTCAAAAGGGACCTCAAGGCTCGTCTAGGCCAATTGTCTATGGAGATGCAGGATCCCTATTCTTATGCTCACCTCTCTGCTCTGCCATAAACTTCCTGTGAACCTTGTGTTTGGCACAACTGAGCTCCTCAAAACACCCATTCAGCTGGTGCTCAGGTTTCCACTGGTGAGCATATGCCAAGCTACTTACGCTTTGACGCACCCAAGTTGCTGCGTGACCTACCTAAAGACCAAGCCCTGGCAGGAATCTCAGCCAAGAGGTTCCTCCACCTACCTGGGTGGTGGGCCCCAGCCTGGTGAGCTCTCACTGAACCTAACCCCCAACACAAGACAACTAGCAGTGGACCTATATGAGGAAGAGCCATTCTCTCCTCACATACTCAATAGCCTAACAACTAAAGCACTCATCTGGGGGCAGAAGAGCCATCTTTGAACCTCTGTTCTGCCTGATTTTTAGCAAGCAGTGGGAGGCAGGTCTTGCATCTTGCAGCAAGGTGCTCTAATGAACAGGTTCTTGGGAATCCTGGCGTGAGTCTCTTAATCTCTTCTGAAGCTGCCTACCTTGTAAAATCAATTACAGTAAAATTCATAGATTCATAGATGTTAGGGTCGGAAGGGACCTCAATAGATCATCGAGTCTGACCCCCTGCATAAGCAGGAAAGAGTGCTGGGTCTAGATGACCCCAGCCAGATGCAAATCCAACCTCCTCTTGAAGACCCCCAGGGTAGGGGAGAGCACCATCTCCCTTGGGAGCCTGTTCCAGACCTTGGCCACTCGAACTGTGAAGAAGTTCTTCCTAATGTCCAATCTAAATCTGCTTGTGGCCATTATTTCTTAAAACCCCCGGGGGCGCCTTGGTGAATAAATTGGTGAATAAATCCTCACCAATTCCCTTCTGTGCCCCCGTGATGAACTTATAGGCAGCCACAAGGTCGCCTCTCAACCTTCTCTTGCGGAGGCTGAAAAGGTCCAGTTTCTCTAGTCTCTCCTCGCAGGGCTTGGTCTGCAGGCCCTTGACCATACGAGTTTCCCTTCTCTGGACCCTCTCCAGGTTATCCGCATCCTGGTTAACCTTTCACCCTGCTGCGCCTTAACACACACAGTGTCACCCATGTCACGAGTTTTGCTTGTCTGCAGCTTGGGGTGCAGTTTCCCCCAAACCCCTGCACTTATCTCCTTGAAGCTTGGCAGGCTTCATGGCCTTAGCAGGGGCCACCACCCCTGCAGTTTTCAGCCCACTGTGCCTTAACACACACAGGGTCATCTATGTCACGAGTTTTGCCTGTCAGCAGCTTGAGGTGCAGTTACCCCCAAAACCCTGCACCGATCTTCTTGAAACTTGGCAGACTTTGTAGCCTCACCAGGAGCCACCACCCCTGCAGTTTTGACCCCCCTGTGTTGTAACACATAGACGTGACATGAGTTCTGCTTTCAAGAATTTGGGGTGCAGTTCCCCCCAAACCCCTGCACCTATCACCTTGAAACTTGGCAAGCTTTTTGTCATCACCAGGGGTCATTATCTCTTCAGTTTTTACCTCCATGTGTTGTAACACAGATGTGACACAAGTTTTGCTTTCAAGAATTTGGGGTGCAGTTTCCCCCGAACCCCTGCACCAATCTTCTTTAAACCTGGCATACTTTATGCTCTCAGTGGAGGCTACCACCCTGGTAAATCTCATCCAAAGATGACAAAAACCAACAAAGTTATAAATATTTCATTGATTCCCGTTATACCCTATGGCCGGATCTCTCAAGCGGCTCCGAAGCTTTTCCGAACCGCTTCAGAAAGCCTAACAAAGCCAGCGCTTCAACCCAGATGTGCTGCTTTGGACACTGAAGTGTCTGAAGCTTCTCCAGATCTGAAGCACAGTCGGAAGCCTTGCACAGCCCTACTTAGCATTATGTCACTGCCTGTGTTCCTATGTGAAAAGATGAGAAGATAATTTCTTCACTGTTCAAATTGGCTTCGTGCCATTGACTTCCTGGCTTATGTAAAATGAGGTTATGACCTTCTATATTAGAGAACTGTATACAAGGGAATAACTGAGTGGAACAACCACTGGTGTTTATCCCATTGTTTCCTTTACTGGGTGTGTTATGCCAATGAAACAACTGGTGATGGCTCTAACTACCCTTTTCTTCTTTCAGTTGACCAGCGAAAATGGAATTGAAGAGGACGACTTTCAAACCATGCTGCAGAGGCAGAAGCGGGAGGGTGTGTATCACTGACCTGAAGAGCCAGTGGCTCCTTGTGGGTGACAGAAGAGCAGCTTTCTCAGGGCTTCATTTCTCAATAGTGTGGACTGCAGTGATCAAGCATGGAGGGAGCCCTTAGCAGTTCTGGGTTATGGATAATCATTTGTGACACACAACTCATGTGTTTCTTTGTGTCAAAGGGGACTTTCAGTCTACCCCCTTCACTTTGACTGATTTCAAGCCATATAAGTCATTTTTCTGTTGCTTTCCATCCTTTGTGCCTGAGGTCCAAAGAGCAGACCAGGCCCTTGGTCAGCTGAGTAGGCAGAGAGAGCACTCCCATGCAGATACATGAACCATTTGCTGAAAAAAGGGGCTTGCTTGACAGTCATTTGCCCAGGCAAAACCTTTCATTAAGCTATCATTACTGTTAAACAGCTATGAACAATAGAGAAATCAGGCTGCAAGTCTGTTATTATAATCCACTTTAACACGTGGCATTTCAATTTCATCATATTTCTTTCCAGCATTTCCAATTCGCTATTCCCATTCGGCATACATTGTCAATATTGGATTAAGTTTTACAAGTCCACTGGTACCAAGCCAAGATTATTTCAAGAACCTTAGTCTGCCAATCTTAATAAACACCTCGGATTCGATGATAACCATTTCAAACATCAATGTTACAACAGGTGCGTATCTTGAGATCTGTATGTCTTGTGGATTACAGGGGTTTGTCCATGATTTGATTGCCTTTGCATTTTCATGTAGACATCGGTATGAGCAGAGCTGCCTGTTCAGAGAAATGAGCAGATGACAGCATGTTCTGTCCTCTGCCTTCCACATCGCTGCTCTTCACAAAACACTGCCGCTGGCAGTGTGCTGAACGGCGCTGTGTTTCTGCAGAAGGGGCAGATCAGAAAAACCCCATGCTAAAGCATCTTGTGTTTTTATGAACAAACAGTCTGATTAACATTTCAGGAAGCTGCAGCTCTGATTATCAAAGTGTTTGCTTCCCACAAACTCACAGTTGGAATGTAAATCACTGAAAGAGGCTTTGTTTTAACCTTAGCAAGAACAACCATTTTTCAAGCTAATTTTTTTTCCTGATGGAAATCCTTAAGGCAATATTAAAGGACAACGCTCTGTAAAGGCTTTGTTCCCTGTTGTTGTTATGCAAAATTAGAGCCACAGAATATGTTGAATAATTAAAATATTTGATAATATCTAAGCAGGCAAAGTATTTATAATAGTACAGGGACTGGAATTTGTTTTCTTCTTTCTTATCTCATGTCCAAGAGGAGTGGAAGGAAGTGCATTCTTGCACAAAATACCAGCACACAATGTGTCTGCTGGTTTCCAAAGTATTTCTGAGCTATATCTAATTTACTAAAACCATTTGGGCCGTATGCTCTGTTGTCACTTGCATAGTTTCATAGTAGCTAGGGTCAGGAGGGACCTGAACAGATCATCTAGCCTGACCCCTGCCACAGGCAGGAATGAATGCTGGGTTCACAAGACCCCAGAGAGGTGATCATCCAACCTCCTCTTGAATTTGCCCAAGGTAGGGGCAAGGACCACTTCCCCTTGAGAACTGTCACTTTGAGAGTTAACTTCAAATTAGCAGCCAGTGGTATGAAGGATGCGTAACTTCATGCCTATTGAAATCATGTTACATTTTAAAGTTTAAGAGAGAGAGATGTGCTATAATTTTAATGGTTGGTTTCTTATTAACCAGCATTGCTAGACAAAAACCCTAGAGACCAGATTCTGTTCCATCTATTAAGCACTTAAGTGTGATCTTATTCTACCCTCAAGTTCCTAAAAAGTGCCACTTTTGTAGCACATCATCTCAGCTTTAAGACTAAGTCATAAAAAAGCAGTGAGCAGGACCCATCTCCCTTTGGGGTTAGCTGTTTTTCAGGAACTCACAATTAGACACCAAATATAGAATATGATCCAGCTCTATGTGTCATAAAAAACCAGTGTTACCAGCTTTTAGATCCAGTGGTTAATAGCTGACCTTAAATTTATTCTGGAGATTTGATCTATGATAAAAGACAACAGACCTAGAAGTTGGCACTGGTGAAATTTTCAGTCTGTGCTATATATTTAAATAAATGTAATACAGTAAATCAGACTGATCCTTAAACAAGTGTGACATGCCTTTTTAGTTTGCCATTTGTAATCAATAATACAAGCCATCATATAGGCATTCACATACCTTCTGCACTGCTTAAACATTTTGAAAATAGTCTAGCTGGGTAAATATCCCTAAGGGAATTGTGACATGCAAAATTTAACCTCTAACTCACCACTATCATAGGTTTTCTGTTTGACACTAGTGTGCATTTCCATGGGGAAAATGACCTGCTGTTTTTGTGAAGAGGGGTATGAACGGCCAGGTGCAGCATACAGTGCCAATGCAACCTGTCCCTCTACCACCCTAGCGCCAGAGCAGACCTGTGGCCATATTATACAATTGCCTTTTCAAGGACCTTATTGTCAGCCACGGCCTGGAAGTAAGAAGGATGTACGGTTGTCTTGATCATCTAACAGTATGAAACCTGATTAGGGGAGAGATAGGATGTTACTATATATCAGTGCTGACCAAAATGTGGCGCATGGATCAAACATGAGACATGGAGCTACACTACAGGATGTGTTGTGACTCATATTTTCAATTGTAAATCCCATCTTGCTGAATACACGTCCCAGTATATAATGCTACATTCTGAGACAAGTGGCTTCAACTGGATCATGATCCAGTATTGCTCTCTTTCATGATTATAATCATGAGTCTTGAGATGTTTGGTGTTCTCTCTGAAGCCCCCCACTCCTGGACTCATGGGATTACATGGGTATCACAGCTTTCATGAATACAAAGTAAGTTTCTGCTCATCAGAACTTCAGAGGAAGACTTGAAAATGTGACCAAATGCTCTAAAAAAACAGAAGATAAGAGGAATTCACTGTTTTTATTGTTTTAAAATTCATAACTTGTCAGCCAAACTCATGATACTGAAACTTTGACGCCTGATTCATGATTTTTTGAAACATTCAGGATTGCAACTGCCAAATCAAATCTTGCCTTCTAGGGCTTGGGGTGACATTCAGTTCCCGTCCTAGTCATCTAAGCACCAGCTTAGGTCTTCTACATGGCTCTACCTTTCCCAACTAAAAGGTCTTGCTCCCCTGCTCAGGGTCAGACTGATCACCGCATTTGAAGCCAGGAAGGAATTGTACCCCATGGTGAGATCAGCTTGGACTGAGAAGGGTTTTGCCATCTTCTATAACGGGGAGTGTGAGCCTCTTCCTTGGATCTCTCCAGTGTATTTTAACAGACCTGCAGTGGCAGGACATCCGCTTGCTTTACCTGTAGCAAGTCATGACATTTTCAGTGTTTGGGGGCATTATGCCTGGTAGCTGTGCATGAAGGTTGTTTGGAATAGGCTAGATGGACACTTGTATATGATGGTCTAGAAAGGAATGATCGATCCTGCCTTGAGCAAGGGGTTGGACTAGCTGATCTTCTGAGATCCTTTCAACTCTACTCTTCTATGACTTGTTGGCGTTTTTGGCCTTTTGATGACAAATTTTGGCCATGAAGATGACAAAATTTGGAAATGTAGATGACCAGGCAAAAATATAATGTTACCTTTCCTGTCTCCACAGTTTTAAAACAAAGGGAGGTGCTGTTTTCTGAAGGATTGCACTCCTTTCTCAGACAGCCCATGATCAGAAAATCCCATAGCATGTTAAGCATCTTGCATTCTCTTGTATCCATTGGTTTGGGTCTTAGCCCAGCAATATGGGCGTGGAAGAGGGTGTCTTTCCGTTATTTCCAACGAACTATGCATTTTGCCCTATTTGTCAAACAACCAAGTCTTGGCAAGCTGAGAGATATGGGCATGAATGGAAAGTGAATGAATTTTGAACACAAAGCTAGGAGATGACTTGACCTTGAAAGAATTTTATTTTGAATATTTCTGTTTTGTTTTTGTGTTTTCTACAGACGCCCCGCCTATGAACAAGTTCATCACAATAAAAATGTCAGTCAAACTCGATATAAATTTTCAAGATGCCCTCAGGAATCCTTCTTCTGATCTCTATATGAAATACAAACATGACTTTGAAAAAGCAGTATGTCTTTGGCTTTTACAATCAATTTAATTTGCAAAACATACTTCTCTTCATTCTATTCATTCAGCAGTTGGTGTCCAGTGAATGGGTTTCTTGCTAAATGAGTAATGGCAGCATTAAAAATATACCCTGGTGATTGGCAGATGCAAAGATTGGTAAAAATTAAATTAAATTAAATTAAATTTAAAAAGCAAGCAAGGACCTATAGCATTGACTGCTAGTAATAGAATTTCTCAACATATCTATTTTTGGAAACTTAGTTGACATTAAAAATACCTGGGTCTTGTATAGTCCTTTTTATCTGCAGATCTAAACGACTTCACCGAGAAGGTAAGTAGTATCCCCATTTTACAGCTGAGGAAACCAAGGCATATGCAGAAGTGTCTTTGCCAAAGTCACCCAGCAGGCCCATAGCAAAATAGGAAACAGAGGCCAGAGGCAGAATCCTGTTTCAGTTAACATACCTAAACAGTGCTTTGCTACATAATTCCTGTTTTTGGCACTTGTACAAAGTTAACAATCCTATTCCACATTCAATGTGGACATATTTGTCTCAGTTCTTTCTATATAAAACAGGCCCGTTAGCAGTTTTCTGTCTCACAGAGATGTTGGAAGACCAAAGACACTAATTCGGTGACCTGTGCAAGTCCCATGATAACCATCTCCCACTCCCATTGTCTATTACCAAATTGCCATTGATTTCCCTGAAGCAGGTACACAGTAAAGTATTCAGGATGCTCCAGCATAAAAGACACTGAAAATGTCAAATTATTCCTGAGGGTTATTTCTTTTATTGGACGAACTGTTTAGTTGGGGCAGAGGTAGACAAGCTTTCAAATGCAAAATAATATGCCCTGATTCTAATCTCCATTAAGATAGTCTAAATCAGGTATAACTGCGTTGAAATCAAAGGAAGTGAGACAGGTACCAACCAAATTATATCAGAGTGAATATTGATTCTTTGACCAAGTGAGTGCTCTGATTAGAAATGAAATATGTTAAGCTCTGTAAAAACATGCAGAGGATTCACACTGCGCACTGTGTTTCTTCTTTCTAGTTTACAAATGCCTATCAACGTTTACCTGGCTTTATATCAGCCACAGTTACAGGCTTCAGGTAAGGAAACTAGGTATTTTTGCAGACAAACAAGAGCCCTTCTGCCTTGGTGTCTGATGAGGTGTTTCGGCTTTGCCTTTGTCTGGGTGTATTATTTGCGTACTTTTCCGAGGAAACACCAAAGCAGGAGTTGCCCAGAACTGGGCGATAGTTTCTGGGGCTGAATGCAATGGTGAGGTCCATGCTGTCTCTGCAGAGGTCTCTGAAGCTCTGGTTTCTGGCAAGCTCCACCTCTCCACCCCCACTGTACCTACACCAACTGCCAGGAAGGAGGAGATGAAGCTGTTCTGCTGATGCTCTCAAGCATGCTGGAGACCGAGACCTTGAGCATGTCAGCAGCGGAGGAAGTATGCCTGGAGAGGGGCTTTGCTACATCTCTTCTGGGTTTAGCATCTGTGGAGCAGGTGGATGCATTGGACTTGAGAGCAGAGCTCCTGAGACCTCTGCAAAGATGCCATAGACACGTCCCAGTAGAAATGCAGACAGATGGGAATCCCCAAAGTTAGCGTGAAAATGGAGCTTGTACACTAGCTTCTGTACTGCTTTGACACTGCAAACAGGACCAAGGCTATTCTTAGGCCTCCTGCTACCTCTAAAGCACAAGTGTATCCCATTCAACAGGAACCAGACTCTATGTGAACTCAAAACCAGCTCATGAGAGGGTCATACAGTCCCATTAGTTGATCTCAGAATCAGGTGGTCAGACAGGACCTGAGAGTCACTGTTGTCACCATCCTCGTCATATGCATGTCCATCCTTCCCTTGGAAACCTCCAATGAAAGAGATTCCCCAGCTTCCCTAGGCAGCTTGTTTGCTCCCAGCTTTGAATATAAGAAATATTGACTAAGAGCGCCTATACACATGCAGTGAGGCTGCTCTGACATGCTATAATTACAGCTTTAGTCGAACAAACTTTGGTTAAAGTGCCCCTGCTGCCATTTTTCAGTACAGGGACACGTGTTAAACTAAAGCTTGAATTAGCTTTAGTTAAAGCTAACTGAACTAGCTTTAGTTAAAGCAGACTTGATTAATTGAGTCTGCTGGAGTGTGGTAATTACCTCGCTCCAGCAAACTCTAGCGTCATGTGTATCAGCATCCCTGTGCTGAAAAATGGCAGCAGGGGTGCTCTAAGTAAAGATAGTTTGATGAGTTTTAGTTAAAGTGTCCCCGACAGCATTTTTCAGCATGGGGACACTGATACACATGATGCTCCAGGCACTTTAATTAGAGCAGCTCTCAGAGCCACTCTAAATTAAAGCACTCCCCCTCCCCACCCAATTCCCAAAGCACATCTATACACTCCCTAAAAGACAAGTATTAGCACTTTTCTAAAACATAACTACTCTTTAAATGTTTGTATCTGTTTAGGCCTGGAAGTGTTTCTGTGGACTATGATGTAAAAACAGCTTCAGCAACATTAGCCCAACTTGAAAATGCCAACAGAGACGTACTGAACTCAGTAAATGCATCATATATGATCAACATTACTTCTTTTGTTGTTTCAGCAGTAATAACTGGTAAGACTTGAGCTGCAGCACTTGTACTATGAATTTGCTTTCAGGTTTAAAAGCAATGTATATACAACTGTCTCTTGCTGTTGAATACATTACACCAGATCTTCCAAAGAGCTCAGCTTTTGTGAAGGGAATGAAATTAAAGACTCAGATAGCCAAGAACATTTACCCCCAGTGTCTCCCAGGACAACAACATTCCTGTAAATTCATCACTAAATCCCAGCACAGTCCCTCCATGGGAGATAAACTGAATATTGTGCAGTTCACGGTAAAGGGTTATCGTGACAGAACCTCATATGCTAATGGCTGAAAACCGAGGCAGCACAGGTCAGATCCCCAGCACTTGTCAGATCTGTAAGACTCTCAAAACACATTTCACTAGAGCTGGGATTTGCAGTGCTATCTCTAACCAACATTGCCAGTCCACTGGTGGAAACCAGTCACTATCATGAGAGGCAGTGTGGTAGAGCAATTGATTGTGACTCAGGAGATTTGGAGTCTTTGCACAGACCTGTCACTGTCCTGGTGGCTCACAGTGGGCAAGTCATTTTAGCAATCAGGGACAGGATGACATTCACTGGCATTATTTTATTCAATGGCTAGGCATTATGCTATTATACATTGTATGATGCCTTGTAGAGGTAAATGCATATCAGTGCTATCGCATTTGGTGATGCTGACCATATATAGTTTGCAAAGCATTTGGGGTTCTTTTGAGACAGGAGGCACTGAGTCAATATGAGTTGAAGTCAGTGCCATAGCAGGAGGGGGTCTAGTGGGGTGACCGCCCTGGGCACTGAAGCGAAGGGGCACCAACAGGCACTGCCTAGCTGGGGTGGGTCAAGGGACAGAGCCACAAGTGACTCATTTGGGGAGGCATGGGGATGGGAGAAGAGTGGCTCACACTTCTGCATGCACTCCCAGGCAAGCATGGGGAATCTGTGCATGGGGCAAGGGTGGGCTGCCGTTGTAGCTTTTGCCCCAAGGGCCATGCTTTGTTGCTACGGCACTGGTTGAAGTAATACCAATACAACAGACTTGTTGCCTTACCAGATCAAACAAACTTCACTGTGTTTCCTGATGACATTTTTGAGGGGGATACAGTCACGATGACATGCCAGACAAACATAACTTCCTGGAACGTAACTTGGGATCATTCTGGACAAGTCATTTCACAAAGCGACCGACATTCAATTCAATCAACAGGAACGTCAATTTCAACTCTGAAAATTACCAACTGTGCACAGAGTGATAGTGGTATGCTTATATGGCTCTTGCTAAATCATATATATGCAATGGGGCTGTAAGTAATTTTATAGAGAAACAAAGATGAATGTGATGATTTGCTGATTGCTTGATCATAGAATCATAGAGAAGTCGGGCTGGAAGGGACCTCCAGAGGTCATCTAGTCCAACCACCTACCTGAGACAGGATCATCTCTATTCAAACCATCCCATAAAACTGTAAACTCTACACAAGACTACTTTCAATCCTGACACAAGATAGACCTAGCATCCTTACCTGCCACAGATAAAGCAGGGAAACCACAGCAGCCAATGTCCTTCTTCTATACAATGTTGTCAGTATATGCTCAAGAGGTCCAGGGTAAAGGGCCATGCTGCCCACATCTGCCCTCCCCCCGCCACAGAGTTTATACCAATCTGACCAGGGAGTAAAATTCCTTCCTGACCCCAGATATGACGATCAGTCTGACCTTGAGTGTAGGGGAAAAACTCTAGCCAGGAACCTCTGGCTTGACTCCTAGCAAGAGAATTGGCATACCCCAGTTGAAGTCCCCAGTCTTAGCTGCAGCCAACACTTAATGACTCCGGAGAGGCTTAAAAACACCCTGACACATGTATCAGAAACGGGGGGCAGTAGAGCCAGATGAGCTTCATCTAAGGGTCCTGAAGGAACTGGCAGAGGAGATCTCGAAGCCCTTGACAATGATCTGCATGAAGTCATGGGAAACAGGCCAGGTCCCAGAGGACTGGAAAAGGGCCTGTGTACTGCTCTTCTTTAAAAAAGGCAAAAAGGAGGACCCCGGGAACTACAGACCAGTTAGCCTCACCTCCGTACCTGTGAAATTATTGGAGCATATGCTAAGGAAAGCCATTTGCAAGCATCTGGAGGAGGAAAGGGTGTTTTGCATTTTGGATAGGGATGCCTCAGGGCAGGATGTTCGACCGGATGATCTCTGTAGGTCCCTTCCAGCCCTTACTTCTCTATGATTTTTTGATTTCATTTATAAAAATGGAAGGAAAATCTACTGTCTCCCAGCACTTATCTCTGCTTTGCTTCAATGAAACAGCTACAGAGTGCCAAGATAACACCTTGGAAGATAGTAGCTTAAGGTTATGTAGTAAATTAATATGTTTGTAACATTTTACGAATAGGTGATATATAAGTGTTTAGTATTAGGGAGGGAAAGCACATGGAGGAACATTAGTCTGGGGGTTAAGACTCTTGAGTTCCAGTCCTGATTTTGACGCTGACCTGCTGTGTGATGGACAAGGCACTCCATCTCACCTGTGAAATCCTGGAGTGATGATACCTCCTTTGCAAATTGCTTTAAGATCTGCAGGTGAACATTTCTGCATAAAAGCTAAGTATTAGAGGGGCTGAACATGATCAGAGCAATAGGCAAGGTTTTCTGCATTTGTATCATATAAACCCAAATCCAAGATGACTTTGAATTTAGGGTAATCCCCCAATAATTAGATTTAAAATAATGGGAAATGTGTAAAAGTGCTATAATTGTCCATGTATAGAATCTAATTATTGGAGGGTCATCTAAAATTCATCTCCCCATCTGCTGCAGCGTGTCAAGCAGCAGCAGGGCAGGGAAGCGGTAAGGGGGAGACAAAGGCAGTGGCGGGGGGGCAGGGAGCAGAGCCTGGGGGAATAGGTAGCAGGGCAGCATCTGCAGTGCCAATCCCAAGCCTGGGCTGGGGCTACAGTTGGAGTTGCAGCAGCCACCTGCCCTCTTCCCTACCCCCAAATTGTGCTCAAATCCAAGATAAGGTACTCCTCCCCCCCCCCCACACTATTTTGAATGGCAGGGTTGGGGGGGAGAACCTCATCTTGGATCTGGGTAAATATGGTGTTTGGCCCTGATTCAGGAGAGAGCTGAGAATGCAAGAGGGCAGAGCAGATGAGGTGCCAGTAATCAAAGCAAGAAATGACAAAGAGCAGGGCAGTGTGATAGGAGGAAACAGGTGGGGCTTAAACAAGCAGTTGAGAACAATCCAGCTGTTGGGGTGGGGTGGAAGGCCAAAAGGAGTCTGGTGTGAGAAAGCAGGAAGAAGGGCAATGAGTATACTTGAAGGGAAGAGGAGGCGAGATGTCCACAGGAGGAGATGGGTCTGGAAAACATGAGTACTACGTGCAGTATTGTTGTTCCCCCCAAAACAATGCTCCAACTGACTAACCAAATGTCCTTACAGGTCCCTATACATGCGTGTTTAAAGACCCTGCTGCACCCTCCGTGTTGTACAAAGCAACCCGCAATTTAACAGTTACTTCAATAAACATTGTATCATCAGATAATATTGATGTTATATGCAAGAGGGTCGATGTCTTGCTCACCTGCTGCACTAACAGAAATTTACAGCCATCTAATGTAAAGTGGTCTATAAGCGGACAAATAAGTATTTCAGGTAAGGACAAAAATACTCTTTTCCATACCAAACCTCCCCTCTGTATTTGCACCTGAAAACATGCAGCTGTTTTGTATGCATACCATAAGTCGAGGAGTGTTGCACAAAACCAGGTTAAACATCCCCTTTTACCTCATCCTTGACATAAACCTGCTTTGGGGATCACACCAAGAGCTGATTGGGACAGCTCTAAATTATGCCAGCTGCAGCTGCCAAAGAGGGTTGGAAGTGGTAAGTGTTCAAATGGATGATATTTGAGGTTGTGTTACTGCAAATGCTTATTTTGGGCCTGAATCTGAAACCCTTCTTTGCTAACTTCCACTCATGCATCCAAGCAGGGTTGGGTCCTTGATCAGTCAAAACATAGTTGGTCAACTGACCAGTCAAATAGTATTAAATAATGATCACATATTCTAAGCATGAATTTATTTGAACAATGTCAAGAGAGACTTTAATCTTCAGTAGGATAGATACTTCAGCTAACTACAAAAAAAAGTTAGTTAATGGCTATCGTGAAACGATGAAATTAAATTCTAATAAATTATGATGAATTAATCAGTGTTAGATAAGTGTAAATGGGAATGATCTTCAAGACTGAACAATTCTTCTTTTCCTCGGCTTTTATCCCCAAACCCCACGGTCAGCCTGAACGCTTACGAAATATATTTGAAAAGAAATGAAACTGAGAGAAAACACAAATAGCAGCTTTTAAAATCACGTTTATAATGCAGCTCTGCTATGTAGGTAGCAGGCCAGTGCTTCAAGCATCTTCCTCTTTGCAGGATGCTTACAGTCAGAGCAGATGGCCAGGAGGGGAAGCTGCTGGTTTTGGGCTATTCCTTCAGCCCAGAGTAGCTCCTGCAGTCCTACCTGGCTTAATGGGGGAAGGGGAAGGAGGGTAGAAGAGCTCAGGTAAGAGGAGTAGGGCAGGAGGTATCTGCTCATGAATGGGGAGAGAGAGAGAGTGAGTGTGTGTGTGTGTGTGTGTGTGTGTCCTGACTCCTGCAGGACTGAGCAGTCAGGAGCCCTTACACCTGCCCTTGCTTACAGTGATGCAATAAAAAGGTAGGCCTGTCCACTGGCATTCTTGACTTCATGGACTATTTGACATTTTTTGACTGCAGTCAAATAATAGGTGGCATAACTAGGACAGGGTGAATGGGGCAGCTGCCCCGGGTGCCAACTTGGACAAGAGAGGGCAGAAAAAAATGGTCGCTATTTGTGCAATTGCGCAGCACATCAGCAATTAAAAAGCCTCCCTTTGCCTGGCAATTATTCTGTGCCCCTCCTCCTTATTACACCGCCACTGTCCAAGTATGCTCTGCTCATCATGAGTAAGGATTGCATAGCTGAGGAGTGAAGAGGTCTAAGGTACTTGGTCATCTTTCAGGGTCACTACTAGCTTGTGCAATTTGGGTCCAATTCTGAACTCTATGCCACTGCAAAGTTTGCCCGAGTAAAGGCTGAATGTGAACTTCAGGATGTGCCAGCTAAAAAACTGCCAAAGAAAATGTTTCAATACTTAAGCCTTTTTCACAGAAGCACAAGTCCTTGTGGATGTGAGAGACCTCAGAAACAACTTTATCTTTATGTATTTCACCCTAGGGACTGCATCCATCAAGGGCAACTGTAGTGAATACCTCCTTGAAATTTACGATTTCCAGTGCTCCCCTAGCAAGTCAGGTGCTGTGGCATCGTATAAGTGTGAGCTGAGCTTTCCGAATGGGGTCCGCAGAAGTAAAGTCATCGAAGTGACATATTTACAAATAGGTAAGGATCCTCCTGAGAGTACCACAGGGCAGGAACTGCCTCTCCCTGTCGTGTATTGCCTGCATATGGCACCACATACAAAAGGCTAATTATGACAAGGCGTTGTTAATAATATGTCATTTATCTTAATTTTCTAGCAAATATAACAATAACTTCACCCACAAATGTCTCTGAGGGATACAGTTTTTCACTAACATGCATCAGTAACGTGATGAATTACAATAAAGTCATCTGGGAAATCCAGACGGGAACCACTAATACAACAATAGAAAGCCACCTGTACATCCAAACTTACCCAAACCAGAAGGAAGCCATGTCTAATCTCACAATAAAGACTGCCACGCTGGATTGGAATGGTGAGTGCAGGCTCCAAATCCTGGTTTACACGGGCAGCTCGTGTTACCAAACCACTGGAAAACTAGGAGTCCCAACTGGCGGTGGTTTAGAAGTCAATTAGAACTTAGCCCATAGTCACTTAGGCCTCGATCCACAAACATTTAACCACCTAGCTTCTACTGAAATAAGAGTAACTTAACTCACCTAAATATTTCCAGTGTCCAGACCTGAGCAGTCCAATTTGACTTTCAGGTGACTGACTCCCTAGGGACAAATTTACAGAGGTATTTAGGCACCAAAGCAGGGAGATAGGTGCTTAGTGGGATTTCAGAGGAACTGAAGTGATTCTAGTGGGATGAATGCCTTTACCGGGACTACTTGCATGATTAAAACTGGGCCACACTTTAACGTTTTGCTGAACAGCAGCTTAGAAAAGTTTTATACAACATCTGTGTCACCATTACCTGCCACACAGCGTTACTGTCGTCTCTTGAGGTGGCACTGGCTGTTCTTCCACAACCAACTTCTCTTGACGTGGAGTTTTGCAATATGCCAACCTGTAGACCCAGATCCAGGTCATAGGCCCTGGATACTTACAGGTCTAAGTAGGGTTTGCACTGTTGGTGCCTCTCTAAGAGCTGTGATTAATGGTGTGATACATAGAAACTGCACAGCTTCTTTTGGCAGCAGGGCTGCAGCAGTCATGCACATTGCTAAAGATAACACTGAACCATGTGGATCTTACCTAACTTTTTACCTGTTCCTGATCTGCAGGCATAGGACTTACTTAGAGACAGCCTGCAGTTTCTACCTCTCCCCACATCTGTGTGTCACCTTTATGGCAAAACAACCTCTTCCCCCTTCCCTTTCTTTTCTAGATCCAGAGTCTTTCCCTAGTTTGATCCCTTTCCTTCTCTTCTAGATCTGAGTATTTGCAGGGATGCTCTGTCTCAGGGTCATTGTTCACTTTTCCCAACTAGTTTCTTCAGCAGTCTCTCTCAATCTAACCCCATAGCATATAACCCATAATACACAGCCATGCAGAGCATGCACATTCAACATGATTACTCCAGAATAATTTACTATGGATTTTACTCCAGTGTAAGAAGCAGACTCAGTTGCCCAGGGTAGGGGCTGCTGCAACACTTGGCCAGCCCAGCCCAGATACCCCACAATGGACACCTGGCACCTTCTATAAAGTAACTATTCCACATTAGTATAGTTACTACATGTATTTCAAAAGGTAACTTTACCTTGGATTAGAGTCATTTGCTACAGAGTAGGCTGTGCATCATGTAGCTGTTCCATTTTGCTTCTAGTAAAGTTAATTTCCTATGCAGTAAATGTGTCCTGTGCCTGCAGCTACAGCTAAATACAATCCAGGGATTTTTGTTCATTAAAAATAGTCCAGGTGTGCAGGTATTCATTAAAAACAATCCAGGTATTTTTCCATGTGTCCCGTTCTGCGTTCTACTGCGATAGACTGAGGTGTGTTTCTGTTTTGTTACTCTCAGGTACCTATACCTGCACATTCTTCCAAAAAAACTTGCCAAGTTCTGCCCGTACAGCTGTTGAAGTTGTTCCTTTGCCTCTGAAGCAAAACATTTTCCTGGATCCCATTGAAGCATTTATTAGGTGTAAAATCCAGCAGGAGCTGAAATGCTGCACAAACAAAATGGAAAACTACAACGTTACTTTCACTGTTGAAAGCACTACATTTTTTCCTGGTAAGAGATACGATGTTTTACAGTGGCCTTGCAAAACAGTTGTTCTGAACGCATATGACATGATGTGATTGGAATAACAGACGTGGTAGGATAGCTAGCACGACTGGAGCACTGTCATGGATGGGTACAACTTGTTCGGGAAGGACAGGCAGGGGAGAAGAGGAGGAGGAGGAGGAGTTGTGCTTTATATAAAAAAGCCGTATGACTGCTCAGAGCTCCAATATGAAACTAGAGACAGGCCTGTTGAAAGTCTCCGAGTTAGGATCAGAGGAGAGAGCAACAAGCGTGATGTTGTGGTGGGTGTGTACTATAGACCACCAGACCAGGAGGAAGTGCTAGATGAGGCTGTTTTCAAATAAATAGCATAAGTTTCCCAATCACAAGCCCTGGTTCTCATGGGGGTCTTTCAATCCCCCTGACGTCTGCTGAGAGGACAATATAGCAATGCGCAGGCAGTCCAGGAAGTTTTTGGAGAGTACTGGGGACAACTTCCTAGTGCAAGTGCTGGAGCAGCCAACTAGGGGATGAGTTCTTCTTGACCTGCTGCTCTCAAACAGGGATGAATTGGTGGGGAATGTAGTAGTAGATGACAACTTGGGCAGCAGCAACCACAAGATGGTTGAGCTCAGGATCCTGAGGAAAGGAAGGATGGAGAGCAGCAGAGTAAGGACCCTGGACTTCAGAAAAGCAGACTTCAACTCGCTTATGGAACTCATGGGCAGGATCCCCTGGGAAGCCAGTCTGAGGGGGAGAGGAGTCCAAGAGAGCTGGCTGTACTTTAAAGCTGTGGGTCGCGATCCAAATTGGGTTGCAGGAATGTATGAAAAGGTCACAAACAAACTTTAAAAATAGATTCTCCTTTAAAGGAGAAAACTTGGGAAATTGTAGATTTTCCATTGCAGGCTGGCAGAGTTGCAGCCTACAAGGGGCTGCTTGGGGCCCCCCCATGCCTTATACACCCCACCCTGCCCCATACTTGAGGGCAGGGGGCAGCACATAGAGAGTGAGGGGCAAAGGGCCAGGACTGCCTTTCGATGTTTACACATGGGGCCTGGTACAAATAAGGTTGAGATCCAGTGCTTTAAAGAAGCCTGACTGAGGGTTCCTGACATCCAGAAAGACTAGCAAGAATGGCAGAAGGCCAGCTTGTCTTAGCAGGGAACTCTTCAGTAAACTAAATCACAAAAAGGAAGCTTATAAGAAGTGGAAACTTGGACAGACAACTAGGGAAGAGTATAAGAGTACTGCTCTGGCATGCAGGGATGAAGTCAGGAAGGCCAAAGTGCAGTTGCAGCCAGCAAGTGATGTTAAGGGTAACAAGAAGGATTTCTATAAGTATGTTGGTAGCAAGAGGAAGACCAGGAAAAGTGTGGGTCCCTTACTGATTGGAGCAGGCAACCTTGTGAGAGAGGATACAGAAAAGGCTGAAGTGCTCAATGCCTTTTTTGCCTCAGACTTCACAGGCAAATCAGTTCCCAGACTACTGCACTGGGCAGTACGGCTGTGCGAAATTTCACCAGCCATTTCATTTCATTTCAATACCGTTTCGACTCATTTCAAGGTCGAAACAGCAAAATCAAAGCGGAACAAAGGGCGTTGAAATAGCCTCAAAACATAACGAGGATAGTCAAAATGTTTTGAAAGTCAAAACATTTTGACCATAGCGCTTGGGGTGCGAAGTCAGCCCAGCTGGGCTGACTTCCCATCCCTAGTGCAAGATCCAGTAGGGGATGGGAAGTCAGCCCAGCTGAGTTTCCCCAGCCCGATCATGGGGCTGGGGTTGGGAAGTCAGCCCAGCTGGGCTGAGTTCCTGTCCCCAGCCCCATGGTCAGGCGAAACATCGAAACAGCATCAAAACAGCCTCGCTGTTTCAACTCGAAATGAAATGCGATACAAAATACTGTTCCCTCCAGACCTCGAAACTGAAGTCGAAATGGAACAGCGCCATTTCACACAGCCCTACTGGGCAGCACAGTTTGGGGAGGAGGTGAGCAGCCCTCGGTGGTGAAATAACAGGTTAGGGACTACTTAGAAAAGCTGGACGTGTACAAGTCCATGGGACTGATGGGATGCAACTGAGGGAGTTGGCTGATGTGATTGCAGCGACATTGACCATCATCTTTGAAAACTCATGGAAATCAGAAGAGGTCCCAGATGATTGGAAATGGGCAAACATAGTACCCATATTTAAGAAAAAGAAAAAAGGAAGATCTAGGGAACTATAAACCAATCAGCCTTACCTCAGGCCCTGGAGAAATCATGGAGCAGATCCTCAAGGAATGCATTTCTAAGCACTTGGAAAAGAACAAGGAGATTAGGAACAGTTAGTATGGATTCACCAGGGGCAAGTCATGCCTGACCAATCTGATTGCTCTCTGTGATGAGGTGACTTGGCTCTGTGGATGTGGGGAGACCAGTGGATGTGATGTACCTTGATTTTAGCAAGGCTTTTGATATGGTCTCCCACAACATTCTCACAGACAAGCTAAGGAAGTACAGGCAAAATGAATAGATTGTAAGATGGATAAATAATTGACTGAAGCATTGGGCTCAGTAATCAATGGTTCAATATCTAAGTGGCAGCCAGGATCAAGTGGAGTGCCCCAGGAGTTGGTCCTGGGGCCCATTTTGTTCAATTTCTTCATCAGTGACCTGGAAGATGTTATAGAGTACCACCACCTCAACAAGTTTGCAGATGACACCACACTGGGGGAATACTAGATATGCTAAAGGGTAGGGCTAGGATTCAGAGTGGCCTAGACAAATTGGAGGAGTGGAACAAAAGAAATCTCATGAGGTTCAACAAGGACAAGTGCAAAGTCCTGCACTTAGGATGGAGCAATCCCATGCACCAGTACAGGCTGGGCGCTGACTGGCTGGGCAGCAGCTCTGCAGAAAGGGACCCGGGGGCTATAGTAGACAATAAACTGAATATAAGCCAACAGTGTGCCCTTGTTGCCAAGAAGGTTAACAGCATCCTGGGCTGCATTGGTAGGTGTGTTGCCAGCTGATCAAAGGAAGTGATTATTCCTCTCTATTCAACACTGGTGAAGCCATATCTGGAGTACTGTCCTTTGTTTCCTTTAATCATTGCATTATATCTCATTTTAGATTGTAAGCAGGGATCTGTTGTTCAGTTTTCATGAAGCACCTGACAAAAGCTTAATACTAATAGGTATAAGTTAATCCGGAAGGGTCTGAATCTGTCTCTTTGGCAGTTAATGGGAATTTTACTATTTATTTGAATGTGTGTAGTATGAACACAAAATGTTAGTCATCAGAGTGTTTTCTGGGATTTCACCATTATTCTTCACCAGTGACTTTCAGATCAGTTTTACACAGTTTGCCAACATTTCCTAGACGTTTGTTTTTATATGTTTGAAACGTAGGGCGAGATTTTTCAGTTGGGTCCCTGTAACTAAACCCAAGTGTTCATGTTGATAATATAAGCATCTACAAATATATAAAATACAATTAAAAGACAAAGGGAAGAGACAGGATGGCCCACAGGTTTAGGTGCAAAGGCATACAATTAAACAATATTTGAGGTGCACTGTAAGGAAACATTTCTTTAAAATGGAGATCTATTAGGCCATGAAGCACTCTCTCAAAAGCAGCCATGAAAACTCCAATCCTTGGGCAATGTCAAATTTATTCCACAAGGAATCCACAATATAATGCAAATATTTATCTTACATTTCCCAGGGATATAGGCAACTGTTTTTTCTCCAGTGTGAAGGCCTGTGATTCTGTGCTTTTGCATTTAGTACAGTGTGCTCAATGTGTTTTGTATACTAGATATTCCCAAATCACTCCAAAAAGAACTAAATCATGGTATTGAGAATAAAAAAAAACAATGAACATCTAGGGTGCTGACAGACACGGAAGAAAACAAAGCAAAACAGTGCTTTGTCAGAAGAGGAATCACATCTGTTTGACCCGGCTCCCCAGCATTTGTATAGCTTGCGTGCTTCAGCGGGGCTTTTTGGTGATTCAATCAGCTATTAGATAAAAGAGCCAAAAAGCCCTGCACATGACCTGTACAGACGCTGGATGAGCCAGGTCGAACTGATGCAATTCCTCCTCTAGACATGCACTACGCTTGGTGCAGGGGCACGCTGAGCTGAAAGTCAAGAGCTGCGGGGTTTTTTTCCCCATGTTTGTAAGCACCCCTATTATAATGCAGAAGGACAAAACATTTGCAGTAACCCCCTCAATGTCATGTATTTGTTCTACGCCCATAGCTAAAATAAGTGAGGATCAGAAATGTAACAAAGTCCAGTTATAATTAATTTTACTAAAAACATAATAAAATCATAATATAGAAATCTAGGGCTGGAAGGGACATGTAGGTCATCTAGTACAATCTCCTTCTCAAGGCAGGATCATCCCTGTCTAAATGGTCTCATCCAGCTGCCAAAAGTTTCCAAGGATGGAGATTATTAGGCCTGTGCGAGTAGGCAGGTATTAGATCCGGTTTCAGATCCGGCCGCTTCAGATGCCAGGGATCCGATCTGGAGCTCCAGATCAGTTTCCCGCTTCGATCCGGCCATAGGGTATAACGGGGGATCAATGAAATATCTATAACTTGGTTGTTTTGTCTCTGATTTGGGTGAAACATGCAGGGGTGGTAGCCTTTGCTGAGAGCATGAACCCTGCCAAACTTCAAGATCAGTGCAGGGATTTGGGGGAAACGCTATCCCAAATTATTGAAAGCAAAACTCATCTCACATGTATGTGTTACACCACAGGGTGGTGAAAACTGCAGGGGTAGTAGCCCCTGATGAGGCCACAAAGCCTGCTGAGTTTCAACAAGATCAGTGCAGGGGTTTGGGAGGAACTGCACCCCAAGTTCTCGAAAACAAAACTCATGTCACATGTATGTGTTACAATGCAGGGGGGCGGTGAAAACTGCAGGGGTGGTGGCCTGCCACACATGAAGCCTGCCAAGTTTCAAGAAGATCGGTGCAGGGGCTTGGGGGTAACTGCACCTCAACCTGCTGACAGGCAAAACTCGTGACATAGATGACCCTGTGTGTGTTAAGGTGCAGAGGGCTGAAAACTGCAGGGGCAGTGGCCCCTGCTGAGGCCACAAAGCCTGCCAGCTGTGTGTGTCTCACTGAGGGAGTCTGTCTTCTGGGGCCTCGCACCTCTGGCTACTAGCAGGCAAAGCTTGTGACATGGGTGGGTGACACTGTGTGTGTGTGTTAAGGTGTGCCCTTCCTGGCACTGGGGCCTTTGCACAACACGGCAGTATGCCCCAGTGAGACCTCCTATGTTACTCATGGTGTGTGATGGCTTATCTTGTGTTTTTATGTCTATATGTGTATTATGGGGGGGAAAAAAGTACTTAAAAATGTATCTTTGGAAGCTTTAGGGTTGAAAACCACTTGGTCAGGCTGAGGAAGTACCTGCAGGTGGTCCTGGATGGAAGGAATAGTAAAGTCAGAGGCTGGCCTGGCCCGCAATGCAGGCAAGAAAGCCAGTCAGTGAAAATGGAAATGGAGGTGTCAGGGGTGAGGGACAGGCTGGGGTGGGGGGTAGGGGGAAAGGGGG
Source organism: Alligator mississippiensis (assembly GCF_030867095.1). Classification (NCBI taxonomy): domain Eukaryota; kingdom Metazoa; phylum Chordata; order Crocodylia; family Alligatoridae; genus Alligator; species Alligator mississippiensis. The sequence continues at coordinate 13,746,996 of NC_081824.1, read as the reverse complement.
ATGTAGCAGCGCAGGTAAAAGTGCAGAGGTGCCTGGGGTGTCAGGTGTCTGGCCGGTCGCAGCATCCCAGAACTGCACTGTGAATATTGAGTCCATGAGTTTCTGTTCCTACTATCTAGGAGGCTGATGAAGTGCAGTGCATAGGCCCAGCTCTGAAAAGTGGTTTGCACATTCAAACAAGCACCTAACCTCATCACCAGAACTGAAGCCAACTTCCTACAGCTCAAAACACAAAACCTGCCAACTATCTCCTGCACCCCCACAAACTGCACCCCAGAATCTATCGAAGACAACAAAACCCGACTACCTGTGAGGGCACGTTCCTCACCAGAACAACACTCTGCCTCCAGTCTCTCAGGCCTGATCCTGAGAGGGAACAAATTACAATACAAAGCACTTTTCAGAGCTGGGCCTATGAACTGCACAAGCATCTCCCCAATGCTCTGGGTGATCTCGCTCGCATTGGGAATGTGCCCCCCTCTCTGGCCACCTTTCCCCCACTGGTTCAGGGTGGCCTGTCTCTGCTTTGGGGGAAAGGGGGCTTTGGAGCAAGTGGGGGACTTCCCTTTCAGCACGCTCGCACTGGTGCCAGGTTGAGCAGGAAGAAGGGCGAGGAGGTGCCGCCTTCTCAGGTGCAGCAGCATCGCTGTGGTGGAAAAGTGTCTCACATCCTTGCCACGGCTCGTGCCTTCAGCAGTGCTGGCAGATGGCAAACCTGGGATCATCTGTCAGCTCAAAATGCTCCCACACTACACTACTCCCCCGCTTCTGGGTTGATGCTGAGGATCCTGCCTTTTCCCACTCCTCAGCAGGCTGAAGTTCAACAGCAGGAGCTGCCCCAGCTGAGCCACTTGCCTCCACAACCTCAGCCTCCTCCAAGGTGCTGCTTTCCAGAGGAGACCTGGGTCTAGGGGAAACGTGAGGGGTGTGGGGCACAAACTGATTCTCCCTCAATCCCCAGAATTGCCTGAGCCAGCGTGCTCAGCATCCCTGGTTCCAGCTCCAGCTCCAGCTCCTCCTCTGGCAGTGGGAGGCTCACACTGAGAGATGACATTGGGGTGGAGGAGACAGTGATTTCACGGCTGGTGCCCACTTCTGGACTGAGGGGAGGTGGTGCAGGTGCAGGGACATCGGGTGCAGACACTGCTCCCTCTTCCTGGCTTCCACTGGCAGCACCGATGTCAGGGCTGCTTGGGAAGAGAAGGCGTCTGTGTTTGGGGGGGTGGGGGGGCTTGCAGCTCTAGCTCTCCCCCTGCCCCCTCTCCCTCCCCTGCCAGAAACCCTGGCACCTGCCTCTCCAGCACGCTTCATGTTAATCCTTCCTGTGCTGCAAAAGGTCTGTCTGTGTGTGTGTGTGTTTGTGTGTGTGTGTTTTATTCCCTCTGTTGTATGCATGCACTGAACTCTTCTTTGATTGTTTGCTTCAGTGTTAAGAGTTATGTAAAAATTGTGTGCTCTCTGACTGTCTTCTTCTCCTATGAATATCTGATTTTTCTTCTTTATATTGTGTGCGCGTGTGTGTGCGTGCATGCATGCGTGCAATCTGTGTGCCTCCCTCCACAGTGATGGATCACGCTGGCAGGGAAAACACAGCTTTCTTTTTTCAAAGTTTGCACACAAAAAAAAGAGCAAAAATAAATTGAAAGAAAGGAATTGAATAGTACTAAGAGATGCTAAGCTCAGCTAAATCCTACCCAATCCTTTCTAACAACAAAAAGGAGCAGGCAAGCTCAACTACTGAGTAAAGCAAGCAAGCTGAGATGCCTGTGTCCGAGGGTATCTTTCTCATGCAGTTCCTCAGTGGGAATATGCTTGCAAAAGGCACAGCACGCCTCCAGACAGAGGCTTTTATACTGTTTCTAGGTCCCTCCACCCAGACACTGTCATTGGAAAGGCAGCCAGAGAGAAATCCTTCTCGCTGGCCACCTACACATGTCAGTCTTCCTCCCACCTCCCGCTCTCCCTCCCTCCCCCACTCCCCATCCCTCTTCTAACTTTCACTTTCAGCGTCTGAAGCTTTTCTGAAGCACTTTGGAAGCTCCAAACCACTTCGGACAGGTTGAATGAGCCAATGCTTTGCTCCGGGCATGCTGCTTCGGACGTGGAAGCATCTGAAGCGGCCCCGGATCCAAAGCACGATCCAAAGCCTCGCACAGCCCTAGAGATTATACAATTTCTCTAGATAATCTGTTTCAAAGCATAACCTTCACAGTTGGAAAGTTCTTCCTAATATCCAGCCTAAATTTCCTTTGTTCCTATCAAGTTTTGACCTGTTGGCCACAGAGAATAGCCCATCACCACCCTCTTTATAACCACCTTTCTGGTATTTGAGGTCTATAATGAAATCTGCTTTCAGGCTTCTCTTCTTCAAGCTAAGTACTCCCACTTCTTCCAATTCATGTTTCCTAATCCTCTAATCATTTTAGCCAGTGTCTGCTGCACTTATTCCAGTTCGTCTTTGTCTTTCTTAAAGTGTGGCATTCAAAACTGGATACAATATTCAAGCTTAGGCACCACCAGTGCTAAATAGTGGAAGAACCACTTCCCATGACTTGCAGATGATATTCCTGTTAATACAGTCCAGTATGCCATTGCCTTTTTTTTATTTTTTTTTTGCAATAGCACACCGGTGACTTATATTCAGTTATATTCAGTGTTGCAGCCTAGCCACCTAGCCAGTCGTACTCCACCTTGTATTTGTGCATGAAATTGTGCCATCCTAAGTGAATTACTTTGCACTTCCATAATTGAATGTCATCCAATTAAAACTGTTTTCCTTATTATTATCAAAGTGATTTTAAATCCTAATCCTACCTTCCAAAGTATCTAGTGTCATCTAGAAACGTACTAAGTGTGTACACAATCCTATCCTCCAAGTCATTTACCAAGATAGAGATTCCTGGGGAATCCTATTTGAAATGTCTTCCCTTTTTGACATTGAGTCATTGATGACTACTGTTTGAGCATGTTGATCCAACCAGTTGTGCACCCCACTTATAGCTGGTTCATTTAGACTACATTTACTTTGCTTACTCATGAGAATGGCATGGGAGACAGCATCAGAAACCTTGCTAAAATTGAGGAATATCACATCCACTGCCTGTCACATTGTTGTATAAGGAAAATCAGATTGGTCAAGCATGATTTGTTTTTACAAAGACATGGTGTCTGTTCCTGGTTACTTTGTTATTGTCCAACTGCATAGAGATTGATTCCTTGATGGTAAGCTTCAAAATCTTTCCGTGTGTCAGTATTAACAGACAGAAGACACATACACCTTCAGCAGTTCAGCTGACCCTAGGCAAACAGAGACAAATGGAGGGTGGTGCAGAACCTGGGATTAAGAGCCCTAGATGAATGTCTGCAGCAGAAGCAGGGACAGGAACAAACAAAAGAGGATCCTCCAAAAATTTCCAGCGCCTGCTACTTCTGTACAATAAAGAATGACTTAGGAAAAATGTACACTTATGCCACAAAGCCAAAAAGGTGCTACATTATGCATCAGGAGAGAGAAGGCATGGCATAAGGGGTAGGACAGCTGGATCATAAGCAGAGAAGAGCACTAGCTGGAAAATCAGGAATCTATCCCTTAGAGGATCTCATTGCATTAGGAAACTAGAGTTTTAAAAGTACTTCTTGCTTTTTCTTGTCCATGGAACCAAAATCTAATATTGACATACCTAAAATATTTCTTTGCAGTGAAAAGGCCACAAAATAACCAGATATGCTACGTGTATAATTACATAGAAAAGACATGCAACACCAAGAAAGATCTCTTGGCGTATTGCACCTTTCAAAACCGCATCCACGGAACCATTCGAAGTCCTGAAATGAAACTACATGTTATCCCTGGTAAGATGAAATCTTAGCAATGATATGGAGCATTTGAATGTAAAATATTCATGCGTTTGTTAAATCAGAGGCCCTGTAAGGCAGCACTGAGGCTACCTAAATCACCAGCTTGGGCTTTAGTTATAGTTGACTGGGAATTTTCTCTCAGGTTTTTTGGGTTGGTTTTTTTTTTCTTTTTTTGATGGACAATGTGGATTCCACAAGAAAACGCTAATTATGCTGCAAGTGTCAGAATTAAAGCGAAGTGCTTTGATTCATAGATCCATAGATTCATAGATGCTAGGGTCGGAAGGGACCTCAATAGATCATCGAGTCCAACCCCCTGCATAGGCAGGAAAGAGTGCTGGGTCTAGATGACCCCAGCAAATGGTTTGCTTCTAACTCAGTTCAGTATGCAACTCTGTTTCCACTTGAGCTGCCACAATGTCTTATGGGAGATGTACTTTGGGGGCCTCACTCACCCTTCTTCCTTTTGGGCTTGATTCCCCATCAAGACTACATCTCTCAGGATGCAGCACAGTCAAAGGATGCCCATATTGCACTGCAGCAGTTCAACTTCTACAAGAGTTAGGGAGAGGTTGTGGTGCATCCTGAGAAGTATCAGACCAGGTTGCTCAGCATCTAGGAAGAAACAAGGACTTAGTGCACTCCAGCGACAGCTCCCACTGGTCCCAAAGCAGCTCAGGTGAACACAGATACATGTCAGCTGGAAATTCGTGTTTACAAATGTGACTGAATTTCAACTCCTATGGAAGTTTTTGTTTCATGAAAAGTTTTGCTATTTCAACTTCCCATTCTGATTTGGGAGAGGGAAAATGTCAAAGTGTTGAACTTCCCCCAGGACAAAAATTCTGCTTTGTCAGCAGCATCACTATGGTGCCAAGCTCTCGGACAGCGCACGGCGGTAAAGTATTCATGCTGATCGGGTAGGGATGGGAGGGAGGAACTACTGCACAAACAAACTACTGCAACTCCTAGAATGCTCATGGTCTTTCTACTCGCGCGGATCAGCCCCTGAATTGGGGGGAATAAAACTAAAACATGTCAGAGGTGGTCTAACTTGCCATGATAAATCAAAATCTACCACCAAAAAAAATTGTGCACATATATTTGCTCACGCAACTGACCTAGTGAAATGGCAGTTTTTCGTAATGTGTGTATATGCAACGCATAACGTGTACAAGCGCCCCTGGTGCTCAGAGCTACTGCAGGAATCAAGGAGACATCCCGTTCTCAGATCGTTTCAGATTGTAGGAGAAATGAGCCTCCTCTAATGGATAATGCCTACATTAGAAAAGCAGTAAGTTGGAGGTGGCAAATACCTACCACTATTTCAGGGTCACATAACTGCTGTACATGCAGCTCTCATTTAAACACCTTAGTGGCCAGGGCATGAAGGTTATTACTCACATGAATGATCCATAGCATTTATACTAGTCCTGTCAGACTGGTGGCGAGAGTCATTGTTCACCAGATTTCGGAGGCAGCCCAGGATTTTCAATCAGACCCTTAGTCTATATTTGCTATTTGTGTTGCAGTAGAACTGAAAGGCCTCAGTCAGCATGAGGCTGCCATTGTTTCCGGTGCTGCACCCACACATAAGAAATGTTCTCCACCCCAATGAATGCAGGGGACAGTTGAATGGACAAACCTTACAAATATGGGCATGGGTCAGTTTGCCACTCAAAAATGTGAACGCTAACACAGGGTTTCTAAATGGTTTCATTTGAGATATAAGTACCCTGAAAGACATTCATAAGTAAAATACACTTTATAAATAAATAAAATGAATGCATGTATTTCATCTATCATCTTTTGGGGCCCACCTGAAATGTGCAGGTGTGGAGATGCATTCAATGACAATAAATACGTAACACAAGGTGTATGAGTTTCTACGTCAATCTTGCTGAAACAGCAGAGCTTCTCTCCGGGCTTCAGAAGGCTTGAAAGGATACGTGCATCTCTGATTTTTTCCTAGGAGCTACAGCAATCAGATTTTGAGATGCTTTTGAGCAGATTCCCAAAGCTTATATCCTTTAGAGGGTTCTGATTAAGATGGTCTTAAATAAGAATCCTAGATCCAAACAGTTCTCAACTTTGTGGGGTTTATACCCATAAGATACTGAAAATCTTGTTTTTCTTCTCTGAAATGCCATGTACTTCCTGTGACCGCTAGATAACTCAGTTCTCTGTCTCTCAGTTTTCCATCACAATACTGGAGATAAAAATACCTTCCTGTCCTATAGAAGAGTTTCCAACTTTCATTCGTTAATGTCTGTGAGCCTTTCACATTTAGGGCTGTGGGAATATATATATATATATTTGGAGACTATCCTTGTGGAAAATGATCCCAAATAAGGAAAATATGAGTAAGATGGTGAATTCCATTTCTTTTCATCCTTTCTTCTCTTTTTCTCAATATAGACACAGCTAACGTGCTTTGCTCAGACAGCACTGGCATTGGAAAGCGAGGAGACAGAATAACAAAACCTTGTCTGGTTTTAAACAATCCCATGAGAGGAAATATAACTTATATGTGTCTTGACAAGGTCTGGATTGTGGATAGAAACAACTGCATATCTGCACCAATAAACACATTGCTTACTGCTGCTGAGGTACCAGCTTTATATCTTTTCTTAATGCTTTTTCTCAGTAGTTTTAATAATGATGTTTTCTTGGGGGGGGGGGGTCTGTGGTTCAAGCAATTTAACTATTTAAAATATATAAAATATTAGGAAAATGCAAATGTTCAATTAAAATGATTTTTAGCCTCTGGGCTAGAACTAAAAGTGCTATAGAATAAGATAAAATATTTTGATGCAGTGTTTCTCAGCTCATGGGTCTTGACCTTTCATTGATCATGAAAGTCAACAGAGAGAATGAGCGCTGAAAGATTTATTACAGTCTAAAGAAAGGAAAATCTTTCTCTCCCCCATACATGCACACTCTTAGGGCCAGTTTCTATTCCATGTTTTAGGCACTCAAACCTGATTGTAATTCATCCTGCTTAAGTCACTGACAAAAGTGCATGCATGTCTAAGTACCTTGCCGTCACTTCAGCCAGGACTAAATCACTGAAATGCACTGAGGTGCAGGAGGACCCATGTACTTTTTGCACCAACTGTTTGTTTCCCAGGATCTTTGTCAGCGTGGAATAGTATCTAGGTCCACTTAGGCATATAATGTGTGGAATAGGATCTGGCCCTGACACTTTAAGGCAGCGATGTTCAACCTCTCTGCCCCCACAGGCTGGAGGGGTGGAGTGGAGCCAGTGCAAAGTCCAGATCCTATGTTCAGGGTCAGCATGTAGGGTTGGTCCATGGGTGCAATGTGTCATGTCATGTGACCCCATACACCAACCCAACCCTACACACCAGATCCAGACATGGAAAGACCATAGGCCAGTGTGATCTGATGTGCGGGGCCATGCCATTCAGACTGCAGGGCTTCCTCTGGGTCTGGAAACTTGGTGGCAGTGGGATAGTGGCAACACTGATTGCTGTGGCTCTGAGCAATAAGCACTGCTAACTGTTCACCTGTTGCCAAATTGCTCGACCCATGAGGAGCCCCAGAGGTCAGATAGCATGGCTCTGTAGGCCAGAAATTGCACACCACTGCTTTAAGGTCAAGTATGAGAGACTGAAGAGTGAAAAGGACTTCCCAGATCATGGAGTTCAAGCCCTTGCAAACATGTAAAAGACTATATTGTGCCACAAGAGCAGGGGAAACGGTACCATGAAGAGCCACCAGCTCAGCCTCTCAAAAAAACACTGATAGACACACGATACAAGCTCATCATTGTTACTGTGGGTATATATTTACCCTTGTGTGTGTAAGAGTCTCACCCTTTTTTGATTTCACAGAAGAAGTCACCATTGGGAAAAGGGTGAAACACTGGGATACCATAGCAAATCAGCCTGAGCTTACTTAGTGTGGCTGTAGTGACATAAAGCGCTATTCTTTTATTATCCATAGCACAGTACGATAAGGGTGCACAGAATTTTAAGCAGCATCACGGGCAGATCTAGGATTTTGAAAAGGGGTGTAGATGGTGTGTTGCCTCATCACATATAACACAACACATTTTTCTCCAATTAAAAAGAAACTAGAAGTTACAAATAAGCTAAGGGCCCAGGGCTGTGTTATTCAGTTTAAGATTGAAGCAAAAACAAATGCAACTTTATTGGAATGTGCATTACTTTGCTATATTATATACTATGTATAAAAAACACAACAAACTAAGCAAAAAAGAATCAAAAGATGTCATTTCATTAATCTTGTAGAATTAAATGTACATCTCCTTTTTCAGATGTATGAAACAAAATCTAGCCTTATTGAGCATCTTGACTGTGCATCCAGTGTTCACTGAAAGTTATTTCCACACCTGAATTAATGTTTCCATTCTGTGTTAACGTGTTTAGCTACAGTTAAAAACAGTCTGCAGGACTGAAAAAGGAGTTGCATTACTGGGAGCAGCTAACACACTGCAAAATTGCAGATGGAAGGATAGTTTGATTAGTGGAATATCAAAACCATTAAAAAGGAAAGAGGGTCCTTAACACCTGTGGTATGAAGAATTTAGAAGGAATCAGGTGGATTACAATGAGCCATGAAGTCAAATGACTCTATCACTGCTGCCTGAATAGAAATGCTGCTGTAACTACTAGGCAGTTGGTTTTAAACTTTGAGTGGAGCAAGTACCAAAGCAGTTGCACTACTTTACGCTCTTCCCTCCTCCCAGATCTGCCCCCTGAGAAACTTCAATGGGGTTACACAATCCAAAAGAGTTTGAGATCTTCTGTGCTGGCTATCCCCTGACATGGAATAATTCCCACAGTATAATCTACTCCTCACACTTATTTCCTGGATGGGATGCTAACATAACTGGCCCTAATTTTAGTTTTGATGCAACTTCCCTTTTGGGTCTCCAGATTCCCCTGGGTACAGGAGCAATGGTCCTACTACCACATCCCATACCTTCCTGTCTAGAAACAAAGTGCAGTTCCCCTGTTCTCTTTCCCTTGAGACTAAGGGAAGTCCATGTCTTTCACTAGGTCCTTAATGTGCACCTCAGCTGAGCACCCCTATCACACTGCCTACACGTTACAGAGTCTTTACCTTCCATTCTAGGCTTTGCTGTCTAGTCCTCAGCCAAAAGAAAAGCTACCCGAATATCTGAAGAGTCTTGTGGAAGTTGTAAGGAAGGAAGAACAAAAAATAAATACGTCTCCTCCAGACCTGGGGGCAGTTGTCACCATCCTGGATTTGGTTTCAACCATCCCAGAGGAGGCAGCGCAGCCCACAGTGGAGGTAAATTGCAGCTAAATCTTGTAGAAGTTGGCTGATTCTTTGGCCTCTGGGTCAAAGTAGAATTTTTGTTGTTTGATTAGTCAGCACCCAAATTGCGGGGAAACTGAAGGAACCAAAAGGAGGGTAATAGGAAATGGACAAAGATAAGGATGGTGCTGGTTTTTAGTAATAAGCTAAGCAGAAAAGAAAGGCTCACTGGTTTTAGTTGGTTACGTAGGTCAGGTGGTTACAAGATGGGGAGATCAGGGTCAAAGATACTGGAGCTAAAAGCCAAGAAGATAGTTAGGAGAAAGGAAAAAGTATAGCAGCATTACAGAGGAAAAGGGGAGAAGACCTGGTTTGGCTGACACCAACTTTGAAAATGAAACAACTGAGAGGAAATAGCAATATCTAGGCGTTTAATATGGACTAGACAAAAGAAGAAGATAGGTGAGAATGGTACCCAATTATTGTTACCGTCAATAACAATGACTGTATAGGTCCTGTAGGATTTTACTAAGGTCATCTATCTTTCTTTATTACAGAGCTTCCTAAATGTAGTAGACATCATTGTCAGTAACACCACAATAAATTCCTGGAATGAATTGAACCAGCAGAAAACAACTAAGAGTTCTCTGTTATTGGAGTCAGTGGAGAGATTTACCCAGTACCTCCAACCAGTCAATAATACCATCCCCTCTATTAGAAACACCAACCTGCAGTTAGAAGGCATAGTTATCTCTGAAGGCAACAGGTCACAGTATGCAAAGAACTTCACGTTCCCAGGTCCATCAGGCCTCAGTGGTAATGTACTAATTAATGAAGTACAAGTTCAGGACTTACAAGCAAATACAACTATCATCAGTGTGGCTTACTCAACCCTTGGACAAATTTTGCCCCACCGCAATGAGAACAATGAGTCTGTGAATGGCCTAGTGATGACAACAACAGTGAGCGGAAACATATCCTGGTACCTTAAGATTATTATGACATTTGGAAAAAGCAATATTTCCCTGATCGATCCCCAGTGTGTCTTTTGGAACTTTACATCAGGACAATGGGACAACACTGGCTGTACGCCTGAGAACCATGAGCAGGATGTCACATGCATCTGCAATCACCTGACCTCATTTTCAATTCTGATGTCACCCCATGCAGTGTCCATTGGAGGAAATGCATTAGATTATATTACCTACATCGGTTTGAGCATTTCCATATTGAGCCTGTTGGCCTGTATTTTAATTGAATTCCTGGTATGGAAATCTGTGACAAAAAACAGAACATCTTACATGCGCCACATCTGTATGTTAAACATAGCCACTTCCCTTTTGATTGCAGACATCTGGTTCATTGTTGCAGCCTCCCTCCATGACATGAAGGAGACAGCGAAGGACATCTGCATAGCTGTCACATTTTTCATCCATCTGTTCTACCTCTGTGTCTTTTTCTGGATGCTTGCTCTGGGCCTCATGCTCTTTTACCGTCTGGTCTTCATTTTACATGACACAAGCAAGACCACCCAGAAAGCGGTAGCTTTCTCATTGGGCTACGGGTGCCCTATCACCATATCAGTCATCACCATTGCTGTCACACATCCATATGATGCTTACAAAAGAAAGGATGCCTGTTGGCTCATCTGGGAGACGAGTAAAGCTCTTCTTGCCTTTGTCATACCCGCATTGATCATTGTGGCTGTGAATTTTATCATTGCCATTGTAGTCATAGGCAAAATCCTGAGGCCAGCTGTTGGTGACAAGCCAAGCCAGCAGGAGAGGAGCTCCTTCATTCAAGTTGGGAAAAGTATTGGTGTCCTGACACCCCTGTTAGGCCTTACCTGGGGGTTTGGATTTGCAACTGTTATTAAAGACACCTCAGTGGTGTTCCACATACTATTCACAATTTTGAATGCTTTGCAAGTGAGTATTGAAGCTGATTTTTTTTTCTTCTTCATTTCACTTTTATTGCATTTATTTTTCTATGACCAAAAATGTTTTGCCTTATTGTGACTGTACCAGGCTAACCCTACATGAACACCCTAGGCAAGTATGGCAATTAATTTGGTAGCAACATTGAGCAAGTGTTCAAGATTCACGACAGGAAATTGACCTAGCCATCTTCTACTGCAATAACCAGGAACAATGGGGCTCTTTCAGGATGTGGTGACAGCCATAATTGGAAAATTCCTTGTCTCTGTTGGTTTCTGTCATATCCGTGAGATGGCGACAATGATTATTTATATTACAGTAATGCCTAGGGACTTCAGACAAGGCTACTCTCCACTGTTTTAGAAACTGTACAGGCACATATGATGAGGAAGTCTATTTCTGCCTTAAAAATTTGCTATTTAAATAAGCAATATAGACAGTGTATGAGGGATATATTGTAGTACAGTTAAATAGGAGATACATGCATGCTTTTAATATAATTCTCATGTTTCGTAGGGTTTATTCATTTTGCTCTTTGGAACTGTCTGGGACAAGAAGGTAAGAATTTGAATAACTCCTTATGCCCAAGACAAATATATGATTGTTATTTTACCCAAATACACAAAGTAATTGATTGACTTTATTTGCTAAACACAGGTACGAGAAGCCTTGCTGAACAAGTGTTCATCAGCCAAAATGAGTTCACAACAGACAAAGGTTAAATCTTCTCTTTAACAATACATTTTGTAGTTATTGTTTTAACTCTGCACTAATCTACATGCATTTCTAAAGAAACATAATTTTTATCTTATTTACTAGGACCTGGAAAATTATTTTTCAATATTCTTAAATTTTTACTTATAGTTTCTCAAAAGCAGATGAGAATTTTAAGGAAAAAATATTTTCCTTTAAAAACTGAGTTCAAAATCTTGTTGAAAATTCTTAAATTTAAAATTTTGTTCAGTTGGGTTTTTTTCAATTAAGGAAAAATCAGTCTGGTCTCATCTTTACATACAGACTTCCACAGAAACAAATGGAGAATCTGAGTCTGGGTAAATGCTCATCAACTCAGGAAACAACAGAACTTGTGCTCAACCTGTAACTACTGGGGTTTAGAAGGAGAATTCCCGTCCAGGCAGGTTATCACATAAGGGGTTTCTACACCTTCTTCTAACTAGCTGGTACTGGCAGTCAGAAAAAGGATAATGATGACCCATTAAGGCTGATGTAGTATGTTAATTGTTGTGGTTCTGCTATTTGTAAATGTTTTAAAACCGTAGAAAAATAGGCAAATAAGAGACGATGGATTTTGTGCATGCAAAAATGAATTGTGTCTATCAAGAGTCATGACAGACAACAGCTACAGTTGGGAAAACCTGCCAACTATGAGAGCAGCCTCATCAGAGGCCAAGGATGAAATAGCCTTTCACTGTACAAGCTAGGACATCCAGGTCAAGGTTTAAGACCATTAAAGGATTTTGACACCTAATGTGGAAGTGACACATTATCTAAGCACAAGTGACCACAATTGCAGGTCAAAAAGTGATGCTCAGATACCTTGCCATGGAGGCACCTAAACTCTACCATTGCTGTACTGAGATGCTTTACATTTCAGTAGGCACCGTAGAGCTGTGTCTGTGTATAGGCCTAGAATTGCCCCAGTCTTGGCACAGCTGAGGAGCTCAGCATCCTGCTCTTCATCAAGCCCAGTTGGGATCCAAAAATAAGGCATTCCCTTAGCTATGGCCCCTGCAGACCTGATCTGGTTCTCAGAGCACGCCTATCATGTACCCCAGTGGAAAAATGCAGCTACAGTGGCTTTCAAAAACATGGAGGAGATGGAGGTGACTTCCTAAAGAATGAAGCACCTGCTCAGGAGGCAGGAAAGATGATTCATAGCAATGGTCAACACGAGGATGTTTAAACCCATATCTCTCACCCAGATTCCACTCAAGGAAGGTGGTGCCTAAGAGTTAGGTATAGCACCTAACTGGTCAGTTATTTGTCAGGGCAACGAGAAGAAATTTGTGCTGTCCCTACCAGTGCTGTACTCAGTGCTATGGGTTTATGGAAAACATCAGTCTTTAGATCAACTACCTGACGCCTTTCAGCACATTCCACTGACTCCAGAAGTTTTGTAGAGGGTCTATCGGTTTCCTGTTGAGCTGGGAGCATTTTCTAACAATTTGCTTAAATTCCATTCTTCCTCTATTGCCTGATGCCTTGCAGCTGCTGGTTGTATGGCTGTTATGTTTGGGGGTAAACAGTATTACATCTGGAGCCAATCTAACAAGTCAGTCCGAGTAGAATGGTTCGCTTTAGCTACAATTCTACAAGCCACCACTATTGATATGGCAGCGCCTTTTCAGTCAGATTACCCTCCTGTATCAAAAAAAAGCCATTTCTCTTTAAAAATAGAGATAAAAATCATTAGGCTTTGGGACCTGATTCTGCACATCTAATTTGGGTACAGTTCCATTGACCCAAATCCTGAGAACATTGAGCACTCATTGACTTCTGGCGGCTGCACCTTTTGAGATCTCAGCCCATTTCAACGGGAATGTTGCCTGAGAAAGAGGGAATAAAAGAAGTAGAATGACCATGCTTTGACCGTTGACTTAAAAACGATTAATTTATATTCAGCTTCTTCCTTTATCACCTTTTGAATCTGCATTTGAAAGCTAGTGAATTGCATTATTTAACTCCCAGTGCTACAGCCTCAGGAATCCAGATAAGGAAAGTCCTGTAGAATTTAACAGAGAATGAGGACTTCTCGAAGCAATGCAGAAAATTCATTCTGTTCATAAGGTTTTACAATAACCTCTATGAACCTAAACAATCCCTATAGAAGCTGATTATTTTCCACCACTGTAGACTTCTCCAGTATTCCACAAAGGAAATTCCCATTGTTTCCAGCAGTATAGATACACTTCAACCCTATTACAACAGCATGAAATCATTCTCTCCCACCCCTCTGTAAAGTACCAACTTTTTTGTAGGTTGCATTCCCCTGGCCTCTGGCGGGGGGAATCCTGCATGCTTGCATGCCTCTAATTCTTTCTGACCCAAAGAGGATCTGAATTGCACTGCAATGCTAATGGGAATTCTCCTGAGCTCAGACACCAGAAGGCCGTTCCCTCTGGCAGGAGAGGTCCTGGAGTCTAGCCTATTTTTCATATGCACCATTGAAAGGGAGGTTGCTTGTCTCTACATATTGTATGAGTCATCTGAAGTTATATCTGTGTGCTACATTTCATATCTACTGTGTTCATCACTATAAATGTACCAGGGGCTGGCTTGGAAGGTGCCCGACAAATGGCAGAGTTGCAGCCCTAGTGAATGTTTAATCCTAAAACATGATTCAGTCAAAAAAAGAGCAAGCTGCAAACACAGAGAGAAGAACAATTCATATCCTATGCCAATAGGTTGACTTGGACTAGATGCCACCTTAGAGCCATCCACATGCTGCCCCCTCCCACCATTGAAAGCCTGTTTTTCTAGGGCACTGCCCAAGTGAATAGATACTGCTCAGTCAGTATGAGAAGGGGGGATTTTAAAGTTGCAAAGAATTGTCTCAGCAATGTGCCAGATGTTGGAACATCTGCTCAAGAGGCTCAGAGGTATAATATTAGCCCACTCCCTTGCTTCAGTCCATGACTCCATCTTTTTAGCTTAGCCAATGCTTCAATAAAAGAGGGGGTAGTGTCTGTTCAAAATGAAGCTCCCTTTATCTAATTTGCCTCATGCCTCCATTCATAGGCACATCACTCTCTCACATTCACCACTGAACAGCATTTTATTCAAGCAATTTCTTTTAAAGTATGGTTGTAGAAAATGTCTCTGGCTTTTAACTAAAATCGGCTTCCGTTTTACAGTCAACGTCCCAGGGAATCTCCGCACCAGCGTTCTCCATGAAGTCTCCCTTGTCAAAACCATTAAACAATTTATGTGGCAAAACAGGTAAGTGACAATGGCTGTACTACCTAGCACAGATAACAAGCCTTGGCCTTGGCCTTAGCCTAAGTTTGCAGAGCAGAATTTTAGTTAATGTCCAGAACTCAGAGTAGGAATCGGGCGTCACCTTCCTTTAGCCAGTTTAACCTTTCATTGGCAGTATGTATGTATGACTTCCCCACGTAGTGATGTTATGATCTATGGTATTGCCACAGCCCAGAGACAAGATGCTTGTTAGAGGATCTCCCAAGTCATCAAGATGGCTAGATGGGCAGGTGTCACAGTCTCCATCTCCTAACATTAGCAAGTCCAGTGCTCTGCTGTCTGCATGTCCAATTCATTTTGCATTTTTTGCCCCCAGGAAAATATGACGTTTCATCCACAGAAACAATGAGCTTTTCGACTGAAAACACTTCCATGACCAATTCTTTCTTTCACTGACATGCTTTAAATGGCAACCTGAGTATCTGTAAAGGGATTCGGGTCCTCTTGGCCAAGCTGTGAACCAAAATGAAACCTATCTGTGAATCGTAGAGAAGCAGACTGTTTCCCACAGACCATGTTCCTTGGCACATTCTTTAAGAAGCATCCTTCTGTCTAACATGTCAGACATGGAATTCTTCGGGAGACCAACAATGGCAGAAGTAATTTAAAAATATTACAACTCTACTAGGGTCCAACCCTGTAAGTGTCTTAGAGCCCTCAGCCTTCCTTACAGTCAATGAGGAGGTGCTCTATGCAGTATTGAGCCATGCAACATAACACTATGTGCACAAGACTTCATGTGGTTTTAATAATTTCTCTTTGCTTAGTTGCCTGAATGACTCCAAATGCATGCCTATAAACACACATGCTTCATTGCCCTGTAAAAGGACCTAATGACTTTTATAGCTCAGCTCATCTTGGAATCACTGGTTCAAATCACAAACATTTCAGCTCAATGGACTTGCCCCACTACTCACTTCAATTAATGGATCAATTGAGTACTATAATGGTTCCTGCATGGAGATCTCCCAAATAAAACTAATCTGGTTTTAATTGTTTTGAAAACCCTGAGACCTTCTGTGGTGCTTCAGTAAGAAAACGACAACTTATGATAAGAGACATTTGACTTCTGTCTTCTACCCCAGTGGCAACTGCATTCCCCCCCACTGTGTATGTAAACAGTTCCATGCTGTACGTCTTTGTGCTTGGGTCTTCCATTGACAAGGAGAGCAGTCCCAAAGTCAGAAGCCTTGCAGAATCAGTCTCAACCAGGAGAACATACTGAGCACTCATAGGATGAAAGATGCTATTGAAATTATGGTTTTAATTTTGAACTAGTGCACTTTGTTTTAATTTTTTGCAACCACTGAAGAGTCTAATGATTTAAGCACAGGCCTGCAAAATATTCATTGCCAAAAGCTGAAGTGTTTGCAATAGAAGGAACACTTCACATCTGACAGAAGGAGGTTCACAAGTTTCATCCAGTTCTAGATTTGAGGTCAAGTTCAACATCCTTCTTAACTGGGGCAATTCCATTTGGCCCACGTCAATACAAGGCGAATTTGATCTTGTGCTGCGCTGTGGGATGAACCGGAAGAGAAAACCTAAGCTGTATGGAGAAGGTTATGTTATCAGAGTGTGTATGATCGTTATTGAGGACAAACAAAAAAGGGCATCAAGTGAATTATTCATGCATGCAACAATTTCTTTTTGCATTTATGATGTAGACCTAGTC
Source organism: Alligator mississippiensis (assembly GCF_030867095.1). Classification (NCBI taxonomy): domain Eukaryota; kingdom Metazoa; phylum Chordata; order Crocodylia; family Alligatoridae; genus Alligator; species Alligator mississippiensis. Next base: position 13,730,256 of record NC_081824.1, on the reverse strand, counting down.
CACTGCTTATAGATTAAGAATTGATTCCTTTTCTTTCAGATATAGAGCCTGTCATAACTATCTAGCCTTTCAGTGCATCTATCTTTCTAAAACATCCATCCACTTCTTCCACCTGAAATAGTCCCTAAGCCATCCATTTCTCCTTATCTCTTCCATAAATCCACTGTGAACTATTGACTTGAAGCACAATTATAGTTTCATGCAACTAGAAGGTGTTCACTCGGAGTGAGCTAGGAGATCGATTTATGCACAATAATGTGTGAGTTCCTGTGCATAGTGTCAGCAACTGTCAATTTTCTGGATCATGGTGTACACATAAGAGGTCTAGTCAGGTGCCTGGTAGGGTCCTGCGACCATCACACCAAGACCTTCAACATTTATGCCTAGGGAAGAGTATGGAGGAGTTAGAGGCTGTCCAAGTCCTACCATCCCCCTTTAGACCATTGAGATGTAACCCAAAAGCCAGACCAAACCCAGACATTCAGTGCCTCAATGCTTGTAACTTCTGCCAGAGAACAAAAAAGGACCGCTGCTAATTGCCTAATGCCTCAGTGAAGATACGTTTCTGTTGGGGTGATGTCCCTTAGCATTTCTCCAACCAACATGTTTGTGCATAGTATAGTTCCATTATATTTTATATTGTTCAACCACGTTGCTTCAGCCTGAGACCGCATTATCTCTCAAAAGCTAGGCAAACTAGGGCCTGATGAACACTTGGGTGAGGGATTGCAAAGCTAAACTGAATGTGTTTCAGCTAACAACATTAAGTAGGAGGCTCTCAGTATTGAATGGAAAGGGGCGCTGTGCAGTTGGAGGGAATGTCTTTGGAATAATATGCAAACTATTCTACAGATATTCATAATATTCATGATTATTGTCATAAAAAAGCCTCTGGCATTTTATGGAAGAATATCTTGTGCCCTGACCAAAAAATCAACCTAAGTTAAACATGTCCTGCACAAAGTATTGTCCATTGGAGAGTCAACTAGAGCTGTTATTTATTGTGCATCTCTGTTCCCTCTACCCAGTGCCTGAATCAAAGGTGCTGCATTGTACACTGTGACAAATATATCATGGAAAAGTGTGTGCTATTGCTGAGCTCAATTGAACACAGGATGAACAAAAAGTTTGCTTACTGATTTCTGGTCCAGGATTGTCAGATAGGAAAAATAGCAGCAGAGGTCAATACTAAATCAGGGCTTGCTTCTTTCTTGGACAACATGTCTGCACAAGGGATAAAGGAGCAATAAGCATTCTCATTGCCCCTACCTGGCCCTTGGATCTAGATGTGAAAAAGTAAGGTCCTCTAACCCTCTTCTTCTCTGGAGCAGGTAGGAGAAGGTGGTCAGAGTCTTGGAAACACGTGCTCCATTTTATAGGCTGTGATAGGCTGGCTTTAGCTCAAGTATATACAGTACCTAAATGCCAGATTTAGCCCCTTTTCTGTAAACAGCTTTGAGATCCTTCACAATGAAAGGTGCTATGTAATAGAAACCCTTTTTATCTAAGTTACAGTGATCTCTAGCGTTCACAGTACGAAAGCTGACATGAATAAATGGCAATAGCGCAATGGTTCTAGGGCTTATCAACCATAACATTCAGATCTCATTTCTGAGGAGGTCGTGGTGCTGTGATTTCTTCATGACACTTTCATGTCTCAGGCATATGAACCCTGTGTAGCCCTGTTATAATTGCCCCAAGAAGGTTACATCCACACAGCAGCTGCATTTTTTAAAAATCAATGGAAAAAGCAGTAAGTCACACCATCTTTAAACTAAGTTGACTAATCTTACTGTTTAAGTAACAGCACAGCAGGCACGTCTACATGAAACACTTAATGTGCAGAAGCCTAATTGTACTGTGCTTTAGCATGGCACGCAGAGCCTGTGCTAATGCGTTAATGCGCAGTAGATTTAGTGTAACGTGCAGTAGCATCACAAAAAACCCCATTCATCTGTGCTAATGTGCAGGAGCGCTGATTATGGCACACGAAGTTAGTACCCATCATTACAGGTACTAAACTTAATGTGCTGTAATTAATGAACGTGTAGACATACGCAGCATCTCTTTGGATAATCCTGCTATCCCCCTTGATGGATTCAAAAGTTAAAAATGATTGCTGCAGCCTAGGAAAACAGCTCGCCACTATTCCCTGTCCAAATGCCTAACAGCTCTTTTCTTTGAGACTAACTCAGCTAATCTTTGTATAACTTCTTTCTCGATTATTCCCTGACCTAATGCTCTTTTGTAAAAGTAATGTTATTCTTCCCTTTGTAGGATAATGCCTACTGGACTTTACAGGTAAAAGCACTTTATTTTTGTACTATGAAGTTTTTCTCTCTAATATACACTTTACATTTTAAAAGTACAGGTGAAAGAAGAAACACCTGCTTATTGTGTAGATGTAGATATATATGTATATGTTATGACACTGCTTGCTAATAAACTCTACTTGCATAGAGCTCACAGGGCCTAGGTGTGTGTCCTTATTCAATGTAAGGATTACTGCTGTCACGAAAGCACTAATTGCAGGTTTGTACCTCAGGCATAAACTAGAGGTTATTACTTGCTGAGGGACCTGATTTAATTCCTGTAATCTCTCATGAAGTTGTTTGGCTATTGGGACCATGTTAGATCTTCTACAGCATCAATGATTAATGACTGATGCCTGCATATACAAGAGGATGTGCACACCACTAAAGCTTACGAATTGCTGTGTCTGAGATGTGTTTTGCCTGGTGATAGTTTGGGAGCATGGAGAATTGAGTTTGCTCAGCAAGGTTTTCTCTAGAGATGGACTAAAAAGAAGTGTTGGGATATGAATTAGGGGTAGGGTCAGATTGATCCTAAGGCTGAGTCAGGGCTGCAGTTCAGGTTCAACAGCACAGACAGTTCACAAGATGCTGCCTTTACATTAAATAAACTGGAAAAAAGTGGATCCTTCTGATTTAGGTGCTGACTTGAAATAAGAATTGCAGGGAGGTCAAGTCTGAACTGTCTTCTCAGGATACTTGGACCTGATATTCTGATTGTGTGTTGCGTCCAATTTCTCAAAGAAAGACGACTAAGCAAAAGGCAGAGGTTATGGCTCGAGTCTTTTAATTTCTCCCTGCTGTTGGACTGGACATTGCAGTGCAGGCACATAGGGCAGTGACAGCTAGATGGATGAACACCTTAGTGGGAATCTGGCAGGGCTCAGGAGCCCTCCCAGCCTGAGCTTCTCAGCAGTGGTTTCCTAGTGCCACCTTGTGGAAAAGTTGAATCAAAGACAGAGAAGTGCTAAATAATTCCTTTTGTCTCCTCAAGGGAGCTCAGCACCTTTGAAAATGTGACCTCCAATGGTTCTGAGCGTGTGAAAATCTGACCCAAAGGTGATGCATCGGAGCATTTGATGAAAGGGACTTGTGTTTCTATGAACTGGTGAATGCAGCAAGAGCTACTGTGAGAAAACAGATAGGGTGGGACTAAGGCCAGGAGGCTGATAAGCAGACTTCAGCAAGGAGCCCACCTCCCTGAGCTACTTGCTGTAGCTTGTCCAATCAGCATTGATCTATCGGAGCCCTATAATTCATCCCGGCCCTTAGACTTTGTCAACAGTTAAAGCATTTGATGTAGCTTATCTTGTCTCAGCTACTTTAAAAGATCACACCTACTGTATTAAGATGAAAAGTATATTTAGATTTCAGAAGCCATCCCACCAACACAGCAAACTAATCAGCTGATCCATTACTGTATTTTCTCGCATATAGCCCACACACTGATATAACCCGCACCAATTTATAACCCACGGAAAATTGTATTTTCGGAAAGTAGTCCGTGTGTAGACTGAGCCCATGTATTCCCCGCACATGATAGTGTCAATACCAGGGGCGATTTTAAGCCTATTAAGCCTGAGAGGTGCTCTGCCATGAATGAACAAATTTCACCATTGCACTAGCGTGCACCGCGAGTGGTGTAAAGTTAAAACCAATGGTTATTTTCAAACGGGTAACGATGCCCCGAGAAAAGATCCCAAATGGAGTTGCAGTTATTTGCAATAAGAAAGGGTGGATGAATGAGGATATAATGAAAGAATGGACAGAACGCTGTTTTCGAACATGGCAAGGTGGGTGGACCAGCTATAGCACTCGTATCGTCATCATCCAGTATGTCGTATAACCTGGAAATACTATTCAAACAATTATTAATGCACTTATTAACTTCTGCTACACTTGTTTTTGCATAAATGGCTCTGCATAGCCCACGCCCTTGTATAGCCCGCACCCATCCATCATGTTTGTAAAAAATTATCTATGCGAGAAAATATGGTATATGGCACCCCTTCTTTCCAGGAAGCAGTAGTTCTGTGCTTGACTTTGTGTGCTAATTTGGTAGAGGATTGTTACAGTTGCCCCAAAGAAAAAGCTGTGTGTTGATTTTTTCCCTTGTCTTAAAACTTCTAGAATAAAAGTCTACCTACTATAAACGTTCTGTTTCTCACGTGCCCAAAAGCTTGCAATTAACAAATTTTTTTGGCAAAAATCTAGCTGGTCTAATCAAAGATGTCACCTCTACCATGAGCTCTGATGCCTTGTGCTGCTAGACCAATACGGCTACAACCTGGATACCTGACACATGGAAGATATCATATTTTAGTAGATTTTTTAAAATGAAATCTTAATAATTTTGCAAGGAGGAAGCAAGCTTTACCCCCTGAAACCTGAGACCCTGCACTTGCCTTTGTTCAAGGTAATTTGCATTCTCACTAATGCCCAGAGATACCTCACCACATAGGAAATTCCTGCCCAGAAGAGCATTACATCCTTTTGCTCCTCTGTGAAATACAAAACATCATAACCAGAAGGAAATATGACTGCATCCTGCTTGCCACCAAACAACTGCAAGGTAAACTAGATTTTTCCAACTTTTCTCTGGGCCTAATCTGCATAAAATGAACTGTTCCAAACAGGAGATGATACTGCATCTTCAACTCTCCTATGAAATATGAACTTTCATTTCTCCCTACACAAACTTATAAATCTTTCCTCCTGTGCCTGAAGAAGGGTGCTTATGCCTGAAAGCTTGTAGTTAAAGATTTTTTTTTTTGGCATAATCTATTTGGTCTAATAAAAGATATCACCTCTACCACAAGTTCTGATTCCTGTTTCTCATGTAAATACTTATAAACCATGTCACCTTTTACCTTTCTTGCTGCTGAGTCCCATACCTTGTAAAGGGTATGATTGAAGGGGGATTAAGATGGATAGCTACAGCTCAGAAGGCATGAGTTCAAGCCTTGATCCACCTGTTGATAGGTACTAGGTCACTGAGCCTGGGTAACTAAAGGCTGGAGGCGGTGTCAGCTACATCATCCCCTTGCGTCATATTGGGAAAGAGGCTGGTGTACCTTAACCACACTGCCCAAGGGCAGATGGGATAGGATGGACCTTCCTAGACCTCATTTCTCACCCTTACAGCCACGTCACAGCCTTCTGGTATTGTAAAACCTCGGGTATTGTTAAACCTATTTTGTTTAAAACCTCCTCCAGTGTTTCAACATCTTCTTGCAGCATGGTCACAAGAGCTGATTATGGTATGTTGGTGCCAAATGCAAAGATAACCTCTCTATTCCTACACAATATTCCGTTATTCATGCATCCAGTGATTCACATTAGGTCTCTTGGCATAGGCTCACGTTGGGAATCTTAGAGGACAAATGTGCAGGGCATCTGTGGAAGGATGATGGTTTGGGGGTTTCTTGGTTAGGCTGCTGCTCCCATGTGTAGCAAGCAGCAGAACATTGGCGACATGTAGGGGGTGCACGTGGGTGCACATGTACCCCCTGAGATTGGCGGTCCACCCCCTGAGAGAAACTGGGCAGTCGCCACTGACCACTGCCAACTCTGCTGGTGGCATTTGCGGGTGGCTGCTGACCCCCGGTCGGCTCCCGTCACCCCCACCACCCTGCCGCTGACAACACCACGGCTGCCTGCGGTAGCTCCCCACTCATCACCACCACACCCCTCCCACCACTGCCTGCGGGCAGTCGCCGTACCCCCCCACCCTCCAGGGGCATGCGTAGTTCATGCAGCAGAAGCCCATCTCCATGTCCTATCATAGGCAACTAGGACTGGAAAGGATCTCCTGGACCAATGAATCCAGGCCCCTGCTATTGTTATGGGCAAACACAGCATATAATCCTTTTCATAAACTGATCAAGTTCCAATTTAGACCTAATTTTAAGTGGGGAGGGGGAAAGGCTTGCACTTACTAGCCCAACAGTTCTTAAACTTCTTGGATTCAATGCACCCCCCACGGGACTCGAGGCAGCCCTTCATAAGTTTTGTGAATTGAGTGGCACCCAATTTCAAAAACTATTTTATATATTTCAGTGCTTACCTCCTTCAGTGCTTTTCCTTGAAGAGGGGCTGGGCAGGGAGTAGGGGATCATCCTACTCTTATCTGTTCAGGTTATCTGCTTATCTCTTCACACCTTGCTTATCTGTTCACACTTCAAAATACACTTCAAAGGATCTGGTGGCATCCTAGGGTGCACCAGCACCATGGTTGAGAATCACTGCATGGATCTAGTGGATAAGGATCTCCCAGTGATGGCCCTGCTGTCACAGAGCTGGTGCTTAAAGATAAAGATCTCCCAGGCCCCCCACACCTCAATCGTGATGGTGAAGCGGGGGTCTTGGAGCTCCCTGCTGCCAAATCAGGGAGTCATAGTCCCTGCCCAGGCTCCAGTGGCGAAGCCTGTTCTAGCAGCAGGCAGCTCCCAGGGGCAGGGAGCAATTCCCAGCCTCCTAGTTGCCAGCTGATGGGGAGCAGATTTGCTCCCAGTCAGGCATCTACATGAGTGCTACTGCACAGTAACTAATCGCAAGTAAGTTTGCTACTTGCATTTGCAGGTAGCAAATTTACTCATGATTAGTGAGGTTTACTCTGCAGTAAGCATGTGCACATGTAGACACGTGCTTACTGCACAGTAAACTATGCTACTTTGCAGTAGAGCATCTCATGTAGATGCACCCTGGGTCATAGTTTTCGAAAGGCCCTCCGTACATGAAGTAGCCGCTACTGCAGAAGACCACTGCCTGAGTTTCCAAATCATGCACTTGGAGCACATATTCCAGCCCCACAGAGAAGGAGGTGGAGGCAGGGGGAACACCCTGTAAGCAAACCTCCTCTCTCTCTCCCTAGTGCTGTTGATACACTTTTCTCAATGAAACTGTAATGCAAAATGCACAAAAAGCATTGGAAGTCAGGGCTCCCTACCCCCGTCAAGAAATGATCTCCTTACTGAGCCACAGAGTCAGGTTCCCTCTTGCTGTTTCTGCCTCCAATATGCTTTGCCTCTTGGCTGTCCAGCGACATACTCTCAACAGGAAGGTGCTGTTAGTCCTGCCTGACCTCATGTTTAGCTTGTATACTATCATGTAGGACAGAGGTGGTCATGCTAAGGCTCATGCCGAAAGTGGTGTGGGTGGGCACCCCTTGACTATGGCATGTGGCAGATGATGGAGGGAGCAGGAAATAGGTGCCAGATTAGGGCAGGGAGCAGAAAACAGAGCAGCAGCTCAGGCAGGAAGCAGAAAGCACACCAATATATTGGTCAGGGAAATGGGATCAGAGTGGCATTTGGAGCAGGCAGGGCTTACCTTGTGACACAGCTACCAAAAAGTCTCCTCTCCCCACCTCCAAGTTTAGAAGAGCATGGCTTGAATCCCTTCAGGAGAGGTAAGTTCAAAGTCAGGGTCTCTCAAGTCTACCTTTTCCTGGGCAAGTGTCTTGACCACAGACCCAAAGACAGCCACCTGTACAGTGCTGTCAGTTCACGGTTATTAGTCTTGCAGTTTGGGGGTTTATGCAGCATTTCTGTTCATCCGTGACAAAGTTGAATCACAATAAAGCTAAATGCCTCCAGGGCAGTATTGAATTGCTTTTTCACACACAGAGTAGAGATAAACTTGATTGCATATAGCAAAAATGTAGCCGCCTGAAGTATTTAGGTGTGTAAGCACTATGCAGGATGCCATGTGAAGTGGGGTAGGATATAGATGTCTAAAAACTGTGCAAGACACAAGCCTTAGCAGTGAAATAGGGTTCTGCCCTGAGTCTCCAGCCCTAGACACCTCTAACCATCCTTGTAGTCCTTCTTTTACCCTGCTGTGGTTTGAATGTCCCTTTCTTGTATGTGACTGGACAGAATTAAGTACAACAGCCCAGAAGAGGTCTCCCTGGTGCCTGCAAAAATGGCACTAATTCTGCCTTTTCTCTACTGGAACGATGACCGAGGATTTTATTTGCTTTTTTCATGACTGCATTGCCATAAAAAAACCCATGCTGGGTTCAGGTAAGTACACCTAGGTATTTTTCTACTCCTGTCATTTACAGCCTATGAATTTATAGCAGTTATTCTTGGTATTTGCCCCTTACTGCATGGCCTTACAATTTCTACTATGAAAGTCCATCCCATTTCTATTAACTTGAATCAGTCCCTTGTATAATGTTATGATTCGCCTCTGCACAGATGACTCCCAATTTTTGTCACCATTAAACTTCATTAGCACACTACTGCTTTTTGTGCTAAGCTCATTAATGAAAGTATTAAATGAAATTGGTCCTAACACTGATCCAAAGAAATACCTTCTGTAATCTTCCTCCAGGTCATACCTGTTTAATCTGCTCACAGTGTTAAATTTTATCCAGTTCCTTACAATTCTTGTGCTAATCTCCATCTTTTCCACTTAAGCTAATAATTTTCCAAGTGGCATCATATCAACTGCTTTACCAAAGTCCAGATAGATGAAAGCTACCTTCAATACCTTTATTTAAAAAATGAGTTATCTTATCAAAGAGTGCCCTCCATGTAGTCTGATGCAATCTGTGGTGTTGCATTCTCCCATTTCCCTCTGATTTCATGTCTGAGTATTCTCTCCCTCAATGTTTGTTCTCATGTTTCATATTATTGCCATCAGACTCTTACATCACTAGTTGCCGTGGGCCCTTCTTAAATATTTGCTGTTCTGCAAGTCATATTATGCCATGCTGACTTGTTAGATTTGGTAATAATCCTTGCTAATGGATGTGCAATTTCATGTGCCACTTCTTTCAGAATTATGGAATGAATACCGCCCCCAACACATGCGAGCGTGAGTGCGTGTGCGCACACACACACACACACACACACACACACAAACACACACTAAGTTCCTTAATTCTGCTTACCCCTGCAGTGTGGTAATTTCTGTTTCTATACCTCCATCCCCATACGTCTTCCTCCCTTTACTCTCATGTTCTCCATCATCATCCTGGTTGAAGACTGAGGTCAAGAATTCATTTCCTTTTAGGGTGATACTTTGCCGTGTTCGGCACACGGAGAGCACACCTTTTCATCTTTGTTCGTTCTCATGTTTTTGTTTGTTTTGATTTGTTTTTTACATAGCTGGAAAAAAAAATCTTTCATTTTCAAGCTCTCTTTGTGGTCACTAACTCTGATTTATGGCAAACTTCACTTTGCCCCTAGACTTCTTGACCTTGATGAACTTTTAAAAAAGCAACAGCATCTCACTGTTCACAGGCTAAGAGGAATGCTTCAGTTCTCACTTATTTATTACATATGCCATGCTATATCAGTTTAGAGGCCTTACCCTTCATTTAAAGAATAGCAATTAAGTTGTGGCCAGTTAAAGCCAGTTAGTTAACCTCAGCAACAGCTAGAAGAGAAATGGCCTTGTAATTGTATTTTATTTAGAGGTGTTATCTCAGGTTCAGCTCAATAATCAAGGGTGTCATGGCAACAGCTATGATACTGATGGATGTTAAAACAAAATATTTTTTTTATTTAATTCCAAACTGAGAGAGCAGCTGCATCTTATAACAATGTTCTTTGTCCTGCATACCATGAATTACACTTCATCCCCTACAGCAGAGGTCACCAACCCCCAGCATGCATGCCATTAATGGCACACGGAGACATTTTCTCCAGCACGCCAGAAGGTGAGCAAAGAAATTGTTTTACTTTTTTTTTTTTTAATTGCTGCTCTAGGCTCTCCAGAGCAACCACAGGTCCCAGCGCCATGGCAGGCACTGGGGGCAGAGTCAGGAGAACACAGGCAGGGACATGGTATGTGTTTTTCTGACTCCTCCTCCTGTCCCTGGGCTGTGCCCTCCAGTCCGACCTGGCCCCTGAAGGCTCCCACCAGATGGGCAAGCCCAGGGCCATAGGCAGCAGAAGAGGGGGCTAATGGGGCTCATTCCCCTGCAAACACAGGGCAGCAGGTAGGGCTGTAGGGCAGCCTGGCTGCAGGCTGCTGCAGTAGGGGGGGAGGGGCAGGCACACTTAGATACCCTGCACAGGAGCAGCCAGGATTGCAGCCAGCCCAGCCACAGGCAGGTAAGTTTCTTTCAATCTGCCTTCTTTATCACTGCCTGGGCTTGGGGAGGGGGACAGATGGAGACCCCCACAGTGCAGGAGAGAGTAGGGTAGGAGCAGGGTGATTCATTCACCACTGCCCCGCTCCCTCCTGTACTGTGGGGATTGTCCCATGACCCAGCCCAGCTGGGGCCCCACTCATGATGAATCAGGTCCCTGCCAGGCCAGACTGTGGGACAATCAGAGACCGGCAGCTCCTCCACAGGCACGGTGCCAGGGAGACAAGGGTGGGGGCACTTGGCCCCCTGATCTTTCAATGGGGCAAGGGCAGGCCGCAACTGTGAGCTGGGCTCAGCCTCCACACCTCGCTGCCACCACTGCCTTGAAAGTGGCACGGCGCCATGTGCATCCCACAGCTAGGCTGGCTGGGCAGCGAGGCACATGGCCCCATGCTGTGCCACTTTCAAAGCAGTGGCAGCAGCAAGGCACAGAGGCTGAGCCCAGCTCGCAACTGCAGCCTGCCCTTGCCCAGTTGAAAGATTGGGGGGCAATGTGCCCCCTCCCCATCTTGGCTCCCTGGTGCCACATCTCTGGAGGTGCTGCTGAGCTGCACCAGACTCTTCCTGGGGATGACTCGGGGCTCCATCCCCTCTGGCCCAGTGGTGCAGCTGAGACTGGCTCTGCTCCAGCTCCAGGCCTCTCTAGGCAGTGCAGGGCCGGGGCCGGTGTGGAGCTCATGGGCGGTGATTTATGGGGGCTGCCAGTGCCAGGCAAAAACCTCAAGCACAGGGGAAAGAGCAGCCATACAGGTGCAGCAGGCCCCAGCCCTAATTCCTCCAGCTATGCCCCGGGCTCAGGTAGACAGATGCCCTGTCCCACCAGAGCACTGAGTGCTGGGGCCAGACGCTTGGTGAGAAGCAGGCTTGGGGGGAGGCACTGTGGGCAGGCTGGCCTGGCCAGGTGTTTGGGAAGGCAGGGGCTCGGTCGAAAGTGGGGCTGCCCCAGGGCTCCATGGGCTCGGGCTGCAGTGGTGGGGGCACCCAGCAGGTGGGGCCCTGCCTGGCCCGACCTGCACAGCTCCACAGGAATGGGGTACAGCCACCCTGCCCATGAGGGGGTACTGCAACAGGATATTGCTTTTGGATGACATGGATAACAATACCCCTGCTGGGGGAAATCATTTGAACCTTTGAGGATAAAACAGACTGAAAAGTGCTGGCACATTGGGAAGGGCCTGGGTCCCTGTTGTAACTCCATTGTCATTTTATCCCTGTGGTCTTCCCACCAGTACCCACGGACATCATGGAGATATCTTCCATTGCCTTCGGTGGGCATTGGGCTACACCTAGAAAGCAGATTTACACTCAAATGTTTGGTAACTGCTATAAAATGATAATCTGATTTAATATAAAATTATAACCCTGCTATAGAATCTTATAGGAGGCTGAAAAAAATACATAGGAAGAAGCTCTCTCTCTAAATTATATTTAAAAGACTCTCCACTAATTAAATGAATAGAGGTCTGTGGAAATCAATGGAGGTACACCAATTTAAACCACTGAGGGTCAGGGCCAACAAAGTTTTTAAGTGATTTCTATAGAACTGGATTTACTGGATTTACTGGATTTGTTCTTAACATGTTCTGTAGGACTTTTCTGTAAGGGCATTTCTCCTGTGACATCATCCGAGTTTGAGCATGGCACATGTTCCACCAGTCACAGCCCAATACAGGGACTTAAAATGAAGGAACAAAGTGGGAAAAGTAGATGGAAAAAGGGTTCTCCAGGTTGTTCTCATGCTAAAACTCTTTATTAAAGCAGCCATTCAAAGAGGCTGCTCTTTATATGACATGCTCTGGGGAGCAAAGGATCTTGATAGCGGATTCCTGCATCACCATGCTGAATGGCTTTTACAGACTTTATTTCTGTCATTTCGTTCACCACACCAAAATGTTTTCAGCTCTGGAAGAGTGCCAGGCTTACAGTTATTCAGCCACAGCTTCTACTTTCTAGCAATCATGGAGATGATGACAATTGTTAGCACTATAGTCCCAGCAGCTCCACCAATCATCATTCCAATGATATTCCCATGGACCTGTGCTGTCTGGCATCTCTCACCTGCATAGAAGAAGGCTTGGCCAGATGGACACCTGAGAAAATAAGGCAAGAAATGCAAATTCACGGTGTGCATTTTTTCCTGCGGGCAATTCAAGATCTTACATATATATTCAGAACTCCCAAAAGGATGAAGACACCTGTCCATTGTGGACTGGACTATTTTGTTTGTGATAAAATGTCCTGTTTAGGCCCAGCCTCAAGTAGGGGACAAAGGGGACCCAGAGCTCAGGAGTGGAGGCTGTAGAGAGTTCAAGGAGTTTTCAAACTTTTCCCATGTTCCCAAGAAGCTCCTAATAAAAGGGTGTGAGCCCAGGTCCCTTGCCTTCTGTGGTATGGTTCACGTCTCCTGGGAGCATGCACTGGAAATAGTTTCCCCGGATGACTGCTAGCGAGAGCTAGTCCTGCAGGGAAGTGCCGTGCTCTTTCTACCATTCCTGGAAATGTGGAGGAGTTTTGATTGCTACAAACATTGATTACATTAGTAGTCGTAATTGCTACAAACATTAATCGACGTTTGTAGCAATGACCTGAAAATTATATTCTCCTACTGATTAGCTGTATCAGCTGGTGCAGGGCAAACCTAGGGCTGGCATGAAAGGGTTTGATGGTACCTGCAGCTTGCTTTCCCTTTTACATTCACACAGACTCCATCGTTTTGGCAAGGATTCGGGTCACACGGGTCTGTTATGGAGGAAGACCAGTCTCTCATGGGGCCACTGTTCTGGGCTGATCTCTTCTGTCTTTCAAGCACAAGAACATCAGAGGCAGGCTGTGGAGATTGAATAGGGACCTCAGTCTTGTTGAGATGAGTTAAATCTTTTGAAAAGGAAGAAAGAAATAGTGAGAGGCACAGAGAATAACAGCAGCAGACATTACACAGGACACTTTCCATTCCAACAGTTCACAGGGCTTTACAAACAGTAACGGTTTCACTGGTACGGGAGGAGCTGCACGTGTCTCAAGGGAAGAACATGCCCCTGCAACGTACTCCTGCTGTTAGGACTAAAGCAAAGCAGCCAAACCCACAGATCTGAACACCCCTGGATTCTAGCAATATCAGAAATCTAGCCAAGTCAGTGGTTTATTTCTTCATAGTGGACCACATTAAGTGGAACTGTAAATGCTGGAGCATTTGAAATCCAGAGGCAGATTTTGCAGCTTGAGCCCATGCTGAAGAGCCCTGGCAGAAGTTACATTTATGTCAATCAATATGTTAAGCTCTCCATACATTGTGACATGCCACGTGTTCAGCCAATTTATGGTGCAATGAAATGACAAACTAGCCTCAAAACTGTTTCACGTGTGACATAATGTAACACAGAGGTTCCCCAATTTTTTCTTATTGCGTACCCCCTTCCAGATTTACCAGTTGCCCACATACCCCTGCCAGCATACATTTTATATTTTAACCCTTTAAATGCCCAGCCATGTCGCTCACCTTGCTGGGGTCATCTGACCCCAGCAGTATTTCCTGGCCAAGCACAGGGGGGCTGGGCCTGATGATCTCGAGAGGTCCCTTCCAACCCCTAACATCTATGAATCAATTATTAGTATAATGAAAACTATTACCACCATTACACAATTTCTCCCGCATACCCCCTAGAGATGACGTGTGTACCCCCAGAGGTACACATACCACAGTTTGGGAATCCTTGATGTAACATAAAGTAATATAATGTGATGTAACATGGGACATTTTTTGGCTGGTTTGTACTGCACCTTAAATTGAACTTGCGGCATGTGTCAGACACATGACTGCCGATTCCTGATCCTGAATCTCAGCTGAGCACGGGGATCAGGCTTAGGACAGCCCCAGGGTCTATGTCAGGAAAAAGCTGCCCCCTGGCCTGATTTCCTGGATTGGAAAGCGAATAGCCCCAGGCCCTGGCAGTTACACAACTGGGGGTTCAGGAGTTTTATGCCCCATCTCAAACATCATACATCTTGCCACTACACACGTGGTATGGCAGGATACACAATTTTGGGGATGGGGGCATACAATTCCTCTGATCCCAATGACAGACCATTATTTTAACACCTGCAAAGGGCCTAATATATATAAGAAGTACTTTTCCCAGTAAGTGAGATTACTTAGGAAAAGACCTAAATTCCTGGGAATTCTTAAAGCTTGTATAGAGCTTTTTCTGAAACATCCACATACAGGGTTAGTGAGGAAGGGGACACGAAGGGTGCAGAGGTGGTTTTAGCAGGAGTTTCAGTTCATTAGGCTCTGAGGAAAAATTCAGGTTCTGCAGGAACAAATGGGCTCTAAATTAACTGAAGTGGAAGCAGATTGTAGCATCGAGGACACTGGGTGTGACAAAGCTTGGATGGGGATTACTTAAACTAGGATCATAAAGGCAATGGAGTACCTGACAATGGAAGACAACTTTGATATAACGGGTTTACTGAAACATGGTAGAGTAATACAGATCAATGAAATGCTGCACTACCTGGCCTTAAACTGCTCAAGCAGAACAGACTGAGGTCAGCAACCCCCAGCACACGTGCCGAGACTGGCACGCAAGGCCATGTTGCTCGGCACACCACTGCCAGCCTGGGCTCCAAGCAGCTGCTGCCAGCCATGGAGCCCAGGCTGCTGCCAGCAGGCGGCTGGGAGGCTGCAAGCCCTGCTGCAAGCAGACTGGCCTCCATGGGCCGGCTGCAGCCAGGAGGCTGCAAACAGCTGCTCTGGGCTCCAGCATGTCGGCACTCTGGCACCTTCCAAGGTAGACATTGTGGTTTTTTCAGCACTCCAGCCAAAAAACTTTGCCTACCCCGGACTAGATTATAGAGGATTGAGTAATGGCTAAAACAGAACTAGTGTAGTTAAGATGTCTGAGTGGAGAGGACCCCCGTTGTAGCATCTGCAAGGATACAAATCCCATGTACTTAGAATATGCATATATTAGAAGCTTCTAGCAGTTTCCAAATCAGAGAAAGGTTATTACTGAGCTCATAATGTTGAGGGAGGTCAGAAGGGCAACTTAGTCTAATAAAACAGTAGTAATGGGTGATTACAGCTAGTCAGGCATCAATAGGTCAAATGCCACATTGAAACAAGGTTTAGAGTTGCAATTTCTCAACATCATAATCAGTTCGCTCTTGGAAAGGAGCATGATGGAGCATGCGGGAGAACAGGTTCGTGTCATGTTAGCTTCAGTAACACAACAAAGCTGTTTCGTGAAGTTAGTAGAACTACTCATTCATGGTGTAATGAAATTCAACCTCCTGGGTCACAACGAAGCAAAACTAGTACAGTGATACTGAAGTGTAACAGTATACTTTTAATAAAGGGTGATTTATATACAAGCAGAAAGATGGTCAGAAACACTTCAAAGACAAAAGAAGAAAATGAAAACCCTTATCTGAGGATGAAGATGATTCAAGCAAGGTAAAGACAGCTTTCCAGAAGAGATGCCTATCCTCTAATAAAAAGGAAGCATGTAGGAAATAAAAAGAAACTCAAGGGAAACATTATCTAAAGAGCTTGAGTAACTTAGGAGCTTAAGTTCTATAAGCAAATAAGAGCCTAAGTCTTATTGAAAGCCAATGACTTGGACTTCTGAATTCAAGGATTTTGATTTTCTTTTCAATTTAGATGGGATTCAGGCTCTTAAATGCCTCAATTATTTTTGAAAATGGAAGTTAAATTCTAGAGTGACTTGGGGGCTTTTGAAAATGTTATTCCAAGCAACTAAATATCCAGGTTCAAGAGGTTAGTTAAATAAAAGTTGGTCAGTCAAACCAAAAACGAAAAAAGTCAAGAATAAGCTAACAAAGCAGAAGAACAAGGAGTGATCAAAAAAGCAAGAAAGAAGGTAATAAGAGTATAATAAATCATATAATTAATTAAACAGTTGCAACACTGTTCAGTAAGCCTTTAAAGGCATCTTTACACCTGCTCTGAGGTGGGGGGGGAAGGCACTTTAATTAGAGCAGCTCTCGGGAGCCACTCTAATTAAAGCGTCCGCAGCATCTTGTGTATTCAGAGTCCCACACTTCAAAATAGTGGCGGGGCGCTTTAACTAAAGCTCATTTAAAGCACCCCTACTGCCATTTTGAAGCACAGGGACACTGAATACACATGATGCCAAGGCTTCTGGAGCATGCTAATTAGGGAATTGAGTCTGTTAATTAGCATGTGTCAGAGTAGGCATCAGGCACATGTATAGGTGCTCTACATGTCTAAATGGACTTAGGTGCTGGCCTATGCGAAGCAACTATTATTCACTTTGGATTCGGATTCGGCTGATTGGGGGACACTGATTCAATTTGGTGATTCGAATCGCTGTCCCGAATCAATTCGGCTGAATCTCTGAATCTCCAAAGCAGCCAGACTCGTGCCCCCCCAGCCCAGCAATGGCTGCCCCCCCACCCCAGCTCCCAGCATGTGGGGGAAAAAAAGCCCCAACTCAGTAGGTGCTGCTGGCCAGGAGCCAATCCCTGCTGCCCCCCACTACCCCACATTGTGTGGGGGGCTCTTCCATGAGCCCCCCCACACCCAACCCCTGTCCCAGCCCCCACCATGACTGCCCTACCCATCGCAGCTCTGGCCTTTGAAAAAAACAAAAATAAAAAACCCCCAGACTCACCACTCCTGCCAGGCAGGGGGTGATCCCCACTGCCCCCCCCACCACGTGGGGGGCTCTGAATGAGTCCCCTGAAGCCCTGAGGCTGCTGCAGGAGCAGAGTGTCCTTTTTATTTTTTTCTTAAAGGACTGGAGCTGGCCCGGACAGGGCAGCCACTGGGGGGGCTAGGGCAGTGGGGAGGGGGTCGGGAGTCTCATGCACAGCCCCCCATGCAGCATAGGACAGTGGGGGGCAGCAGGGATTGCCCCGCCTGCGCAACAGCACCCAGTGAGCACCAGGGCTTTTTTTTTTTAAAAAAAGCTGGGGTGGGCAGAGCAGCCGTGGGGCAGGGGGCTGGGGGAGCGGCTGGGAGGCGTTCCCCATGGTCCCCTCCCCACTTCCCCGCCCCTAGTACTTAACAGCTCGGAGTCGGCTACAGCTCTGTGTCGCAGCCACCTGCTCGAATCATCAAAGCTCTCTGAAACTTTTCCGAAGATTCGGAGAGCTTTGAATCAATTCGGACCTTTTAATTGGTCCCCTGATTCAATCTGGATTCAGAGATTTGACCACCAAATCAGGCCAAATCTCCTCCTCCGAATCACCACCTGAAGCTTCACACAGCCTTAGTGCCTACATGCAATCCAAGTGCGCCCTGCCTGAGTCCTTAAAGAATTGTTAGCGCATCTACTTTTGTAGCTCACCATCATCTTAGCTTTAAGATTATGTTACAAAAAGCAAAAAGAAGGAAGAAGACCATCCTCGCTTTTGCTTCAACAGTTCTTCAGGGGCATGAGCAGGATACCTGCCAGCACTGCAGCCTCTGCTTGCCCTGACCATCAAATTAGCCAGCCCAAATTGTTACTTGTCATACTTTTTGGCCCTCCTTTTTATGGGAAATTACAATAATTAGATGCCTAAAGATGCATATTGGATTAAAAAAGCTTGCCTATTTGGATATGCAAAAGTGCCTAAGTACTTACCCTTCAGTGAAACCAATGAGAGTTGGATAGGCAGTCATTTTTTTAAATCTCACTGAGGTGCCTATCTGCATCTATAGTTATCTATATGCTTTTAAAAATCTGTCCGAACCAGCATAAAATGAAGCTTAGTGACAGGGAGGAATAATTACTGGAGAGCTCACATAAAGAGAGATGGAAAGGAAGATTCTGGTCTACCAGAAGGAGAAGCCGTACCGTGAAATTCTGCAAAAATGATGAGGTTGTCATGTTTCAGGAAACTCCTCTGTGTCAGCTGTTTATGAGAGATGAAGGTGCTCCAGCCCCAGTCTAAGCTTCTAAAACATTTGCACGAATCATCATATTTTCCAACAAGAGATGGTTTATCCCATATTGAAGTGTCATTTTTATCTGCAAAATACAATATGGCTTACACATCTCTCTTTTTAATCAGCAAAAAGGCTAAAACCAATTTTTTTTTGCAGAGTAAATCTTAAAGCACAGCATAGACTATTTGTGCATTAGAAAGCAGTGGTGGTTCCATGCTAAAGCTTTAGCGTCCTCTGCATAGTTTGATCCCACCTTGGAGAGGTTAGGGTGACTGGGCTTTGCTCATCATTCTTGGCCTGTTAAAAATCTTTGTCGTAAAAGATGTAACTACAAACAGGTACAAATCAAAAATCATAGATCCAATTTCTACTGAGAAAGGTATAGAGAAACGGGGGCTTATCTTAGCTTTTTTACTTTATCATCAAATCATCTGATTGTGATTGTTGTTATTTATTGGTATTATCATAACACCTAGAAATCCTAGCCATGGATTTCATCCCCTTTGTGCTAAGCACTGTACATGGAGTGGAGAAAAGAAAGTCCCAGCTCCCAAAAGGTTACGATCCTTGTATAAGACAAGAGGCAGCAAATGGATACAGCCAGCCAAATCGGAGGTAATATTGGAGAGCCTAGCCAGCTAACTCCATTGTTCTCAACCCGGTGGAGCGCACATCTTTGCTCTCCTCCTGACTACATGTTTTCACAAAGAAGTTGTGTACCTAGAAGGACTTGGGTTTTGTCTGTCGTGAAGCTCCTGCTTGCAGACATCCTTTTCCTGATGTCAGGGTCCTGGTCTATCACTGTTAAAATGGCCTGTCTGTTTTCAGCTGGCCATTCCAGAACAGCGTCGTTATCTCCACTGCACAAGTGGAAAGAAATGCGACTGTAGTTCTCATAAGTGGAATTAATCAGACCGTGAGGAAACAAAGATATGCCATAACCATAGCCCTCAGAGCTATAAAACCGGGGACTACGCATAACATCATTTTTGGTCGTAGTGCGGAGGATCTGAGTGAAATTCCGAATCACCCATACAGCACTGGGGCATGGGGTCTCTGTTAGGGTGACATCATCAATGGAAATTCCACCGGATGAGATGTTGGGATTGCCACTTAATCCTTGGAAGAGATATCTGAACTTCTTTTGGACACTGAGGGTCACATGTGCAATTTTCCAGTTAAGATCAGCATCTCCTATAGAAAAAAGCAAGAGCCAGTTACATGGTTAGTGATGATATGAAGTAGCAGCATGCTTCGACAATCCATATCAGTGATTCTCAACAAAGGTGCCACAGCACCCAGGAATGCTTGACATCATTTCAAGGGTGCTGTGGGATGCCACACAATGTTAGCCCTGTTAGGTTTGCAAACATCATTCACAAGACAAACCCATAGATTTCAAATAGAAATCCACAATTTTGATCTGTCACAGTTCCTTGCAACAGAAAAATGCCTCTATTAATTTTCTGTATTAAGAGTGAAAACTGAGAGCTGGCATTTCCCCAGGGATGCCACAAGTGTATCTAGGGGTGCCTTGAGTCTAAAAAAGTTGACAACCACTGATCTATATATTATAAACCACATATTAAGACAAATGTCCAACAGAGTCTGGAAAGGTAGAAGTCCCAAGGTAATAATCATTGTACATTTATACAGCAGTGTCACCTAGAGACCAAGGAACCATAGTGTCAAGTGATCAAGCAATCATTTAGCAGTTGACAGTCTCTAATCCGAAGACTTTACAGCCTGAAAGACAAGACGTAACATAATGCTGAAACCGGTAGCACGAACTGGTCCTAGCATCGCCTCCATTTAATGTCCTTCATCCTCCAAATGCCATCTGGGGGGTATCCGTGTCTACTCAAAACTCCTTGGGAGTGAACAACACTACAACATAATTCCATGGTCGCTGCATTTGTGGTGTCAAGCAAAGTCACAGGAGTGGATTTTCTTATCCCTAATGACTTTTTGCACTTCTTTAACTTGGCCTAAAGAAACCACCTGGGTTAGATTCATCCTTGCATTGAGTCTTCTGAAGCCAGTAGAGCAACACTAGGGGGTTTTGTGGCCCTTCCTGTTGTATATCTGAAATTTTCCATTATCCAGATTCTGTTACCTTTGCTCACTTTCAGTAGCACAAGAACCCATGAGAAGTCCAGTGGGTTTCAGCTGTTTTCAGTGGGACTTCTCATGAAATCCAGTGCATTGAAATCAGTGGTTTTGCTCTCAAGGAGGGAGTTGCTATTTAGTATAAGTAAGGGCATGAAAATCTGGCTCAGTATGTCTCCTACTTCTTGTGATGATTTCTTGCTTAGCCTTCACTATTGTTTGGTGATAAACCTAGGATCCATAAAGAGTCCTTTATTAAGACATGAATTTAAAGTTTGATGTCAGAGTCCTTGAATTAGATGGTGCCATTTCAATGCTGTGGGTCACTGGTATCATGATTTACTGGCAAGGAAATAAGTTGATTAATTATCTGCCTGGGAAATGTTCTAGAAGTGAATACAAATGGACACTATCAAGGTTCAAAGCTCTATTTTGCATTAACAAGGTTGAGGAGCTTTGCTTTTATTTATATTAGTAACAATGAATTTACTTCTCAAAGGCCATGTCTATACATGCTTTTACATGTACCTAAACTTAATGCGCCGTTGCCTAATGCACATTAAGGCAATTTAGGTTCATGTCTACACATGCACATGCTAAGGCGCATTCATGTGGTGTGAGGACTGACTTGGAACTAAAGTTAGTCCCAAGTCAGTTGACATACACAGCATTAATGTGCCTTAGTGTGTTTACATGTGTGTTAAGGTGCTTTAGCTATTCGCACCTAAATTTGATACCTGCCTTTGCGGGTATCAAATTTAAGTGCAAATAGCCTAAAATCGCCATTTTTAAGATGCATTAAGGGCATGCACATGTGGACCCACACGCTGAATGCACCTTAAAAATTGCTAATGAACCTTAAATTGGCACATGTAGATGTGCCCATAGTATATAATGCAAACTTTCCACAGGTCATATTTCTTCTTAAAGCAAGGCCTTAACACTAACAGTTACATCAGGAATTCTGTTACTTGAGCCGTCAAAATTTCACCACTACAAGCTGTAACAGGGAACTCGAGTCCCATTACAGTTAAAAGACTGGAAGGCCAGGTTAAAGGGGGAGGCATCTTCAAGACTTGGACTTTTGTGGCCCAGAAGGGTAGAGCACCAGGCTGTGTAAACTCCACTCAGGAGGAGAGCAGGGCAGCGTGGCCCAGACTGAGAAGGGAGAAAGAACTCCCTTTGGGTGGGACTCACTGTACTGCTACATAGTGATCAAAAGTGAGTAAGCCCTGAAATCACACAGTGGTTTTGGCTTGGACGCACTTGAGACGCACTGTGGGGAGGGGCACAGAGTGCCATAGGTGCTTTCTCCTAGCTGCTAACAAAATATAACAAAGGTAGGGAAGGCAAGATCAGGGAATCCATCAGGACAGCTGGAGCGGGAAAGACGGCTGGAGCTGAATGCCAGGGGACAGCAGACCATGATATGTAACATCAAGCCTTCTACGCAAACTAGCACTTGAATAGAGCCATGCCCATACTGTATTCATATACCAGAATACTTAACAAGCTAGAGAGCTACCCACCTGGGATGTCTGGGATAGCCCTTTTGTTTTTTTAACTAGCTTCACAGTGTGGCATCCCCTCCACTTCCACCCCCACCCCCCGAGCTTTTTCTCATGGCTTAATATTTTCAGAAGTACCTTGGAACGTTTTGACTTTACTCAACTGGCGGACATTCCCAGTGCCATCATCCTGCTTAACCCAGATGATAAGCTTGTCCAAGAGGCTTCCTGTCATCTTATAGAAGAACTGGAGACATTGCTGAGCTCTCTTTGGGTAAAGGATCCGGGATTCTAGGATAGCCGCATTTTCCACTCTTCCAGACCTGGTGTCAAAGTACATGACATAGCCGGCATCTAGAGAAAGAGGACATGATTGTATTCTTAACCATTCTGTTGGCTGCACAGGACTCATGGCAGCATAAATGTGTATGTAGTACAGATGAAGCAGCAGCACAAATTTCAGAACCACCTTTTGTATCATACACCATCTTGTCATTCATGGGGCACGCCATCCAAGCTTATCCCTTCTTTAAACTTATACTCAAAAACAATTTTGCCAAAGATATCAAAATGCTTCATGAGCACATATTTAATTTTTGCACCACTTCTCTGTTGTAGAAATGATTTATTATCCCCATGTCACAGAGGGGGGACTGAATTATGGAAAGACAAAGTGATTTGCTCAAGGCCACACAAAACACCTGGGAGTTGGAAGTACAGCCTCTGAATCAGAAATTCCTAGACTTTAAATGCTGGAGACTACCAGTGGGAGAGGAACTGGGGAAAAACCCTGCTTATACCCAGTTCACTCTCCCTTTCAGCATCTGCTCTCTGCCACTGTGTGATACAAGATCCCTGGCAAGACAGACCTATGCTTTGACCAAGTAAATGGAAGTTCTTATGTTCTAAAACCAGAATGAGAATCCAGGGGCCTGACAGCCAGCCCCCACTCTCAGTCCATGAGTCCCCATTCTTTCACACTCAGTCCAAGTACCAAAAAGAAAATGGTTCAAGACAGTGATATTATAGCAGCAGTCGAGCTAAATTCCTCTTTCAGTTACATGTGCACAATTCCATTGGAAGAGAAAAGAAAAGGGTGGGGGTGGGGGAAAGTCAAAGGATTTTTGGTGAATCTGGAGAGCGTGCTATTGGCAGCTGTAAAATTGCTTCCTAATATCATCTTCCATTCTTAGCTGAAGTTGGACCTAGTCTTGTGTAATCAACATTTGGGGAAGGCTAGTTCTACCTTCTAGTGGCTAGGGGTCATTATATCTCCAAGTCTTAGTTAGGCAAAATTTTCACTGACGTCATGTGTTCATGAAGTCCAAGAGAGTGTTGCTGACGAAGCAGTTGAAAATCTGATGTTTAGTTATCAGGTTTCCCTTTGGGAACTTTCTTTTACTTTTACTGGTGAAGAAACTCTAAGGTCTTTCTAGTCTTTCTGGACTTTAGGAAGGCCTTCAACACTGTCTCTCACCCCATTCTCATTAAAAAACTAGGGAACTGTGGCGCTGACACCTACACAGTCAAATGGGTCACTAATTGGCTGAAGGGGCACACCCAGAGAGTGGTGGTGGACAGGTCTTATTTGACCTCGAGGGATGTGGGCAGTGGGGTCCCCCAGGGCTCAGTCCTTGGGCCTACACTGTTCAACATCTTCATCAGCAACTTGGATGAGGGGGTAAAAAGCACCCTGTTCCAATTCACAGACAACACTAAGTTGTGGGGGGAAGTGGGCACGTTAGAAGGAAGGACGAGGCTGCAATCAGACCTAGACAGGTTACAGGGGTGGGCGAATAAGAACGGGATGGGTTTCAACACTGACACATGCAAGGTGCTGCACCTGGGGAGGAAGAACCAGCAGCATACCTACAGGCTGGGGGACTCCCTTCTCATCAGCACAGAGGCAGAAAAGGATCATGGAGTCATTATTTATAAACATGGGCTGCCAATGTGAGGACGTAGTCAATAAGGCTAACGGCACTTTGTCATGCATCCACAGATGCATCATGAGCAGGTCCAAGGAGGTGATCCTCCCCCTCTCTGTGGCACTGGTCAGGCCGTAGTTGGAGTACTGCGTCCAGTTCTGGGCGCCACACTTTAGGAAGGATGTGAACAGCATTGAGGGTCCAGAGGAGGGCCACTCACATGATCAGGGGGCAGCAAGGCAGGCCCTACGAAGAGAGGCTGAGGGACCTGAACCTGTTCAGCCTCCACAAGAGAAGGCTGAGGGGGGGATCTAGTGGCCTGTTACAAACTAGTCAGGGGGACCAGCAGGCATTGGGGGAGTCCCTGTTCCCCCGAGCACTACCAGGAGTGACAAGGAATAACGGTCACAAGCTGGCAGAGGGTAGATTCAGACTAGATATCAGGAGGTGCTACTTCATAGTCAGGGCGGCTAGGATCTAGAACAAACTTCCAAGAGAAGTGATGCTGGCTCCTACCCTGGGGGTCTTTAAAAGGAGGCTGGATGAACACCTCGTTGGGGTCGTTTGACCTCAGTACTTTTTCCTGCCATGGCAGGGGGTCGGACTTGATGATCTGCTCAGGTCCCTTCTGACCCCACCAACTATGAAACTATGAAACTATAATTTGTTCCTCAACAGGTATGGAAGACCTCCAAGACTGGTGCACAGTGGGGATTCATTTTGCCTTTTTTCTGCCATTCCTCTATTTTGAAAAATAGAAATTTGGGGATTTTGTGTAAAATTGTCAATAAACGTTTGAATGGAAGGCTGTTAAATATCACTGCTCTGCAGTTCTCCTGGAAATCAAATATATGTTTATCCAGGACTCTTCCAGCACCAGTGTTTCTCTTGTTTGTTTTCCTGGTCATGGAATTACTTCTCAGATACGTTTATGGAGGCTTGTGAGTATCGTTTCATTCTTATCATCTCGTAAATGATGAATCAAACCTTGACGGGTACAGAACGACATATGCTAAATGATATTTATCAGACTGGTAGTGAATTATGTTCTTTGTCCTCTTTCATATTGCTGATTGGGTCCAGCAAATGTACCATATGTTGCAAAAAAGCTTGCTGAATTTGCAGTGGCAGTATCATTGCTCCTAATTATAAAGGGGAAGTAGAGTGCCACGGTGGTGTGAAAAGGGAATAGGAGCTTAGCTTAGCTAGAATCATAACAAACAGGGCCTCTTCTTGATGGTCTCCTCAGAAGTCACTTCCTTCTTGACTTTAACTTTCCTTTCAGTTTTACTCACTTCTGGATTTTCCAAGAGTTGGCTGCAACAGTGGCAACTCTAAGGCCAGATCTGAAGCTGTCTTTGCAGCACAGATCTCAAACCAGCTCATGCATGAACAAGTGGCCTCAGAGGTAAAATATTTTCATTTACCTTTACAGCGTCCAGCAAGCGTGTAGTCTCCTTGTTCTACAAGGCTGCTCTTCTGATGGACCCAGTCTGCATCATCTCTGGTGCCTTGAACCATTCCACAGATATTGGCATGCTCAAAAGCACATTGGTCCAAAAGGGTGTGAGTTGAAGCTGAAAAAAAACCCCCACTGCATATGATTAATGCAAAGTAGCATCCATTTTTAAGAACTGCTGGGCTATTTTCCCCAGTCCATAAGTTTCTATGGAATGTATCACAAGGCAGGAATACAGACAGCCCAGCCTTGTAGTCCTTACTCCCCTTGGCTAGTCCAAAACATTATTTGGTAACTATTACAAAGGTGGAAAATACCAGGGGTTATCCCTGACTGGCAGTTTAGGTGACTTCTTGCAGATGTCACAGAAGCAGTAAGTCTCAAGGAAAGATTTGGAGGACGTGGAGGTTTTAATTTATTGCAGGGATTCCATGAATAGGGCACAGCATGGAAAATGCCATGGAAGTGGGTGAGTATGAGTCTGTAATTGAGGACCTGAACTGCTCTGAAATCAGTAATGACTAGCAGAGATTTGTGGAGGGGGCCTAAGAGGGAGAAAAGAAATAACTGCACTTTGCTAAGGCCAGCTGATACGAATCATGCTGTGGTTCCCCCCTCCTTGGCTTTCTTCCCCTTCTTGTAGACAACTAAGGGGAGCAAACTGACTATATTAAAGTATAGAAATGTGAAGCAATTGGCAATGGCTTAGTACTGACTTACTGCAGTTATACATGCGATTGAGTCTTTCGATGTCAAGGGCACTGAAATCCAGCCGCTGTCCAATAATGTCATCAAATACTGGTATCTTTGCAGTGATTGTGGGGAAGCTCTCATTTTTGTTAAATGAAAATGGCGCATAGTGCATCACAGATTCATAATCGTAAGGAGTGTTTAGGTCAGTGATAAACTGGTCATTGTATTTCACAAAGTTGTGTTCATAGCCTGATGAAAGAAGACGTGAGTGATTCACTCTAAAAATAATCACAATGTTTTCTTAAGGTAAAATGACACTAGGATGGACATGTAAAGGTTCAGTTGTTATAACTTACCGGTGCAGAATGGAATCAACAGTTTGATTTAAAAATGCAATAAGGCAAAAGCATTTTAATTTTACTTGAGTGGCTTTGGAACCTTTTTGATAGCAAAATGTTCTAGTCTGGCATCCCATTTTTCCTTCTACTTGTCTCTGATTGTTCAGGCTCATATAACTCTACCTGCTGATTTTGAAGACTATCAAATGGCAAGACAGCAAGTGACATTTCCATGTGTTAAATATGATTGTATTTGATTGGTATTGCAACTTGCACCCAGGGGTTTCATAGGTCAGAGTCTTCCCCCAATACATGCTCATCTGGCAGTATTCAGAGCAATTCTCATATAAGTAAAAGCTACTTCTGCTCTGGAAAGGATGGACATGACAAATCTACAATAATGACAGCCCAGTGCAGCAAAGTCCACGTTCCACTTAGATCTGTCTTAAAATTTGAGGGGTTGAGGGGCCACACAAGATTTTATGCCTTTTTCAGCAATTTTGAAGGAAGCCGGGAAAAAGTAAGAGAAAAAATAGCATTTCCAGTGACATTGGGAATGTTTTGGCTACTCCTTTCTCATTTTCCATTCAAATTGTCATTTTCCCCCATCATAAATAACATAGGGTCACTCTCTTCAAATGCTATTATTTTCTTGCACAATTTATTGGCTTAAGCAGCTCCATGTTCAGCACAAAGACCTATGATTCACAGGTCACAATTATCTTATCCATTATTTCCTTATAGAGACTTGAATTGGAGCTCAGGAAGGGTGACAACCTTGCCAGGATCGTGCTAAAACGATTTACAGCCGGGAGGCATATAATCTGGGCTGAAGATTATTTATGTTAAAACAAATACCTGGATTTTTTTATAGCAGTTTATCAGTAAATGAATAACTTTTAGATGCTGTTAAAATAATCCTGTGCTAACTGCCAGGAAAAGAAGCAAGTTGCATGCAGGAGGCTGCACAAATCCACTTTAATAGTGCTTTTCCAAGGACCAGAGCCAAAGAGGGAATTTGCTTCCTTTGTTGTGAGAAATCCAACATTTGCTGGCACATAACACCAGTTTCACGTGCTCTTGCTGTAAAAAAAAGCCAACAGCATACTGTGCTGTATCAACAGAAGAGTCACTTGCAAATCAAGAGAGGTGATTCTTCCACTCTGCTCAGCAATGGTGAGGCCTTGCTGGAGTAGTGTTCAGGTTTGGACCCTGCACATCAAGAAGGATGTGGACAGATGTGGCAGGAAAATCAAACTGATTAGGGACCTGGGAGGCAAGACTTTTGAGGAAAGGCTGAAAGAACTAGGGTTAGTTAGAAGAGAAGACTGAGGAGAGATTTGATAACAGGCTTCAAATACCTGCAGGGTGATAATAGAGAGGACAGAGATGGACTTTTCTCTGTAGTCATAGGAGGCCAGGCTAGGAGCAATACAAGCTGTAGCAGAGGAAATTTAAATTGGGGATTAGGAGGAACTTTCTGACTATGAGGCTGGTCCAGCATCGGACCCGGCTGCCTAGAAAAGTTGTGGAGTCTCCATCCCTGGAAACTTTCAAAGGCAGCCTCGACAAACATTTGGCTGGGATGTTTTAGTCAGGGATTATCTGCCTTGAGCAGGGAGTTGGACTAGACAACTTTGTGAGGTCCCTTCCAGACCTACTTTCCTATGATTATCAACTGCATGAACAATCACCTCTGGAGTGATATTATGTTATCATACACCACTTCATATTTCTCTCTTTTCTACTGCCTCCATTCAAAGGGCTGGGAATAGACTCTGAAGCCTTCCAGTAGGTCTTTAAAGAGGGGATAATAACACCCCTTTGTTTGGCTCATGGACTGTGAGCACTTTGCAGCACAGATGATTTCTTTTTTCATATTGGTAGAAGCTTCCCAATAAATTAACATCTTTTAGATGTCGTTAAAATAATGTAACGTCTTGCAGAATGGAATCCCAAATTCGATCAAGTATATATGCAAGGCATTATTACTGTTGTAATTATTCGTAGTAGTAGTCGAAGTAAGCAGCAGCAGTACTAGTATTTCATATTGATAGTCCAAATTGAAACCAAGTTAGTAACAATTAAATATTGTGGACATGTGATGAGTGGCGGCCTCTGCGAGGTGAGTTGTTTTTGTTCCAGTTTATGGCGATAAGAAACATGATCTGCAATTGGCTCACATTGTGGTGTTCTCAGTTTAGATGCTCAGGACTGAATGGGCCTGGGCAAGGGCTTGCTCTTTCACATCTACAATCCCTCAGTCATCACCAGGGTGAGTCACACGTGGAAGGCAATGATGAGTGTTCATCCAGCACTTCTACTTACTACCAGTCTATTCAGTACAAAATGACAGCTATTCCACCTGGGGAGAGCGGGAGGAGCAGAGCAGAAGAGTCTCTTTGTACCACCAGTCCCTATCTATCCAAGTTAAAACTTTATCTTTCCCTCATTTTTTCTTCTCATTTCCTGATATATTTTGCACCTATATAGTGCTTGTGGAAGGTGCTAAATCAGGGGTGGGCAATTATTTCAGGCAGAGGGCCACTTATTGAGTTTTGGCAGGCCATCAAGGGCCACGACAGGCAGCCAGGGGCAGATAAATATTAATTTTCTAAATTTTTTAGGGGCCCTGCAGACCAGATAGAATGGCTTGGCAGGCCACATCTGGCCCGCAGGCCTCATTTTTCCTGCCCCTGTGCTAAATCAATAGCACTCTGTCTATTCACATATAAAACAGACAACAGCACTGAAAGCTTTCCTTCACTGCCCAACCAGTGTGCCTCAGCATTTAGCCAAAAGGACCACAACCAATGAGAGAATCACTTGCATTTGGTATTTCTGCTAAGACTAGCAACAAGGGGCAGATTTAGCAAGGGTGGGGCAGTTTGTTCTTGAGCGCCAATTATTCCTCCCTTGTCCTTGCTTAGGTTTTCATTACTTTTATACGTCATTAATACCTAGAGCAGGGCTGTCCAACAGGGGTCATACTAGCAGGGGCTGCGTATCCTGCAGGCTGCACCAGTGGGGGGCATGGGCACCCAGGCTGTATGGTGCATGGGCACATGCACCCTCTGCACCACACACTCATGTGTGTCCCCTCCCGGTGCGCCATACTGCCCCACCGCTGCATGGGTTCCCCCCCTCCGCTGCTGCAGCACATGCTATGTAGCTCGTCTCATCCTGACCCCCTGCACTGTGCTGTGCCACATTGCACCGCACCACGCCCAGGGGGTACAAAAGTTGGAGGAGGGAAGAGGAACCAAGAGACTCCAGCTGCTGTAGCAGCCAGAGTAATAGGGGGAGTAATAACCTGCTGGGAGCCCAGAGGCCATAATTTAACCCCTTGCTGTCCAACTGGCAGCCCGCCGTGACATATGGGAATGGAACTATGTTGTGCTAGGCACTGTATAAAAATCCTTAGGAAGACGTGGTTCCTGTCCCAAAGAGATTACAGAATGAACAGACCAGAGAAATAGATAGTGATGGAGCTAGGAAAAGTCTCTCGAGTGATGATGGCAACTCCTCTCCACTAGGCCGGGCTCCCTTCCGTCTCTGTGTCATTGTCAGAAAACAGCAGAGTTGAGAAGAACTTGTGCAGGAATATCTACTGCATCTAAAGGTGCTAGAGTATTTGTATTTACATGTACCTCAAGAGTCGCCCAATATTGCACCCTTGATTCTCATCTAAAATTCAATGAAGACTTTAAAAATCTCAGGAAGATAATAAGCAAATGTTCCAAACTCAAGCTGGAAGTGTAAAACCAACCTGCAGTAACTTCATTCCACCAGATATTCACATAATCATCCCGGTCTGTCCTTGACTGCTCGTGGTAAAATCCCAAAGCATGTAGGATCTCATGCTCCACAATAGCTTTATAGTCACACCCCAACCCAATGGACAAGTTTTGCCCAGTCTGAAGGTCTCCAACCATTGACCAGCACCTGAGAAAGAGAGAGATTGCATTGTGTCTTAAGAAGAGTTTTCTGGTCTATATTTAAGGAATAAACCTTGTCGCTTTATCCAAAGTATTGTAGGAAAAAAAGTTTAACCATACAGCTGCTCAAATAATGCACGTTAGTGCTTATTTGTTATGGGCTGATAATGCTCTCAGGGTTGTACAAAGCACAGAATGAATCAAGTCCCTCTTCTGAGGCATTAACACATGCCTTAGACCACTGTGTTATACTCATCCCCACTAAGGCAAATTCATGCACCTGAAATCCCCCATACTCTCCCAAATTTAAGCAGGTGTGAGAGTTGGATTCCAACCTCAAACCTTGAACCTAGACCCATAAATCATCCTCCTATGTAAGGTTGACTGGATCACTGTTTCCTTTTAAGATGCAGCCGATGGCACTAGTGGCTGCATTTTTTTGAAACAGCTTGGTGGCTAGGGCACTTTGCTAATGTAACCAGTTAACATATTTGTATTGTATGACAATCTTTCTGTGATACTTATGTATACTCTGTAGATATGTATTGTATACTCTGTAGATAGGCATGGTCGGGAGCTGTGTCCTTTATCTGTATCCACATTAGTAAGCATGGTCAGTGAGTGGGAACTCAATGGGCTGTTTTTAACTGCATTAACTCATTTTAACTGAGTTTTACCAGTTTAAATGTAGGGGGTGAGGTGAACTGGGCTTTGTGTGCACCAACGTGCCCTTCCAAAACTAAAGTTTATAGGAGTACCGAGGCTGTAAGAGAAAATTGGGCAAAAGTTCCTGCTTTCTGTTTAGAAGCTCTGCTTGCTGCAGTCCCTTCATAGTGTTTGATAAAGTAAGCTGTTGCCTGTGAAAACGTATGCATCTCTGATTTAGTTAGTCTATAGGAGCAGATCCCCCCTGCCATTTGCCTGACTTCAGCCTTACCTGGCTACCTACCTCTAACCATATTGACTGGGAGAAACTGTTAATCTTTGGCTGGAGTGGGCTATTAACCATTCAGGTTTTCTCTGAAATTGTTTGTCCCATTTCCCCTTTAATAAACCCCACAATAGTATAATATTCATAGTTTCTAGGGTTGGAAGGGACCTGAACGGATCATCAAGTCCGATTCCCTGCCGTGGGCAGGAACAAGTGCTGGGATCATAATACCCCAGCCAGATATCTATCCAAATCTATGTCTATCCATGATCTGTATTTGATAGCTATATTGTTCACACGTAGGTAAATTTAGTCACACTGGGCAAGGCAGCAGTTCAGATTGTCTCCCATATCCCCAGCATGCTCTGAACACCAGGGCTGCAGAGCAGGATGGGACACTGTACACCCTCCTTTGGAAGATGGGCTACTCCATAGCCATGAATGCAAGAAAGAAAGAGACAGAAAAAGAGTGCCTGACTTTGTAGCCTAGCGGTGTGGGCACTTCCCTGAGAGAAGATAATTATGAGTTCCAGTTTCAACTCTTCTACCCTAAAGAATCGTTAGATAAAATACACAAACAAAGAACATTGGTAGCAGAAGAAAGAAACCACTATTCTTCCCCAGGGAGTGCTCTCGTCCCTGGCCTACACTTTCATACGCCTCCTTGCTTGCCCTCTTCTTCCGGCCCCTTGAACTTTCTATTCCTTTCTGCAAAAGTGACACAGCTCCAACAGGATTATGTGGAGCGATCTCTCAGGCCAGCCTTGCAGTAGTGTAACGGAGGGGGAACGACTTGTGGGGAGGTGCCAGTATAGCAGCCACTGCACCTGCCAGCAGTCTGTGCCAGTGCCAGCAGGCAGAGCTGTTCCCAGTGCTGGTGCTGCCCTATTACACCTCTGCAGCCTACCTTCTACTTTGCTGGACCAGGCACTCTTCTGCAAGGTGAGACGTGGGTTTGAGTCCCTTCGGGCTGAGGAAGGCTCAGAACCCAGGACTCCCCTTTCCTGGGCAAGCGTTTTAACTAGGCCATTATAAAAAGCCAATCTCAAATGGCCTTAGGCAACCAAAAATTCAGCTCAGCCAAGGCAATGGTGTCTCAGGATATGTCAAGTAACTTTACTAAGTAGTTCTTCTGGCTGCCGGGATCTTGGTGTTAATGGGGTTTCTGTAAATTGCCGTCTTTGACTTAGGTGCCTTACTTCCACATAAGTCCCATTTTAGACCCTTACATTCCTTGGTGAAGCTCAACCTCAGGCATTATCATAAGAGTGTGTAATACACTGGCCTAGGGTTTGGAACCATATCTCCCTCTATTGTTATAGCAATACTATGGGCTAGGATCCTGATAACAACCTCCAACTCAGATCCATGCCAGTAGACTGTAGCTGTTCCAGAGGTAGCTCCAGGGGAAAGGTAGCAGCTCATGTCATTCATAGGCAACCTCTCAGCATGGCTCAGGAAGGAAATCGATGGGTCTGGTTATACAGCACAAGGCACCAGCATGCAGAGATACCCCATGCTAGCTCCTCACCTGCTAGCTCCAGAACCGGTATAGCCACATGGGTGCAGTGCTGTGTTAGGGGCAATAACCTCTTGTTTCAGTTCCAGAGTCAGCACATACAAAGGTAATATGAGGCATCTCTGCATGGTGCTGCCATGGCTATTAGAGGCAATCCCCCCCAGTGACTCTGATAGAGCCTTTTAGGACATGTCTACTCTGTGGCAGTAGCCAGGCTGTTCCCGAGCATGGCCTGGGCACCCCCTCCAGATCTGGAAGCATGCTGTTGAGGCCATTGCACAGTGTTGTCCCAGTAGCAGCTTTCGAGCACGCCACGTTGTGTGCAGACGTAGCAGGAGCCCTAAATTGAAGCAGTGGATTTTAAACAACACTGCTTCAATTTAGGGCTGATTAAACCCACATGTCATGCACACACACCGCTGATTTACCTGCCTCCCTGGCGGGGAGGGGAGGGTGAGCTGCCAGCGAGTGGAGCGGTCCCTGGGCTGTGGGGTGGGGGTTGGTGCTTCCCTCCGTGGCAGTGGCAGCAGCAGCACCCCCCCCCCCCCCCCCCGCTGGCACCTGCCCGCTGGCACCTGGCTTGGGTGGTCCCAGGGGCACCACAGCCATGGAGGGAAGCACCGGGCCCCTGCGCAGCTCAGACAGGCAGGAAGGCTCCAGGGGTTGGGGGAGATCAGGCTCACCATTTTTCCTGCCTCCAGGCTGCTGCCAGGCTGCTGCCTGCACGGGCTTCCTGCAGAGCCCCTGAGTTGCACGGAGCCTGGTGCTTCGCTCCACGGCTGTAGGGGCAGCAAACTAAAAGTCCTAAAGGAGTTTTAGTTTGCTGCACCCCAAGTCTTTTAAGGCACATTACACCACCAAATTTCCTTCAATGGCTGGAATTACTGCGCAATATGCTGCCCAGGTGTGCAAACACTGACACTATTAAAGCGGTACAAAAGCATTGAGCCTGCTTTAAAGCGTCATGCACACACACCTCTTTTTTTGTCTACACACAGCCCCAGATACGGATGTCTTGAGCGCGCTAGAGGGATGCTCGGTGAAGCATCTTCATTGGCATACTTCCAGGTTTGAAGTGCCGCAGTAGGTGGGCAGAGCAGGGAATGGCGGGGCTAGGGAATGCTGCTATATACATAACTGGTAAGAGTGAATAAGAACCTCAGTTCTTTCTAGCTGCCTCCATCATGCCCTGTGATCAGAAGACAATTTATACACCGGATATAATAATGATACTTCATTATCTTGAACTTTCATCACTTCTTTTCTCCCAAAGATTGCAAAGCCCAAACTCTGCCTCTAAAAAGGCCTGCAAAGAAGTTAAGGTCGGTAGGGCTCCAGAAGAATCATACCACCTACTATGACAATGGTGAAGCAAAGTCATGTAATAAAAGTTAAACAGGAATCTGGGACTTTGACATAACACTTACCCACTGCCTTGCTGGAAGAGTATGTAGGTTCTCTCTCCTTTGTACGGTTTGAAATCCACACAAGACTTTAGGCGAAACATTTCAAAAGCTTCAAGAATGACTCCTTTGGCATTTAGGTCTGGAAAATATATTTCAACAACATACCTTTAATACGTAGTAGGTGACAGATCAGTAATACACATGGTCTAGATCTCTATATCTCTGTGGACATATATTATATACGGTGCATGCATTATGATATACCTCCAAAAAGGATCAAAGCTTAAAATGACAAGTTTTATATCTGTCATGGCTGGGGAAATGGGTTTTGGCATACAGGTTGCAAGTGTTTATTAGCATATTTTTAAAAGTCTAATCTCCTATTGTTTGCCATTGGGTCAAACTCTAGTGTCATGATGCCTCCAGTTGGGCCAGGATTTCATCCCAAAATCTCAAAAACAAAGCACAGTCTGCATTACTCAGGTCATCAGCCAGAATGTAGGGAATGGGGAACTTCCATCGATAGCTCTCATTTCTCAGGGCATTACGTTCATTCTGTTAAAAAGAGAGAGGAAGGTTAATAGCCAGTAATGCATTCCTTGGGAGAGCAAAATGGGTTTTATAAGATGAATATCAGTAGGATAAATGATACCCATCTAACTGAAAATACTTGCAGGCAGTAAGATATCCCCCTGGAAGAGGTCCAGTCCAGCAGCTGAAAAACAATTCAGAAAAAGATGATTTAAAAATCTTAAACGTGGTGTTTTAGATTACAGAAAATGCTAGAGGTGCAGAAGTTGATTTCAAGACCTCAAAGGACATTTTCAGATTATTATTAGGATCGGTTTCTGTTTCCAAGCAAACAAATAGCAGATTCCACTACCTGTATCGCTGCATTGCTAAAAAGCACACTATTGTAGGTTGGTGCTCCATCATTTTCCATGCTGTACTGCATTTGCCAAACTATAGATCGCACCTATTCAACTGGCAGACTAAAAGGGGTTAATCTGCAGCCACAAAGCTCCTGCTTGGCCACTGCTCCCTCTATTGCTCCAGCTGCAACAACAGCAGCCAAGGGCTCCAGGCTCCTTCGTCCTATTCCAACTGCTGCCTCCCACCTCTGTCCCCTGCCCCTCACAGTGTGACACATGGGGTGGGAGCAGAACGGGAGTTCAGGGCCACACAGGCCCTTGGTTCTGCATTTCGGAGGAGGTCCTATGTGGGTGTATGGTGCATTGGCGGAAGGGGGGCCCTGCATGGTACAGTGCAGAGGACTATGCAGGCATGTGGTGCACTAGCAGAGGCATCCGTGTAGCCCGGGGGCCCTTAAAGCTTCACAAGATTGAAAATCCTCTGGGTTCTTAAGCTGATAGTTCTAAAGATGAATGGAATGAATGGATACATATCTATCTCTATTCTATTCTATTCTATTCTTTTCTATTCCACTCACCCTTAGAACAAGCAACCTAACAATATAATGAATATTAGATATATATAGCTATATAAAATATATGTATGCACTTCCTCAGCCTGGCGAAGGGTGTTTGTACCCAAAAGCTTGCAAAGAAGAATTTTTCCAACTCTTTTAGTTGGTCTAATAAAAGATATCGGATTTACCCAAAGAACCTTGTCTGCCAATGTATGCACGTGTGCATGAATGTACGCAAAGTTGGATTACAAGAAACAAAAAGATGAGATGAGGGCGCATTTTATTGGTATCCTTCCACATCATTTCCATACTAAGCCTTCAGATATATGGCAAAACACTAAATTATTTCCTTCTCTATAGAAGCCGTTGACAGAGCAGGAAAAAAATGATTGCTAGCTTGCAAAACCATTTGTAATGGGTACATCAGGGTACCTCACTATGAGCCATATCCTCAGCTAGTAAAATACGATTTACTTCATTGTGGATTCACAACAGCTGTGGGTTGGTCCCACTAGCACCAAATCTTCAGAAGCCCTTATGCTGCCCTAGTGAATATTCACTCGTGTCATAAAATTACTACCCATTTCAAAACAACCTGCAGTTTTCACCTAGGAGAAAGCAATGGCTTGGAAAGCAGGCATGTTGCAAGGTGAGATTCAAGAGTATTGACCAAGCTACTAATAATGCAGAATCTCACTCAGACACTGCCTGCATCACCTCTACTTATTTTCCTTGATATCACTGTCTACTCTTCCTGGAATAAAATAAATAAATACAGCTTCTACTTCTAAATTTTCTACTCCTAATATTTGAAAACACCCACCAGCTTACAGTGTTCTCACAGAGATTGAAAGGGGATGAGAAAAACTACCTACCTAAATTTATTTCTGGAATATCTTTCCTTAGTTCACCAGCATCAGCATCAAAGGCTGCAAGAAAAATATATGAAAAGGAAAACTTTTTGTAACCAACAGGACAGGCGTGGTGCCCCAACCACCACCACCCTTCTCCCTCATTCCCAGAAAATAACAGAAAATGTGCTGGAACATGCAATAGTTTAAGCAGCCCTTACCATCTTCCCTTGGGTGCTGTTGAACCTGAAAGAGAGCAAAATATGCATTGCATGAAGTGCAGAGAGCCCAAAGAGGGAGAGGGGGAGCTGGAAAAGTAGGGCGTAATACTTACGGAGAAAGGAGTGCAATGGCTGAAAAAGAGTGTCAGACACAGGCAGGAGAAGATGCAAGTGGAGGCCATTCTTGCCGTGGAAGAAGAAAACAGACCCCGTAATCTCTTAGAATTTATAAGGCCGTTCTCTGAACTTTGCCCAGAGTATCTAGCAAGAAACTTTGAACTCCTTATTTTTACTCTGAGAGTTATTAAACAGGAACCTTTTTTTAAAAAAACATTGCTTGTGGCAATATCATAATTTGCCTAAGTCCATGTAAAAAAAACCAAACATTTAACTGGGAACCCTGATAACTTTCAATCCAAATGATGAAAAGCTGGAACAGTAAGCAGTCCTGAATTCTGCCCAGAGTTAAATCAAGGGACTTATCTCTATTGTTGATTCTCTCTGTCGCGTTTGCTGTCTGTCAATACTCTGGGTCAGATTTTGCTCTTAGTTACAATGCCATAAACCTAAATTAACTCCAGCTGCCTGAGCAGATTTACATCCCTGGGGAGTGACAGAATTAGTCTTTAAATTGTTTTCAATTAATAATTAACACCAAATTACAGAAGCTAGAGAAGAAAAAAAAAAACTGATCGCCAATGACCTCAGGTCCAATTTTAGGGATTTTTTCCAAAGCTGTGTCCATTCTAGAGGTTAATGACTGTATTGTTGGGGGCTTCCACCAATTCCCTCGGGACACCGTATCACAGTTTAATGACTTTCATTGGTGTTCATCCTATTTTTTATTTTCTCCAAGGGTGTCAGTAGGAAGTGGGGCTTTGCATGTTGGGAGAGAGCAGTGGCAAGTCTCTGCATCATGCTCAAGTGACAGCCTGAGAAGTCTCCCTATGAAAATCTGTCCCATCTGTGCCAACCTCTTTCTATGTATGGCACTATCAAGTATGGCCAATGACACCCTCGCTGTGCAGGGATTTGGGTCAGTGGGTACATGCTGTAGGTTAGAAGCATCTGCTGTAATCTCTTCTATCTCCCCCAGTGGGACTTACCGCAGCAGAATATAGTATGCCTTTAACAGCCTTGCTGTCAGACAGTCTGCATACAAGCTATGCAAAACATTTATGTTAGCACCTCCTAGCTTGCCCTTGGTATGAAATGGTTAGCCTCCCTAACTGTATGTTTTTTCTTCTTTTAGCTTGTTAACCTTTGTTCTACATTTGCTGATTGTCTTAGAGCCAAATGGTTTGGGATAGCCATACAGGTTGCCTAAATGCTCCCATTATCAAACCTTTTTTTTTTCCCCAGTTTCTCTGAACGTCCTAAAACTTTCACTTTTTGAGTGGAACATTTCCAGGCTCAATTTCTGAGTGAGAGTGAACTTGAATAAATGGACCTGACTTGTACTGGTGAAAATCAAGCCTAATTCTATTGAAGTCATTGGAAATATGTTGATATAGCCTTGGATAAATGAAAGGGGTTGCAGGATTCTATGAAGTTCCTTTTACACTGGTTACACATAGTATTTAAGAGCTCAGAAAATACTATGTGTGTACATAGCTGTTTAAAAAGTTCCATTTTTACTGAAAGCTAATTAAAGCTATTTAAAATTTTTTTTTGAGTGGTTCCTCTATACAGCCGTATGGGTCACTTTTTTTTCTGGCTACTTTTTTAGCAGAACTGAAGTGTAACACCTTATTAGCCCAGGCTGGTGAAAACTGAAATATTTAGCTTAGTATCACTAGAGAGCATTCTCTGAAGAAGTCACACATTTGGAGAGCTGCAAGTCTACACTGGACAGGGCAAGGATTTAGTTTAATTCAAATTGTTCCTACGACAAAATGTAGGAATGTAGACAAGGTGCCTTCTCCTACCTCTGTCTGACACTAACCAACAGGTAAGTAATGTAAGTAATTGGAAAAAAATATAAGCAACTCTAAATGCTAAGGAAAAACAGCACTGAGGGTTTTACCAACAAAGAAGCCATTTCCAGCTCAGACAGCTTACCCCAATATTTGCTTGGCTTTGGGCGCTGTATGAGCTTCTGCAGAGCAGTAAAACTGGAAGTTGATTCCTTTCCTCAATTTTGTTGCCCTTCTCCCTTTCCCTTCTACCCTGGGGCTGTAGAAATGTAGACTCCAGCCAACTTCTCCCCCATGCTCAACCAAAGGAGATCCATAAAGGATTGAATGAGAGAAGATATCTTCCAATGTTTTCCAGGAAAATGGCTTTCTGTCCAGCAGACCACCTCTGTGAATGAAGAGTACCAAAGGAGGAGGAGGAGGAGGAGGAGGAGTGGGGTCTTCTAAGAGATCACATGATACCTCAAACATTACCTCCCAAAGAGTTGAGGAGGAGCCACACAGATCAGCATGAGGGTCCAGGCTCTACCCCAAATTCAAAATGTTAAACAAGACAACTTTTTATATCTGAAACTAATGTGGCCTTATGATTACTCCAGCTGTAAGACAAAAGTTACTCTGACAAGCTGAGAAGGACTCTCCAAAAACTCAAGATGAACCAAGGACAAAGGGGCATAAGGAAATATAGCTAGCAAGGTAACTAGCTAGCTAGCTAGCTAGATATACTTGTTAGTACGAGGAGAGGTCTGTGTCGTCCCCCTCTCCACCTCCCCAGTATACTAATACTAATACCTAATACTGTGTTGGCCTGTTTTGAAGCCTATATATATGGAAAACCACAAATCTCTTTAGCAGAAGTGCCATTGTCAGTAAGGATGCTCCATGGCTTCTTAGCATAAAGAAACATTTCAAGGGTTCACCCTCTAGAAGCAAAGGGTTAGAAGGAATTTCAAGGGCTATGCTGAGGGTGAGTGCAGCTGGGCACAGGCAAATGAAATAGTGAATCAATAACAGAGGATCCACAGGTGTGTAGCATCCATAACATAAATGCATGTGGAAAAGGAACAAATATCTGCAGCA
Source organism: Alligator mississippiensis (assembly GCF_030867095.1). NCBI lineage: Eukaryota > Metazoa > Chordata > Crocodylia > Alligatoridae > Alligator > Alligator mississippiensis. The sequence continues at coordinate 13,690,596 of NC_081824.1, read as the reverse complement.
ACACAATATAAAGCAATCTGAAAAAACCTGACCGCTAAATCTCCTACACTGAGAAGCAACACAAGACTATAGATGATATTTAGTATTCTTAACATATCTATCGATGTATTTGGGATAATAAAGTATAATGTTTATAGAGCCACATCATAGTACATCAGTTGGATACTGCATTTTGTATAGAGTTTTTGGTGAAAGCTGCGTGTCTCAAAAGACAAATCAATCACTCCTCTCTTTTGCAAGACCTTTTGAAGCCAATGAACCGGGATAGCTGAGGGGAACATTTGCCCAAAAAGTGTAATAAAATGTCATCAAGTCTTTCACACAAACACAAAAGGAACCCTCTTCCCTCCCCTCACATCTATTTCAAAAATTTTGAGCTGAGTCTTGAAATGGCCAAAGAGCTGAGGAAGGTGTCTCAGTTGTTTAAAGAAAGAATTTGGTGGCATAGTTGAGTGCATGCTCAGAAGCACATTTGAGTACAGTCATCTACCAGACTCTGGAGAGCTGAAGTTAGGAGAATCCAGACAAGAGGAATCTCTTATAATCAAGGTGAAGGGAAATGAAGTCAAGGATGAGAAATGGTGACAACAGGCAATATTACTTGAGGGTCAACAGACAGCAGTACCAATGTGGGAATTGTGGAGGAAGAGTTTGGATTCAAGGATGATAACAGCGTTATTCAGAATAATGATAAATGAGAGGATTCAATCATGTAGGAAAACATGGTTCTGTATGGGGAAGTTCCTTGCATTTAAGAAACACTTTAGATAATTAGGTAAAATACTTTGTGATGAAGTTATAGTTTTGCTTTTTCAATGCCGGAGCAAGGAAGCTCAGTTCAAAAAGTTCTATTAAAAATGAATTGTTTTCATGAAATGGTTAAAAACTGTTCATTTTATTGTAGATGATTCTTTGTTTGCTGTTCTAGTGCTGGGATTCAGCACGTTTCAAGGACGGACTGGGACTTCAGATTTAATCCAAGGGGTTAGATCTGTAAAAAAAGATGTTTAAAGACATGACTATCATGACTATCATATAGTAAAGTACTTCCCATATGACAGGCAAACTGGCAAAAGGCAGATTCCAGTGCAACATAGAGTCATGACATCCACAGCAGTTAAGTATTAAAGTACCTAAAATGCTGTTTATGCTCTTGGGTACCAATATGCCTCTTCCATAGGCAGGCCTCGGATCTTTGAGGATGCCCACAAATCTGACGTTAATTTACCAAGCTGAATTAGCTCATAAATGGAGAGAACTACAGTCCTCCTAGCACTACTGCTAATTTCTTGCATATATCTTCAACATTTTATTACTAGATGCCTGGGCTCACCCACATCAGCATTGTACTAATCAAAACTAATTTAATGAAGCTTCTCCCAATATACAGGGGAGGCCAGAATCAGCCCCGAGTGGTATTGCTCTTATTAAGGGAGACTTAGAAGAGCTAGGTAAAAGTTAGGAATTTTGCACACTAGAGATATGAACCCTGATTTTGTATATCTATTAGATCATATACATTTCTGGCTAGGAATGAGTCAGAAACAGATTTCCCATCTAGCAAAATTTGGGGTGATTCGGGCTTTAAGAGGAGGATTGCAAAGGGTTCAGGACAGTGCTTGGCCTGTAGCCAGAGCACTTTGCAGGGAAGTAAAAGATGCAGGCTCAAACTTCCTCTGGTGAGGAGGGTCTGAAACAAAGGTCTCCTGCTCCCTAAGCAAGTGCCCAGACCACTGGGTTGTTGGACTAAAATGGTCTCTTTCCTCCCCGCATTTTGCTTTCGCCGTGTATGCACAAGGAGCAATTCTCTTTTGCCATGGGAGCAGAGTCTTGCATGACTGCCTCAACCTGCAATTAAGTGACTGCATAATACTGTTCAGGTGAAGAAAGCAAAATAGGAGTGAGCCCAAAATATTCAGGGTGCGGTTTTGATTAATGAGATTCATTGCATAATCACATGTTTTATGGCTGTTATTAAAACTAATTGCAGGAATGGACAGGGAGGGAAAAGTTTATGGTCTAGTATATCACTCAGATCAGTAACGTCCAAAAGTTGCTCAATGTCCTTGTGACAGGGAGCCTGTGGGCCCTTTCACTTGAAGGGGAGAGAACCCTGAAGTTAGGACTGCGAGGGGGCAGGCAGCCAGGAATCCCCCTGCCCTGGGCAGGGAGCTGCAGTAGGGAGAGGGGGACACCTGCAGCCAGTCAAGAGACTACTGCATGGAACAGGCTGGCTGTAGGAGATTTGGCAGGCAGGAGATCAGCTGGCTATTCGTGAGCTGGCTACTAGCAAATGGGCAGGCGGCAAGCTGCAGGCTGCTGAGCTAAGCCTGAGCTGAGAAAGCAGGCAGGTCATTAGACACAGAAAGGGAACACCCATGGGGAGTGGCAGGGCCACATGACCAAGGGGGCAGGGCTTAGGAGGTGCATAAAGCCAGTGCATGAGAGCAGGCAGGCAGTCTGGCCTACAAGCTGCTGGAGAAGGATCTCCTGGCGAGGAAGGCTACAAGACAGTGCCTAGCTGATCACACACTGAGCTGCCTTGGAACTACCAGCAAGACACTGAGGGCTTACCGAGGGACACAACCCAGGGCTGGGGGGGTTAGGTTGGTACCCAATGAGTAGCTTGCACTTATAGAAGTCAGTGTACACTCAAAACTTTAAGATGCAGTAATATTTTTAGAAATGGGCATTGACTTAGAGTGGTTGTCAGAAAGGAAATTAGATTTATTAATCAGATGCATATGTGCTGACAGGAGAATAGATCCTCCTGCATTATGTCTTCTTAGTGCTGTTAATACCCAATTTTAAGTGTTACTGTATGACTATATCCCAATTCCCAGCTGCTAAGCACAGAACCCAGTTCTAAAGTTCCCCCTGTATAATGCTTTCTAGTATAACAAGTCCCATTATGTTCAATGAACTATTTCCTGCAGTAAGGTACTACTCAAGGGGTGCATCTACATGTATGCAGTTACTGTGCAGTAACCAAAAAATTACTGCACAGTACAGGCATGCATCTATATGTGCGCAGCTGTACTGTACAGTTATTATGGTGACTTACACTGACTTGGGTGTAAATTTAATACCTGAATCATACAGGTATCAAATTTATGCCCATTTAGTTACTAAGTAAAAAGACACATATAGACGCCTTACTCTACAGTAACACTGTGTGTGTGGATTGACATAAGACTAACTTTAGCCCCAAGTTGATCCGCACAGTGTTACTGAACTGTAATGCCTGCATGTAGATGCCTACCTAAACCCCACTTACTGCACAGTAATTTACTATGCAGTAAATTTAATACACAGTAAATGCATGTGTAAAGACAACCAAGGCAGCAAGTATAGTTAAAATGAGGGCCCTTGCAGGTATGGATTATAGAACCAGATCTATAATAAAGTGCAGAAGGGTCAAAAATGTCCTTATTGCTTATGCCATGCTTTTCAATGCTCAATAGATGCCTGATTCATTTTCAAAACCAAGAATTTCAAAACTGACTAATAATTTGTTGGGTACCTCTGTGTTTGGGCATGCAAGTGGGATCACCTTAGAGGAAAAATGTCAAGCACTTTTTGAAAATCTGATCTCATAAATAAATCTGGGAATCAAGTTCTTTTAAACGAGTCTAAAGTTGGGGACATCCAGCAATCAAGGCATGCAGATCACTAGACAATTGAAAAATCTTTTCTAGAAGATGATGATGTCTAGCTATATAAACAACCTAAATCTTCTACATCTTCCTTAGTAACAGTAAGCTAAGTAAATGTTCTGTTCTCTGATTGTTGACAGGGTACTCTGTTATGATACTATACCTTCAAAATCTGCAAAGATGAAAAGATCATCGTTTTTGAGGAAATTTTTCCACTGCATTTCTCTATGAGTCAGGAAAGAATTCCAGCCTGCACCTGGGCCCACATAACAGTTACAGGAAGAAGAAAAATTTCCAGTAATGGATGGTTTATCCCACTGGAGTGTGTCGTTTTTCTCTGTTGGAGAAAAATATCGGAGCTGATGAAAACATGGGTTCAAATTCATCTCCCATCAAGTAGAGTTACCACCAGAACAAATCTGACCATGCATCCAGTTTTTATAACATCTTTCCCTGGAAAAGCTCCTCATTTCCATCTTATGACCCGTGGACCAAGACTTACCATATACCCGCTGGTTAGGGTTCGTAGTAAAGCTAAGGCTTAAGGACATCCTTTGGGCTACTTCCGGGTCTTGATCCAGAACAGTGAGAATCACTTGCCTGTTCCCAGCAGGCCATTCTAAAAGTCCATCATTCTCGCTGCTGCACAAATGGAAAGTAATCCCCATGTAATTCACATATGAGGAGGTTGCTCTTCCATGGGGATAAAGCCTCAATTCAAAACCATAGCCTTCTGAGCTGTAGAATACCGGGCTAGAGATGAAATCACCTCTTGAAGTACTGTTAAAAAGGGTAGTGAAGTTCCTAATGTGCCAGACACTGGTGGGACATTTTGTCTCTGTCAGGCTGATGTCATCAATGGTAATTCCACCACCAGAACTGGCTGGATCTCCTCTGATGCCTTGAAAAGCATAGCGGAATTTGGTTTGGACGTTAAAGGGAATATTGGCTAACTTCCAGTGATGTTTTCCGTCAGCTGAAGGGAAAATTAACATTTTTAAGAGCGATAAATGGGTATCAGTGTCATAAATCATGGTCAGTTTTCCTCAAGCATCATGTGATGGAATTTCTTTGAATGCTAAAGGCAAGATGATATTTAATTTACTGGGTGCCTAGATGGGCTTAAGTACTTTAATACAGTTTTATTCCACCATGCTGCAGTCCCTGAAAATCTATTAATGCAGCTGCTTTTTCAAAACACTATCTTTCTCTTAAGACTGAGCTAACAAAAATGCAGTGAGGAGGAGAAGGAACCACCTACCTTTTGTATTATCAGTTTCTCAGGGATCCAAGCAGGGTAGAATAAATCACACTTAGGCACTTGCATTTACTTACACCGCTAGCTGTTCGATACCAACAATAGCCTAAGAACTCGCGATCATTAATATGCAAAGAAAACAACAGTTGTACCATTGTAAAACCAGTTACACATTTGATGTAAATGGTGTCAGTCTCTATTTACACTAAAAACAAACATTTGCCCCCATATTTTTTAAATCTCCTACAATGACAGAAAAGCCTGACAAGTCTATCCAGCCCACCCTGCTTCTGGTAGAAAGAGATGGTGCTGAGGTGGAGTCCTTCTTGTATTGAACTATTACATTCAGTAAAAGACCTTTGGGCTTGGGACAGACATTACACAGAAACTGGTTTAAGTGATCAGAAACTGGTTTAAACATTGTAGCAGAACAGACATTCAGTGCACATAAGCCAGTTTCAGAATGGCCGAAGCCAGTTTGAGATAAACCTGGTTGAAAATAGTATCAGAATTAAGTGATTGAGCTCAAACTGGTTTATGTAATGTCTGTCCCAGACCTTGAGGGCTATGTATTCCAGGACTTAACATATCTATCCATTTGAATATAGGCCTATAACACCTCCACCCTTATATCTGGCTTTCAAAGAATGAGGTAGTCAGAGGATCCAGCACTGGAACTGTCAGCAGTAAAGCAGATGCAATTTCCCTCATCAGAGTTGGAGTTGATAAAAATATACACATCACAGAAACTCTCACCTTGGATGGTGTGCAACTTTACCATCTTCCTTACGTTGCCAGTTCCATCATCCATTTTAACCCAGATAACTAGCTTATCTTGTGGGCTTCCATTGAGCTTGTAGAAAAACTGCAGGCATTTCTCTTTCCTCTTTGGATAAAAGACACGAGATTCCAGAAGAGCTGACTGACTGGCATTTCCAGTCCTGGTATCCAAATGCATAAAATATCCCCCATCTAAAAAAAAAATGCATTCTTTATAGAATCTCCAAATACTCTTTATCATTCTTCTTGGAGCTTTTCTCTATGATTTTTCTCTTCTACCTGAGACAAAGGTCCAGAAATAGTTTGTATTTTTGACTAAAAGGCATCCCAAGCCTCCTCCCTGTTGAAGCCCTTGAGCCCCGATGTCCAACTGACTTCACTATTTTTAGTTCATTAAAGTTTGCCCTTTGAAATTAAAAACCACAGTTGCAAACCTACTTTTATTTATCCTTCCATGTAATTTCAACTGAATCGACCCATGATCACTCAAACTAAGATTCTTTTCTATGACCAGCTCTTCTACCAAGTCCTCAATGTTTACCAAAACCATACCTAAAATGCCATTGCCTCATATCTAAAATGGCCTTTCTCGTGGCTTCCGAGACTATTTAGTGAAACAATCCATCTACTGGAATAACTGAGCTCTACCTTTATTGATAGCATTTGTGTCCCAATCTGTATTTGGAAAGTTAGTCTCTCATAAAAAGACAATTCCCTGTTGCATTGCTCTCTCCAGCAACATTACAGAGAGCTCTGTACATCTCCAGAGCTGACCCTTGGGATCTCTAGCACTTTTCCCACAGAATTTCTTTTACCATATTGCCCTAAAGTAATTTTGTTCCAAATCGATTCTACGTTATCCATGTTCCCCCTTATTTTTTTAGAGTCTGTCATGTCATTAACATGCAGTGTTACCCCCATATGCTTAGCTTTATATCTACTTTTCCTGACAAGCATGTCTATTTGCTTTTGTTGGAAAAAAGATCAACAGCATGCTGGGTTGTATTAACTAACATGCTTCTTGAAAATCAAGGGAAGTGATTCTTTCTCTCTACTCAGCACTGGTGACGACTTACCTGGAGTACTATGCCCAGCTTTAGGCCCCACACTTCAAGAAAGATGCAGACAGACTGGAAAGAGTCCAACGGAGAGCAACAAAAATAATTAGAGGCCTGGGAAACCTGACTTAGGAGGAAAAGATGAAAGAACTAGGACTGTTGAGTCTGAAGAGGAAAAGCCTGAGAGAGGATTTGATAAGTCTTCAAATATCTGAAGGGAGATTATAAAGAGGAAGGCGATAGACTTTTCTCTGTGGCCATAGGGGATAGGAGTAGGAGCAATGGTCTCAAAATACAGCAGAAGACGTTTAGGCTGGAGACTAAGACAAATATTTTGACTGTGAGGGTGGTCACGCATTGAAACAGGCTACCTAGGGAAGCTGTGGAATCTCCATCCCTATACATTTTCAAGAGCAGACGCTTGGTTGGGATGGTTTAGTCAGGGATAATCCTGCTCTAAGCAAGGGGCTTGGAACAGATGACCTCACAAGGTAACTTCCAGCCTTACTTTCCTATGAACCTACTACAATATCTGTGTCCCAGTTATGGTTTCTATTCCATCATGTGTCTCTTACCCCTAAAACAGACAATTTTCTATTATATGCCAATAGCTCAATTTTTTCTACTTTGTTGTGTAAGCCCTTTGAATTACTGTACAAATATCACGCTTGTTTCTTATTAACCACCCACAGTTTTGTCCTTGCATTAACTGTATCACTTGTCTCACTAAGGTCTTGTCAGATTAGGCCTCTCTCTCCCCTTGCCAGCAACCCTTCTGCCGATGGGTTCTTTCATGCACGATCATGTTTACACAGTCTTCTTTTTACTGTGCACTAAAACCAGGCATGGGGTTTAAATGCATCTCCCCCAAGCTACACCCCCAATTCCACTAAAAACAAATACACTGACACTTTGCTGAGGATTTGTTCCATATTTCTTTAAACTTGTATAACTTTTAAAGTCAGGATTTGTTCTAAACTAGTTTTGTGCGTTATGATATTGTGTAATGAGGCCCAGGTCCTGAGAAGTGTTCATGATATTTTCCCAGCAATGCAATTGCTTGGAAATACTTGGGCAGTGGTAGCTTCAATCATTCAAGAATTAGAAATTGATGCAAAGTAAGAGCACGTGTGCATAAAGAAAAGGCAGATCCTCACTTTGTTCAATCCAGTGGGGCTCTGCTGAAGCCAGGGGAGCTATACCAGTTTACAATAACCTTGCTCCCTCTCTGTGTCTTTACTTGACCCGGAGCAGTTTTCAAACAGTTTTAGAAAGTTCTTGAGTTCTACAGCCCCCTCAAATGAAAATCACTGATCCTTCTGTCTGATGACTAAGCACACAGGCTTGATAGCAACTGTTCAGACTAACCCTTAAAACTGGCATCGCTGTCACTTACCTCTCTATCATATTTATTTTCAGAGAAAGTTGAAGTATGGTAATATTCTTGCATTATTACTACAAAGAAAAATGCACACAAGTACCCTACCTTTACAGTGCCCCAGTAAGGTGTGGTCCTCATTTCCAGGTTTGCCTAGAGTATGGCCCCAGTCGGCATCATCTTGTTCACCCTGCACCATCCCACAGATATTGATGTTCTCGAAGGTGCACTGATCCAACAAAGTGAGGCTGGAAGCTGTTAGATATAGAGCATGTGTGTTTCTGTACATGCATTTTACATAGGAACCAAGGGACACTGTCAACTCGCATACTGAACACCAGAAGAGGATCTGAGTATCCCATGTATGCTTAACCTATTTACCTTCTCAGCATCCCCATGAGTTTGCAGTTGGGAGATGAGGCTCAGAGACACGAAAGGGCATATTCAAAATGGTAGTTAGGTGCCAAGATTCCCACCGAAATCACACCTTTTGGATATGGCGTCATGTGACTTTTTCTAAGATCACACAGGAAAAAAATTGAACATGGGTCTCCTAGGTCCTAGACTATTACCTTAAATGCTGTGCTATAATTTCTCATATGCTTTGAAAAACATCCTGCTTACTGACAGCAGTCCATGAATGAAACACTAATTATTATTGAAAGACCCTAATCTTGTATTGCTGTCTGTGTTTGTGGACCCTATAGACTCTTCCACTAGGACTTCACATGAGCCAGTCCATATTGATCACTCTGCAGAATGAGGGCCATATTTTTCTACTATTGCTAAAAGATCCTTTGTCCAAAGCTGAAGCATTACATCTCCTGTCACATGACTTTACTGATGTACTGCAGAACACAAACTAGTATATCAAAATACTGGGAAAAGAAAAATAAACTTACAGCAGCCATATAACTTATTCAGCTCAAGTGAGTCGATCCTACTCAGATCCAGCCTTTGCCCAATAATCTCATTGAATTTAGGAATTTTAGTTGTGATAGAAGAGATGTTGCTATGGATGTTGAAAGAATAAGGTCCATAATGCAGAACAGATTCATAATCATATGGGGTATTTAGGTCCAATAGGTAACTATCATTGTGTTTGTCAAAAGCATATGCATAACCTAGAAAAAAAGATATAATTAGACTAGACTGGGCATGTCTACACATGCACATTTACTGTGGAGTAACCGACATTACTGCGCAGTAACCAAAAATTACTGTGCAATATGGGCAGCGTCTACACGTGCTCATTCATACTGCACAGTAAATCTATTGACTTACTCCGACTTCAGTGTAAATTTTATACCTGCAGGTATCAAATTTATGCCTGATTAGTTACTGTGCAGTAATGCACATGTAGACGCCTTACTGCGCAGTAGCACTGTGTGTGTATGGACTGACTTGGGATGAAATTTAGTCCAAAGTTGGTCTACACACAGGGTTACTGTGCTTTAACACCCGCATGTGTAGATGCTGGCCTAAACCCGTTTACTGCACAGTAACTTACTATGCAGTAAATTTAATGTGACATAAATGTACGTGTAGACGTGCCCACTGAGAATGAGACTTAGAACTTAACATATTCAAAGTGATTTACATACATCATTAGCTAATGCTCATATCTACAACAGATAAACAGCCATTATTATTCCCATATTTAAAATACAGATACTAAAATGGAAATAAAGATTTTTTTTTCAAAGTCCACAGACAGAAGACTCATTACTAAAAGAACATATATTTTTGTGTTTCAGGATGATAAGAACACTAGGACAATGGAATAATAAGAAACTGTGGAATCTCCCTCACTGGAGGTTTTCAGGAAGAAACTGAAGAGATATCAGTCTGAGATGGCTTGAGATGACACTTGAGATTCCTTCCAACCCTATTATTCTAATGTGATCACAGCATTGCAGATTACCTTCAGTGATCTGATCCCACCATATCTTAACATAGTCATCACGGTCTGTCCTTGACTGCTCATGGTAGAATCCCAGCGCATGCAAGACCTCATGTTCCACTAGGTATTTATAGTCGCACCGGTCACCAATAGATACAGTTTGACCAGTCTGAAGATCCCCCACATAAGACCAGCAGCTGTAGGACAAATATTCAGTTATTGCAACCAGTTTGTTTAATACTTTGTATGATTTGTCTTCACTTACTAACTCAGTTATTAAATTAAGATACAACACAAAATAAATGCTTCCAAAATTGCATGCCTGGATCCACCTTAATTGTAAAACTGCCACAGACCCCAGGCCCAGAGTAGCATGCAGTTGCACTGCCCCAGAAACAGACTGGGAAGCAGACTGTGTCTAAAGGAAACAATTAGCCTCCTGGTTTCACTTTGCTCCATTGGGATGGGAGAGCTGACACAGTGGTGCAGCACAGCATGCATTCTCCTGCATTGGGCAATGTGCTAGGGAGGTGAAAGCAAGGTCTTTCCCACGCGCTGTGTAATCCCAGCTCACAGATATGGGAGTGGGTGCAGCAGCTCTGCAGAGACTGCTTATCCTCCAATGTGGGTAGCCAACATAAGGGAGTAATGGCGGAGCCTTAGCACCCCATAGTCTGCAGCTACGAGCAGGCAAGATGGTCGACTATTTAGCCCTCTTTCGCAGTATGCCTGCAGAAGTGTTTAGCACCCAGAAGTTTGCAGTGATTTAACTAAAAGCTTGATGGATACAGACTTCCTTGGGTGTGTTCACAAACATGGCTTGAAGTGTTTGACTTTATGCACTTGTCTTAAATGTCTCCATTGGTCTAATAAAAGATATCACATCTACTCAAAGAACCTTGCCTGCCTATGCCTTAAACTAGTAAAATGTCAAAAGAATAACAATTACCTCCTATGTCTGAGACAGAGGACAATCTACAACCTCCTTCTCTAACCAAACAGCCCCACTAACTCTAACCAAACTCTAACCAAGAGACGCAGACAGAAGTGACAATTTTCACCCAATTTGGCCCCTGAAAGCACTCCACAGCTGTTACCAAACACAAGTGCATGGCTACAGAGCACTTTAAAAGGGCACAATCTCATGAAAATCTTAACCCTTATGCAATAGGGTTCAGATGAAGATGCTCCAAAATGGAGCAAATTGTGGCTGCATTCAGGACTTGGCTGACTGTAGCTCAGCCCAGCTTTGATGTTGCCTTCAAAGTGGGAGGGGGGAAAGAAAAAAAAGGAAGCTCAGTCTGGGGTTTTTTCAGGCGGAGCTGAAGGGTGGTGTGGGTGGATCGAAGCCCCCCAAGGATGCGGCAGCTTCAGTCGACATGCCTGCCCTACCTGCTATCACTAGCTGGGGAACACCCAGAATGAGCTCCCTCCGCTCCCTTTCTTCCCTCCCGTTCTGAAAGCAGGGCCATGGCTGGGAGAGAGTGGAGTATTGCTATCAGGAGAACAGCTGAAGGCTTGCAGCTGCTCTAAAGAACAGCTGGATTCCCCAACCCCCAGCACCCAACAGCAAACTTCTGTTAGGTCTGAGGGATCATTGAAACTCATAGCCCTTCCTTTGAAGTGCCATGAATTACAATGGGGAGCTGCTTTTCTGTCTGTGCCTAAAGAGGATCATCATGCCCGTCCAACCCACTCCCTGACTGAGTCGTCCCAACAAAAGTCTTAGAAAACAGGTGGTTCCTACAGCATGTGCCAAAATCAGTAAAGCTGGGCTCTGATGGACCAAAGCCAAGTTCACTCACTGAAAACAACCTACTGACAGGTTGCTCCAGCTTTTACCAGGCAGAATTTGTTAATTTGGAGGATTTCAACTGCTTCATTAACACACACACACACAGAGAAGTGATCTCTCCTACAGCTGGAACTCAGAACAAAAACAATTTGAAGAACATATATCAAGAATATCAGGAAGGGAGACCAGGCAAAAGCTTTGCCTGGTTAACCCATCGACACTGGCTTCTTTTTATCACATGATGCAAATTCATTCTGGGGGAGAAATCTTAGCTTAAAGATATTTGTGTCTTCTCCCATAGCTAGGATGCAAATACACACACACTGAAATTCACCAAATGAACACACATGCACAGGAAAAGATCAGGAAATCAAAATGTAACCAGTCCATAAATCAAATAAATTATGTTATAAATCAGTTCATAAATATACAATTACCCATCTAGTTTCTCAAATTTGAGGTACGTCTTTTCTCCTTCATAGGGTTTGAAATCAACACAAGTTTTCAATCGGAACATTTCAAAGGCCTGCAAGATAACTCCCTTAGCATTCAGATCTGAAAGAGAAGAAATGGTATTAATTTTCCTGCAAAATGCAAAGATAGGATTTTCAGGTATTTCTGTGACAGACAAGATGAACTGATGTGGCACAAGCATAGCTACACTCCTGACCTGATACATTGCCAACACTTAAAACAACTGTTGGTCAATTAGTGATATTATTCCACTTGAGAAATAAAGCAACTCCGTACAAGTCCCCAAAATGGGATTTGGAGGGCAGACCAGGGGAAGTCTTCTTAACTTTTAGCCTAATAGCTCATGATAGCCTCAGGTTCCTGCCACCATCCCCCCTCACCCAGAGAGAGTTTGAATCCATATCTCCTACTTCCCAGGAAAATTTCCTAACTACAAGGCCACAAGATATTTAGGGTCAAGCACACCTTCCACCCCTGCTATTGAAGTTGGATCATTGGGCAGCCAACACAGGAAGATATATGGGTCCAGCAAGAAAGCAAGTCAAAGGAAGCCTCACTCTGTGGCTCAGTGAAATGAGCATTGCTCTCAAAGGGAGCCCCAGGCCTAGGGTGGGTCTAGGATTTGTGTCTCACAATCCCTGGGGAAGTGTCCTAAGCACTTCTAAGCTACTAGGATACAAGGTGGAAGGCCCTTTCCCCTCTATCATACAGCTGCTCTCCATGGTGTCTCTCTGAAAATGGGATTATACACCTTTCTAGGTGGAGTAGGATCACCGCAGAGCAAAAGTGGCCCTAATCAGTCCTCTGAAGGTGCCCATAAGGACGAGTCTAGTCAAATGGGATCAACCTCTTGGGATGAGAAGCTTAAATCTGAGGTATTGTAACAGAAGTGCCTACAAGGTCTATTTGGATATGGCCCCAGATTTTCTGTTTCCACAGTACTCAGCACAGAGAAGCCCAGATCTTGACTGGTGCCACTATTGTAGTAAATGATATTAATCATTTCTCCTATATTAAATTAATAATTTTATTAAATTATTAAATAGCAAGCAAAATTCAAAATATCAATTTGAAAGAAACAGAATGAATAGGCTATTATCAGAGAATGGAGTCATCCTCATCCTTCTTGATCAAAGACAACCACATTTTATGCCATGACAAAGGTGAATGGCAATGGGTTCTCTAGTTGCTGATTTATCAAAGAGCCTTAACTGAAATAATCTCATTGGATGCATTTAGTGCTTTGAATGCGGTTGTATAATTTCGATTGCTACATGCTATGAACTTTACCTGTCCCTACATCTGGTTGCATATATTTTATGAGAGATGGGTGAGATGGTTGTCAAACATTTACTATAAATGCCAGCCAACAAATTGTTAAGCCTTCTGAACAGTTTCTTAAACGAGATCTCAAAAAAAGGAAAATGGCTTTAAACTTTTCATTGAAAAAAAATCTGTATTTCATTAACAGAGCTGCTGAGCTGAGACTACTAATTAATTTGTAATTAACTATTAATTAAAAATTATTAAATTGCCATAGCTGCACTGTAGGTATCTCCAATGTCAGGGGGTCCCAGTGTTATTAAAACCAATACTACATGCCAACTGTACAAAATGGAGTACAAGAGGCTCTCACTTTTCTGATCCCTATGTATAGGTACGCTCGGATTATTTGAAGTCCTAACCTGGTCACCATAAATGCAAAAAGTGAACACATGCACCTACAGATTTTGTTATGGTAGTATTATAATGCTTCTAGACTGTTACATATAGTTTAGTTTTTATGTGTCTCTTCCTTTTTGGTATTATTATATACTACAGATGTCTCATATGTATGAACATTTTGCAAATAAAAGGGGATTTTCCAAAAGAGTTCAGCTAAGCAAGGATCCATCATACATCTAATAAAGTTAACAAAAGTGCCTTATTACCCAAGCTGTCAGCCAGGATGTAGGGGATAGGAAATTTCCATCTGTATGAGCTGTTTCTTAGTGCATTTCTCTCTGGCTGTTAAGAAAATCAACACATTTCTTGTTAACATTTTAAACATGCTCTACAATTTCCCAGAAACATTATCTGATTAGTATTACATACCGGTAAGATAATATCACCTTCAAAAAGCCGCCTCCTTGTTGCTGAAATGAGATAAATGGTAGTTTAAAGTAGGTCAGGATAATTCATGATATGAACAATTCCAGTATTTTGTACCAAACTCAACCCATGTCATTAGGGAATTGAAGAACTGAATTTGACCGTTGCAGCTCCCATCCATCTCTCTGTTCAGTAAAACCAAACAAAACCAGAAGCGGCACACCAGAATACATCAGTAACCTGTCTCCACTAGTGCCCAATGTCAGATACTGTAGGGAAGAGATAAGATCACCACAATAGACAATTCTACTGCACTTGCTTACAATGGATGTTTATTTAAAGCGAGGGAATAAGATAGGCTTATGTCCTTCGTGTGCTTTTACACAGTTCAACTTAAATATACAAACAGGTTATTTGTAGACATTTAGATGCGCATATGGACACTCATTTCAGACTTAGGTACACAAATGTCTGTTTTATGTAAACTGTAAATCTCAAATTCAATATCCAGAGTAGAGTCTGAATAGACTACTAAGGCATCTGAAAGCCAGCAATATATACACACCTCTTTTTGTCTTCATTTAATATCATACATCACAATGCATATGGTAAACTTCACCATCAAATTAACTGTTAAGACTTTTTTTTTTCTTTTGCATGTAGAAGCAAGATTTTTTTAGGAGTAGAAAAAGTATCAGCACAATATCCTCTGTCAGCAAAACTAACCGATTGTCATCAGCCAATGAAAAGCAGATAACAAGCGGTATCAGCAGATGAAAAAAGTGTGGGTGAAGTCCTCGTAAGGGCATGAGAATATTTTACTGCAGAAATAATTTATCCTCCCATCTCTGTCATCATGCAGCATGAACCCAAGTAACTTATTTAAGAGGCATGTAAGTAGAGTAAAAGTTGCAAACCTGTGCAGTTCAATTAGAGTCTCTCCAAGGAGTTCACCCAAAGTTTCATTTTGGAGAAAATTTGGAACTAAGCAGCTTAGCTTGGACTAACACAAATGCCCATTAAGCCTGTCCTCCCATTGCCTTGTTCCCCAAATGTTCAATTTTTGACCCTTCTGCTGACCACTGGTTGCCCACAACCACTTTTTGGAAGTAAACCTTAGGGTTTGATGTGCTGTGTCTTTGTCCTTGAGGGACTTTGCATGGCACCAACTCTCTATCAAATCCCTTTTCCCCCAGACCTACCTCCTGCTTCCTTTTACCATCAAGTCTTACCTCTCCTCAACCAGCTGATGAAAGTCACACATTTTCATCTCTTCTACAGAACACACTTTCTTCATGTTATACTTGAGATTTCTCTTCGTACTGGGGAAGCTATCTCTGCCCAGCCCCATCCTCTGTCACAGGCTTTGCAAGTCCCAAAAACAACAAATCAGCAGACAGACATATAATTTTTCCCATCTTGTTTCCTTACCTGCATTTATTTCCGGGATGTTGCTTCTCAGCTGCCCTTCATCTATGTCATAAACTATCAAACAAATCAACACATATATATTATTATCCAGATGGCAGTGACTTCCAGCCAAACATTATCCTAGCCTGTAAAACTAACTGACCCCTCTCCATTTTCTATTAGACTGATGCATATAACCATGCCATTATTACCTTTTTCTTTGGCGGAGTTTCTGATCTGTAAAATAAATAGATAATTTTACATTCCCAGAAAAAAAAACAGTGAAATCCCAGTTGGGCCTTAGGCTAAGAAATAGAAAATGGCAAACCTACTGTAAAGGAGAAGGAGCAGGTCAGCAGCGCTGCCAGACAAAGCACCTTCAGGTAGCCCATTTTAAAAGACAAACTAGTACACAGACAGACACAGGTGCACACAGATAGACCAAGCTATTGATGTTGGCTTCATAAAGCACCAATGCATATAAGGCAACAAAGACTTGGACTTTGCACAGAAAACTGGGTTTCTAATAATAAAAGATACAGCCATGAATCAACCTGATGATTAAGCGACCTCCCAATTTCATAATCACCCCTAGTTTAATTGCCTTGTAGTAATCAGGGCTAGAGATCTTTATAATATTGTTCTGAATTCTTCATGATAAATGCTGTCCCTTTTTCAGTTCACGCATTATCATTTTCCTTGCATGGGAAAACCTGGCTGCTGAGTATGGGAGCAATACCTGCAAAAGGACACAGTCCTGCTGCTTGCATGAATAATTCCCTTGACCTCCTTGGAAAAATGGATATTTTTTTTCCTGGGAAAATGTTGCCAAGAATGTATTTCTGTTCTAATCAAAATTCTTGACTTTCAGTTTCCACTTGAAAAAAGTTCAGAAACGAACAAAAAGTTTTATTTTTACAGCCAAAAAAGTTTCAGCCACAAACTTCCAGAAAAACCCAAACAAACCATGTTCAGCTGTAAAGCTTCTGAAGAAAAGTAACACAATTTTAGGGAAAGCAGACACAGTACATGAAAAAATATTTGGATCCATCAAAACCCAAATTTTATACCCAAACCCAAAATGTAGATATTCTTCACCAGCCCTTAAATTCACAAAACTGTCATACTGGCAGATGTGTGAAGTGACGTCCTGTTTATCCAGGTATACATATCCCAAGGATCAACTTCAGGATGGATTTCTTCAGTTCCCCCAAGTTACCTGAATGTAACTTAGACACCTCACATTATATAAAATGCAGATTCCTGTCTCCCAAGAGGTGTCCTCATGGGCTCACATTGTGCCAATGCCTCACAAATTGTACTGGCTTCAATCACATTTTCCGATGTAGTCCAAAGTACTGGTTGTGCTCTTCATTGCTTGAAGTCACACCCCTAGAAACTACCTTCCTCCTTCACTCAGCTATTGAGATCAGTTTGTTCAACTTACTGCAAGTACTCCTACGTAGAATTTGAAGGCTAACTTATTAAAATGCTTGTGCCCAAAATAAATCAAATGTGTGAGATCAAAAAAGGATATCTTTTAAAATGCTGATGCTACAGGTTTTCTGTAGGCATTATAACACATTCAAACCTTGTACTTTATATAAGCTCCAGGGTGTGTGGATTTCAAATACATGTTAGCTGGTTACTCCAGGGAAGAGAAGAAATAAAATAGGAATGCAGCTGCTAATAAATCCCTTATTCTCATCATCTTCTTAGCACCTGAAATTTGTGTGACCAACACAGTTATATTTGTCACACAAATTTGGGAAAGTTGGTACCACGACAACTTGCATTGAAACATAATCAAGGACTTATTTGGCACATCTACACAAGACACTACCTGCGAAGTAGCCAAATAATACTGCATAATAGGCCTGTGCGAAACAGCACCATTTAATTTTGACTTCTGTTTCAATGTTTCAAGGGAACAGTTTTCATTTCAAGTTTCGTTTCATTTTGAAAGCGCTGTTCCATTTTGTTTTGTCAAAACTGTTTTGCTGTTTCAATGCTGTTGTGACGTTTCGCCCATAGGCTATAATGGGGAAGGAGGAAACTGCCTATATCTTTGTCATTTCCTTCCTGCCTCAGATGAAACTTGCAGGGGATGATAGCCCCTTCTGAGTCCATGAAGCCTGCCAAGGTTCAAGGAGGTATGTGCAGGTGTTTATGGGAAACATCATCTGAAAATCCTGAAAGAAAAACTTGTGTCGTGTGTGTGTTAAGACACAGTGGGGTGAAAACTGCCAGGATGGTGGCCCATGGTGAGGCCACAAAGCCTGCCAAGTTTCAAGGAGATAGGTGCAGGCGTTTCTGAGAAACTGCACCTCAAACTGCTCAGAGGAAAACTTGTGTCACTTGTAAGTGTGAAGGCACAGAGAAAGCTCAGTTCAAACAATGCTTTTTATGCTGTTTTTCCATCCCTCCCACAGAGCCCTGGGATTGGAAGGCACCTCAGAAAAGGATAACAGTCACTGGCCAGCTACACATGTCACTATCAGAGCAGTCCTTCCCCCCTCTTCCCACTCCCTCTCTGCAGTTCCTCTTTAACAGCAAGCAAGCCCAGCTTGAGCTTTGAAAATCAAAACGTTTTGAAACTTTTGAAACATTTTGACTGCCCTCATTTCATTTCAAGGCTGTTTTGAAGCCTTTCATTTTGATGTCACTATTTTGAGCTCAAAACGAGTCGAAGCAGGGTCAAAACGAAACAGCCGGTGAAATTTCGCACAGCCCTACTGCATAGTAGCACATCACAGCACCAACAGTGCTAATACTCTACTGCACCATATTATTAGGCTACTGTGCAGTAACATCACTAAAAACATGTTCACTGGTGCTACTGCACAGTAACTGCAGTTACTGCATATTTATTCAGTACTTGATTATTTAAGTACTAAATAAATGTGCGGTAACCGCTGCGCAGTAGTGTCTCATGTAGATGTGCCCAGTGCAAAGTAAAAACTGATGTCATGTAAGTAACTGATTCAGGGTGAAGCTGTGGGTCCTGCAAGTCTAATCATAGATTCATAGATTGTAAGGCTGGAATGGACCTTGGAAGACCATCGGGCCCAGCCCCCTGCACTAGGCAGGAAAGATAACTGGGTTCAGATGACCCCAGCTAGGTGACTGTCCAGTCTCCTCTTGAATATCTCCAGGGTAGGTGATTGCACCACCTGTGGAGGGAGCTTATTCCACAGTCAGGACACCCTACTGTGAAGCTTTTCCTAACGTTGAGCCTGAATCGATTTTCCAGGAGTTTGTGGCCATTACTCCTGGTTTTCCCCTTGGGTGCCCTGGTGAACAGTTGCTCACTGAGCCCTTGATGTACTCCCCTAGTATAGCAGTAAGCTTCTACCTGGTCCCCTCTCAGGCTTTTTTTCCTCAGGCTGAAGAGTCCCAGCTCCCTCAGCCTTTCCTCATATGGCTTGCCTTTTAAGAATTTGATCATATGGGTGGCTCTTCTTAGAGCTCTCTCAAGCTTGTCCATGTGCTTGTTAATGTGTGCTGCCCAGAACTGGACACAGGGACCTCTAAGCATAAGGATTGTGACAGCCAAAACCAGAGGGATTAATAAGCAATAATATGTGCTTCTTGGAGGCATTTGGTATTTTGCCTAAACAGGTAATATTAGTTAATATAAGCTTGTAGGTTTGTAAACTGCAAATGTAACTTGTCTGTCATAAGTTTAACCAAAATGATAAATTAACTGTTTATGAAACTGACTGGGCCCCACAGGCAAAGCTGTAGCTGTGAGATTAGCTGGCCTAACTGTAGCTGCTCAGGGTTTAGCCTTAGCAATAAAAACTGGATCTAACTGCTTGGCACACCCAACACATTCCAGGAAAGCATATCCCAAGAAAGCATATTCAAATGAAGCCTAAAAGGGGTTGGGATTTAGGCGGAGCGATGTCGATTTCAAACCTAAATGTGCTGCATCATAATTTGCTTATTAGATAAACCCAAGTCTGGGTAATAACCTTTTATGATAATTTTAACACCTTTCAATCCCATAGGGTAACAGCTATAGGGCAACATTGTGAGTGGCCCTGAGGCCAACAGATTAACATAAGACTAGGTATAAAAAACACGTGCATCAGGTAACCAGCAGGAAGGAGGGAACAGAACGGTCATTTCTGTTCCACACCCGGACCCCAGACTCCCGGTGTGAGTGAGGATCGGATCCTGAACAAGGGTCTTTTCCCGGTAATCCCTCTGACAGCATCGATCATCGGGGACGCCTGACTTCGCTGGAATGACTTGGTGCACACCTGGCATTGAGGGACTATCGATAAGTTGCCAACCCATGTATGTCTATTTGTTGTTTTGAACAGCCCAGTGGCTAATACCCTCGCAGTGCCCAGTTGGCCTGTGACAGATTGAGCTATCTATCTATGTGTCATTATTATCTGTTGTTATTATTTACTATTAGCTCTTTTATACTGCCTTAACTGCTTATCGCATTTATCTTTCTGTTACCTGTTGTGTGTGCATAAGCTATAATAAATTTGCCTTTATTTCACTCCCATCTTTGCCTCCTCGATCTGAAACTGAATCAAACAGCACAGTTGGCCTGTGATAAAATTGATACACTCACAGTGCCCACCTGGCCTGTGACAACGGAGGCATTGGAGCAGGGTTGAGAACTGCAGACTTATTTTTTCACTGACCATCTGAAAACTTTTTACTGACAGCCAGACATTATTACTGATGTATGTTTTGACTGACAAATGTTTTACATCATGGAAATGTAACTCATCTGTCAGCCCCTAGACATGGGTGGAGTTCAAACCATGATAAAAAGTTTGGGTGTCAGTAAAAAGTTTGTCAATTATCAGTAAAAAATTCTTGGGTTGGGAACCTACTTGACTGCAAGGGTTTTACACCACACTGCCTCTACCTCAAAGATCCTTTACTCACCTCCATGCCCTGGTACACCCAACTACACCCTGCACCATGTTGACCCTTTAGTATTAACCCCACCAGCCCATCTCCCCCGTCCCAGGACAGATTCCCAAAAAAGGACCAGTGTCCACATACCTGCCACGCAGCAGTGTTACAGACAGATGGGAGGCAGCACCTGGAGCAGCACCAACACCAGCAGCAGCACATGAATGGGGTTTGGGGGAGGAACCACAAAGCCCTGAGAAGAAGTCCCTTGAGGGCACTGTCTCCCACTCAGACACCAGGAGTGGGAAAGCTGCTGTGCTCTGTCTGTGGTTCAAGGCTGCGTCTAGCTTCTTTTCTAACCACTGATCTTCAATCAGCTCTATGTTTTTATGGACCTGATTTTGCTTCACATTTTTATGGACAGCATTATTTTTTTATGGAATTTATTGATGGGAGTTTTTATCCTGGTTATTTATCGAGTGTTCATAAATTTAAGGACAGTTGGAAACTTTGTGATGGAGGGAGGTCTGGGAGACATTATGGCTGAGTCAGGGAAGCCTGTTTTCTACCTAAATCCTGCCTCCATAAAACGTGTTTGTTATTATTCTGAAAGGACAGAAATGTGTTCTGATTGACTCTGAGATCAGAATTCACTTTTTTTTTTTTTTTAATTTGTAATCTGGTGCAACTCAATTGTATAAAAACAAAGGCACTGTCTTTTGGAAACTATATACAACATGAAAAAGTTTTTCTTGTGTCTTCATGAATCTCAAGTGGCCCAGGAGAACATTTGAAAATTGTTTTTATGTCTCTTCATAGTTCTTCAGATAACATGCAAATATCATAGCCTCCTCAGTAAAAGAATACTCCACAGGCTGGCATGTCTCGTGTTGCAGAGACTTTGTTTTAAAGAGAAACATCTCCACTGTCTTGTTTAACCTATACAAAACTATGCTTTTCCTATGAGACACAGAAATAGAAGGTTACAATGCCAATCACTCAGATACTAACAGAGCCTTTTCCTTTCAGTCTGCAAATAGACATTGCAATTATCCCAGAATAAACCATTTTATCCTGGAACAAAGTGCAGTCATACAGAGATATGTGTCTATTGTCCAGGGATAAATTCTAAAAAATATTTCCTGGATAAGAGGAAGTAACCATTTATCCTGGGATATATAAAGCATGTCTGCACAGTTATCTTAGGATTGCATCACTGAATTAATGGAAGAAAAGCAACTTTGCATTCAGCCACTAATTAAACCATGATTGGAAGGGTGATGTGTGCATACGCCAATCTCACGATAAATTTGTTTTGGGACAAACACAGGGGGCATGTCTACACATCACTGTCCAGAGACATTAGTAGTGAGCCATTTTTCTTGCTTGGGGGAAGTAATAAAACACAGTGCAGTAGCTGCCCATATTGCAACGTACGGGTAGCACATGATTAGATTCACCGGCTAGGTCACCGTAGCAGTGCACTATAGCCAGGCAGTGCACCACTACAGCGACATTGCCAGTGATCATTTGTAGACCCACGTGATTGCTACGTTGCCGTAGGGTGATGTATAGATACACCCAGGTAAAACTTATCCAGAGATAAATGCAATGTGTGTTCCTAGCTTCATACATAATTTCTGTATACTTGGAAGAATGGCAGGCAATGAACACTGCAAAAGGACACCACCTTATTCATTATGAGAAATGAATCTGCTGTAGCAAATTGGATAAATGCTTTTATTCTAAATATGAATAGCGCTGACTGGATCAAAAAAGATGCTACAGGTAATATCTTGGGCTTCTTCCAGCTTATATTCCTGTCCACAGTACTGCTAAAACTTTTCCTAAAGGTCTACTGTACTAGGATTTATCAGATGATTTTTTTCTGAAGAAAACTATCTCCCTGTCTTATGCTAAAGTTAAACATTTTTGCAGAGATTAGCTTTGGTTATGAATTTCATGGATTTCATTTTTTATCACCTGAAAATAAAATCTCTTATAGGTAGCCAGCAAACAAAAAGTCTAACATCAAAGTCAAAAGTCCTTTCCATTCCAAAGGAACATAAATATTTCACAAAGTAGGGCAGAGACTGTTACCATTAAATATAGAAACACTCAAATACAGCCATCTCTGCACACAATAACAATGTTAATGCTGTTCAAGCATACTAAGGTGAATCCTGCCCATCTTCTCTCACAGCAGAGGGTGCAGCCTCCAAACAAATAGTGAACACCATGGATATCATTATAGCACTTCACATGGATTAAGCACTATCTCAACACTGGTAGAATTCACTCCTGGGGTCCAGAGAGGTAAAATATTTCAGACATGATTTTTACATCAGTGCTCCTGCTTTAAAAATATCACTGATAATTTTCCATGTCAGAAAAGTTTAC
Source organism: Alligator mississippiensis (assembly GCF_030867095.1). Classification (NCBI taxonomy): domain Eukaryota; kingdom Metazoa; phylum Chordata; order Crocodylia; family Alligatoridae; genus Alligator; species Alligator mississippiensis. The sequence goes on along the minus strand of NC_081824.1, from coordinate 13,667,506 downwards.
AATTGACCATAAGTACACAGAGTAATGAGGGCTGGGTCCTGAGAAATGTTCATCCTCCCCTTCACTCACCCAGACATCAGTGTCTTATGCAGGTGCCCAGCACCTCTCTGAATCAGGTCCTGAAAGACTCCATAGGAAACACCTTGGGTGCATCTACACATGCAAATGATGCAGGATGGGCACCCAAGTAGGTGTCTACATGTGTGGGGATTCAGGAGCAGATTTGCATGGGCCCTGCCTGGGCCTCCTGCAGCAGTCAGGGGGAGCTTTTGGCTCCCCCCTTGATGCTAGCCCAGGGGCTGATAGGGAGCACCAGGCCAGGAGACAGCTGTCTCCTGGAAGGGGCTGAGAGATTGCTCCCTGCCCCCAGGCGCTGCTGCCACGGTGGGCTCTGGTGGTGCAGCCTGGGCAGAGACAATGTCTCCCTGCCCTGGCAGCAGGGAGCTCCCAGCCCTGGCTCCCCAGTTGGGGCAGAGGGCTTGGAAAGAGCTTGCAAGGGAGGTCCCAGCCCCCTGCCCAAATCTACTAGTGGGGATGCTAGCAGTGACCCTCCACTGGGCGGGGATTCCCTACCTTGCCAGGAGTTCACTACTAGCTGCCCCACTGGCAGATCCAAGCCCCATGCCTCTATCACCCAGGTTAGGAAAAATCTGTGGGGCTGGGACCTGCCCTAGACCAGGACAGTTCCCAGCCAGCCCCAGGCTGTGCAGCCAGGAGCTGACGGGACCACCAGAAATGGGACCCTACTGTTTTATGAGAGATTTATGCAGCTAGTTTCAGAAGTTGTGATATTAGAACAGCCCAGAGGCCTGAGACAGGTAAGTGAAATAATTACCTTGTATCCAGCGGTGGCCTGTCATGTCTTCATCTTTCCAAATCTCAGCTGTCTTCTCTTGCCTATTTGTTCCCTCTGCTGCTATTTATAGTGTTGCATATTTAACTATAAATATTTAAAGGCCCAGCAGAGGAATTAATGCTGAAACAAAACCAGCACAGGTTCATCACAGATAGATCCTGCGTGACAAACCTTATAGCCTTTTATAACCAGGTAACACACTGCCTTGACACTGGAGCTGAGGCAGATGTCATCTGCCTGGACGTTAAGAAGGCCTTTGATACAGTTTCACATCCTCTTCTAATAAGGAAGCTAGCAGGCTGTGGAGTGGGCGCCTACACAGTCAGGTGGGTGATAAACTGGCTCAGGGACCACACTCAGAGAGTAGTGGTGGATGGGTCATTCTCGGCCTGGAAGGAGGTAGCCAGTGGTGTCCCACAGGGTTGGGTCCTTAGACCAGTGTTATTTAATATCTTCATCAGCGATTTGGACGAGGGTGTGGAGAGCACCCTGTCCAAGTTTGCAGATGACATCAAGTTATGGGGCAAAGTTAACACACCGGAGGGCAGGGAGCGGATACAGGCCGATCTGGACAGGTTGGAGCAATGGACAGAATGAAAGAGGATGCAGTTCAACAAAAACAAATGCAAGGTACTCCACCTAGGAAGGAGGAACCCCCTGCGCACCTATAGGTTGCGGGGTGACCTCCTCAGCAGCTCAGCGGCTGAAAGGGATCTTGGAGTCAGAGTTAACTCCAAGATGAACATAAGCCAGTAGTGTAACGAAGCTATCAACAAAGCCAATCACACCTTATCGTGCATTAGCAGATGCATGACCAACAGATCGAGGAAGGTGATGCTCCTACTCTACGTGGCATTGGTCAGGCCGCAGTTTGAGTACTGCATCCAGTTTTGGGCGCTGCACTTCAAGAGGGATGCAGAGAATCTGGAGAGGGTCCAGAGGAGGGCCACATGTATGATTAGTGGCCTCCGTGCAAGACCTTATGAGCGGAGATTGAGGGATCTGGATCTCTTCAGCCTTCACAAGAGATGCCTGAGGGGAGACCTTATAGCAGCCTATAAGTTTATCAAGGGAGGACAATGGAGAGTTGGAGATGCGCTGTTTACCAGGGCACCCCTAGGAGTAACTAGGAATAATGGGTACAAACTAGTGGAGAGTAATTTCAGGTTAGACATTAGAAAGAAATTTTTCACAGTAAGGGTGGCCAGAACCTGGAACGGGCTGCCAAAAGAGGTGGTACTCTCACCTAACTTGGAAGTCTTCAAGAAGAGGCTAGATAGGCACCTGGCTGGGGTCATCTGACCACAGTCCTTTTCCTGCCTGGGGTAGGGGGTCAGACACAATGATCCTTCGGGGTCCCTTCTGACTCTACAATCTATGAACATATGAAAACTATGAAAAACAATTTGGGATATTGTTAGCACAGGATACAGAATGTTATTATCTTATATCAATGTTAAGAGATTTCTGATAACTGAACTGACTTGATTTGCTGAGCATGTTTAAGTGTGTGTATCTGCTTGGTTTTCAGTTTTGCAACCTAAATTTTGGTTTGCACTATCTTGCAGTGTTTGGAGCAGCAAACACTGAGCTCTTCACAGCTGCTGAGCTTTAGCAATCTGCCCTGGGTCTGGTGCAGTTCAACAAGTTTATTAATTATTTGGATGCCAGAACAGAGAAGTTCCTGAGCAAATCTACAGATGACACAAAAGTGGGTGCCTCTACATGTGCAATTAATGTGAAGCAATAAACTCCAAAGCAGTTGGAGCTGCAATAAACTACTCCTTGGCATGTCTACACGTGTGTCTGGGACAGCAGCAATTTTAGCTGGTTCAGAGCAGGCCCCAGCTGGAAGGGGGTCAGCCCCAGGCTCCCGGTGGCAGCATTAGGTGGCTCAGGGGTTGGCTGGGGCACGAGGGTGCTGAAAGTGTAGCCATGTGGCTAGGTGGCAGGCAGGAGTCTCACTCCCGCTGTCTGGACTGACCGGGCACAATTTGTCTCTGGTCAGCATCTACACATGCATTTAATTGCAGTTAATTGTCCCTGTGTAAGGGAGTACTGTCCCCTGAGTAAGATAGTACTGTCCTTGGCATAAATTAATTTACTGCGGCCTAATGCTGTCACACATGTAAACTGTTATGCTTTACTCCACAGCTAATTAGTTTACTTCACAGTAAAGCATGAATAGATGCAGTCATTGAGAAGGATTGTCAACATACGAGAGGATAGGAGTAGATTTCAATAGGACCTTGATAGATTGGAAAGCTGGGCTAGAAGCAATAAAATGAATTTCAGTGCAAATACAAGGTGCTTCACGTAAGAAAGAATAATCAAAAGCACAAATACAGAATGGGAGACTAGATGACAGTATTACTGGGCACATCTACATGTGCAATTAATGTGCCTGAGTTTTCTGTGCAGAAAAGTCAGGCTCATTAATACATTCCCAGCTGCATGTCTACACATGTGCCCCACTGGGAGCAAATTGCACCTGATTGGAGCATCCTAGTCCAGGGTTGTTCATGCCCTGCTCTGCCCCACTGTAGCAGCCAGGGGAAGCTCCAGGCTCCCTGAAGTGCTAGCCTCCAGGCCTAGTCCTGATCTCCACCAGGCAGGGAGAGCTGTGCTAAATGCAGGGCCAGCTATCTCCCTACCACATGGCAGGTTCCTGATCCCAACATGGTGGGGAGACAGCTGCCCCTGCAGCCAGCACAGCTTTCCTGGCCACGTAGGGCTTGGGACCCATCCCGATCCCCATGTGGCAGGGAGACAGCTGCCCCTTCAGCTGGCACAGCTCTCCCCCACTCGGGGCTTAGCTAGGCAATGGCAGACCCCCTGCTGCCTGGGCTGACTGGAAACAAGTTGATCTCAGTCAGCATCTATATGTGCACTACAGCACATTAGCTAATGTGCCAGTTATCTAGTGCCTGTTTGTATTTGTACTAGCAAATGGCTCATTAGACTAATTTAATGTGCATTATATCCTGTGCATGTGTAGACACTGATGCTTTACTGCTCATTAGATCAGTCTAATGCAAAGTAAAGCATCTCATGTAGATGAGTCCACTGAGAAGTATCTAGGGGTTTTGATGGATCACAGACTCAGGAGGACTTAACAATGTGATATAACTGTAAAAAAGCAAGCGTATATTTTGAGCTACATCAGGAACATTCTTTCAATGTCCTGCTTACTAAGAAGAACAACTAGTTTAGAGTTGTATGAAACTAAGAGCACAGCCATTTCTTATTGTGGTGCAGTTTTATGAGTGTCCATGGAGTTTCACATCAGACAGACCTAGGGACTGGGCTACGATGGAGACAATCATGGCATCCTGAGAAAAGGTGAGTAACCCTTCACTTCCCTTCATCCCGCAAATGTCACTGCCATCCGTACCAGCTACTCAGTCGCCTATTCTGACATCCATACTTTGCTATACACGTACATTTTATAAAAGCAGCTTGATGGTATGAAATCATGTAGGTTACAAATACTTACACACTACTCCATATTATCTGGTTCCTGCACCAATGCAGGGCTGCAGCAAATCATGTGGACTTGCAGCAAATCGTGTGGATTTTTCACTGGATTAGACAAGGAGTGAAAGGAATTTCCCTTCATTATTGGGCTCTTTCTGCCCTTTCCACCACTAAAATCATGTGTTGGTCCCTGGAAGGGAAGGGAAGGGAAACACTGGACCCGTTATTGGCACAAGATGATGTGAGACATCCATGATGTAAAACTGAAAATGTGAGACACCCACTATACGACCATCCCTCAGCACACATACCGCTGAAGTCACACAGGAGCTTCCTCACCAGCACCCAACCTCTCGAGGCCACACCCAAGGAGACACAACTACAGATGTGGAATGAGAGGCTGAAGAAAATACCTGACGGCAAAAAAAAATGGGCATTCCAGCAGCCAAGTCTTTCCCACCAGGGTCTGACAGATCATGGGCAAAGGTGGTGTGTCTCAACCACCTACACAATGGTGTCAGATGCTCCAAGGAACTAATGAAGATGTGGGGCTATACCATTGGTTCAACCACCAGAGCCTCAGACTATGCAACACCTGCTACAACGCCCTCTACTCATAGGCACACGTACAATGAAAGATCTTGCAGAATACAATAAATGAGCACAAGCACGTGTAACATAATGGGCAAGCATGGTGTAGAGACATAAGAAGATGAAGACAAAAATGAAGACAAAGAAGAAGAATTGGCACAAGATGAAAAACCTGGACAAAACCTGGATTCCTGGTGATCTGGAGCTTGGACAGAGAGCAGGGCTGATGGCCACCCTGGCAACAGGCTTTAAACATCTATAATGCTTAGACATTGCGGTGACAGGCAAGTCTGATTGGAATAAGAGACAAGAAAATGGATGATTCAACCCCATTAACCACTTCCTATTGATAGCAGTAACTGCAGCTGTAACAAACCAGTCAGTTTAAAGTCACATGTTTTTCTAATACTGTACTTTGGCCTTCACATATCAAACATCTAGACTTTGACTAGTTCTCTTCTGATTTTACTTATGCTTAAGGAATCTACAGACCATCTTGTTTCACATCTGTTCTTTTATTCATGTAGGAAGTTTTCCTAAAAGACAGTGGCCACTACAATCCACTTCACCTCTCAAGCAGAGAACAATTTTTTTTAGCTAGATCAAACCAGGCTTCTGGGAGCATGCTGGGAAACTAATTTAATCAGCATCCTCATCAGAAAACACCCAAAACCCAGATATTTCACATAAGTTCCTCTTCCTGTTCTTCTTTATTATTTAGCACAAGAGAGAGCTCATAACCAGTACAGCACATTGAAACACCCCCAAGCCCTTCAGAAGTTTGGATCCAGATTTGTAACCTGTACATACCCTAAAATCTGGGCTTCAGATACTTATAACTTTACAGAATGATTGCATCCAGGCACAGATCTTAGGTGGACAGGCCAGGCCCATTTTTATTACCTTTCCTTATATATTTCTTGCAAGGCTTTTCCATCAGTGCAAATCTACATTCTTTGTGCAAAGCCTGGTACAATGTGGTTTGCAAGAAACATGTTGCACAGAGTAAATCATTTAATGTTCAGACTAGAACTGATATTAAAAGACATCAAATCAGTTTAATGAGACAAATGGGAACTGGACTGCATATTAGATTTCATTTTTATTGCCCTAGCCTGAATTTCAGGCTTCCTATAAGAACATCTCAACACTGCTCACTCTATACCCAACTCTTTCAAAACAGAATGCAAATACCAGGGAGTGACACTGATACTCAGTAACAGAATACACCTCCCTTTTACTTTCATCCAGAAGCAGATGCTTCACTTTGAAGAAACATGTCTCTGGTGAGGGGTTTTTTCCCCCTAAACTACATTTTTTATAATAAGTAATAGAAGGAGAGAACTGAGTATTTTTCATTGAAATACTACCTGTACCCTTTTGCTGCTGCTGATTGATTAAGTGGAAATCTAAACTAATCCTAGCAGCCCAGCGTGACTATCTGGTTTGGATTGCAGAATTGCAGGGACATTTATTTTTTCTATTGAAGTAGGGGTAGAGGTGAAGTGCTGGTACAACAATATGTTAGGATCCCTGGCTAAACTCCACAGAGTGAAGACTGGGAACTCAAGAAAGACCAGCACAAGAAAAATAAGCAGTTTTCTCAGGAGATTGTGTGTGTGTGTGTGTGTGTGTGTGTGTGTGTGTGTGTGTGTGTTCAGATCTAGCTATGTATTTTACATATAAAATAGACTAGGCTTTATAGCATTATTTAGTATGTAGTTATTTACATCATGGCAGGACCTAATCGCCCCTGTCATGAATAAGGATCCCATCTGCTTGGTACTGTACAAAGACAGAACAAAACAATTGTCCTTGCCTTGAAGGAGCTTACAGATCCCATCTGCTATGAGAAGGGCCTTGGAAACATTAATGTCCATTCAGAATAGAGAGGTTTTTTCTCATCCAGAAGAACTTATGACACATTATTGTTCCTTAAGGAAATGATCCTCCAAGCCCAAAGGGTGACAATCCCAATGCGGATCAAAGGGGGCAAGAGTGCTCAAAAGCCCCCATGGCTCACCAAAAGCATCCAGGAATGTCTCAAAGCCAAAAAGGAGGCGTACACCCAATGGAAGGGAGGGGCCATTACCAAGGAGGATTATACCTCCATTGCTCAGGACTGTAGGGGGGCTGTTAGGAAGGCTAAGGCAGAGATGGAACTGGGACTAGCATCCCGGATCAAGAATAACAGAAGGTAAAAAGAAGGTACCGGGTAATGTAGGGCCTCTGCAGGATACGCTAGGAAATTTAGTGGTCACACCAGATGACAAAGCTAACCTCTTTAACAATGTCTTTGCCTCCATCTTTTTGAGCAGGGACCGGGGCATCCCCCACACGGGGATCCCAGACAGACCCAGGGGAGGCACAGCCAGGCCCAGGGTCAGAAAGGACCTAGTCAGGGAACTTCTGGTGGGACTGGACATGTTCAAATCAGCAGGTCCTGACAATCTCCACCCCAGAGCGCTGAGGGAATTAGCAGAGGTCATTGAGGGACCCCAGCACGGCTTTACAAGCACTCATGGTGCTCTGGAGAGGTGCCAGAGGACTGGAAAAGGGACAATGTGGTCCCCATTTTCACAAAAGGGAGGAAGGAGGACCAAGGAAACTACAGGCCCATTAGTCTTACCTTGGTCCTGGGGAAGTTCTTTGAGAAAATTATCCAGGAGCACATCTGCAAGGAACCAGCAGGGAGATCATGCTTTGAGGCAACGAACATGGGTTCATTAGGGGCAGGTCCTGTCAGACCAACCTGGTGGCCTTCTATGACCAGGTCACAAAATCCTTGGACGCAGATGTCACGGTGGACGTAGTCTTCCTGGACTTTAGGAAGGCCTTCAACACTCTCTCACCCCATCCTCATAAAAAATTAGGCAACTGTGGTGTCGACACCTACACAATCAGATGGGTCGCAAATTGGCTGGACGGCTGCACCCAGAGAGTGGTGGTGGACAGGTCATTTTAGACCTGGAGGGATGAGGGCAGTGGGGTCCCCCAGGGCTCGGTCCTTGGGCCCTCACTGTTCAACATCTTCATCAGAGACTTGGATGAGGGGGTGAAAAGCACCTAGTTCAAATTTGCAGATGACACTAAGATGTGGGGAGAAGTGGGCATGCTGGAGGAGAGGGATAGGATGCAACTACATTTAGACAGGTTAGGGATGGGCGGATGAGAAAAGGATGGGATTCAATACTGACAAGTGCAGGGTACTGCACCTGGGGAGGAAGAACCAGCAGCATGCCTACAGGCTGGGGAACTCCCTTCTTGTCAGCACAGAGGCAGAAAAGGATCTTGGTGCCATTATTCATGCCAAAATGAACATGGGCCGCCAATGTGGGAATGCAATCAGGAAGGCCAACCGTACCTTGTCATGCATCCGCAGATGCATCACGAGCAGGTCCAAGGAGGTGATCCTCCCCCTCTGTGCGACACTGGTCAGGCCGCAGATGGAGTACTGCCTCCAGTTCTGGGTGCCACACTTCAGGAGGGATGTGGAGAGCATCGAGAGGGTCCAGAGGAGGGCCACTTGCATGACCAGGGGACAGCAGGCAGGCCATACGAGGAGAGACTATGGGACCTGAACCTGTTCAGCCTCCACAAGAGAAGGCTGAGAGGGGATCTGATGGCCATCTACAAACTGGCCAAGGGGGACCAGCAGGCAATGGGAGATTCCTTGTTCCCCCGAGCACTACCGGGAGTAACAAGGAATAATGGCCATAAGTTGACTGAGAGTAGATTCAGGCTAGCTATCAGGAGGCACTACCTCAGTCAGGGTGGCTAGGATCTGGAACCAACTTCCAGGGGAAGTGGTGCTCGCTCTACCCTGGGGGTCTTCAAAAGGAGGCTAGATAATCACCTGTCTGGGGTCATTTGACCTCAGCTATCTTTCTTTCCTGCCCGTGGCAGGGGGTCGGACTTGGTGATCTGCTCAGGTCCCTTCCGACTCTACCAACTATGAAACTATGAAATTATCTTGGCATGGAGCAGGGCTGCCATGGTTATTTTCAGCCCTGCTCACATTCATGCTGGCAGTTCTAGCTGACGTTATTCCACAACTGATGTTTAAATCATTCATTCATTTGAGAAAAAAAACACTGGTTTTTCCAAGGCATCAAAGCCCACAGATGAGCAATAAGGAATCATTTCCTGTTAAGCGTGGGGCAACCAACACCTTTCATTATTTCAGGATACCGGCTTATTTAAAGCCCCTTGTACTTTAGGCTCCAAAATACTTAGTGGACAATGCCTTGTTTTAGTTACAATTTACTCTTCTTTCTCAGTTTGCAAGTGATCATACGCCACTTATAATGCCATCAGTTTTCACCTAATAGTTTGGATTATCACAATTCCACAAGGTGATTATTCATAATTTTTTTTTTCAATTCACTCTATATTACTTGTGTTTGGAGACTGGACTCCCAAGTCATATGATTTTTTCCCCTGATTTTTTCCTAACTGAATAGCTGCTTGGATGCCTGAAACATTTAAAACAACAGGTACTAAATCCATAAAGGGTTGTTAGACAATAGGTACATTTTAATCCCTGCCCCTCTCACAGAGTTAGGCACCTTACTCTGAGCTCCAATAAGGCACCTTCTTCCACTCTACTGAGTTTTGGCCTGGGGTATGAATTGTGAAGGGATCAAATTTGTCTTGTGGAACACAGCCAGAGATGGCAGCAGTGATGACTCCGTCTTCATCTGGGAGCTCAAGTGTCAATGGCTTCAAGAAAGGTGTCGGAGACCTGGGTTCAGCCCCTTCTTTGCAAGTTGTTTTACTCGGCAAAGACACTGGGCCAAAACACTGCAAGCCACGTGCCCATGCCTGTAGCCTCCCATAAGAGAGGTGAGACCTGGAACCCATTCCTTGCTCAAGAGGGATTATGCATTTTATCCAATCACTGTTTCATTTCAAATATATAAATCGTAACTGGAGCAAGGACTGGGCGCCATGTTTCCCACCTGTCAGGTGGTTTTCCCAACCTCACAGCTAGCACCCCAGCTTGCTCTTGCTTGTTTTCTCTGCCTAGCCCCATGGCTCTTCAGATATTGGAAGCAAAAGTGCGAGCACTTCAGTGGGAAAGACTGAGAGTCCTACATCCAGCACGTACTGCCACCTATAGCAGGGTTCTTTAAGAATTTTAATGAGAAGGAGGACATGTGAGTTTGATTCTCCCTTCAACGAGGCAGTTGAAAGAAAGTGTCCTACATCCTAGGTGAGGGCTTCTAAAAGTGGGAGCTCCACCTTGCTTTTCATGCCACTTTCTGGGGCTGCAGGTTTGGCACAATGCAACAATTTCAACCCCAGCCTCTCAAGACATCACAAAGGAGAATATACCACACTAGCAATATACTTTTATGTGTTTTTTTATCCGTGGCTTTGGTTTTTCCATGGGATTCACCATATTAATCATGTTATTAACATCATGGCTTTGTTAGTCTGGTTGACAAATATACTTTCATCAAACAATGATCTGTACAATTTTCTTCTGCAAATTTCAATTGTTTCTCCATTGATGCATTCTGTTATGCTGATTCTGAGCAACCCCAAACTGAAACAAGCATCGACTAGGATTCTACGTTATGCAAAATGCAAGCGTGGTACAAAAGAACAAATATCATAAAACCTACTCTGTCCTTCAGACAAACTTCATTTTTACTTTAAAAAATCATTATTTTAGGGACTACATCTCCTGCTGTTGGGAAATGGCATACAGCCATTGCTCTCTCTCATCAACAATCAAATTAAGAGAAACTTTGTTGAAATAAATTGAGCTATAATTGTAAATAATAGTATCATTTAGACCAGTGGCTCTCAACTTTTTGTAAACATCGATGGCCAGCCCCAACCCAATGCCCCTCACTCCTGACCCGCTGCCCCCCACCCCCAGTGTGTGGGGCAAGGGGTGGATGTGTGGGACAGAGGATGGGTGTATGTGGGAGGAGGGCCTCAAACAGGCTGAAACTCTGCCAGCCTGCAAGGGAAAAGCTACTTATTCCCACATTTTTCTCCTTTAAAGTAGACTCCATTTTTAAAGTGTGTTGATCCAATTTTTAAATTTGTTCGCAACCCCTTCATATATTCTTGCAGCCCACTTTTGGGTTGCAACCTACAGGGTAAAAAACACTGGTATAGACTTCTTTCCCTGGTTTGCTGGTTTGGAAACCTCCTAGCTCAGTGGAGACTTCTGGGAATGGAAAGTAACACCTTCCCGAAGATAATATTGCAGTTTTTCCATGTCAAACTGAATGCATCTTGAATTGCCAAGGGGAAGTGGGCATACCTACAAATTTATCATAGAGACCCTGGAGTGTCTTGAGATCCTTTCACGAGTGCCACAGGGTGCCATTAAATTTTAGCACATTTAGGTGTGCAGTTTTGATTCACAAGAGGAACCCAGCATTTTCAAACAGAAATCCATAGTGTTAAAAACATCCAGACCTGGTGGGGTCTTTCTAAGTTCTTTGCAACAAAGAAATTGCTCTATTATTTTTCTTCAGTCAAAAAATGAGTGAAAACTAAGAGCTGGCATTTTCCAAAAGGTGCCTTGAGCCTATTTGAGGGGTCCCTTGACTCTATCAAGGAGTGCTTCAAGTCTAAAAAGTTTGCGAACTGCTGAATTAGATGCATCCCCTATATCTGGCAATGACCTCATTGACTATTTTAAATGGCCATTTAAAGACATGCAATCTGTGTCTTTGCATCAGTAACTCTATAAAACATTTGAGAACATTGTTTGTGTGTGAGATGCTTTACAAAATAACATTTTTTTGTAACATGATGATGTTCAGATCTCTGAGGTTCCTGAAACGTATGTTACACAAACACAGAGATGAGCCCGTCGGTGTGAGCTGACAAAGCTGCACTCATGTGACAATGATTTGGCTGTAACCCTTCTGGGGGAAACCATGGTTTTCTCACCTCCTTTCAATGGGGTGGGGGGAGAAGGAAGATGGGGAAGAGACTAAAAAAACAAAACAAAACACCACCAAAAAGCAATATTCTTGCCTTTTCCACATTTCTCCCTGGAGCAATGGTGGAAACCAAAAAACTAAGAAAGAGGAAAAGGAAGGAATGAATAAAGGGATGGGTGGGGTGGGTGGGGTTGGGGAGCAGGAGGTAGGGAAAGGCGGCAAAACTACAAAATACTTCAATGGCCTTATCAGTCTCCCCCCAACCCAGCTATACTATTGCTCCAAGAGCCACAACCTGTCTGGCTCCCCTCTGCACATCTTTCCCCAAAAGTCACTCAAAATAGTCCCGTGGGTGTGTTTAGGTATTTCAAGAGCCCATCAACTAGATCAGGTCCTGCCACAGAAACAAGTGAAAGATTCCTGACAAGACCAAGTAGGGAAACCGGGTACTGAGTAACTATGCACTGTCAGGATGTAGTGATATATATGCCCAGAAGCAGAAAGCAAGTCACTTCAGAATCATAGAATCATAGAAAACGAGGGCTGGAAGGGACCTCAGGAGGTCACATCTAGTCCAACCCCCTGCTCAAAGCAGGACCAGCCCCAACTAGATCATCCTGGGAAGGGCTTTGTCCAGCTGGGTCTTAAAAACCTCCAAGGATGGAGATTCCACCACCTCTCTGGGTAACCAATTCCAGTGTTTTACTGCCCTCCTCACCAGAAAGGTTTTTCCTAATATCTAACTGCAACTTCCCTTGCTACAGCGTGAGCCCATTGCTTCTTGTTCTGTCATCTGCTACCACTGAGAACAGTCCAGCTCCGTCCTTTTTGGACCCCCTTCAGATAGTTGAAGGCTGCTATTAAATCCCCCTCAGTCTTCTCTTGAGACTAAATAGGTCCAGTTCCCTCAGCCTGTCCTCATAAATCATGTCCCCCAACCCCCTCACCATTTTGTTGCCCTCCACTGGGCTCTCTCCAATCTCTCCACATCTTTTCTGCAGTGGGGCCCCAAAACTGGACACAGTACTCCAGATGTGGCCTCAACAGTGCTGAATAGAGGGGAATAATCACTTCCCTTGACCTGATGGCAATGCTCCTACCAATGCAGCCAATTATGCCATTAGCTTTCTTGGCAACAAGGGCACGCTGTTGGCTCATATTCAACTTATTGTGCACTGTAACCCCCAGGTCCCTTTCTGCAGAGCTGCTGCCTAGCCAGTCAGCCGTTCTGTCCTAAGTGCAGGACTTTGCACTTGTCCTTGTCAAACAGCATAAGAATCCTTTTGTCCCAACCCTCCAATTTGTCTAGGTCTTTCTGAATCCTAACGCCTCCCCCCCCCACACACACACACTCCCTCTGTGTATCTACTACTATCCCTAGCTTGGTGTCATCTGCAAACTTAATGATGGAGCACTCTGTGCCATCTTCCAAATGATTGATGAAGATATTGGACAAAGCTAGCCAAAGGACCAATCCCTGGTTCACTTCACTTGATACTTGCTGCCCACTAGACATTGAGCCATTGACCAGTATCCTCTGAGCCTGATGATCCAGCCAGTTTTCCATTCACCTTACAGTCCATTCCAGACTTCCTTAGATTGCCTGCAAGAACGTTGTGTGAGACCATATCAAAAGCCTTGCTAAAGTCAAGTACACATCCACTGCTCTCCCTGCATCCACAGAGCTGGTCATCTCATCATAGAAGGCAATCAGGTTGGTCAGGCACAACTTCCTCTTAGTGAATCCATGCTGACTGCTCCTAATCACTTTCCTCTTCTCCAAGTGCTTCAAAACGGATTCCTTGAGGACTTGCTTCATGATTTTTCCAGAGACTGAGGTGAGGCTGACTGGTCTGTAGTTCCCTGGATTCACCTTTTTCCCTTTCTTAAACATGGGCACTATATTTGCCTGATCATCTGAGACCTCCCCCAGCCACTATGAGTTTTCAAAGATAATGAGCAGTGGCTCTACAATCACATCAGCCAATTCGCTCAGCACCCTTGTGTGCATCCCATCTGGCCCCATGGACTTGTACATTAGGGCTATGCGAAACAGCACCATTTCCTTTTGACTTCCATTTCGCCATGTCAAAGGGACAGTGTTTTGTTTCCTTTCAAAGCATTGTTCCATTTTGTTTTGTCAAAACTCTTTTGCTGTTTCGACACTTTTCAACATTTCGCCCGTAGGCTATAATAGGGAATCATGAAAATGTCTATAACTTTGTCATTTCTTGCCTGATGCAGATGGAAATTGCCAGGATGGTAGCTCCTTCCGGAGGCATGAAGCCTGCCAAGTTTCAAGAAGAGAGGTGCAAGGGCTTTTGTGAAACTGCACCTCAAACTGTTCAAAGCAAAATGAGTATCACGGGCCAGCAGCAGCAGCATGCTGTCACTCCTCATGCAGATCCGGGCCCGTGCTTCCCAGGAGGAGTCTGGCACAGCCCTGCAACCCTCCTGGGGACTGTGGGCCCCTGGGTCTGCGTGCAGGATGACAGCAGGCTGCTGCTGCTGGCTGGGGCGAGCGCCAGCACTGGGTTCTTCCTGGAGCCTGGCGTGGGCTGTGCCAGGCAGACTCGGGTGCTAGCGCTGGCCCCAGCTGGCAGCAGCAGCCTGCTGTCATCCACATGATCCGCAGAGCTTTTAAAAATAGAAAGCCCCACACTCACTGGCTCTGGCAGCAGTGATTGGGGCCTCTGAGGGCTCATGGCAGAAAGCAGCACGGGGCAGCGGGGGGCAGTGGGGATTGCATCCACCCTGCCTGGAACCCACACCTTGGCACAGATGCAGCATGGCTCAGCAGGGCACCACACACTGCCTGGGAGCTAGGGCTGCTCCACCTGTCAGCCAGAGCTCCTGGCTTGATTCCCCAGCTCTCTGATTATTCTCCCAGTGCTTCCCAGGTGGCACAGCCCCCAAATCTGTGTGCAGGGTTTCAGCAAGCTGCTGCTGCTGGCTAGGGAAATAGCCCAGAGCTGCCACCATCCCCAGCTGGCAGCAGCAGCCTTCTGTCGTTCTGCATCATCTGGGGGCCTGCACCCTCACCCCACCAGGAAGAACTGGAGGAAGAAATCAAAGAGCTGGGGAAAGATAGGGAGCTGGGGAATTGAACCAGGAACTGGGGAAATGTTCCCAGCCCCTGACTCAATTCCCGAGCACCTGGCTCAATTCCCCAGCTCCCAGTTCAATTCCCCAGCCTCCAGCTTGATTCCCCATCCTCTGGCCTGATTGCCCAGCTTCTAGTTCAATTCCCCAGCTTCCGGCTCGATATCCCAACCCTGAGCTCTATAATCGCTTCCCCCAGCTCTTCGTGGGGGGTGCAGGCCCCCATATCTAGGCTGTGGTTTCAGCAGGCTGCCACTGCAGGCTGGAGCCAGGGGCAACACCTCAGTCTTCCTGGCACTTGGTGCGGGCTGCACAGAGCGGCTGCTGCTGGCCCCAGCCGGCAGCAGCAGGCTGCTGAAACCCCATACACAGATCAGGGCCCGCACCCCCGGGGAAGAGCTAGGGAAGTGATCAGAGAGCTGGGGAATCGAACCAGGAGCTAGATGTCAACATCAGAGTCGTCCTTCCCCCATCCCTCTCCTTAGTTTCTGTTTAGCTGCAAGCAAGCCCACCTTCGAAACTTGAATTGTTTCAAATCTTTTGAAACGTTCTGAGTGCCCTCCTTTCGTTTCAAAGCTGTTTTGAACCCTTTTGTTTTGTTTCGATTTCACTGTTTCGCTCTTGAAACATGTCAAAACAGCTTTGAAATGAAACGCCTGTTGAAATTTCACACAGCCCTATTGTACATGTCCAGCTTTTCTAAATAGACCTTAATCTGTTCATTTGCCACTGTTAGCTGCTCACCTCCTCCCCAAACTGTAGTGCCAGGTGCAGTTGTCTAGGAGCTGACCTTACCTGTGAAGACTGAGGTGAAAAGGCATTAAGCACTTCAGCCTTTTCTGCATCATCTGTCACTAGGTTGCCTCCCCCATTCAGTAAGGGACCCGCACTTGCCCTGATCCTCCTCTTGCTACCGACATCCTTGTAGAAACCCTTCTTGCTACCCTTCACATCTTTTGTTGCTGCAACTCCAGTTGTGCTTTGGCCTTCCTGACTTCAGCCCTGCATGCCCAAGCAATACCTGCTTACAGTTCCCTAATTGTTTGTTTGAGTTTCCACTTCCTTTTTGTAATTTAGCTTACTGAACAGTTCCCTGCTAAGCCAAGCTGGTCTTCTGCCACACTTGCTAGTCTTTCTGCACGTCGGAATGTTTTTTTCCTGTACTCTCAGTAAGATTTCTTTAAAATACAGCTAAGCACTGCTCACATTTAGAAGGGGACTCTGGCCTTGGGTCATGAATGGGCAGAAGTGTTTAAGCTCCAGAGAAAAACAGGAGTTCCAAGACACCTCCATGGTCAACATTTCCTATTGTCTGGCTCTAGGCATCTCCATACTTTGTACACAGGTTTTTGCAAATCATTCTTGTAACAGGGAACACTAGCCCTGTTACCAGAAAGCAAGCTGGTCCTTTTAAGACCAGAACATGACTGCTGGCAAGGTAGGGGTTAAAAGCTGAGCCTGGCCAGCTAGTCAGGTGACTGGAAGGGGGCAGGCCAGAACTATAAAAACCCTGGGCTTACGGGTAGGTGGGGCCAGCAGCCAAGGGAGATGGAGTTACTCCACAGAGAGGCTTGGCTACCTGTCCAGCTGCTGTGGGAGGGGAACTACTGAGGGCTCTCAGAGAAGCGATGGCAGCCCCAGAAGAAGGACCGTAACATATGGTGGGAAGCAGAAGCACAGAGCCTGGGAAAAATGTAAGCTGGCATGCTGCCTTCTTTAATTATTTGTTTTGTGGTGGTTATAGCCCATGGACATACTATTTATATTTTTTGATTGATTGACACCGGTGGTTTGTGGTCGAGGCTGTAGGGGAGGAGGAGACCTCATTAGTGCCTTGGGTGCAGTCATAAAAGGCCAAAGGGCCTAGTGCACTAAAGTCTGCAGCCATAATGGGCCTGTAGCTCAGAGCTAGTTGCAGGACTTTTAAGCCAGGTCCCAGTGGGAGGGGATCTCAGCTAGTAGCCCAAGCTAAAAGAAAGGACACCCTTGGGAGCTTTGAGCTACTGCCCAGACTGGAACTTGCAGCCTTCTGGCTCTGTACCCAGTGGGCAGGCCTCTGGGCTAGAAAGCCTGGGGTCCAGCTTGCAAGCAAAAGGAGGGCCATGGGCCCTGAGAGGATTAAAGAGCTAGAGGCTCAGAGTCAAACCCCATCTGGTGGGTTTAGACTGGTAGGCCTAGCTAGAGAAAGATTGGGGGGGAGGGCACGGCCCATGGTGGCTGAGAACCCCAATGTAGAATTACAACAGGCAGTCTCCCACTTGTAGGAACATCTAAATAATATTTACATCAAGACATGGCAGGCAAGTAAAGGTGGGGTATGAGATTAACGAGAGAAATGAAACATTAAGGGACTTCAGGGGTGCTCCTCATAAGCAAAAAAAACAAACAAACAAAAAAATGCCGCTGGGGAGGGCAACCTGTTACAATCCTGAAAAGGTGGCTTGCTGTCCTCACTGACTGAATAGGCAGCACAGACCCTTAGCGCCATGTCATTGAACCAACTTTCTGGGGAATGTGCCTGAGATGTTTCACTGAAGCTCCCCATTTATTCCACCCTGCAGTGAAATTCCAAAGGGCCTTGTAAAGGTGTCCTTAAAGACCTTTAACATATTTTTATCTCTGTATACAGCTCTTCAGAATGAACATGCAAATATCCATGAGCAATACTGATACTAGGTAAGACAATACCCTGCACATTTACATTCCTGCCTAGAAACCCACTTCACTGGGAAGAGACATACCTCTGATGGTTTTGCATTCTGATGTACATAAAGCCATGGTTTCTACACATGATATGCAGACCAAGGGGTAGTGTATCTGTCAACCACATTCCAAGAACAGAGACTTACAGGACAACCTGTTTTTTTACAGGAGAGTATTTTGGATTTAGGCAGTCCTCAATTTACAACGTTTCGCACTTACAATGTTTATAAATTGACACCCTGTTTCAACTTTCTGATGTCAGTTCCAACTTTACAACGCTTGATCTGACCCCAAGCCATGCCAGTGGACAAGTTTGCTGCATCACCCATCTCCCTGGAGAACATCTGTCCAAACTTCCTTGGACACTTTCTTTAAGAAAGCAGCCAAGACTCCAGAAAAACCTGCAGCCAGGACTCCTGAGAAGACTTCAACCAAGAGTCCTTCAAAACGTCCAGCAAAGTCTCCTCAAAGAAGTCCTTCCAAATCAATGTGATTTATATTTACAATATAAATACATTAATGTAGCTATATTATTCATCTATAATTGATAGAGTACAAAATTCTGGGGTATTTCTGGTGAAAATAGGGTATCAGGCCTTGGTTCAGGAACCAATCCCCCATTTATAATATTGTTTCCTATGGGGAAAATCAGTTCTGAGTTGCAATGTTTTAACTTAAAAGATGTGGTTTTCAGGAACCAATTGTCGTAAGTCTGAGGACTGCCTGTACCGGATATCTTGGAGAATGGGTGGTAATAGAAGTACTAACACAAACGAAGACATCACTGCATCAAATATTAGTCATGATAATCCTAATCTCTGCGGCTTTTGTTGGGGTCACAGTAAATGCTTTCGTTGTCATTGTAAACTGCATTGAGTGAGTCAAGAAGAGACGCCTTCCACAACTGATCTGATCTCGGCCATTCTTGGCTTCACCAGGTTTTTTTATAATGCATGGCAATAGTGGATAGATTTATTCAAACGATTCATTCTCACATGAATTCCATTGTATCCCAAATGTTCTGTTCTGTGAACTTGTTTGTAAACTCTTCCAATTTATGGTTTGCTACCTGTCTGTCTGGTTTTTGTTTGCAATTTTCACGCAGTAAAAAACAAACAAACTTGAACCACCATTTCTTCATCGCTTTGAAACTAAAATTTTCCAAGGCTTCTGATGCTTTCAGTGCTTTTTACATTATTTTGCAGCCTCCCTTCCTTCATTTGTATTTCTAAAATGCAGTGTAATAATTTCAACTCCAGCCTCTCGAGATCAAAGTAGACAAAATATCACACAAAAAAGAAAAACATTTGACATCTTTGACTTCGGTTCGTGTGTGGCTTTCACTATATTAGTCGTTCTCCCTCTCCCTCTCCCCTCAACACCTACTAACAAACTCATCCAATTTCAACAACCCAAACATGGATGCACATATTCAAACAGCGAAAATTATAATGTCCTTCTTCCTCATCCATATCATTTACTTCACATCTGGGTTACTCTGGACAGCAAGATGAGGGTTAAAAATGAGTTTCTGAAAAATTCAAAGCGGTCCCAAACTGAAACAGGCATTGACCAGGAGTCTGCACTATGTACAAAACAAGTGTTATGCAAAAGGAAGAGTATCTTAAAATTGATTTCTGTCCATCAGATGGAGACCATTAGAAACACGGGCTTTTCTAGTTAAAAAGATCCAGTTCATCTAGGAGCCAGATAACCTGCTGATGTGAAATGGCCCAGATCCATGGGTCTTTTCATCAAACCTCAGACTTAGAGAAGTTTTGTTGAAAACAACCGTGATACATGGGTAAATGTGTAAATGATAGTATTATGTAGACCTCTTTCTTAGTATGTACGCTGACATGTAGCTTGCTTTGGAATGGCAATGAGAAGCAGTTTAAAGTCAATTAATGTATTAATGAGACTGTACCCACCACCCTGTCATAGGACCTCCTATGTCAGAGTGCTGCTTGCGGGGATCCTATACCAGCCCCTTTCCTAGCATAGGAAAGGACCATGAAAATGTGTGGGTGGTCAAAGTCCCTGTACAGTCCACTGGGCCCTGTGAAATCTGTATGATTGTACTGTATGTCATAGAATCACCCTCCATTTAGTCTGGGAAGCACTCATTCCTTTGGGATAGGAGATGTTTTAACAGTGCAAGATATTATGGAAATACCAGTGCAACTAGGGGAACAGGATTAGGTGGCCTTTGATCACAGAGGTTCACATACATCAGCTGGAATCAAAGGCAATCACCAGGAATGAGAACTTCCAGGATTTTGGTCCTTGCTCCTGGAACTGCTTACATTAAATTTACATTAAAGAGTCATAGGACACCATGAATAAATAATGTTGGGATCAGAGACTTGAATGCAGGACTGCCCCATTCCTAGGTAGTTGCCATCAGGACTGGTAGATGGGGTTAAGCTCTTGCTCTGTGCCATGAATCTTGTATTCTTTTCCTCATAGTGACCCAGTTTCAACAGGAAAGTTGAAGAGGAGCCCCAGCCTGTAGCCTAATGGTTAGGTCACTCTGCTGGGAAGTGAAAGCTGTGGAGTTGAGCTTCTGAGGCTGGCCCAGGAATTGAAACTAGGCTTCCCACTTCCTGAAAAGAAATAATACTACATACTGACTTTCTTTGGAGGGTACTTTAGATTGTACTGATATAAAGTCCTGAATGAGAACCAGGTTCTGTTCATATTAGTATTTTGCTCTTGAGTGGTTTTTACTGTTGCTGTGTACTGTGGTTAGGGATCTGAGCATTTTCTGGTTTATGCCTGTGCTTGCACAGGTAGTTTCACAACAGAGCAATTGCAGTACTCCATATGCAGCTTACCTCAAGTGCACATGAACAAATTTCTGTGTGGTTTTAAGTAATGGTAGGATTTCTAGAATGGTTGGATAAAGATCACCTGATGTCCATTACCACTGTGAATTTGAATCCATGTGCAATAACATGGTGCTGTGATTGATGTGTAAATCTACAGGCAATCCATAGGAAAAAAAAAAGGCTGAACGTGCATGTTTGTAAAGTCTTTAAATAATGGAGCTGTCCACAAAAAACTACAAAACGGTAATTTTGATTGAAGACCCATTGTCGGAATGAGACTGGATGCAATTGTTGATGGATAGGCAGAGCAGAGCAATGCCACTGTGTCTCAGTGAAAGTGCATTTGGTGCCCTGCAGGGAGCTTTCTATCAGGGCCTTGGGCTTGCAGGAACTTCTGTAGCATCCTCCTCCTTCCTCCTCCACCCATGAGCTGCCACTGAATCCCATCACCTGCCTATAATGGTTGCTGTCTCAGGGCCTTTGCACATGCCACAAAATTTGCCTTTAAAGAGGCTTAAATGCCCTTTTGCATCATTTTAATAGCGTTGCCATTTGCACGCTCAGTGGCATGTTCCGCTTTAATGACATTGTTGTTTTAATGTTCAGCAGCATATTTTGCTTTAATGGCATCGCTTTTTGCATGCTTGGTGGCATATTCTGCTTTAAATGACTTTGGAACGTAGCAAGATAAAACACCTCCGAGGTGTTTGCTACCTAATGAAGTGCAACAGTGCGCGGGGCGCTGGAAGCCAAGATGCTCGAGGCTTGATGGGCTTCCAGGGCCCCAGGCACCATCCCTGCCGCTTTCTCCCACCACTGTGCAACCCAGTGGCAGCCCATGCAGGCAGGCAGACTCAACTGAAGAAAAAAAAATCTGCGAGGAGCCTTATCTTTTTTTTCTCTCTCTCTCTCTCCTGGATTATTCTGCATAGGAGCCCGGTGCTTCCTTCTTCAGCTCTGGTGCCCGCCCTGGGCCTGCCCAGGCCAGGTGCCAGAGAGCAGGTGCTGCCTGGGGGTCAACTTCACTGCCAAGGTGGGAAGCACTGGGCCCTCGCACTACTGAGGGACCGCTCGTCCCGTCAGTAGCTTGCCCCCCCCACTCTTCCCCACCACCACTGGAGAGGCAGGTAAGGATCAGGCCCCCACACTTGCCCACACTACAGGGGTTTATTTTGGTTTAACTCTCCCTAAATTGAAGTGGTGAAACTAGTGGGTTTTCTTAAATCCCACCATTTCAATTTAGGGAGAAATAACCCGAATTAAAGCCCTGTGACGTGTACAAGCAGCCTCAGAAGCAGGCAGGGTCGTGAAGCCCAGGCTGTTCTGGAGCCTGGAGCTGGACAGAGGAAGGTGGTGCAGCCAGCATGGAGCTGCAGGGCTGGAGGTGGGGTGAGCTAGTGGGTAAAGGCCCATGCGGGGAGTAGGGTCAGTAAGGGTAAGTATGGAGGGGTGGGCTGGCATGGGGGCAGCACAGTGCAGGGTGCTGTCAGGGATGTCAGGGTGGGGATAGAGTAAGGGGCCCCCGAAATGACAGTAAAACCATTGCTGCAGTCAAATAAGACTGTGATAAAAACTGGCACAAGACTAGGGCACTCAAATATAAATACAGGGACTACAAGGCTTGTCCTTCATAGCAACCTCAAGGAGCATTAATCATGTACTTCATCGCTACCAATCAAGGGCTAGCTTCACTAAGTTTGACTGACTGGTAAACAGAGCCACCGGTGTACTGTCCAAGAACAATACATCTTTCTGAGCTTTCAACACTGTACCCAGATTTGAGTTGTTTTTTTTCTGCGTTGCCTTTTGAATCTGGTAGATGGCTCGCAAGCATTACCCTCCCAGAGCATGCAGACCCCAGCAGCCTGTATATCAAAAGTGACAGCAAGATACCGCCTGAGAAAATACTCCTTATACCTTAGAGCAACAGAGAATAGTGCAAGGCTCAGACCAGACCTCCGCTAAATGCGAAGACACCAAATTAGTTTGATGAGAGAGATGGGGGTCTGTGCTGTATATTGCAGCATTTTATTATGTTGTACTGCTGTGGCCTGAACTTCAGGTCTCCTGCAAGAACATCTCAGAAATGTTCACTCTGCACCCAGGTCCTGCAAGAAAGAATGCAAATATCTGTGAGTGACGTTGATATCAGGTAAGAGAATACTCTTCACATTTGCATTCACCAGAACGCAGGTGCTTCATTTTGAAAATACACGTCTCTGTGGGCTTTTTTCAATCAATATATATGCAATACACATACATAGAAAAATATTATGAATACATTGATATACATATATATAATAGATGTGTATGTAAGCATGGGTATAAACCTATTTATATTCTATTCTATTCACTGTTAGAATAATATCATATCATATAATATAGGTTTATACCCATTTAATATACATAAACATACATACACACACCCAATATACCCATGTATGTATGTACACACACACACACACACACACACACGTATATTGGGTATGTATATGTGTGTGTATAGATATACATATTCATACATACATACTAGGGCTGTGCGGAACAGCACCACTTCATTTTGAATTCCATTTTGCCGTTTTGAAGGGTCAGTGTTTTGTTTCGTCGTTTCATTTTGAAGCACCGCTCTATTTCGCTTCATCAAAACTATTTCGCTGTTTTCAACACGTTTTGACGTTTCACCCATAGGCTATAATGGGGAATCATGAAAATGCCTAAACCTTTGTCATTTCTTGCCTGATTTGGATGAAAATTGCACGGATATCAGCCCCTTCTGAGGGCATGAAGCCTGCCAGGTTTCAAGGAGATAGGCACAGAGGTTTCTGGGAAACTGCACCTCAAACTGTTCAAAGCAAAACTTGTGACACTTGCCAGCAGCGGCAGCCTCTTGTAATCTGGCACGCAGATCTGGGCACCCGCACCCCCGGGAGAGCTGCGGGGCTGTACTGGACTCCTCCCAGAGGTGCGGTCCCCTGGATTTGCGTGCTGGATGAAAGAAGACTGATGCTGTCGGCTGGGACCAGTGCTGGGCACAGCCCACACCCAACGCCAGGAAGATTTCTGCTGCCACTGGCCCGAGGTAGCAGAGGCAACCTTCTGTCATCTGGCACGCAGTTCAGGGGCCTGCACCCCTGGGAGGGCTGTGGGGCTCTGCCAGACTCCTCCCGGGGGGCACGGGCCCCCGGATCTGCGTGCTGGATGACAGCAGGCAGCCGCTGCCAGCTGGAACCAGCGCTGAAGCCAAATATGCCTGGCTTTGAAACTCGCAATGTTTTGAAACATTTTGAGTCCCCTTGTTTTGTTCTAAAGCTGTTTTGAAGGCTTTTGTTTCATTTCAGTTTAGTTGTTTTGAGCTCGAAACACATTGAAACAACTTTGAAACGAAACACCCAGTGAAATTTTACACAGCCCTAATACACATAGATATAATGCGCTACACACAAATACATATATTTATGTATATAATTATAGACACGTGTTTGTATGTGTATGATTACTGTGTATATACCTATACATACATTGCATACTAAAGAATAATTAATCAGTCTACTTCCATTGATCTATCAGATTCTCAGAGAACTGATAAGAGTCTCATGCCCCTCTTGCTTCTCAGGAGGTGCACCTACACGAGATGCTTTATTGAGCAATAGAATCTACAAGCAGACATGCAGTGCCGCACACCTGCCAGGGCCGCACCATCTAGGCCTGCAGGATGTTGCAGGCTCCTGCTAGGCCTGCCAGCACCCAGGCCAAGCTGCAGCCAGCTCCTGACCACCACGGCCAGCTCCAGCTGGCCACAACCAACCCCTAACAGCCTGCCCAGACCTGCAGGAGCTGTGAGGCATCACCTCACTGTGTGGCTGCTAGTCCCATGCCATGCAGCTGCCCAGGCCTGGTAGAAGTGGGATACTCACACAGAGGCCCAGAGAACCAGCATGGGAACCCCAATAGTGTCATTGCTGACACCACACACCGCATCCTGGAGCCCCAGCTGGTCACAGGAGGACACTGGCAACCTCATGGCACTGTGGGGTGAGGTGGAGGAGCAGTAGCAGTCAATGTTCCCTGTAAGTAGTGGTCCATGAGCGTGCCGCCTCAGTCCTGCCTTCCCCTTTTGGTGCAATCCCGCCAGTAAGTGTCCCACAGTAAGTGTCCAGGTGGGAGCGGGCAGGATTCGGCCACAACCCTTCTCCATGCTAACTGCTGCCCAGAGCAGCATAGTGGAGTGCTGTGGGGCAGCCACGGGCTGAACACAATCAATTGGTAAAATTGATGCTGTGGCCTATCCATGGGCCAGACACAATCAATTGATAGATGGCAATAGCCATCCTAGCTCTGAACCTTGCCTAGCTCTAAATTTGCCAAACTTGTGAACCCTTCCCAGTGGAAGGGAGATGCACCGGAATGCAGCCAAGAGCTATGGGATGCACGGCTTGCAAGACGTGTGTGTGTTCCCGAGGGCAGTGACCTGGGTGCAGAGCCACTGTTCCAACAGTCACTTGCTGTTTAATGTCTTCTTGGGATAAATCATCAGCAAGAACTGAAGAAACCAGAAAACCACCCAGCAGAGACAAATAGATGTTAGGGTTGGAAGAGACCTCAATAGATCATCAAAGTGTGCTCACTCTCTTTAACAATTTTTTTTTGCAAAAATCTTGTTGATTTTTAATAAAAGATATCATCTCCAATTGATTGAACTGAAAGGGAGGCACCGGGGCTGGCGTGGAACACTTATCAAAGGTAAGCTCCTCACTCCCGTGCAGGGCAGGCAACAGCTCCTCTCCAAGGTGCGGCAAGACAGGGATGGGGCTGGGGGCTGGCACAGGCTTCGCCAGCTCCAGGGAACTGCTCCATGAGCTCCACCAGCTCCGGGGAACTGCTCCACTCCCTAGCCCTAATGCCATGTACCTCCTGGCTCCCCGAGGTGATGCAGGGGAGTGGAGCAGTTTCCCGGAGCTGTCGGAGCCCACGGAGCAGTTCCCCAGAGCCAGCAGAGTCCATGCAAGCCCCCGTCCCCACCTCCGCCTCACCTCACCTCAGGGAGGAACCACTGCCTGCCCTGCATGAGGATTGAGGAGCTTACCTTCGGTAAGTGTCCCATGCCAGCCCCGGTGCCTCTGCTGCACTCCACACCCAGCTTCTCTCACCAGTTAGAAAGTTGGTGTATGGCAAGACTTTTAATTGTGCGCAGCCGTGCACTTGCGGAGCTTAGAGGGAACCTTGGTGGCAGATTGTACGGGTGGGTGCTTCAATGTCCATGTGTATGAGGGACTGTCAGGCCATGTGGAGAAGCATGGGCATGACTAGTTGGCATGGCAGTCAAGGCCTTGAGGGCACAGTGGGTCACCATCACCAACCACAATCATCAGTCAGGGAGTACCTGCAAGTCCATACCCTTTATGCAGCAACTGGATACTCTCCTTGGGCCCTGGGACCCAGACCACTGCTATACTGTGTACAGAAACACGGGCAGCCTGCCCAAGCAGCAGCTCCGTCCTGGCACCTATCATGATGTTTCAGCCAGCAGCCTATCCCACTGAGCTTCCCACCCCTGGCCTCCACCAGCAGACTGGGGAGCTCAGGCCAGCACCTGACCCAACAGCTGCTCTAGCTCAGCCCTATCCATGAGGTGCATGAGGTGGCCATGTCACCACCAGCTGCCAGCAGCACCAGCTCCTCCCCAGGTGGGTGGGCCCTTTCCTAGGAGCTACATGCTGAACCTTGTCAACCAACAACTCTTCTGGGAATCATGTGCTGTTGCTGCCAGCTGTGAATAACCACTGCTGCCAGGCACACCAGTCACATAGTAAGCCCCCTCACTGGGCAGGAGGGGTCTTCCTGCCCCAGCTCCTGCCCACTCTCCTTCCCCAGCACAGGCACTCTCCCCTGATCCCCAGGTTCCCCCCCAACAGCACACACAGAGGTGGGAGACAATGTAAAATGTTATTGAGCAGCCCATGCCCCCACAGCTAGGTGGGCACAGGCCTCTCACACACTGAGGAATGTGTTGATGCTGGTGGCAATGTCATCCTTGACTGCAGGGAGCAGGGACCTGTAGCACAGCCACAGGTAGCCCTCCAGGCAGAGCCAGAGGTTGCAGGGCAGCATGGGCTTACCCTTTTCACCAGCCCATGCCAGGTGCACAGGTGCCTCTGGGGCATCATGGCCATCAGCAGCAGCAGGGCATAATAGGTCAGGCACTCCTCGGTCTGTGCAAACAGCTCCTCATGCTGTGCCCAGAACATGTACAGCAGGGGCACACTCTGTGTGTAGAATGGCCATGGGGGAGGGCCTGCCCCAGGGTTCCTCCCTGGAGAGGCCTCCTGTGGGGTGGGCAGGGGTGCAGGCAGTTCCATGTCCCAGTCATCTGGGAATCCTGCACCCCCTGAGTCTGGGAGCTGTGGGCTTGGCAGCAGCACAGGAGAGAGGTTGTCCTGCAGGAGGATAAAGAGGAGAGAGAGGTCTGGAGCCACAGCAGCAAGTGCTGCCAGGAGCCTGGGCTGGCCCTCCCTGGGAATGGGGTGGAGGTGGGAGGCTGCCTGTGGCGAGCACCAAACAGCCCACAGGCCCTTGAGAAGCAAGCAGGGATGTGGGGCTCAGCCAGCAGCCTCCTGTGCCTGAGATTGCCCATCAAATTTACCATAGTCCCGTGCACATATGACCCCCAATCTGAGGCTGGGCAGCACATAGGCCCCTGGTATAGAGCATCTAATCTCTGAAATGTTACAAACTCTCACAAACAGCTTCTTTCTCATGGCTCTTCAGGCCCTGCAGCTGCACATGAGGGAGAGGCCACAATTGGCAGCCAGGTGCCCCTCACTCCTGATCCACAGCCCCCTGGTGCTGCCAGTGACCTGCACTCCCCTACCCCCCAGTGCTCTTCATTCCCAAGACACAGCCTCCCAGCCCTGCCAGTGCCCCTTACTCTCAACCTGCAGCCCCGTCCTTTCCCCAGCCATGCAGCATCTCCCAGCCACCCTGTCCCTGCTCCAAAGCTGCTGGCCCAGCCACACAGCTCCCCACTGCCACTGAAAGGCCCCCAGACCACTTCCCCCACTGGAGAGGCAGGCATCTCCCTGCCACCCCCCTGCCCTGCTGCAGCCCCAGTACCCAGATAACTTCCCCCAGTGCTGGCAGGCACCTGCCCCCCATCACACACCCATCCCTTCCACACACCCTGCCACACACTCACACAGACTCACAAGTCCCCACAGCCTCCCAGACAGTCCCCAAGCCCTGGCCCTCCTACCCTTGCTCCCCATAGACTTACCTGCATCCAGTTGATGGGGCTGTTCCCACCACCCTGCCTGGCTGCATGCACACATGCACATGGGGCCCCCTACCTCCAAATGCCCTCCCCCTGTCCCCACAACCCCAAGCAGCTCCTTGCTAGGGCAAGCCAGGAAGTGTGGGAAAAATATTGATATTGAGCAGACCAAAATCCTGGACATTTGATCATCTTTTAAAAAACCACCTGGATGGAGATCAGAGGATCCAAAAATAGAACATGTCCAAGAAAACCCAGACATATGATAACTCTACCCCTGAGCTCCCTATCACCTTTAGTAATTGGGTACGGGCCCATTACATAAGGATACTTATGTTTCAAGCACTGGACTGGAAGCAGAAATAACCCACAGTCCTTGTTTAGGCACTCTCCCAGGGGTGAGAAATGTGGGCTTTAATCCATTCAGGTCGAGGAAGGAATCAAATCCAGGCTTCCTAATTCCTGGGCAGGTAGTCTAACCCTTAGGGCAGTGGTGTCAAACTAATTTGGCCCCATGGACTGGATCCAGGACATGGAACAGTGTCATCTGGCTTGGTGGGGCTGCCTGGCAGTAGCATTAATAACTATGGCTCTGAGAGCCATGGCAATCAAGGCTGCTGCTGCTCAATCCACCACCATATTTTTGATGCCAGAGGCCAGATGACACGGCTTTGGATGTGGACGGCAACCTGCATCTTTGACACCCTTACACCAACAGTATGGAAGGCATGAGCACTACTCACTTAGCATCTACCTTCAGAAGGGGACCCTGGGCCTAGATCAAGAGTGGACAGAGGGGAAAATTATCCATTCACAGAAACCCTCATGCTCAGTATTTGCTATCAGCTACCTCTAGGAGTCTCATTAGCGTATGATTTCTTACAGATCATCCTGTGGAGGTGCCTTGCTCTCCTCATTGCCTAAATTGGCAGGGAGGGCCCTTAGCACCATTTACTTGAATCACCTTGCTGGTGCCAGCTGCCAAAGGCGCTTCTCTAAAGCTCACTGTGTACTTCCACCCTAGACTAAATGGAAAACCCTGCACAACAGTGAAAAATGGAATTGTATAGCTGGAAGCAAAGACCTCTTTAAAAATATGTTTATCTCTGTACACAGCTCTTCAGAATGAAAATAAAAATCTTCATGAGTAATACTGATACTAGGTAAGACAATACTCTGCACATTTACATTCCTGCGTAAGAACCTCCCCCATTAGGAAGAGATGCCTCTGATGCACCTCTGATGCTTTAATTTTCTAAAGTACATAATGCCATGGTTTCTGTATATGATATGCAGACTAAAGGGTAGTGCATCTGTCAACTTGCTCCCAACAGTATAACATTACAGAATAATCTGGTTTTCTAGAAGAGCATTTGTGAATATCTTATTTCTTGGCATGTGGGATCTTTTGGATCATCCTGTGGAGGTGCTTTGCTTTCATCACTGACTGAATCAGAGAGGGATTGATTAGCACCATATCTTTGAATCACCTTGCTAAGGCTAAGTGTCCAAGGATTGTCTCTGAAGTTCACCATTTACTTCTACCCTGGACTGAAAGTCAAAAGAGTGGGAAGAAGAAGCTGGCAATACAGGACTATGAAAAATAGAACAATCTGGTAAGAACCTAAGACTTCCTAAAAAAGACTTTACAATATTTTAATCTCTGTGTACAGCTCTTCAGAATGAAAATGCAAATATCCATGAGAAATACTGATACTACGAAACACAATATTCTGCACATTTACATTCCTACATCATTGGGAAAAGACACACCTCTGACAGTTTTACCTTCTGAAGTACAGCAAGCCGTGGTTTATGTATGTGATATGCAGACCTAAGGGTAGTGCGTTGGGCAGTCACCTCCCACGGATAGAGCATTATACAACACCCTGTTTTTCCAGGACAGAATTTCTGTACAACTTGAAGAATGGAAGGCAACAGAAGCAATATTACAGAAGAGGACGTGGCTAGACCAAGTATATCTCTCGTAATAATCTTGCTCTTTACGGCTTTTGTTGGGATCTCAGTCAATACTTTCATTGTGGCAGTGAATTGCACTGATTGGGTCAGAAGGAAGCGCCTCTCCACAATTGATCAGATCCTGACGATTCTTGGCTTCACCAGGTTTTCCTTGTCGTGCATAGCAGTAGTAGACAGTTTTCGTCAACCATTTCATTCTTGGCCCTATGGATTTATAGACAAAACATTCAGTATTTTAAACTGGTTTCTAAATGTTTTGAACCTGTGGTTTGGTGTCTGTCTGGGTATTTTTTATTGTGTGAAAATTGCAAACTTCAGTCACCATTTCTGCATTTCTCTGAAACTAAAGATCTCCAGGCTCATGCCATGGTTGCTGATGGCTTCCGTGCTTCTCGCCATTTTTAACACCTTCCCTGCAGTCACGTTTATTTTTAAAACTCAATTTAAGAAATCCAACTCCAGCATCCCAGAAAATAACAAAGGAGAAGATATACCACAAATAATATATTTTCTTCATCTGTTTTCTCTCTTCGTCGTTGGATTTCCTCTGTGTTTCACCATACTATGTATTTCAACCTTTCTCTTACTCTTGTCTCTCTGGAGACACACCCGGCAGCTTAATTCAAGCAGCAACAACAACCCTAGCATGCATGCACATATTCTAGCAGTAAAGATAATAATGTCCTTCTTTATCATCCATGTCATCCACTTCTCAGCTTGGTTAATCGTGTTGGCAGCAAGTATTCCAAATAGAAAATTACAGCGGTTATTTTTGTTTCAGATCGCAAATAGTTGTCCATTGACACATTCTGTTTTACTGATTCTGAGCTATCCCAAACTGAAACAGGCATTAACCAGGATTCTGCATTACATGGGTTGTGCTAAAGGAGTGTCTTAAAACCTACTTCTGTCCTATCTTTTAGATGTAGACTATTAGAAACATAGACTTTTCTAGTTTAAAAGACTCATGTAATGTAGGAACCAAATTTTGCGCTGGTGTGAAACGAAACTTGTCCTTTGGTATTTATCAACATCCAAATTTAGGGAAGTTTTGTTGAAATCAACAGAGCTACACTGGTCTATGTATAAATAATTGTATCATTTAGACCTCTCTTTTAGCAATTCTGCAAATGTATAGCTCAGTTATGCTGTTTTGCAAACATGATAGCTCAACAGAGAAATCTGGGAAAGAAAAACAAAACTTTACAGAAGGCAATACTGCAGTTCTCCATGGCATGAACTAAGTATATCTTGCATTATCAAGATGATGTAGATGCCTGTGAAATCATCACAGAGAGACATATTTGAGATTTTGACCCCTGGAAGAGTGTGCATTGCAAGTGAAAAAAACATGCAAACATCATATTACCCAGCAAAATGACCTTCACAGAGAAGAGGTGGAAGACACATTTCCTTGGAGCACTTAAACCTTGACAATCCAGTAGATAAGCATAGTAAACAATTGGCAGGTGATGGACAAAGGCAAGATACACAATGGGTTTAGGGTTAGCAACACGGAGCATTTGTGCATCAGAAGAGTAAGGTATGTCTGACATCCTCTCTCTCTCCTAGATGAACTGAATCCTTGGGAAACTGGGATTCAGAAAGTAAAACCTAACTGGGTACTTTTGTAACTTCATTTCCTGGGAGTTGCCTCTAAAAGCATAGGATTGTGTGGTGACCATTAACTAATACCCTACCAGTCAGGGCATTTGCCAGGAAGCGGGAGGCATGAGTTCAATTCTTAGGCCAGCCTGAGCAGAATCATCCCCACAGTTCTCACCTTCCTGGAAAGTGATCTAATCATAAAGTCACATGCTAAGGTGTGATGGGCCTGCTCTACACCTCTCCTGTTGGAAGTCAGCCACTATGCAGAAAAGAAGGCAAGAGCCATGGACCAAAGAGACAGCATGACTCCATCATCCAGTCATGATGGCAACTACCTAGGAACCAGGCAACCCTGCACTCAGGTCCCCGATCTCAAAGATGTTTAAAAATTTTGTCCAATGACTCTCTAATGCAAAATGCATAAGCAGCTTTTGTACTGTGGACCAAAACCCAGAACTCTCCCATCCCAGGTATGTGCCCTTTATTCCAGCTGTTAGTCCTATAATCAGCGGCCACTTAATTCTATTCATCTTGTTGCCTCACTGTTTCCTTATATTAGTGTTCAGCTCTGGACTGCATTTACTATTGATGTGGAATTTGTTTAGGGACTTGAACATAATTAGGTAGCTTTGTAATTTATGTTTGCATTTTTGGGACGCTATCAGTTATTGGCTACTCCAAGAGAATGAATCCTATGGAAAGAATGGCAACACCCCGGAAATGTTGCAGCAGCCAACCGGCAGAGTTTAGATGCATCTTCTGCCTCCAGCTGCGACTTCTGACTATTTTTGAGTCTCCATGTAAGAACACATAAGGTCTCCCACACATCTGTGACTGCTGCGCTTCCCTGCTATTCTGTGTGGTATTGCATCAGTAACTCTAACATGTTTCAGAACATCGTTCATAAGATTTCTTACCAAATAAAGCTCTCTTGCATGGCAAAGCTTTTCACTGATCTCAGAAGCCTGTAAAGTGTATGCTATAAACCAGGGATCAGCAACGTTTTTGGGCCAAATGCCAAAAAACCGTGCAACCTTAACTTGGAAGATGTTGGCGAGCCAGGGACGGATGGCAGGGCAGCTGCAAAGAGCCCAATCTTCGTTGTGGCAGCACAGCCCAGGTCCCTTCCCTGCTGTCTGCCCAGAGGCCCACGTGCAACGACCAGCAGCAAGGAGCTGGGGAAGGTGGGGTGGAAGGGAAGGGAAGACTCCTGTTCAGGAGCAATACAAGCTGTTTCTTCCCTCCTTTTCCTCCCCAGTGTTGTTCCTCCTGGGTCTGTATTGCCAAAAACACTCCAGGCTTCTCCCATTCCTTTGTACTGGAGCTTGGGCAGTGATGAGGGAGAGCAATTGGTGTACAACAGTCCAGAGCCTTGGCCCTGCTCTGTGGTCATGCATGTCAGGGCAGACAGTGGGAAAAGGGCTGGGGGCAGCAAAGCTGGCACTCCCCACTCTTCTCCCTCCCCCATGCAGAAGGTACCAGCTGCAAAGCAGCAGGTCTGGCTCCCAGGACTGCAGCCAATGCTGGAGTGCAGAAGGGGCTGAAGCGAGTAGTGGGGTAAGTGCCTGTGGGGCCGGGGGGGACCCAGCCCTTAATCCCCAGCTGTGCCAGCTCCTGCTGCAGGTGCATATGCCAGCAGTTAGGCAGAGGCTCTGGGAAAGCCAGTGGTACCTAAATGGTGACCTTAAAAGTCTTAAAAGGCCGACAGTGCCAAATTCTGCCCTAGGGCATGTGCATGCCACTCCATTACAGCTCTGTGCCTACAAGGGCAGAATTTCACCCTATATTTCCTTTAGAAAGTCAAAACCAACAATTTGTAGATTAAAGAGAAAGTCTCTGAGCTCTCTCCTGCTGCCACTGAAATCAGTGGGGATTTTGGCATTGATACATTTGGGAACAGGAGCGGATACAAAGTAGGTTTTGTGCCCTGAGCAAAACCCTGTGGAGGGCAGATAGGGGTGCCAATCCCTAGGCAAAACCCTGCCATGAGGGCAGGGGGGCAAGACTTTAGCTAAATCCTCCCAGGAGAGAGGTTGGGGGTGGGGGTCAGTGTTACCTTCCCTGGGGACTCGAATTCCCCAGCAGCTGCTGGAGTGGAGCAGTCTACCTGGTCCCAGCTGTTGCTGCTACAGAGCAGTGTGGAGCACCTGAACTTAGATGCTGCTACTGCAGCACCACGGACTTGCCATCCTGGTGCCCCCTCTAAGTGGGTGCCCGGGGCTGGTGCCTTGCTCACCCACCTCAATGATGCCACAAGTAAAATCTCATGCTGGAGCACCCAAGACATCCTCTAAGTGTTAGAGATCAGGACTGTGTCCTACTGTTGGCTGATATCCCACACCTGCCTCGCATATATCCCACACCTGCCTCTTGTGTGCATCTTTCTTCTGCTGAAATCTCTGGTGCTGGCCAGTCTGGGACCAGGGTGAAGGATTAGGTAGGCTTCGGTCAGATCCAGGGTGGACATACTTGTGTTCTACAGCAAGTGCGATGCTGAAATGATGGTCAACTCCTAAATCAGGTGGCCCTGAGACTTTGTATCTGGTCCTGCATCTGAGCTTACTAATGTATCTGAGCTCACACTGTGGAGACCAAAAACTTAACAAGCTTAGGAAAAGGATGTACCATTGATATGGATAGCAAGAATATACAGCATTATCATGATTAAGGAAAATAACATGGAGAAGGGGCTAGATACAGTGAAATTAGTGGAGCAGCTAGGAAGTATTAGGCAGTACAATTCTAATGTAATAAAGGGCTTAGTCTGTCTGCCTGTGTGTCTATCTGTCCATAATGCTTTTGGCCAGCTTCACATGTGCCACCAAGAGGCCGGGCAGCGATTGTCCATGAGAGCCCAGGTTGCATGAGCCCAAGTTTGAGCTGCTGCTGGGGAAGTTTGTGGCAGTGCCGAACATGCCCCGGCCACCAGAGCAGCGGGGCTTCCCCATGCCTCCCTGCCTGAGGGTAAAGTGGGGGTCATGGTGGCGGCCTCCCCCTACCA
Source organism: Alligator mississippiensis (assembly GCF_030867095.1). NCBI lineage: Eukaryota > Metazoa > Chordata > Crocodylia > Alligatoridae > Alligator > Alligator mississippiensis. The sequence goes on along the minus strand of NC_081824.1, from coordinate 13,633,176 downwards.
CCCCACCACCCAAACCCAACAACAGCTGGCAGGGAGGGGGAGGCAGCGGAGAGGGAGGGGAGCAGGGAGGGGAGACAGGGGAAAACCCTGCTACAAAGCGGAGGTGGGCGGTGGGAGGAAGCCCCTGCACCGCTGGCTAGAGAAGGAGGCACTGGCAGTGGAGGGAGTCTTTACGTGGCTGGCCCCGAAGGGTGAGCGGGAGGCCAGGGTGAGCCATGTAAACACCCCCTGATAGCCATCATTCCTGATTGGCAATTATCTAGTACCTTTGAAAACAGTTCACATAAATGTAAAAATAAATCATCTGGATGTGCAAAACAACAGCTTCACAGATTTTTGCAGCTGCATATACAAACACCTCATTTGCATACACAAGTCGTCATGATTGCACATGAAATGATGGCAGGATGTCCAGAATGGTTGGATGAAAATCTCCTGGGCGCATCCCAACAAGCAGCAATGTGCATTTTGCAGAGCCTCAAAGACTTTTGAGATGCCACAATATACACACAGCACATGTTAATCTATCCACCATGCTGCATATTTGCAGTGTGGGGCCAATATTAGATCCCTGGAAATACTGGTATCTAAAAAAAAACACATTAAAAAAAGCAGGATGGCGCACATGGCAATAGCGTACACGGCCCATAACCAGAGCCTGGCCAGATAGAGCCACAATCTGGCTGCTGCCCAGGTCCCACACATCTGGATTGTCACTGTTGCAGCCTCAGGAGGCCCCCGGGACCCCAGGTAAGGCTGCTGGAGCCAGCCCAGGTGCTGGCCCCAGCCTCCCCTACTCCACCCAGGACAATTTGCTGCACACCAGAGCATGTGTGCACCGATGTTCCCCAGAGACAAGCAGAGGCACAACTATGTGCTGCTGCTATTTGTCCTCAGGATAATGCACATCCCTGCTTGTCTGGACACACCCCTTAGGTTCATTGCCAATGTGAACTTGAATCCATGTAAAATGGCATGGTGGTTTGATTGATGTGGTTAACTTGTATGGGTAGGGTTTTTCTGACAAATTAGGACTAAATTAATGCTATTTAATATTTAAATTGCAATAGCTCCCAGGTGTCTGCATTACATCAGGTGTATCAGGTGAAACTGCTAGGTACTGTATAAACATACAGCAAATTTCACAGACACCTAGATTTTCCTATCTAATAGAGAGGTCATAATATGTGGAGGGAAAGAAGGCAGGAGAGATAAGGAAAGAGTAACAGAGAACATCCATATTGTAGCATAGACTAGTTGTGTGCAGAACTCAGGGCCACTCATTGAAAGAAAACATAAGAAGATGCCTTTTGCCACCTGATCTGCAAAGAGTGCTGAGAACCTCGAGTTTGCATTTGTTTTAGCAAGAACTGGAACTGCTTAGCCCTTCTAAATATCTGGATAGAGATTTGTTAGACTCAGTCCTCCCAAGTACAACTAGTGAAAATTTGATGAATTTTAAGATATGATGAAAAGCTTGTCTTTCCACCCCCCGGAAATTTATATCCAAATGGAATTTTGAATGCAGAATTGAAGCATCTGAACCATTGCACGTCATGGTTTGCTGGAGGTGATTTATACTGAATTATCTTCCTAGACTTCAGTTATGAAGGGCAACAATTTCTGGAGTCACACTAAGCGTGCTTACCACATATATATGGGCGCACCTCTTTAAGCACAAAGCCAAATAAATTGGGCAATGCTGCTTTTATTTAGGATATTTTCCTTGTTCTCACAACTAAATTACCTGGATTATCTACAGTAACTATGCTAACTGACTAATTTCATCTGCCTGCCTAGCCTTAAAGCCCTGTGTTGATTCCTGCAAGGAGGGAAGGCACTATGCTTCCTCAGGCAGAAGCCCTGTCTTTGCCCCAGGCAATAAAAGCACCTGTCCCCAGTGACTGTCAGAGGAGTCCAGTAGCAGGGCAGACAGGGCTGGATGTGGCTTAATTGATGAAATATCAATCAACTGGCCCTTTCTGTTCACCTGTTATGGTAGTTATGGGGCAGCATAGGAGAGAGAGAGAGAAAGCATTAACACAAAATCGAAGCAAAACCCACCCACAGAAGAAGAAAACAAAAACAGGAGGGGGAACTATCACCACACAGAGTCCAGGGCGGGGACACAGACCTGAGCTGATTGCCACCGTGGCACTGAGGTTTAGCGACCGGGCCCGGGCGTATTAGATTAAGAGACAAGGAAGCTGACTACACCTAACCACTTCCTACTGATAGCAATCATGAAGATGTCACATGCTTCTAATGACAGCCTATCCTTCACATCGGAGGCATCTGGAGTCTGACAATGATTTCCTTCTTGATCTCTTCTCCCCTAAGTTTCCTTACCGTTCAGGACTGTAGACTCCCTCGTTGCACATTTGCTCTTCTGTTGTTCTCTCAAGAGCCTGAGCATCTGTAAGGTCCTGTCCAGCCCCTAACATGTATAAAATACGGTTTATTTTTCTTTAACTCTTCTTTCTTAAGTTTGATAATGATTTCCTTCTTGATGAGTTTTCCCCTAAATGTTCTTACATTTAAGGACAAAAGTTTCAAACCAGGCCTTTTATTCAAAGCCTTCTTCCATAAAGAAACACCAAAGCAAACAGAAAAAGCAGTGCCTCACCTTGGGCTTATGAAGCTGTCAGTGCCCTTCTCCAGGCAATATCTTTTTCCAGGCTCTGGGACCTTTCCACACTTCCCCCAGCTCCTTTTTGCCTCTCTTGCAGCCAGTTCCCATTTGAGCGCTCCCAGCTGGGAATTTACCCTGCAGCCTGATTCCCCACAACCGTGTCTGCACTTTCTGACTTCTTAAAAGGACTCTATACCTTGTCACAATGAATTCTCTTCTTAGCTGTATCTGGTTTGCAAGACAGCACCATCACTTCCATAACCTTGTCCAGCTATTGTCATGTCCCTTTCAGTACTGAGCCTTTTAGTCAGCTGTTTATGACTAAGAATAGTCAAAGAATAGGGCCATGCCCACTACTACAGAGGGAGGCAAAAACCCCACCATCCATACCAATCTGACCCTGGATTAAAATTCCTTCCTGATCCCAAATGTGTTGATCAGCCTGATCCTGAGTGGAGGGGCAAGACCCATTAGCCAGGAACTTCCAGGTTTTAGTCCTAGGAGGAGTGCTGGCGCACCCCAGTCAAAATGCCTAGCTTTGGCTGCAGCCAACTCCCAATGCTTTTGAAGATTAAAAAAAAATCCAAAAAACCCCTGGACAGCTGGAGCCACATGAGTGGAGGAAGTCCTTCCCATCCCCATGTGCGGCCAGCAAAGCCCAGAGCGTGGAAAAAATAAACACCCTCCTTTCTTTTCTGAACCTGGAGACAGCAAGCACCCCACACATGACACCCTGTAACTAGGAGCCAGGTCTCCCCTTTCTGTATCCCCTCCATAAACTTATACCAGCTGCTTTCATCTTCTTTTAGAACTAAGCCAGTTATGGAGCATTGCTTCATTCTCCTGCTCCTGATACTGCTTGTGTATTTTCCATTAACAAACCATGGGATAAAAGACATAAACAGTGTTGGAAGCAGAGATTTAAATGCAGGCCTCACCTTTTCACAGAGACAGCTTGTCTCCACTGGCTACAGACCTACTTCTCTCTCTGGCCTATGAAGTTTGCGTTCCTTTCTATACTGTGGCCCAGCTTCAACAGGAGGGGTAGAGGGCAACCCCAGTCCAGCCTAGTGGTTAAGTCACTTTTTTGGGAAGTGAGAAATAGGGGCTGGGAATTGCCCTTCAGCTGTGCAGTTTTATGGGTCTCTGGCCAAAGGTCACTTGAGGCCGTTCACTTATTTTGCTTGTTATGTCATTGCTTTCTTGCAGCTGTAAAACACCTCCCAGGATGGGTGTGTAAACACTCTCAAAATGGCAAGGAGGGTGATATCATAGCACTTGGTACCACAGAAATCCAGCCATTTCTGGGTCACACAGGATAGGGTTTTCCATGTCACCGGTGCCTACAGTTGATCTGACAATGCGGTGTACACTAACAGAGTTCCTGAAAGGTGTGTGGCCACCTGTGACTTGTGTAGATCACACAGATTTACGCTCAGCATCTGCAGGAACACACTTCCAGAGATTTAGTGAAAGGCAATTTGTTCAGGGAGCTCTGAGATCTGTGAAATGTATGTTGCAAAGGAACGTACCACACTCTTCTGTAAAGGACATTTATGACAGAAAGGATATTGGCCCTCTAAGACACATAGGGCTAGATTTACAAGGGTACTAAAATCCACCTTTTCAAGAAATCAGCATGACATGTTTGGCTGCAGAGGAGAATGGCTAACCTCCAAGCTGGAAGCTGAAGCTGCTTTTGTGATGCATGGGTAGAGTCAAGTGCCTAAGTCTGACGACATATGACATATTTGCTCTGGAGAAATTTGTCCCAGTGTATAATTTGTAAAAATCTTACTTGAAGGGGATGATCACATGCTATCTAGTTACTCTGGAGGAGACTTCATAAACATTACCTACATTATCAAGCCATACTAGCAAGCCAGAAGGTATTCTGAGATGGGATGGGGTCTCCCAGGGTCTCTAAATTAAGCTGTTTCACTTTATATATGAAATACTTACTGGTAAGTATTCATTAATACAGACAACGGACCCAAGACTTTCCTGTCCCAAATGAATGTCCTATTCTCTAAACTGTAGCATTATTCTCATTGCCTCACCCACTCCACCAACGGAAAAATAACAGAAAAAATGGGGGAAAAAGCCTCTGTTTACCTGATAAAGTGAACTCTGGGCCAGCTGCCAGTGGGCTGTGGTGCAGGGTTGGCCTCTGTGCAGCACTACTGCCATGTTTGCCGCTGCCCGGCCATCTGGGCAGCTATCGCCCGGAAGATGTTCCAGGTGTGGTGGCCTGCTTTGAACTGTCAAATCATGTCCTTCTGGCCCCATTTGGCCAGGAGGTCAGCCACAGCCAGCTGAGTCCAAGTTGCCAGCTGTGAGGCACCTGCCACTGGCCTCCCTAGCAGGAATTCTGGTGTTACCGTTTAGAAAACTGAAAAATCCCTGATAAAAAAAATCCCAAAGTCACTCTCTAAAATATCCCCAAACCCATGTTCTTCCACAAGTAAAACAAAAGACCACTATAAAGAAAGAGAGAGAGACAGAGGCAGCAATCAGTTGGACAATGTTTTATTGTTATATCTACAGTGTTAAAGCAAGTCTCTTATCGTAATAATAAAGTGAACTCTAAAGACATGTTTCATTAATACAGATTTTGCTGCCCTCCCACAGGGTGATGCCCCCACATAAGTGGATTCAACCCCCCCACACAAGGGGTTCAGCCCCCCAACAGGGGGTTCAGCCCCCCAACAGGGGTTCAGCCCCCCAATGGGGGCCAAATGGTGAGGCATGCTTTCTTGTATTACCACCACCCCCTGCAAGGCCCATGTCCCCCACCCCAGCCCCCTGATTGCTGCCCCACCTGGCCCCCTTCCCCACCAGCTGCTGAAGCCCCTCCATGGCTGCCCAACCCAGACCCACCCCCACACCCCCAAACCCCAAAATGGCTGCCCCACCCAGCCTCAGCCCCCATCTTGCACCCCCAACCCCGAAGGCTACCCCCACAACCCCAGGCACCATCCCTTTGAAAAGACAAATGGAAAAATAACAGAAAAATGGGGAAAAAAGCCTCTGTTTACCTGAGACACGGGGGAGGGGTGGGCTCCATGGCCTCCTAGCAGAGCCCCCAGGCAGCACAGGACAGCGGGAGGGCAGGAGGGTCCGGGCTGCGGCCACTGGGGCTGTCAGCCTGCCCAGCACTGTGTGGGTGGGACCCCAGTCGGCCAGACTGCCGGGAAGTGCCGGGGGGGTTGTTTGGTGTTTTTTAAACTAGGGGGGGCAGGGATCAGGGGTCCCCCACATGGTCCACATGGTCCCCCCTCCTCCAGCCCTCCCCCCACTGACTCTAGTACTCTAGAAATGTAGCTTTCTCTGGTTCATGTACAGTAGGCTTTTCCGTGTCATGAAATCATAGGAAAGTAGGGCTGGAAGAGACATCAGAAGGTGATCTAGTCCAACCCCTGCTCAAGACAAGATCTTCCCTGACTAACCCATATTATACAAGGGTTTGCTTAACTTATTCTTAAAACTTCATGAGCAACCTCCCATACAACTACTTCTCATATAACTACCAGGCACATGCACAAAACTTTAAAAATACCCTAACTTGCCACAAGTAAAGGAAGTAGACAAGGGCACTGTCAATGTCTTGCCACTGCCAAGATAGGAAGTAGTTGTTAAAAAATATACTCAAGAGATCAATGCCTACAGCTGATCCAAAATGTAGTGTTCAGTAGAAGTAGTTCCTGAGAGGTAAGCTGTCACCCTGATTTGTGTACATCACATGGATCTATGCTCAGCATCTGCAGGAACAGACCTTCTGAGACTTAGTGAAAGACAACTTGATTAACAACTTGGACTTGACTCCAAAGAGAAACATGCTTGTTAGACAGGCTGACTGAACCCCTGGGCTGTATCTGCATGGCACTAAGCAAAGGCTGAGTGGAGCATTGCAAAGATGCTTTCTTGCTACCCTGGCAGACAGGGTTCTTTGGGTTAATCTGATATCTTCCATTAGACCAACTAAAATAGTTGGAAACATTCTCTTTTGCAAGCTTTCAGGTACAAACACCCTTCTTCAGGCTGAGGAAGAGTCTGTAGTTGTTCTGTGCTCTTCCTGAATAGAATAGAAGAGAATCAAAGCCAGAGGCCAATATGCAAGAATGACAGTCAGTGAAAATGCAAATTGAGGCAGCCAATGCGTGAGAAACAAGTAGGGGGTGGGAGATGGGGAATGTAAACCTGGTGAGAAGGTGTAGCTGGTAAATAGTCGAGAGGTTAGCTGGAGTATCAGATGTTAGGCAAGTTATGATGTGCCATAAATCCAATCTCTACCTTTAGTCCATGATTTTTTGTATCCAGTAGGTTGAAATGAAGCTCATAGGCTCATCTCTGAAAGGTGTTTTGTAAATTCCCTTTGAAAATTAGAACTGAGAGATTGAGAGAGAGAGGTTATCTTGTGAGAAATGTGTCCCCACAAGTAGTTGGGTATTCTTGTCTTTGATAGATTTTCAGTGTGCATTCATTCTGGTGTGCAGTTGTTGTTTGGTTTCTCCAACATATTTTCCATCAGGGAATTTAGTGTACTGGATAAGATATATCACATTTCTGGGAGTACAGGTGTAAGATCCAGAAAAGTTGATGGTTCTGTTGGGGGTGTCATTATTGTGGAGGTGGTGGAGGTATGTTGGCAGGTTTTATATTTCTTGCCATGGCATGGTCTGGCTCCATTTGGTGTGATTGGGCCATAGGAAGTTTGCTTCTGGTGATGAGATTGACCAAGTTCACTGCTTATTTAAAGGCTAGGATTTTAACTGACTGGCATTCTCGCATACTGGCCTCTGGCTTTGATTTGATTCTATTCTACTCCATCCAGGAAGAGCACAGAACAACTACAGACATTTCCGCACTACTGAAAAAGCGTGTTTGTACCTGGAAGCTATTGAAGAAGAATTTTTCCAACTCTTTTAGTTGGTCTAATAAAAGATATCGGATTTACCCAAAGAACCTTGTCTGTCTTCTTGTCACCCTTGCATTCCCCTGGATCCTGGGAGGTTGTTCATGATATTGGATGGGGATTTCCCTGGATCCTGGTCCTTTGGTATGCTATTAGATGAAAAGCTGCTAAAAACAGTGAAGACTGTGAAGGGCCCAGTAGACTCTGTTGTATATGTTCTACTATGGGTATTCCCTACACTTCAGGGTTTTGCTTATTGCCGCATGGAACTAGGAGGGAATTTTTCTCCCACCCCCATCCTCCACACAGCCCCCAGCTGGTTAGAGGGTCTTACCTCTCCAATCAGGGTCAAACTAATCATCATATTTGGGGTCAGGAAGGAATTTTACCCCATGGTCAGGTTGGTACAGATTTTGGCGGTTTTTGCCTTCCTCTGTAGTAGGAGGCATGGCCCTCTACCTGGGATCTCTTGAGGGTATATTCATAACCATAACAGCAGCAAAACATTGGCAACCGTGGTTCCCCTGATTCACCTGTGGCAGGTTAGGGTGTTAGGTCTTGTGTTGTTTCTGTGCAGTTTTGCAGTTAGACAATGGATTTGTATGGAAATGATCCTGCCTCAGGCACGGGGTTGGACTAGATGACCTATGGAGGTCCCATCCAGACCTGCTTCTTGAAGATACAGCAATTCTGAGTCACAGAGCGCTGGGACACTTTGAACACATTGAACACCCACCCCTAGCATTACAACTGTGCTGGGAGAAGCTGTAGAGGCGGCTCTATGATATAGAAGTGTCCATAGGGACTAAGAGGAAATCTTCCTATGGCTGGATACACAGGCTTTAAGCTGCTTTTACCAGTACTGGATGCAAAATGGGCACTGCGCCACATCATTAGTGATCTTTTCTTCAGGAAATTATTGCTTATATGTCTTCTTCCAAATCTATATCTGAAAACAGCCTCAGAGAAGGGGACATTAGAAAGAAGCAGGTTCAATTCTGACCTGCTACTACCTTGCTAGGGTGACCTTGGACATGTGACTTCCTTCCCACTTGTGCCTCAATCATCCCTTCAATAAAATGGGGCCTCACCTCCCTTGGAGACAGCTTTGAGAGTTATGGATGAAAAGCTCTGCATGGGAACTAGGCTTTTCATATATTAAAACATTTTGGCTCTAGACTTATCATTACTACAAGCAATGCCTACTTTAGCAATATGTCAGTGTCCCAGTCCCATGTTGCTCCTATGTGGCTGCAGTTGTTATAGGGAGTGTCATTTGAATGTATGATATATGGTAAGGAAATGGTGGTGGTAAGATGCTGTTGCCTTTCCCAGGCATTGCTGCAAACAAGAGCACTACTGAGGTGTACTTGGTCTGTGTACAGATGATCACGTGTTATAAGATTTGATTCATCGACTACCTTGGAATCATTTCACCATTACTAGTTATAGGGAGGGCTGCTCCCATGCAATGAATATTGTAGAGAAAGCAATAACATCCAGGCATGCTGGACCACAAGACTGGCAGAGAGACCAGATGCCTCCCTGGCCTCCAACTGTGACTCCATTGACTAGTTTCACATTTGGACTGAAAAGGCAGTTTCTTCTCCACCTCTGACTCCTGTCCTGCTCTGCTATTCAGCATGGCCCTGCATTAGTAGCTCTGTAAAATATAGCAAGATGTTGTTTGTGTATGAGCTGTTTTACAAAATAAAGTGCTTCTGTACTACAGTCACCCTTCTTCAGGCATAAGGCGTCTCTTCTGGTCCAAGACCAGCAGACTGCTTGTGCCTGAGTACCGGTGACTGTGCCCCAAAGCTTGCTAAGAACTTTTTTCCAACTACTCTGTTGGTTTAATAAAAGATATCACGTCTGCTCAAAGAACTGTGCCTGCCTGTGTCCTTAGTCCAACACAGCTACAACCAAAAACCTAGCTTTCTACTACAGTGATGTTCAGGGATCTCTCAGAACTGTAAGTATACATTACAAAACCACGAGGGGTTGACAGGTTCTGTAGGCTAACAACGCTGAATTGAATTAAAAATTATCCGATTCCAAAGCTTGGGGGGGCAAAGGGGAAAGTGGAAGACTGTTCTCTCCTCCCTTCCAAGGCAAAACATGCTATTGCATTTCTTTAAATCTCTCACTTGCCAACTCCAGAACTGCCTTCTCACCTCTTTGCATCTTTTCAAATATCTGGTGAGCACTTACCTACTGCACATTTAACTCTGAAAAACATGTTAGAATATTTTTTAATAGAATACAGACTTGTATGATGTTATATGAACATTAAGAGGCTTAGGAGAACTATGCATAAAACAAAGGAAAAACTTATTAGGACCACGGGCCAGATAGTCAATGATATCAATTAAGTTACAAGGGTATAGAACACATGTTTATAACAGTGCGCACACATTTATGTAACTAATTTACACATACAAATTATAGCTTCCAGGAATATCATTGCAATTGTATATGCAATTAGGCATGCAGGTTATTTGCACAAGCAAATCAGCCTGAATTTGCAAGTGATGGCAAGATGTCCAAAGTAGTTGGAATAAGATCTCCTGGTGTTCATCACCAACAAAGACTACAATCACTGCAGAATGGCATTTGAATGTATGATTTGTTTGGGGAAGTAGAATTTTATTCATTATGATTTACCATTTATATGACAGAACCTCACAGAAGGCCCCTTTATGTCAGGATCCCCAAAGGTCGAGGCCCTGTTTTTACAGAGTCAACGTCACAACATCAGAGTTTCCTTCTAAAAGGCCATGAGTGATGAAAGAATCAAGTGAGAGGGGAGAAAAGGATGGGTAACAGAAAACATGGACTATCACAGCATCGACTAAGCTGTGTGCAGAGCTTCTGACAAAATCATTAAAACAAACCTCAAGAATAAACCTGCTATCAGCGACTTGGATGAGGGGGTGAAAAGCACCTTGTTCAAATTCATGGACAACACTAAGATGGGGGGAGAGGTGGGCACACTACAGGAGAGGGACAGGCTGTAATTAGATCTGGACAGGTTACAGGGGTGGGCAGAGGAGAATAGGATGGGATTCAATACTGACAAGTGCAGGGTACTGCATCTAGGGAGAAAGACCCAGCAGCATACTTACAGGCTGGGGAACTCTCTTCTCATCAGTGCAGAGGCAGAAAAGGATCTTGAAGTCATTATTGATTCCAAAATAACCATGGGCTAGCAGTGTGAGGACCCTGCCAGTAAGGCTAACCACACCTTGTCATGAGTCCATAGATGCATCACGAGCAGGTCCAAGGAGGTGATCCTCCTCCTCTATGCGACACTGGTCAGGCCGTAGTTGGAGTACTGTGTCCAGTTCTGGGCCCCGCACTTCAGGAGGGATGTGGACAGCATTGAGAGGGTCTAGAGGAGGGCCGCTCACATGATCAGGGGCAGCAGGACAGGCCCTATGAGGAGAGGCTATGGGACCTGAACCTGTTCAGCCTCCACAAGAGAAGGCTGAGAGGGCATCTGGTGGCCATCTATAAAATTACCAGTGGGGACCAGCGGAGAATGGGAGAGTCCCTGCTCCCCCAAGCACTACCCAAAGTAACAAGGAATAATGGCCATAAGTTGACTGAGAGTAGGTTCAGGCTGGACATCAGGAGGCACTACTTCACAGTCAGGGCAGCTAGGATCTGGAACCAACTCCCAAGGGAAGTGATGCTCGCTCCTACCCTGGGGGTCTTTAAAAGGAGGCTAGATAATCACATAGCTGGGGTCATTAGATCCCAGCATTCATTCCTGCCCATGGCGGGGGCTCGGACTTGATGATCTGCTCAGGTCCCTTCCACCCTACCTCCTATGAGACGACAATGAAACTACTACCTGATTTGCAAGAAGTGACGAGAATGCGCAGTTTGCACTGGTTTCAACATAACCTAGAACTGCTCAGTGCCTCTAAATATCTACCAAAAATTTCTTTGATTCAGTTCCCCTTGGTACAAACTGGCCAAAATCTGAGGCTCTTTTAAGACATTCTGTATAGCCCATCTTTGTTTCCCCCCAGGTATTTTAAAATTAGAAGAATTATAAAATCCAAATGGGACATTCTGAACCATAATCCTGCTTCCTTCGCCAGCAAAGAATACGTTAAATTGGATTAGTAGAATCAAGATAATGGAGTATGATTTATACTGTTAGAGAGGAAGCCTATCATATGCGACTTGACTGAAACCAGATCAATCAATCAATAAATAAATGTAGTGATAGCTTGTTCTCTAATTTAACATTCCCCTTGAACTTAGAAACTAAATTAGCTGAATTGTATATACTGAATGTATTTGTTGATTGATATAACCCATGTTCAGTCCAAACAAATTCAAAATTCCACAAACGTATTCATTTTTCACAAACACTAAACAGCCTAAATAGACAGTTCGTATACAATCCTAGAAAATGAGGGTTGGAAGGGACCTCAGGAGACCACCTAGTCCAACCGCTACTCCAAGCGGGACCATCCCTAAAAAGTGGGACCATTCCCAACTAGATCATTCCAGCCAAGGCTTTGTTTAGCTGGGTCCTAAAAACCTACAAGGATGGAAATACCACCACCTCTCTGGGTAACCTGTTCCAGTGTTTTACTACCCTCCTAGTGAGAAGGTTTTTCCTACTATCCAACCTAAACTTCCCTTGCTGCAACTTGAGCCCATTGCTCCTTGTTCTCTCATCCGACACCACTGAAAACAGTTCAGCTCCATCCTCTTTGTAACCCTGCTTCACGTAGTTGAAGGTTGCTATGAAATCCCCTCTCAGTCTTCTCTTCTACACACAGAATAAACCCAGTTCCCTCATCCTCTCCTCACTAGTCATGTGCCCCAGCCCTGAACCATTTTCTTTGCCCTCTGCTGGACTCTCTCCAACTTGTGTACATCCTTTATGTAGTGGGGGACCAAAAACTGAATACAGTACTCCAGATGTGGCCTCACCAGTGCTGAATAGAGGGGAATAATCACTTCTCTCAATCTGCTGGCAATGCTTCTACCAGTGCAGCCCAGTATGCCATAAGCCTTCTTGGCAACAAGGGCACACTGCTGGTTCATATTCCGTTTCTTGTCCACTGTAACCCCCAGGTCCCTTTCTGCAGAGCAGCTACTTAGCCACTCAGCCTGTACTGGTGCATGGGATTGTTCAGTCCTAAATGCAGGACTTTGCACTTGTCCTTATTGAATCTCACAATACTCCTGTTGGTCCAATCCTCCAATTTGAAAGGGTCTCTCTGAAACCCAGCCCTACCTTCCAGGGTATCTATGATTCCCTCAGCTTGGTATCATCTGCAAATCTGCTGAGGAGGCACTCGATGTCATCTTCTAGGTCATTGATGAAGACATTAAATGAAACTGACCCTGGGAATGACTCGTGGGGCACTCCACTTGATACTGGATGCCAACTAGACATCGAGCCATTGACTGCTACCCTCTAAGCCTGATGATCCAGCCAATTCTCTATCTACCTTACAGTTCATTCATTCAGCCAGTATTTCCTTAGCGTGCTTGCAGTAAATGGTTTGTTCATTCTTATCTATTCATGATTTGCTGCTTTTGCAGTTCCTTGTCTGTATCCATTCTCTCATTGACTGGATGACTGAAAAGCAGAACAATGGAAAAGAATGAGATAATAAATTATCGGTAAGGAGTAACTATTACTGCCCTGCATTTATTCATAACTAGGGTCCTGAGAAAATTGCAATTTCATGGACTGTGCAGAAACTACACAGAAACTGTGAAATTTGCCCCATACCAAGTTTTTAATGGCCACGAGCATAGGTGACAGAAGGCTGGGGTTAACAGGGCTTATTCCCCTCAAACATGGGGCAGCGCAGAGGGCTGCAGGGCACCCGGGCATGGGCTCTGGGTGGCTGCAGCAGGTGGGGAGGGGCATGCACAGATAGACACAGAGCCCCCAGGCAGCCAGGATTGCAGGCAGACCACGTGCAGAGCACTGCCCACCGCAGCAGGTAAGTCAGGGATCAGAAAGCAGAAGAAACAGGGGAAGGGGTGTGGAGGGGGCAGATCAAGGTCCCCACAGGAAGGGAGGGAGTTGGGAAGAGGCAAGAGCAGGGACTGGGTTGAGAGGGGCCCTGGGCAGGTTGTGGTATGCTCGGAGCCCGGGTGGCTCATCCAGGGGCAAATCTGGGGGCTTCTGCCCATAAGCCTTTCTCCTCAGCCAGGGCAGGCCCTGACCCTTTTCCATGTCCTTCCTTCCCTCACATCTTTCCTGCATCTATTTATCTCATTTCCCTCCCCCAAAATACCAGCCCTTGCATCTCGGTCCTACAGCCTTGCCCCCACTTCCAATCTAGTGTGCCTGCATGAGATTTAGGAAAAGACCTATTTCTGCTCCCCACTCCCTGGTCTGCAGCACGCTCCACTGGGGGTGTGGGGCCTCCTCGCCAGACATGGGGCAGTGTTTGGGGTGGGCAGGAGCCAGAAGCCTGAGCCTCCTTCACAGTGAGGAGGGCAAGAGAGTAGAGAAGCCCAAAAGTTTATAGTAGCTCCCATCACTACTCACATTAAACCTCCCATTACTAGCAGGAAGAGGGGGTGTGAAGAGTAGCAAAGAGAAAAGATGAAGCACTTTTCCCATCATGGGAGGGCAGGGAGGAGGACTAGCTCCCCTTAGCTCCGGGGCTCTTTTGTTCCCTCTTCCATCTGCCTGAACCCAAAATCACATGTTAGTTCCTATAGGGAGGAGAAGCATAGTGCCTGCTATGTGCAATGGCTCTGGTTGGCTGCCTGCCCCCTGATCTGGTAAAAGCACCCATCACAAATGCATGTCAGAGGAAGCAAAATCAGGAGACACAGTACAGGAGACTTAGATAAGGAAGTACCAATGAACTGGCCATCGCTAAAGGAGTGGCAGTGTAAATACCAAGTCAGCCTCGAGAAACAAAAACCTACCTACAGAAGGCAAAAACACAGAAGTAACAGGCCTCAACCTAATCTGGAACAGGACAAAGATCCATCATGCCACAGAAAAGCAGAGGCCTAGATAGCAGGGATGAGCACCTCCCTGGCACTGGGCTTCTTACACTTGTACAATGTTTGGCAATCAGATTAAGAGATAAGGAAAGGGATGATTCTCTTAACCTCTTCCTGTGGACAGCAGGCACAGATCAGTCTAAAGTCATCTGCTTACAATGTTAGTATCCTTCACATACCCACATTCTCGAGTCTAAAAATGCCTTGACCAGTCCCTTCCTAAATTCTCTTATATTCATGGACTTGTGGACTACCTTGTGTAAAATTTGCCTCTGTGTTTGGTCTCTGGAAAACATGATTTATTTTTCTTACTGGATTTTCTTAAATAAATTTATTTTCAACAATTCCCAGTTTTATCAGTGCCATGCAGCAAAGTCCCATAACAGAGTGTGGCCCCAACTCAGCTCTTGAGAAAGAAGCACACATTTCTCTGTAACCCTTGCAAATACAGATATATTAGACCAGGTTGCTTTGAATATCCTGTGTAGTGTGAACTGAACTAATGTAGCTGATACTAACATAGAGTGTAATAATAGTGAAATATAACCATGTTAGTACTGTCCTGTAAGCAACTGTAAAACGATGAATGGCAAAAGAATGGCATGGAGACGGGAGAAGAAGATTTAACTGTTCAAGTAGGCAACAAGGTGCCAAATGTAAGCTACCAGGCTGTAAACTAATTAATGACTGGCCAAAGAATCCCTTTTAAGACTAGGGCACAAAGAAGATAACGAGGAGAGGGAATGTACCCATCCTGCCAGATGGGCAGCAAAAACACTCCAAGGCTAAGATAAGCTGAAGACACAAGAAGAACAACCGCAAAAACAGAAGCTGGGTATGGAAAACCCCCAAAGCACTGAAACAAAGGATTCCAATCCCTATAAAAGAACACCTTGAAAATGCCAAGTTGGGTGAGTCTCTTTCTCTACTGCTGTTTCATCGGAGCACAGATGCATCTGTTCACCCCACTCCAGCTGTTATCTTCAAATGGGCTATCTTCAAATCATCATCATCTACTCAATAAGCCTGGGTTGGCCACCCTGGGCTGATATTGAGCAACTATTGCTGGTAACTATATCTGGTGTATGTGTGGATGAAATGGTTGTTTTGTGTATGTGTATGCCTGTGTCTAATGATGTGTATGATGATTTGTGCGTGTTTGTATGAATAGTGTGTCCGAACCCCTATGTCTAACTCATGTAATCAATAAACATGGCACCTTGCCTTATCCCCCTTTATAAAGTCTCGCTCATGATTTGAGCAATTGGCAATTTGAGTAACATTTTTGGTAGAGAATGCATGTGGGGGTCAATAAGGTTCTACGTTACAGTTATTCATCAGTTGTGTGTTATCTGCATAGTAAGTTTTGTCTGTATATGTGTTTGTCTGTCTATCTGAAGGTGTGCACACCGCCCGGTGGTAGAAGTGCCGGGTATAGTGGTCTCGGGTTAGAATGACCACTTCAAAAAATAGAGGAATACTTGGATACTTGGACAAGTTGTTTGACTTGGAAAGCCCACCTTGGGTTTCTGGATAATTAGAAGCTCACTTTGTTGGTTATGGACTGCCAGGGTAGTCTGGACTGCCTACACAGAGGGGTCTATTGTTTGGTTTGAGTTTGTGAATATTAAGAAGCCCACCTGTGGGTTATGGACTGCCAGGGTAGTCTGGACCGCCTATAGAGAGGGGTCCATTGTTTTGGTTTGAGTTTTGTTTTCAGACTTGGTTATCTTGGAAATTGGACTTTTGGGCATGTTTTTATGGAGTAGTATACTGGATTTGAATATAAATGAAAGGTAACTAACTTTAAGCAGTAAGAAATATACAGGTGACTGAAGGTAAGATGTCCAGGAGAAAGACAGTGAAGAGTGAGGCAGATGTGAAAGATGTCAAATATCTCCTGCCTACATTTCTGCAATATATATCTTTTAAAGAGCTAGGAAAAGGAAGTGTTGGGATTCTGGAGAGTTGCTAGAGAGACAGATCTGCTGGAGAAAGTATTGCCATCAGAGCTGAAAGAGAATTGCTAGATCCAAAGACCTGCTGAAAAGTGAGAGATCTCTGAAGGTGTTTGAGAACAGACTCACAGAGCACGGAAAGGAATTAAGAGTGGGCGCTAAAGAGCAGAGCCCAGCCAAACTTTGTGAGAGCATGGAAAGCCAGGGACTCGGTCTAAAAGATGTGTGAGGCAGAGTTGGTGACTTCGAGTCCAGAAGGGGTTAGATCAGGAAAGAACAGAGAATAAGCCCAGAGGCTTTGAGGGGAGCTGAGAGAGAGAGAAATCTGAGAGGGCCTAAAAGACCAAGTGATCTAGCAGTCCAGAAAAGAGGCACAGAGAAAAGATCACTCTTAGAGCTGCCAGAGCCAGGAGCCTGTAATCTCAACTGGCCCAAAAAGGGGCCAGGAAGCCCAAAAGTGAGAAAGTGTGCCCATGAGGATTAAAGAAGACCATAGCAGGAGAGTAGAAAGTTTGGTCCTGGGTATGACCTAAAACTGCCACCCTTCTGGGTGTGGTTAGTGTGGTGCAGCTACCTGTAGCAGGGTAGTCTCTGCAAAATGCTGCATAATCATCACTCTGGGGTATGGGCAGGGGCAAATATAGGGAGCCCTAAAACCCTAGCTTCCACTGCCTTGTGGGTTACCCTTCATTGGGAAAAGGCTAGGGGGAGCATACCCCAACAGAAAAACCTTTAGTAAAGGCCAAAGAAAAAGCATAGAGAAAAGTAGAAAAAAGGGCTGGGAGGCACCTCTTATAGAGAGAAAGATGTGGAAAGTGTTTAAAAAGAAAGGAAGGAAAATTAAGAGATTAATGGAGTTTAAATGCTACAGCAGGTAAGAGGAAAGAGTAAAAATGTAATTTTAAAAATAACTGCTTTAAAGCAGGGAAAAAGTTACAGTTGCTTTAAAAAAAAAAAGTTAGGTCCTGATCTCAGAGTGCCTGAGGTCACGCTGTGGTCTGCTTGGGTGAAGTGCAACTTCTATCGCTGGTCCAGGAAGGAGGGGAGTGCTGTATGTTTGCTGTGTGTGTGTGTGTGTATTGCGGGGCAGAAAAACTGCTGGAAATAAGTATCTGCTATCTCACTGATAAAGAGGGTGAGAAATGTTCGGGTTTTATTTAGACCTCCTCTCTCTCTTCAGAAATAGTGTAAATCTTTTAGAAAAGCAAGTGTTAACAACTTGTTAAGGCAAAAGGAAAAAGAAAAAAAAAGGGGTGTTTATAAACACTTGGTACACATCAGCACTGTAAATGTGTAAATATTAATAATATTTTACTGCAAGAAGTTTTCCTTGGCAGGTTGGTGTGTGTTTGTTGGGTTTTTTTCTTTCCTCTCTCTCTTTTGCAGAAGCCATAGTGTAAACTCTAATCTAGTAGCAAAGGTGACTAAAGAACTACGAGGCCATCAACAGCGTTTTCTTCACCTAAGCCATGGTCTATCACAGCAAAATTGTTCTGCCTGTGTGGTTTGTGTTGTTTTCCCTGTTGTGTTGGTTTTGTTTATTTAATAGATTAATTTATTTCAAGTTGGCAAAAGTTTAAATGGATCTGAATTTCATAAAGATGTAATAAACATTATTAGTAATATTCTCTCTCAAAATTAAATCTGTCTGTGGATCCCAAACCAGAACACATCTATCCAGGTGGACTGGAAAGTTGTTCTAATCTTTGAAACAAAAAACAGCAATTCATATAAAAGTTTTAAGCTGTAAAGTTTACTTCTTTAGCAAAATAGCATTTAGTAAAAAAAAATAATAATAATGTGTGTGTTTATTAATAACCTGATGAAATGGTTTTTAAGGCTATAAAATAAATCTCATTTGTATTTAGACACTATTTATAACACCAACATAACAGGATGTGTGTAAAACCTGCATTAACCCATTGTTTTATAGAGGAAGTTAATCAACTTAGCACATCAGTATTTGCGTAGAGAAGTAAGGAAACTCTTGATTAATTAACGAAATATAGAAAATGGACGGCCCATGAAGTTCGTAATGAACGTGGATCAGTTTAATGATGTGGGAGATACCACTAACTACGACATGTATAAATGGTTGGCACAATTAAAAAGAAAAAATTGGCAACCCATTTTGTGGAAAATTAATGATCAGTTATGTATTTATAACTGGAATAGAAAAGAAACGTACTTTGGATTCCAAGTAAATTGGACTGGTGCGTATCATTAACCATCTTAGTACAGTGGTATATAAAATACAATTGGAAAAAAGAATCAAAGTAGGTACATATATTTCAATTTAAGTTATTCAGTGGTATATGAAATTTAATGTATTAAATTTATTTAAAAGCCACAGAATGCCAATGACACCAATGGACTAAAAGACCAATGGCTGTTAAACACCGATAACGGAGAACAAGTGTTAATTTGTATTTGTTGTTGTGTTTTTCCATTTTTAATATATATGTATTTCATAATATTTTAACTTAGCTTTGCTTATTGCTTATTGGGTTGTTTGTTTGTTTTTGCTTTGTTAAGTAAACACTTAATTTTGAAAGTGTGTGTAACCTCAAAACTGGTCTCTTAAGTGTGCAAATAATTCAAGCATTACTAAACACACCCCCAGAGATTTTATGGTCATTCATAACCGTCCCATTTGTTCAAAGAAAGCACATTTGGACCTCTCATTTAATTGGCAAATATTTGAATGACCAAACCAAAATTGTCGATCATTGTATGTATAGTAAATGGACTGATAATCAATGGATATGTCCCACATTGCCACTCTTGGAAGAACCCTGCTTATTCCAGAGCGACGGACTATCCACATGTTATTGGGATGAATTGAATAATAGCATACCCAAACTGTATTTTGATTAAATGAATTGTGTGTGTGGTAGCATTCGAACAAATTATTTGACGAGGGAAAAATGCTTCATTTCCTCCCGTGCAGCAATCTCTGTGTAATGTCACTGTTATTCAAACTCCACTTTTCACGTATTATTTCACAAAACAAATAATTCAGGATATAAGTCTAAAAGATAACAATTTGCTAAATTTTAATGTTTCCATAGAAGTCAGTTAGACAACCCTGCTCAACCTTCTGATGCAGAATTTGCAAATAACCCAATTAACCACTGCCACTCATAATAACGCACAAGTGCACAGTATTCCTACATTGCATCTAGGTAAAGAAATCCTGAAAGTTTCAGAACAAGCCAAATACATATTAGCATATCACTGGTATGACATATTAACAAGATGGGCTCCTTCAGACATGGCTATTCTTAATATCGTGCTGCACCCTATAATAATATTGTTTCTCATAATAAAATTTTATTTCTTGTCACGTGTTACATGTGTTGTTAAATAAAATGAATGCATGCAAAACTTTAAAAACTGCAATTGAAAATAAAATACCTTCTTAACAATGTAGTTTATGACCCATTCATCACTTACGTTTGAATGGTCAGAGGGGGGACATGTAGCATGACCTGAACTAATGTAGCTGATGTTAACATAGAGTGTAATAATAGTGAAATATAACCATGTTAGTCTTGTCCTATAAGCAACTTAAAAACTCCATTTTGTATCCTTCTGCTTGACATAAGTGAATGAACTCTGCATAGCCCTTATGTATGAGTGTGTGTAAAAGGATGAATGGCGAAAGAATGGCATAGAGATGGGAGAAGAAGATTTAACTCTTCATGTAGGCAACAAGGTGCCAAATGTAAGTTACCAGTCAGTAAGCTAATTAATGACTGGCCAAAGAATCCCTTTTAGGCCTAGGGCACAAAGAAGATAACGAGGAGGAATGTACCCATCCTGCCAGACGGGCAGCAAGAACACTCCAAGGGTGAGATAAGCTGAAGACACAAGAAGAACAACCGCAAAAACAGAAGCTGGGTATGGAAAAATGCCAAAGCACTGAAACAAAGGATGCCAATCCCTATAAAAGAACATCTTGAAAATGCCAAGTTGGGTGAGTCTCTTTCTCTACTGCTGTTTCATCGGAGCACAGATGCATCTGTTCACCCCACTCCAGCTGTTATCTTCAAATGGGCTATCTGCAAATCATCATCATCTACTCAATAAGCCCGGGTTGGCCACCCTGGGCTGATATTGAGCAACTAATTCTGGTAACTATATCTGGTGTATGTGTTGATGAAATGGTTGTTTTGTGTATGTGTATGCCTGTGTCTAATGATGTGTATGATGATTTGTGTGTGTTTGTATGAATAGTGTGTCCGAACCCCTATGTCTAACTCATGTAATCAATAAACGTGGCACCTTGCCTTATCCCCCTTTATAAAGTCTCATTCGTGATTAGAGCAATTAGCAATTTGAGTAACACCTGCACTTTCTCAGCAGCAGCAACATAGAAGATACGGGACATAGATACTATTGCGCACAATATTTACTCTGTTCTCTCCTTCTGCCTTATTCATTAAGGAGATAATGTCCAAAAGCTTCAAGCTGGCAATTCAGGCCCGTTCCTGTTGACATTTCTTCATATATTTAGTAGAATACCTCATATATTCTTCATCCCTTTTATGCTCATACAAATCTATATTCTTTAACTATGTAAAGCACAGTGGGATATAGGTTCAAGGAAAGATATCACACAAAGTATAAGGGTGGTGTAATACTCAGACTGGGTCTTTAATTAAAAGGCAAGGTAGTTTAATGAAACAAATAGTATCTGTGCTGCATTGCAGTATTGATTTTCATTACTCTGGCCCGCTCTGGTCTGTTCTTCCAACAAGAATATCTAAACACTGTTCACTCTATACTCTTTAATTACAGCACATGGGACCAGACTTGATCAATCAAGTCTACTGCAGCGTGGTAATTGCCGTGCTCCAGCAGACACCAGTGTTTCCTGTATTAGCATCCCTGTGCTGAAAAATGGTGTTGGGGGCATTTTTTGTTCAGCACAGGGATGCTGAAACATGAGACACTCTGGGAGCTTTAATTAGAGTGCCCTCCCCACCGCCGCAAACACGTGTATAAATGCCCCTAATTCCTTCCTAGGCTTGTTGCAATCCAGATACAAGAGAGAGCAGCATGACAATGTCCTGAATGAACACCAAGCAGAAAGGTCATCAAAAGCATCTCCTGGCTGGGAGATGCAGGTTTGAATCCCCTCACATGTGGAGGGAATTGAATTCAGGAACTGCAGTCTAGGCAAGTGCTCTACTCAATGGGCTGTTATACAACTGCCACCATCAGCTTAAAAAAACCCGAGCACTGTATTGACCGAAAAGGTAGTCCAGGGACCAAGAGTTCTCCAGTTACTCTACCCCCAAGGGAGGACTTCAAGAAGCCCTCCAATAAGCTAAAGAATGAATACAATTGTATCTTAAGAAATAATCTTCACAATGGAGCTCTACAAACAGATAAGGAATACGACATTCAAATGATGAATAACAGAAGTTCAAATTTACGAAGTGCAATACTGGTGAAGTTAGTACATAAAAATGAAACGTAACATTTCTAAGTCCTGAAATCCTAAGACTCACCAAAAGGTAGCCAGCCTGTCTGGACAACCTTAAGAGATTAACTTGTGAAGATGCAAAGTTCCCAGAGCGTGTGGAGATGGGAACCTCACAAAAGACCACTCCAAGGGATAACAACCCCGTGTTGTTATCAATGTATCGCTAACATGAAGCCATAGTAATAGCAATATGGTAAGTAGGATATCTAAACATAGACCGAATACTATCATTTGTGGTCAAACTAGCTCAGAGATGAAAATTCTCCCCACTTAGGACCTGATTCTACGATTCTCCCATCTATTGCCACTTCTACGATTCTCTTGTCTAAGATGTTTTCTCACCTCTTGCCATTTCCTTTGATTCCACTGCCCTTTAAATTCCTTCTTAGCCTAGCTTATGCTAACTTGGCCTAACTTTGGCTTATACTTCATCCTCATTCCTCCCAAAGGTTTGCAGCTGCTCCATGAACAGACTACATGACTGACCTGCTAGAGGCCAGAAATGTCTAAGATCCCGAGAGAAGCAGTTTTGAAACACCTCTAGGCTCAACATTTCCTAATATCTGGATCTACCTATCCTCCTCCTAAATATGTGGGGTTTTCAAAATCATCCTGTGGGGGTGTCTTACTTTCCTCATTCACTATGTCCTAGGACTAAGCATGTAACCCCGTTTCTTTGAATCTCCTCGCTGTGACCAGTTGCCAGAGGTACTTCTCTGAAGTTCAAGATTAACCTCTGCCCTGGAAAGAGCTTCTAAAGGGCAAGAACAAAAGGTGATCTGGACAGGATTTGGCATCATTCTGGCATGAACCAAAGCCATCCACAAAAACGACCTTACCACAGCTCTGTACACAGTCATTACAATGGAAATGCAAATGTCCATGAGCAATACTGATACTAAGTAAACTAATGCTCCACACATTTACATTCCTACGTAAAAACCTACTTCATGAGCAGAAACGCACATCTGATGCCTTTATTTGCTGCACTACATAAAGCTCTGCCTTTTCTATAGGTTTCACCATATTATGCATCTCAGCTGTTCTCTTACTCTTCTCACTCTGGAGACACATCCGACACATGCAAGGGAGCTCAGCTGGTGTCGGGAAGCCTAGCATGGAGGCACATGTGAAAGCTGTGAAAATGGTAATGTGGGTCTTATTCATCAATGTTATTCACTTCCTAGCTTGGTTAAGCTTCATTACACTTGCGTTTTCACCAAATATTTTTGTGCAACATTTTCTTATTCAGGTTACAATTTTTTGTCCATCGATACATGCTCTTGTACTGATTCTCAGCATTCCCAAATTGCAACAGGCACTGGCCAGGATCCTGCTCTATGTAAAATGCAAGGGCTGTGCAAAAGAGGGAATACCTTAAAACCTTCCTCGGTCCCTCGGATGGAGACCCTGAGGCCCAAACACTTCTATAATAAAAAGAATCATTTAACATAGAAGACAAATGTCCTGCTAATGCAAAAGGGCACAGAGCTTTTGGACTTCCATCTACACTTAAGAGAAGATTCAGACAAATTAAACAAGCTACACTGGAAGATATATATATGAAAGCCTCATTTACATCCTCATTCTTGTATGTCTGTGAACACGTGCCTTAGTCTGCTCTTTTGAAAGCCTGTTATCTCCATGGAGAAAGCCAGAAAATAGACTTACTCTCACGATACAAATTCTGTCTGTCGTAATGTAATCTGAAAGCATTTTGTATTGCCAAAGGGACATGGAGACGTTTGCGAGTGCTTCACACAGCCAGTTTTTCACATTTCACCATCTCTGCAAGACTGCACATCACAAGTGAAATATCCGGCAAGGTGGTTTATGGCACAATCAGATGATCATCCCAGAGAAGAGACTGCAGTCTCACTTCCCCGAGGCAATTCAAGATGAACTGGACGCTCCCCTAGATTCATAGCAAACAACTGATCATTGAGACGAGACAGATCAGAGCATGATAGGCAAAGTAAATTAGTCAAGGCACCGCCGAGCATTTGGTAAGTGCAGTGGACACTTACATAAAATCAGAGAATCATAGAAAATGAGGGCTGGAAAGGACCTCAGGAGGTCACATCTAGTCCAACCTCCCATTCAAAACAGGACCAGCCCCAGCTAGACCATCCCAGCCACGGCTTTGTCGAGCTGAGCCTTAAAAACCTCCAAGGATGGAGATTCAAACACCTCTTTAGGTAACCCATTCCTATTCTTCATCACCCTTCCCATGCGGAAAGCTTTTCCTAATATCCAACCTAAATTTCCCTTGCCGCAACTTGAGATGATTGCTCCTCCTTGTGTCATCTGCCACCACTAAAACCAGTCCAGCTACATCCTCTTTGAAACCACCCTTTACATAGTTAAGGCTGTTATCAAATCCCCACCTCAGGCTTCTCTTCTCCAGACTAAACAAGCCCAGTTCCTCAGCTTCTCCTCATAAGTCAAATGCCCCAGCCACCTGACCATTTCAGTTAGCCTCTGCTGGACTCTCCCCAACTTGTCCACATCCATTCTTTACTGCGCAGCCCAAAACCGGACACAGTGCTCCAGATGTGGCCTCACCAGTGCAGAATAAGAGGAAAAAATCACTTCCCTTAATCTGCTGGCAACACTCCTATTAAAGCAGTGCTGTTAGCCTTCTTGGCACTAAGGGCACACTGTCGGCTCATATTCAGTTTGGTGTCCACTGTAACCCCCTGGACCTTTTCTGCAGAGCTGCTGCTTAGCCAGTCCCACGTCTGTACTGCTCTATGGGACTCTTCCATCCTAAGTGCAGGACCTTGCACTTGTCCTTGTTGAATGGCATAAGATTTCTTTTGGCCCAATCCTCCAATTTGTCTGTCACCCTGAATCCTAGCCCTACCCTCCAGAGTATCTGCTACTCCCCCAGCTCGGTGTCATCCACAAACCTGCTGAGGGTACAATCCATCCCCTCTTCCTCTCTTTTTCCATGCCATCTTCCAGACAATGAATGAAGATATTGAACATAATTCCCTGCTGATTAGGCCACTTGCCTAACTAGCAGGAAGAGCCATGTGTTGTATTCCCAAGCCAGACTAAGCAAATTCAGGTCCCCAATTCTCACTCCCCGGAAAGAGACTTCACCAATAGGCTAGGGACTGTGGCTTGTATAGATGCATCACAATGGCTTCTTCCTTGATATTTGGTGCTATGTCGGCATGCATAGCATCCATGTCTGTCTCAGCGGCACCTAAACACTGGCATCAGAAAAGTCATCTTAGAATCTGAGCCCCCTTTTGAATACAGCTTAAACTCCTAAATTCAGCCCTTTGAAGCATGTGTGTGACTCCCACTGACAGAAATCTGCCTAAAGGAGCAGAAGTTCACTCTAATTGTTTTCCTTAATCATGTTCCTGTGATCCCATTATAATTCTGTATAACCATATAAATGTCACAGCCCGGTCTGTGAGACGCAAGGATTTCTTGGGTTCCAATCCACTATCGCAGCAACTATATGCTCAGGATAGAGTTAAACGAGTTTTTGAATGCAAGGTGTGCTAGTTTCTCATGTTGTCTTATAGTTTCTTGTTCCTATGAGTTCCACAGTTAAAGGTATGTCTGCATTAATTCATACAAAAAGGCATTGAGGTACTCAAGTTAGCACAGAAGGAACTAGATCCAGTAGTGAGAGATGTGCAGCTCTGCCATGGCTCATTAATTCTGCTTAGAAACACAATATATTGCTTTATGTATCCAGTATACTGTTAAGGAAATATATAACCTTTGACAGTGACCTCAGAAGTAAAATTGAGAAAATAAAATACACTTGTCTAGGCAATGCCAACAAATAACAGAACTTGGCAAGGTAGAAAAATCTCTGACTTTTGACAACACTTTTGAGTTGTGATCTAATATGCAAGTTGCTTGGGTGGGTTTTTTGCCAAGAACAGCAGAGGGGGATTAACACCTAGCGGTGGTAAACTTGTTCTGCAAGCAAAGGCTTTTCTAGGAAGGAAGCCAGATCAGTGTTAAATGGACTCAGAAACTGCTGGGAATATGTGGCTTAAGTAAAAATAGTGTGTGGATTTGTGTGAGATAACACACCTTGAATCTATGTTGCAGAACCTCTCCAATAAAAGATTGTTTCTCTGTATATGTATAGTGAATACTAGTGTAACCCAGGTAGTCCTTGCTTATGTGCTCCTCTCTCCTGCTAAAGGAATAGGTTAGAAGGGCAGGCGCGCTGCTGGCTGCACCCAGTTTCCCTTCTTCACCTATAGATCCAACCCACACACTCTGTGAACTTCACTATCCATACATTTATCAATACAATACCCATAGAAGGAATACACACACACACTCATGCACACGCACACAAATGTGGAACTATGCGCAATAGATGTACACTCTTTTACCTTCCCCCACTCAGGATACAGGTAACTAAACCAGAACAAAGAGTAAAGATCAGGCAATATTAAACTCTATTAAAATACCAACTCGCAAACATAAAATGCAAAAGCACCAAATACGAGGCTCTGACTCACAAAATATATGGCGCATGAATGTGCAAATTAACTCTTTGAGGGACACCAAGGTCCAGAGTGCTCTGGAGCAGTGGCTGTTCCCCAGTGACAAGGAGGGGGAGAAGATCCCCAGTGCCCTTCGGGCCATGCTCGACCCAGGCAGAATATCCCCTGAGGGAGAAAACCTCCAAAACCCAGGCAGTCCAGCCCTTCAGGCTTTCTCTCCAGAGGCCAGTCTCTGGGAGGGGGATGGAAAGATCCTTCCTCCTCTGTGGGAATCCCTTTCCCCAGTAACTCATGCCTTCAGGGGCCCAGGGGTCCTCCTCTCCCCGGGTGGGTCGCCTCCTCTCGCCGAGGCTCCAACTGCCTCGGGCTTTCTCTGGGCTGCCGGCCTGCTCAGGGCCCTGTGCACCATCGTGTGCACCACGGGCTCTGCCTTTCTGCTCAGGGTTGGAGACCCAGACCACCTTCTGTGGCTCCAGGATCTCAGTCCACTCTAACACCCTTCGTGCAATGCTTTTACACTGCTTCCTGGCCTTGTGCCAGCGGTTGGAGACCCAAGCGGCTCCCAGGGTCCCGGTCTCCACCTGGAAACAGCGTGTACTGGCTGTGCAACGCTGCCTGACATCGTGCCAAGAGCTGGAGACCCAAGCCGCCTTAGTCACCACCTGGACCTGGCGCACACCATCCATGCCTGGAGTTCCTGGCCTAGTGCCAGGGGTTGGAGACTCAAGCTGCCTCAAGCAGCTCCCAGGATCTCGCTCCATGCACCACTTGTGCACCAAGCACCTGGCCTCGGGCCAGGGGTTGGAGATCTAAGATACCTCATGCACCTCCCAGGGTCTCACTCCATGCACTGAGTTGGGCACCAATGCCGCGATTCTCCATGACTGCTCCCTCTGCGCAAAGAGGGCTTCAGGCACTTCACAGCAACAGTTCTGTCTCCGCTGGCCAGCTGTTCTTTGTGCCCGATCTCTTCTTCGGCCCTTGATGCAGTCCCCCACATGCAAGGCACACTGCTCTCCTTATACCCTCTACAGGCTCCACCCCCCAGATTGCAAATGGACCAATCGGGAAGAGGCAGGGGGTAGTCCCCAACCAGGTCTAGACTCTTCACCTTGCCCCTGGTAGGGTGGGGTAAGCCTCCCCCAGTCATCGTCTGATTGGTGGGAATCCTCAGCCAATAGCTGGAAACCTTTTCTGAGTCGGGAGCCAGGCTGCTGTGGGCAAGCTCGCCACACTGCTATTATTTCTATGGAGGGGCCTGTATGGGGGATAATATAACCCCAAATTATTTTTCTTTTAAATTAAAGATGAGCCACACCAGGATCTTGGTATGAGAATCTTTTAAAGGAAGTTCAGTGCTACAGTGTCTGATTCAGGCATGTGTCCGTTATACTCAACTTGTTATCTGTACAGTATCCAAAAGAACTGCATCTTTCATAGTTGAGCCAGTTGTATGCAGCAACGTTACAGCAAGGAGGCTGATAAGGTGGTGTGGAGAAATCATCAATCATTTGAACCAGAGCAAAACTGTTTAGATCCAGCATTCCCCCCGAGTCTACTTGCTCAACCTGTGCCCGATGGGGGTGTTTTTGATGTCTTTGAGCAACATGCCTTGTAGCGGGGTGATCAGGTTGACTGTACACTTTCACAAATAGATTTAACAAGCACCTCTGTGGGCTAGTATGGAGGGGGAAGATCCTGCCTTAAGCAGGGGGTTGGACTAGATGACCTCCAAAGGTTTCTTCAACCCTCCTTTTCTATGAGTTTATGATTCTCTAATCCCCAAGCAAACTGTATCTTTCACCTGAGTCTGTACCTATGAAAAGGAAGAGTAGGTAATCAAATGTTGGTTCAGGGGACTTCAATAGGAATACTGAACTACACAGCCACAAAACTGAGCAGAAAGCAAGTCATAGCATGCCCCACCCCCGTCCCAGCCCCGCGTGAACACACACACAAACACACACACATACGCACTACACCCCTCCACCTTCTGATGCTGAATGACAGAAAGAGAGGAGAGAGAGAGAGATCATCAAAATGGTCATGTTGTCAGGCTAGAAGGTACTAAGCTGTAGACAAAGGAGAAGAGCTCCTGACGGTGACACTTACCAACAGTGCTCACTGCCCAGGTCACAGGAGCAGCAGTGACTTCCAGTTGGTGCATGGTGCGCATCCTGGACTGGGCTGGCATGGACACAGCACGTGGCACATGTCCCAGGACCATCCTGCACAGACCCCTGTGCTGGATCCAGCATGCGGAGCTGATGAGCTAATAGCCTACTGTGCAGTGTTCATCCGCAGTACTCTTCTACTTTTGCAATATCCTTTAAGAGAGGGAGCGGCCAATGTTTTTGCACAGGATTTCACAGGTGGCTGCACCCTTAACTTATATGAAGGCGTGTAATCCTGCATGTGTTACTCACCGTCCTGTTCTTTATGTTTGTATTTGGACTCCAGCTGCACATTGATAAGAGGCTTCATTCAACTGTCTGCAAGGATATCCATGCACTCTGTGCTACATATGATGGCTTGTAGAGGGTGAGCAAACGAGCAAGATCAAACGCAAACACTGTTTTAGTGAAACATCTGCCTTGCAGCGATAACAGCACATAGCTGAGACAAGGACAGGACTCAGAAATACCTTCATACCCAGGCACAAGAACCTGAGGCTCCTCGAATATAGTTGCCACCTGAGCTGTTTTGTCTAGGAGCTTTGGAGGGATGAGGAGCTGACTCTAGGCTGTCCCCCTCCAGTTAGGGAAGCTCTAGGTGGGACCCAGACGAGATACTGCAAGGAGGACTCCAACCTTAGACCAGTAGGACTTTGTGGGCAGGGACGTGCAGGGACAGGATCATGGCTCTGCCCCAGGGCGAGCCCCGCGGTTTCCTTGTCCTACTATCCTAGGTCCAGCCTTGACCCTCCCGCCCACTCCCTTCCATCCCACTCCTGGATGCTGCTCCCTACCTGCCTGCAGCCCACTCGACTGAGCACCCCTTGTCCGCAGAGGTCCCGGCTGATCTCTAGGGAGACCCCATCTGCCCGCTCCATCCAGCACCCCCAGCACTGGGCACAGAGCAGATGAGCCAGCAGGCCTGGGCAACAGGGCTGGGGCTGACAGCACCGGGGACACCAGACACTGGTAGTGTCAGCTGGAAGAATCCATTGCCATGGCTGCTCGAAGGAGGAGTCCAACCACTGCACCACCCCCATCCCACCAAGAGCCTGGGGGCAGCGGGGTGGGTCGATCACATCATGGCCCAGGCTGCCCCCCACATCTGGGTTTTCACAGTCCGACAGCAGAGAATAGCCTGTCTGCATCTGCTTTATAACCACCATTCAGGTTATCAAATCCCATCTCAGTCTTCTTTTCTCCCAGCTAAATAATCCTAGCTCTTTTGGATTTTCCTCATAAATCATGCTTCCCAAGCCTCTGATACTTTTTGCTGTGCTCCATGAGACTCCTTCTCGTCTATCCAGGTCTGTATTGACCTGCAGGGCCCAACACTGGACACAGTGCTCCAGGTGAGACTGCACCAGTGCTGAACAGACTGTAAGGGTCAGTTCCCTCGATTAGAAACCATCCCTCCTGTTAACACAACCCACAATGCTGCTGGCTTTTTTTCCAAGAACCCAATATTGGTTCATATTCAGCCAGTCCCCAGGTCCTTCTCTGAAGTACTACAACCCAGACAATCATTCCCCAGTCTGGATTTGTGCATGAAATCATTCTGTCCCAAGTGCAGATCTTTCCATTTTGTCCTTCTTGAATTTAATTTGATTGATTTCAGGCTATTTCTCCTTTTTACCCGGATCATTCTGAATTGCAGCTATATTCCCCAGTGTCCACTACTGCACCTAACTTGATATCATCTGCAAATCTGCTAAGAGTATGCTCTATCCCATCCTCCAGATCATTACTGAAGGTACTAAACAATATCATACCTCGCAGGAACTTCAATCAATACCTCCTACCAACTAGACATTGAGCCATTGATGGCTTCTTGCTGAGCAGCGTTCCAGCCAGTTATGGATCTACATTACAATACTTTCATTTACCCTGTTTCTATATAGCTCATTCCACCACAAACTTCCTCCTGGTCTGGTGGTCTATAGCAGACCCCCACTGCAACATCACCCTTGTTGCTCCCACCTCCATGATTCCATGTTGCACCCTGACCCTTTTCCATGGCTCTCCCCCACCTCACACCTTTCCTTCATTTCATAGATTTCATAGACATTAGCAGCTAGGAGGGATCTCATGAGAACATCGGGTCCAGCCCCTTCCCCAAAGGGCAGGAAGTCAGCTGGGGACAGCTGGCCCCAGCAAGATAAATATCCAAATGCATCCTGAACCTGTCCCCAGTAGGTGCAGAGGATATTTAAGCATTAAGGACAGAAAACAGAAATAGTCCAGACCCCTCGTCTCGGCACTTTTCTGGGTGGGAGATGCAGGTTTGAATCCCTTTGCACGTGGAAGGAATTGTATTCAGGCACCGTGGTCTGGGAAGTGCTCTACTCAGTGGGCTATTACACAATTGCCACCATCAGCTTAAAAAAACCTGCCCACTGGATTGACCCAAAAGGTACTCTGGAGACCAAGGGACACCTCCAGCTCCACCAGCCCCACAAGAGAGGCCTTCAAGAAGCCCTCCAGTAAGCTAAATATGAATATAATTAAATCAAAAGAAGTAATCTTAACAACAGAGCACTGCGAACAGAAAAGGAATAAGACATTCAAGTGATGAATAACGGAAGTTCAAATTTACGAAGTGCAGTACTGGTGAAGTTAGTACATAAAAATGAAACGTAACATTTCTAAGTCCTGAAATCCTAAAAATCACCAAAAGGTAGCCAGCCTGTTAGGATAACCTGAAGAGATTAACTTGTGAAGATGCAAAGTTCCCAGAGCGTGTGGAGATGGCAAGCTCACAAAAGACCACTCCAGGGGTTAACGACTCCCTGTTATTATCAGGGTATCGCTAACATGAAGCCATAGTAACACCAATATGGTAAGTGGGATATCTAAACATAGATCGAATAGTATCATTTGTGGTCAGACTAGCTCAGAGATGAAAAATCCTCTATTTCTAAAATTATCCCCACTTAGGGCCTGATTCTACAATTCTCCCATCCCTTTAAATTGCTTCTTAACTAAGTTTATGATAGATTGGCCTCCCTTACTCTTATCACTTATCCTTATGACTCCCAAAGGTTTGCAGCTGATCCATGAGCAGTCTATGGGACTGGCCTACTAGAGGCCAAAATGCCTATAAGACATCATGTCTGAACCAAGAGTACTAGATTTGTGCACATCTTTTTGCCTCAGACCAGCAGAGCTATCAAATACATCCCTAATGTCCAGAGAGAAACAGGAGTTCAGAAACACCCCTAGACTCAGCATTTCCTTCTAGCTGCCTCTACGTATCTTCCTCCAAAACATGTGGGGTTTTCAAAATCATCCTGTGGGGGTGTTTTGCTCTCCTCATTGACTATATCTTGGGACTAAGCATGTCACCCCATTGCTTTGAATCACCTCGCTGTGACCAGTTGCCAGAGGTACCTCTCTGAAGTTCAAGATTGACCTCTGCCCTGGAAAGAGCTCCTAAAGGGCAAGAACAAAAAGTGATCTGGACAGGATTTGACATTTTCTGGCATGAACCAAAGCCATCCTCAAGAACGACCTTACCACAGCTCTGTACACAGTCATTAGAATGGAAATGCAAATATCCATAAGTAATACTGATACTAAGTAAACTAATGCTCCACACATTTACATTCCTACGTAAAAACCTATTTCATGAGCAGAAACGCACATCTGATGCTTTTATTTGCTGGACTACATAAACCCAGGGTTTCTATACATGCAATACAGACCAAAGGGCAGTGCATCTGCCAGCCCCATTCCAGCAGTGCAGCGTTACGCGCCAACTTGTTTTTCCAGAAGAAATTCTCTGAAAGTCTTCAGACATGGAAGATAACAGAGGCAACATTTCAGAAGGCAATATCTGGGAGCCAGATATGTCTGTCCTAATAACTGTACTCTTTGAGACTTTTCTCGGGATCTCACTAAATGCTTTCATTATAGCTGTGAACTGCATTGATTGGGTCAAAAAGAGACGCCTTTCCACAAGTGATCAGCTTTTGACCATTCTCAGTTTCAGCAGGATTTGCTTATTGCTCTCAGAAGATGCAGAGTTTGTTTCTTCAACATTTAATCCTTCGTTTTATAACAGCAAGTCCGGATTCTTAATGTTTGCAGGTCTGGCTTGGTTCCTGAGCACATCCAGCCTGTTCTTCGCTGCCTGCTTGTCTGTTTATTACTGTGTGAAGATTGCAAACTTCAGCTGCCGTTTCTTCATCACGCTGAAACGAAAAATCTCCCAGCTCATGCCATGGTTGCTGCTGGTCTCAGTGATGATTTCCTTACTCAGCAACCTCCCTATCTTCATTGCCATTTATAACGTCTCAGATAATAGCTGCAACTCCAGCTGCTCACAAAACCACACAGGAGACAATGTCACACAAAAAAAATTGTTTATGGAGATGATTATTGTCTTTTCCTTTGGCTCTTCTATAGGTTTCACCATATTATGCATCTCAGCTGTTCTCTTACTCTTCTCACTCTGGAGACACATCCGACACATGAAAGGGAGCTCAGCTGGTGTCGGGAAGCCTAGCATGGAGGCACATGTGAAAGCTGTGAAAATGGTAATGTGGGTCTTATTCATCAATCTTATTCACTTCCTAGTTTGGTTAAGCTTCATTACACTTGCATTTTCACCAAATATTTTTGTGCAACATTTTCTTACTCAGGTTACAATTTTTTGTCCATCAATACATGCTCTTGTACTGATTCTCAGCATTCCCAAATTGAAACAGGCACTGGCCAGGATCCTGCACTACGTAAAATGCAAGGGCTGTGCAAAAGAGGGAATACCTTAAAACTTTCCTCGGTCCCTCGGATGGAGACCATGAGAACCACAGGCTTTTATAATAAGAACAAACATTTAACATAGAAGACAAATGTCCTGCTAATGCAAAAGGGCACAGAGCTTTTGGACTTCCATCTACACTTAAGAGAAGATTCAGAGAAATTAAACAAGCTACACTGGAAGATATATATATGACAGCCTCATTTACATCCTCATTCTTGTATGTCTGTGAACACGTGCCTTAGTTTGCTCTTTTGAAAGCCTGTTATCTCCATGGAGAAAGCCAGAAAATAGACTTAAGCTCTCACGATACAAATTCTGTCTGTCGTAATGTAATCTGAAAGCATTATGTATTTCCAAAGGGACATGGAGATGTTTGTGAGTGCTTCACACATTCAGTTTTTCACATTTCACCATCTTTGCAAGACTGCACGTCACACGTGAAATATCCGGCAAGGTGGTTTATGGCACAATCAGATGATCATCCCAGAGAAGAGATTGCAGTCTCACTTCCCCGAGGCAATTCAAGATGAACTGGACGCTCCCCTAGATTCATAGCAAACAACTGATCATTGAGACGAGACAGATCAGAGCATGATACGCAAAGGAAATTCGTCAAGGCACCACCGAGCATTTGGTAAGTGCAGTGGACACTTACATAAAATCAGAGGTTCATAGAAAATGAGGGCTGGAAAAGACCTCAGGAGGTCACATCTAGTCCAACCTCCCGCTCAAAACAGGACCAGCCCCACCTAGACCATCCCAGCCACGGCTTTGTCAAGCCGAGCCTAAAAAACTTCCAAGGATGGAGATTCAAACACCTCTTTAGGTAACGCGTTCCAATTTTTCATCACCCTTGCCCTGGGGAAAGCTTTTCCTAATATCCAACCTAAAATTCCCTTGCCGCAACGTGAGACCATTGCTCCTCGTTCTGGCATCTGCCACCACTAAAACCAGTCCAGCTCCATCCTCTTTGAAACCACCCTTTACATAGTTTAAGCTCTTATCAAATCCCCACCTCCGGCTTCTCTTCTCCAGACTAAACAAGCCCAGTTCCTCAGCTTCTCCTCATAAGTCAAATGCCCCAGCCACCTGACCATTTCAGTTAGCCTCTGCTGGACTCTCCCCAACTTGTCCACATCCATACTTTACTGCGCAGCCCAAAACCGGACACAATCCTCCGGATGTGGCCTCACCAGCGTAGAATAAGCAGGAAAAATCACTTCCCGTGATCTGCAGGCAATACTCCTATTAAAGCAGCGCTGTTAGCCTTCTTGGCACCAAGGGCACGCTGTCAGATCATATTCAGTTTGTTGTCCACTGTAACCCCCTGGGCTTTTTCTGCAGAGCTGCTGCTTAGCCAGTCCCATGTCTGTACTGCTCCATGGGACTCTTCCATCCTAAGTGCAGGACCTTGCACTTGTCCTTGTTGAACGAAATGAGATTTCTTTTGGCCCAATCCTCCAATTTGTCTCGGTCACCCTGAATCCTAACCCTACCCTCCAGTGTATCTGCTACTCCCCCAGCTCGGTGTCATCCACAAACCTGCTGAGGGTACAATCCATCCCATCTTCCTCTCTTGTTCCATGCCATCTTCCAAACCATTAATGAATATATTGAACATAATTCCCTGCTGATTAGGCCACTTGCCTAACTAGCAGGAAGAGCCATGTGTTGTATTCCCAAGTCAGCCTGAGCAAATTCAGGTCCCCATTTCTCACTCCCCGGAGAGAGACTTCACCAATAGGCTAGGGACTGTGGCTTAAATAGATGCATCACAATGGCTTCTTCCTTGATATTTGGTGCTATGTCGGCATGCATAGCATCCATGTCTGTCTCAGTGGCACCTAAACATTGGCATCGGAAAAGTCATCTTAGAATCAAAGCCCCCTTTTGAATACAGTTTTACCTCCTAAGTTCAGCCCTTCGAAGCATGTGTGTGACTCCCATTGACAGAAATCTGCCTAAAGGAGCAGAAGTTCACTCTAATTGTTTTCCTTAATCATGTTCCTGTGATCCCATTATAATTCTCTATAACCATATAATTGTCACAGCCCTTTCTGTGAGACGCAAGGATTTCTTGGGTTCCAATACACTATTGCAGCAACTATATGCTCAGGATAGAGTTATACGAGTTTTTGAATGCAAGGTGTGCTAGTTTCTCATGTTGTCTTGTAGTTTCTTGTTCCTATGTGCTCCAAAGTTAAAGGTATGTCTGCATTAATTCATACAAAAAGGCATTGAGGTACTCAAGTTAGTCCAGAAGGAACTAGCTCAAGTTGTGAGAGACGTCTCATTGATTCTGCTTAGAAACAGACTATATTGCTTTACGTATCCTGTATTTGATGAGTACCCTTGAAACTTTTATAGGTTTTTTTATACTTTGGGAACAGCTGTATGTTTTGAAAAAGTATTTTATCTAACCAAGGGCACAGAGTAGGTTGTTTAGGCTGGGGAAGATCGCTTGTTGCCTAGTTGCTTAATTGCTGGCTTTGCTAGAAGAAAGGCCATATCAGCGAGGTCCCTGGTGGAGTTGGAAGGGGGGTTCCTGGTGGGGTTGGAAGGGGGGTTACTTGCTGGGCTTGCTGCACAATTTACCACATCAGCAAGTTCAACCTGTCACGTAGCTATATAAGGCTGATGCCCACTTGGGTGGGTGTGCTTGCTTTGCGAACGATTGCCAAGCACCGCTTTCTACGCAGAAATAAAGATTAAGTTGGATCCTTCACCCCTGTGTGTTTATTGGCACAAGCGCACCGGGCACGAACTCACTGTCCTTTGGGGACAACATATACTGTTAAGGAAATATATAACCTTCGATAGTGACCTCAGAAGTAAAATTGAGAAAATAAAAAATAAAATGCACTTGTCTAGGCAATGCCAACAAATAACAGAACTTGACAAGGTGGAAAAATCTCTGACTTTTGACAACACTTTTGAGTTGTGATCTAATTTGCAAGTTGCTTGGGTGGGTTTTTTAACAACAACAGCAGAGGGGGCTGAACGCCTAGCGGTGGTAAACCTGTTCACAAGCAAAGGCTTTTCTAAGAAGGAAGCCAGATAAGTGCTAAATGGACTCAGAAACTGCTGGGAATATGTGGCTTAAGTAAAAATAGTGTGTGGATTTGTGTGAGATAACACAGTTTGAATCTATGTTGCAGAACCTCTCCAATAAAACATTGTTTCTCTGTATATGTGTAGTGAATACTAGTGTAACCGTGGTAGTCTTTGGTTATGTACTCCCCTCTCCAGTTAACGGGATAGGTTAGCAGGGCAGGCGCGCTGCTGGCTGCACCCAGTTTCCCTTCTTCACCTATAGAGCCAAGCCCAGACACTCTCGTTCCGCCACTACTGCGCAGTAACAACGAGCTACAGTCCAGTACTATGCAGCTACTAGCTCATTGCTACTGAGCAGTAGGGTTGAAAACACCCTGTGCAATGCCAGGACTGTGGGGTACCAACTGTGCAGTCAGGGGCACATGTACACAGACATATGCTCACTGTTTAGTTTGGTTTGGTATTTCTCATGCGTATTATACATTTTGGATTCAAAGCCAAAATAGGTTCGCATTTCCTATCTCCTATCTTCACTCAATGCCTCTGTGTTGTTACATTATCGAGCGTTGCAATGAACATTATCTGAAGGCTGAGTGGTTTGGTTTGTTCTTTTGATTAGTATGTTATGAAAAAGTGCTTGGGTTGTTGATAACGACGCAGCTATTGGAAGGAGCTACACTGTACCTTGCAAGTGAAATATAGTGCAAAGCATCCTATTGCACAGGAGAATGACTTTCCCAGAGAAGTGCAAGTCCCATTTTCTAGAAGCGCTTAAACCTGGACTGGACACTCCACTAGAAAAATCATAGGAAACAACTGATTATTGATAGGTGATGGTTTAGATTAGGGGCAGGAAAAACACAACCTGCAGGCCGGATCTGGCCCATCAAAGGATTATATCCAGTCTGTGGCAAGTCCCTCAGCCCCACCCAGCCCAAGTGTGGTGGGCAGCCTAAGCTGTGGTGCAAGCAGCCAGTCCTGCTGCCCCCAGGTGCACAGTGGGTCGGGGGCAACATGGTAGCTGGACTCACTTCCTGGAAGCCCCAGAAGCAGTGTCTTCTGCCTACTGATTCTGCCTGTCTCCACTGCTGCTAGACCCACCACTGCTTTCCACTGCCAGTCTCTGTGGCCACCACTGCCCAGGCACCCCATCTGCCCATCTGCCCTACACCCGCTACCAGGGGTGCCACATGGAGTGAGCAGGCGGGGTCTCCATAGACATTAGCCCAGGACCTGCACAGGCAGGATGCACGGCCATGTGGATGGGATGGGGCCGCAGGCAGTAGAGGAGTGGTGTCCGGCAGCAGGATAGGTGGGCAGAGCCAGGATCATGGGGTGGTGACAGCGCAGGGCCACAGCCCAGGGCAAAGCCACAATCTGCTTCCCATGGTGGGAAATCATTAATTCACATAATACTCTACTGGATGGAGCACTTGGCCAAGGAGTAGGAGGAATGGGCTAAGTTTTCAGCCTGAGTAGATTTAAACCCCAATTTCTCACTCCCCAAGAGAAAGACAAAAACATTAGGCTACATGCTACACTGTACTGGGAGTGCTCTCTACCTCTCCTGTGCTCGTGTGTAGAAAAGAAAGAAAAGTTCATAAGCTAATACAAGAAAGCATGTCTCTGGGGAGTATTATGTTTGAGTCCCTGCTCACAAAACTGTTTATACATCTTGTCCAATGATTCTTTAACGCAAAATGCATAAGCAGTCCTAGAGGCAGGGACCAGAATCCAGGAACTTTCTGTCTCTGGGATTTGCCCTTTATGGGCGCGTCCACACATGCAAGCATGTGCGCTTGCAGCAGCTCAAATAGAAGCGGTGCAAATTTGAGACGGGGCTTTTTGCTTCAGCACACATGCTCAGACGTGCACTTTGGTGTGGGGCAAATTGTGTCATTTGAGGCAAAATAACCCTGCCTGGCTCCTCCCGCATCTGCAGTCAGGGGGAGCTAGAGCCCAGGGCCAGCACCTCTGCTGTCCCCAGCAGTATAAAAAACTGCCCTGGCAAGTAGCTCAGGGCTACTAGCTCTCAGGAGCTTCTGGGGCCCAGCCAATTGGTACCTGGGGACATGACCCCCTGTGCCAGCTGGATTGTTGAAGCAGCCCTGGGAGTTCCCTGCACCCTCGACCCACTGCAGGGGTCTGGCAGTGGGGGCTGCTGCCTGGCTGTGACCTGCTGTGCACCTGCCCGACCCGGATGGGGACTGCACAGCCAGCCAAGGCATCTGCCCCTCTGGGCCAGCTGCCAGTGGGCTGTGGTGCAGGGTTGGCCTCTGTGCAGCACTACTGCCATGTGTGCCCCTGCCCAGCCATCTGGGCAGCTATCGCCCGGAAGATGTTCCAGGTGTGGTGGCCTGCTTTGAACTGTCAAAGCATGTCCTCCTGGCCCCATTTGGCCAGGAGGTCAGCCACAGCCAGATGGGTCCAAGGTGCCAGATCTGAGCAGGCAGGGACCTGCCACTGGCCTCCCTAGCAGGGATTCTGGTGTTCCCTATTAGAAAACTGAAAAATCCCTGATAAAAAAAAATCCCAAAGTCACTCTCTAAAATAGCCCCAAACCCATGTTCCTCCACAAGTAAAACAAAAGACCACTATAAAGAGAGCGAGAGAGACAGAGGCAGCAATCAGTTGGACAATGTTTTATTGATATATCTACAGTGTTAAAGCAAGTCTCTTATCGTAATAATAAAGTGAACTCTAAAGACATGTTTCATTAATACAGATTTTGCTGCCCTCCCACAGGGCGATGGCCCCCACACAAGGGGATTCAGCCCCCCCACACAAGGGGTTTGGCCTCCCAACAGGGGATCCAGGCCCCACACAAGGGGTACGGCCCCCCAATGGGGGCCAAATGGTGAGGTATGCTTTCTTGTATTACCACCACCCCCCGCAAGGCCCATGTCCCCCTCCCCAGCCCCCTGATTGCTGCCCCACCTGGCCCCCTTCCCCACCAGCCACTGAAGCCCCCACATGGCTGCCCAACCCAGCCCCACCCCCACTCCCCCAGACCACCAAATGGCTGCCCCACCCAGCCTCAGCCCCCCTCTTGCACCCCCAGGCCCCCAAGGCTACCCCCACAACCCCAGGCACCATCCCTTTGAAAAAAACAAACAGAAAAATAACAGAAACAATGGGGGGAAAAATCTCTGCTTACCTGAGAAGCAGGCTGGGTGCTCCATGGCCTCCTGGTAGAGCCCCCCAGGCAGCACAGGACAGCGGGGGGCAGGAGAGTCCGGGCTGCAGCCACTGGGGCTGTCAGCCTGCCCGGCACTGTGTGGGTAGGACCCCAGTCAACCAGACTGCCAGTAAGTGCCGGGGGGGGTGTTTGTTTTTTTTTAAACTAGGGGGGGCAGGGATCAGGGGTCCCCCACATGCTCCCCTCCCCCTCCTCTAGCCACCCCCCACTGACTCCTTACTGACCAGCACTGAAGCCCTGGTGCCGAAACATGCGGCCTGAGCAAAGGACAAGCCATAGAGACGCTCTGGCAGCCAGAATGTCTCCATGGAGGGCCCAACCTCTGGTTGCCTCAGGTCATAGTCCAGAACCATGCCCTAGTCTGCTTTTTTATCTTTGATATTTTTAGA
Organism: Alligator mississippiensis; assembly: GCF_030867095.1. Classification (NCBI taxonomy): domain Eukaryota; kingdom Metazoa; phylum Chordata; order Crocodylia; family Alligatoridae; genus Alligator; species Alligator mississippiensis. The sequence goes on along the minus strand of NC_081824.1, from coordinate 13,593,095 downwards.
CCCCTAGAGATGCAGGGGTCTAATTTTCTCCCTGCACTGCAAACTTGCAGCGCGGGGAACATTTTTTGGTTCCTGCACATGCCTGTTGCCCTGCCTCAAAGGGGTTTGAGGTGGGGCAAGAGGCACATGCGCACTCATCTGGACATGCCCTATTGTGCACTTTACTGTTTTGGGGGCCAAAAGGCACTTGATGCTGTTCACCTTTTTTGCTTGCTAGGTCAATGCTTTCATTCAGTTTTAAAACACCTCCTAGCCAATGGAAAATAAATGTTTCCCAAAATGGGGAAGAGGGGGATAGTTTAGCAATTAGTACTCTAGAAATGTAGCAACTTGATTAACAAGTTGGACTTGACGCCAAAGAGAAACATGCTTGTTAGACAGGCTGACTGAACCCCTGGGCTGTATCTGCATGCCACTAAACAAAGGCTGAGTGGAGCATTGCAAAGATGCTTTCTTGTTACCCTGGCAGACAAGGTTCTTTGGGTTAATCTGATATCTTCCATTAGACAACTAAAATATTTGGAAACATTCTTTTTTGCAAGCTTTCAGGTACAAACACCCTTCTTCAGGCTGAGGAAGAGTCTGAAGTTGTTCTGTACTCTTCCTGAATAGAATAGAAGAGAATCAAAGCCAGAGGCCAATATGCAAGAATGCCAGTCAGTGAAAATGCAAATTGAGGCAGTCAATGCATGAGAAACAGGTAGGGGGTGGGAGATGGGGAATGTAAACCTGGTGATAAGATGTAGCTGGTAAACAGTAGAGAGGTTATCTGGAGTATCAGATGTAATGCATGTTATAATGTGCCATAAATCCAATCTCTACCTTTAGTCCATGATTTTTTGTATCCAGTAGGTTGAAATGAAGCTCATAGGCTCATCTCTGAAAGGTGTTTTGTAAATTCCCTTTGAAAATTGATACTGAGAGATTGAGAGAGAGAGGTTATCTTGTGAGAAATGTGTCCCCACAAGTAGTTGGGTATTCTTGTCTTTGATAGATTTTCAGTGTGCATTCATTCTGGTGTGCAGTTGTTGTTTGGTTTCTCCAACATATTTTCCATCAGGGAATTTAGTGTACTGGATAAGATATATCACATTTCTGGGAGTACAGGTGTAAGATCCAGAAAAGTTGATGGTTCTGTTGCGGGGTGTCATTATTGTGGAGGTGGTAGAGATATGTTGGCAGGTTTTATATTTCTTGCCATGGCACAGTCTGGCTCCATTTGGTGTGTTTCGGCCATAGGAAGTTTGCTTCTGGTGATGAGGTTGGCGAAGTTCGCTGCTTATTTAAAGGCTAGGATTTTCACTGACTGGCACTCTTGCATACTGGCCTCTGGCTTTGATTTGATTCTATTCTACTCCATCCAGGAAGAGCACAGAACAACTACAGACATTTCCACACGACTGAAGAAGGGTGTTTGTACCTGGAAGCTTGTGAAGAAGAATTTTTCCAACTCTTTTAGTTGGTCTAATAAAAGATATTGGATTTACCCAAAGAACCTTGTCTGTCTTCTTGTCACCCTTGCATTCCCCTGGATCCTAAGTGGTTGTTCATGATATTGGATGGAGATTCCCCTGGATCCTGGTCCTTTGGTATGCTATTAGATGAAAAGCTGCTAAAAACAGTGAAGACTGTGAAGGGCCCAGTAGACTCTGTTGTATATGTTCTACTATGGGTATTCCCTACACTTCTGGGTTTTGCTTGTTGCCACATGGGACTAGGAGGGAATTTCTCTCCCACCCCCTTCCTCCCCACAGCCCCCAGGTGGTTAAAGGGTCCTGCCTCTCCAATCAGAGTCAAACCAATCATCATATTTGGGGTCAGGAAGGAATTTTACCCCATGGTCAGGATTGGTACAGATTTTGGCGGTTTTTGCCTTCCTCTGTAGTAGGAGGCATGGCCCTCTACCTGGGATCTCTTGAGGGTATATTCATAACCATAACAGCAGCAAAACATTGGCAACCGTGGTTCCCCTGATTCACCTGTGGCAGGTTAGGGTGTTAGGTCTTGTGTTGTTTCTGTGCAGTTTTGCAGTTAGACAATGGATTTGTATGGAAATGATCCTGCCTCAGGCACGGGGTTGGACTAGATGACCTATGGAGGTCCCATCCAGACCTACTTTTTGAATATACAGCAATTCTGAGTCACAGAGTGCTGGGACACTTTGAACACTTTAAGCACTTTGAATACCCACCCCTAGCATTACAACTGTGCTGGGAGAAGCTGTAGGGGCGGCTCTATGATATAGGAGTGTCCATAGGCACTAAGAGGAAATCATCCTACAGCTGGATACACAGGGTTTAAGCTGCTTTTGCCAGTACTGGGTGCAAAATGGGCACTGCCCCACATCATTAGTGATCTTTTCTTCAGGAAATTATTGCTTATATGTCTTCTTCCAAATCTATATCTGAAAGCTTAGCCTCAAAGAAGGGGACATTAAAAAGATGCAGGTTCAATTCTAATCTGCTACCACCTTGCTAGGGTGACCTTGGACACGTGACTTCCTTCCCACTTGTGCCTCAATCATCCCTTCAATAAAATGGGGATAATGGACCTCACCTCCCTTGGAGACAGCTTTGAGAGTTATGGATGAAAAGCTCTGCATGGGAACTAGGCTTTTCATATATTAAAACATTTTGGCTCTGGACTTATCGTTACTACAAGCAATGCCTACTTTAGCAATATGTCAGTGTCCCAGTCCCATGTTGCTCCTATGTGGCTGCAGTTGTTATAGGGAGTGTCATTTGAATGTATGATATATGGTGAGGAAATGGTGGTGGTAAGGATGCTGTTGCCTTTACCAGGCATTGCTGCAAACAGGAGCACTACTGAGGTGTACTTGGTCTGTGTACAGACGATCACATGTTATAAGATTTGATTCATCGACTACCTTGGAAGCATTTTCACCATTACTAGTTATAGGGAGGGCTGCTCCCTTTACATGAATAGAGTAGAGAAAGCAATAACATCCAGGCATGCTGGACCACATGACTGGCAGAGAGACCAGATGCCTCCCTGACCTCCAACAGTGACTCCATTGACTAGTTTCACATTTGGACTGAAAACACAGTTTCTTCTCCATCTCTGACTCCTGTCCTGCTCTGCTATTCAGCATGGCCCTGCATTAGTAGCTCTGTAAAATATAGCAAGGTGTTGTTTGTGTGTGAGTTGTTTTACAAAATAAAGTGCTTCTGTACTACAGTCACCTTTCTTCAGGCAAAAGGCGTCTCTGCTGGTCCGAGACCAGCAGACTCCTTGTGCCTGAGTACCGGTGACTGTGCCCCAAAGCTTGCTAAGAACTTTTTTCCAACTACTCTGTTGGTTTAATAAAAGATATCACGTCTGCTCAAAGAACTGTGTCTGCCTGTGTCCTTAGTCCAGGACAGGTACAACCAAAAACCTAGCTTTCTACTACAGTGATGTTCAGGGATCTCTCAGAACTGTAAATATACATTACAAAACCATGAGGGGTTGACAGGTTCTGTAGGCTAACAACGCTGAATTGAATTAAAAAGTATCCGATTCCAAAGCTTGGGGGGGCAAAGGGGAAAGTGGAAGACTGTTCTCTCCTCCCTTCCAAGGCAAAACATGCTATTGCATTTCTTTAAATCTCTCACTTGCCAACTCCAGAACTTCCTTCTCACCTCTTTGCATCTTTTCAAATATCTGGTGAGCACTTACCTACTGCACATTTAACTCTGAAAAACATGTTAGAATATATTTTTAATAGAATACAGACTTGTATGATGTTATATGAACATTAAGAGGCTTAGGAGAACTATGCATAAAACAAAGGAAAAACTTATTAGGACCACGGGCCAGATAGTCAATGACATCAATTAAGTTATAAGGGTATAGAGCACATGTTTATAACAGTGCGCACACATTTATGTAACTAATTTACACATACAAATTATAGCTTCCAGGAATATCATTGCAATTGCATATGCAATTAGGCATGCAGGTTATTTGCACAAGCAAATCAGCCTGAATTTGCAAGTGATGGCAAGATGTCCAAAGTAGTTGGAATAAGATCTCCTGGTGTTCATTACCAACATGGACTAAAATCACTGCAGAATGGCATTTGAATGTATGATTTGTTTGCGAGTTGGAAAAGCGGGTGAAAAGCACCTTGTTCAAATTCATGGACAACACTAAGATGTGGGGAGAGGTGGGCACACTAGAAGGGAGGGACAGGCTGCAACTATATCTGGACAGGTTACAGGGGTGGGCAGATGAGAATAGGATGGGATTCAATACTGAGAAGTGCGAGGTGCTGCACCTAGGGAGAAAGACCCAGCAGCATACCTACAGGCTGGAAAACTCACTTCTCATCAGTGCAGAGGCAGAAAAGGATCTTGGAGTCATTATTGATTTCAAAATGAACATGGGCTGGCAGTGTGAGGACGCTACCAGTAAGGCTAACCACATCTTGTCATGAGTCCATAGATGCATCACAAGCAGGTCCAAGGAGGTGATCCTCCCTCTCTATGCGACACTGGTCAGGCCGCAGTTGGAGTACTGCGTCCAGTACTGGGCACCGCGCTTCAGGAGGGATGTGGAGAGCATTGACAGGGTCTAGAGGAGGGCCGCTCACATGATCAGGGGCAGCAGGACAGGCCCTATGAGGAGAGGCTATGGGACCTGAACCTGTTCAGCCTCCACAAGAGAAGGCTGAGAGGGCATCTGGTGGCCATCTATAAAATTACCAGTGGGGACCAGCGGGGAATGGGAGAGTCCCTGCTCCCCCAAGCACTACCCAGAGTAACAAGGAATAATGGCCATAAGTTGACTGAGAGTAGATTCAGACTAGACATCAGGAGGCACGACCTCACAGCCAGGGCAGCTAGGATCTGGAACCAACTTCCAAGGGAAGTGATGCTCGCTCCTACCCTGGGGGTCTTTAAAAGGAGGCTAGATAATCACATAGCTGGGGTCATTAGATCCCAGCATTCATTCCTGCCCATGGCGGGGGCTCGGACTTGATGATCTGCTCAGGTCCCTTCCACCCTACCTACTATGAGACAACTATGAAACTACTACCTGATTTGCAAGAAGTGATGAGAATGCGCAGTTTGCACTGGTTTCAACATAACCTAGAACTGCTCAGTGCCTCTAAATATCTACCAAAGATTTCTTTGATTCAGTTCCCCTTGGTACAAACTGGCCAAAATCTGAGGCTCTTTTAAGACATTCTGTATAGCCCATCTTTGTTTCCCCCCAGATATTTTCAAATTAGAAGAATTATAAAATCCAAATGGGACATTCTGAACCATAAACCTGCTTCCTTCGCCAGCAAAGAATACGTTAAATTGGATTAGTAGAATCAAGATAATGGAGTATGATTTATACTGTTAGAGAGGAAGCCTACCATATGTGACTTGACTGAAACCAGATCAATCAATCAATAAATAAATGTAGTGATAGCTTGTTCTCTAATTTACCATTCCCCTTGAACTTAGAAACTAAATTAGCTGAATTGTATATACTGAATATATTTGTTGATTGATATAACCCATGTTCAGTCCAAACAAATTCAAAATTCCACAAACGTATTCATTTTTCACAAACACTAAACAGTCTAGATAGACGGTTCATATAGAATCACAGAAAATGAGGGTTGGAAGGGACCTCAGGAGACCATCTAGTCCAAGCGCTACTCAAAGCAAGACCATCCCCAAAAAGCGGGACCATTCCCAACTAGATAATTCCAGTCAAGGCTTTGTTTAGCTGGGTCCTTAAAACCTCCAAGGATGGAAATACCATCACCTCTCTGGGTAACCTGTTCCAGTGTTTTACTACCCTCCTAGTGAGAAAGTTTTTCCTACTATCCAACCTAAGCTTCCCTTGCTGCAACTTGAGCCCATTGCTCCTTGTTCTCTCATCTGACACCACTGAAAACAGTTCAGCTCCATCCTCTTTGTAACCCTGCTTCACGTAGTTGAAGGTTGCTATGAAATCCCCTCTCAGTCTTCTCTTCTACACACACGAAATAAACCCAGTTCCCTCATTCTCTCCTCACCAGTTATGTGCCCCAGCCCTGAACCATTTTCCTTCCCCTCTGCTGGACTCTCTCCAACTTGCCCACATCCTTTCTGTAGTGGGGGACCAAAAACTGAACATAGTACTCCAGATGTAGCCTCACCAGTGCTGAATAGAGGGGAATAATCACTTCTCTCAATCTGCTGGCAATGCTTCTACCAGTGCAGCCCAGTATGCCATAAGCCTTCTTGGCAACAAGGGCACACTGCTGGTTCATATTCCGCTTCTTGTCCACTGTAACCCCCAGGTCCCTTTCTGCAGAGCAGCTACTTAGCCACTCAGCCTGTACTGGTGCACGGGAATGTTCAGTCCTAAATGCAGGACTTTGCACTTGTCCTTATTGAATCTCACAATACTCCTGTTGGTCCAATCCTCCAATTTGAAAGGGTCTCTCTCAATCCCAGCCCTGCCTTCCAGGGTATCTATGATTCCCCCCAGCTTGGTATCATCTGCAAATCTGCTGAGGAGGCACTCGATGTCGTCTTCCAGGTCACTGATGAAGACATTAAACGAAACTGACCCCAGGACTGACTCGTGGGGCACTCCACTTGATACGGGCTGACAGCTAGATATCAAGCCATTGACTACTACGCTCTGAGCCTGATGATCCAGTCAATTTTCTATCCACCTTACAGTCCATTCATTCAGCCCGTATTTCCTTAGCGTGCTTGCAGTAAATGGTTTGTTCATTATTATCTATTCATGATTTGCTGCTTTTTCAGTTCCTTGTCTGTATCCATTCTCTCATTGACTGGATGACTGAAAAGCAGAACAATGGATAAGAATGAGATAATAAATGATCGGTAAGGAGTAACTATTACTGCCCTGCATTTACTCATAACTAGGGTCCTGAGAAAATGGCAATTTCGTGGACTGTGCAGAAACTACACGGAAACTGTGAAATTTGCCCCATGCCACGATTTTTAATGGCCGCGAGCATAGGTGACAGAAGGCTGGGGCTAACAGGGCTTATTCCCCTCAAACATGGGGCAGCGCAGAGGGCTGCAGGGCACCCGGGCATGGGCTCTGGGGGGTGCAGCAGGTGGGGAGGGGCATGCACAGACAGACACAGAGCCCCCAGGCAGCCAGGATTGCAGGCAGACCACGTGCAGAGCACTGCCCACCGCAGCAGGTAAGTCAGGGATCAGAAAGCAGAAGAAACAGGGGAAAGGGAGTGGAGGGGGCAGATCAAGGTCCCCACAGGAAGGGAAGGAGTAGGGCAGAGGCAGGAGCAGGGACTGGGGTGAGTGGGGCCCTGGGCAGGCTGTGGGATGCTCGGAGCCCGGGTGGCTCATCCAGGGGCACATCTGGGGGCGTTTGCCCATAAGCCTTTCTCCTCAGCCAGGGCAGGCCCTGACCCTTTTCCATGTCCTTCCTTCCCTCACATCTTTCCTGCATCTATTTATCTCATTCCCCTCCCCCAAAATACCAGCCCTTGCATCTCTGTCCTACAGCCTTGCCCCCACTTCCAATCTAGTGTGCAAGCAGAAGATTTAGGAAAAGGCCTATTTCTTCTCCCCACTCCCTGGTCTGCAGCACGCTCCACTGGGGGTGTGGGGCCTCCTCGCCAGACATGGGGCAGTGTTTGGGGTGGGCAGGAGCCAGGAGCCTGAGCCTCCTTCACGGTGAGGAGGGGGAGAGAGTAAAGAAGCACAAAAGTTTATAGTAGCTCCCATCACTCCTCACATTAAACCTCCCATTACTAGCAGGGACAGGGGGTGTGAAGAGTAGCAAAGAGAAAAGATGAAGCACTTTTCCCATCATGGGAGGGCAGGGAGGAGGCAGAGCTCCCCTAGCTACGGGGCTCTTTTGTTCCCTCTGCCATGTGCCTGAACCCAAAATCACATCTTAGTTCCTATAGGGAGGAGAAGCATAGTGCCTGCTACGTGCAATGGCTCTGGTTGGCTGCCTGCCCCCTGATCTGGTAAAAGCACCCATCACAAATGCATGTCAGAGGAAGCAAAATCAGGAGACACAGTACAGGAGACTTAGATAAGGAAGTACCAATGAACTGGCCATCGCTAAAGGAGTGGCAGTGTAAAAACCAAGTCAGCCTCGAGAAACAAAAACCTACCTACAGAAGGCAAAAACACAGAAGTAACAGGCCTCAACCTAATCTGGAACAGGACAAAGATCCATCATGCCACAGAAAACCAGAGGCCTAGATAGCAGGGCTGAGCACCTCCCTGGCACTGGGCTTCTTACACTCGTACAATGTTTGGCAATCAGATTAAGAGATAAGGAAAGGGATGATTCTCTTAACCTCTTCCTGTGGACAGCAGGCACAGATCAGTCTGAAGTCATCTGCTTACAATGTTAGTATCCTTCACATACCCGCATTCTCGAGTCTAAAAATGCCTTGACCAGTCCCTTCCTAAATTCTCTTATATTCATGGAATCGTGGACTACCTTGTGTAAAACTTGCCTTTGTGTTTGGTCTCTGGAAAACAGGATTTATTTTTCTTACTGGATTTTCTTAAATAAATATATTTTCAACAATTCCCAGTTTTATCAGTGCCATGCAGCAAAGTACCATAACAGAGAGTGGCCCCAACTCAGCTCTTGAGAAAGAAGCACACAGTTCTCTGTAACCCTTGCAAATACAGATATATTAGACCAGGTTGCTGTGAATATCCTGTGTAGTGTGAACTGAACTAATGTAGCTGATACTAACATAGCGTGTAATAATAGTGAAATATAACCATGTTAGTCTTGTCCTGTAAGCAACTGTAAAACTCATTTTGTATCCTTTTGTTTGACATAAGTGAATGAACTCTACATAGCCCTTATGTATGAGTGTGTGTAAAAGAATGAATGGTGAAAGAATGGCATAGAGATGGGAGAAGAAGATTAAACTGTTTATGTAAGCAACAAGGCACCAAATGTAAGTTACCAGTCAATAAGCTAATTAATGAATGGCTGAATAATCCCTTTTAGGCCTAGGGCACAAAGAAGATAACAAGGAGAAGGAATGTACCCATCCTGCCAGACGGGCAGCAAGAACACTCCAAGGCTGAGATAAGCTGAAGACACAAGAAGAACAACCGCAAAAACAGAAGCTGGGTATGGAAAAATGCCAAAGCACTGAAACAAAGGATGCCAATCCCTATAAAAGAACATCTTGAAAATGCCAAGTTGGGTGAGTCTCTTTCTCTACTGCTGTTTCATTGGAGCACAAATGCATCTGTTCACCCCACTCCAGCTGTTATCTTCAAATGTACTATCTTCAAATCATCATCATCTACTCAATAAGCCTGGGTTGGCCACCCTGGGCTGATATTGAGCAACTAATTCTGGTAACTATATCTGGTGTATGTGTTGATGAAATGGTTGTTTTGTGTATGTGTATGCCTGTGTGTAATGATGTGTATGATGATTTGTGTGTGTTTGTATGAATAGTGTGTCCGAACCCCTATGTCTAACTCATGTAATCAATAAACGTGGCACCTTGCCTTATCCCCCTTTATAAAGTCTCATTCGTGATTAGAGCAATTAGCAATTTGAGTAACACCTGCACTTTCTCAGCAGCAGCAACATAGAAGATACGGGACATAGATACTATTGCGCACAATATTTACTCTGTTCTCTCCTTCTGCCTTATTCATTAAGGAGATAATGTCCAAAAGCTTCAAGCTGGCAATTCAGGCCCGTTCCTGTTGACATTTCTTCATATATTTAGTAGAATACCTCATATATTCTTCATCCCTTTTATGCTCATACAAATCTATATTCTTTAACTACAGAAAGCACAATGGGATATAGGTTCAAGGAAAGATATCACACAAAGTATAAGGGTGGTGTAATACTCAGATTGGGTCTTTAATTAAAAGGCAAGGTAGTTTAATGAAACAAATAGGATCTGTGCTGCCTTGCAGTATTTATTTTCATTGCTCTGGCCCGCTCTAGTCTGTTCTTCCAACAAGAATATCTAAACACTGTTCACTCTATACTCTTTAATTACAGCACATGGGACCAGACTTGATCAATCAAGTCTACTGCAGCGTGGTAATTGCCGTGCTCCAGCAGACACCAGTGTCTCCTGTATTAGCATCCCTGTGCTGAAAAATGGTGTTGGGGGCATTTTTTGTTCAGCACAGGGATGCTGAAACATGAGACACTCTGGGACCTTTAATTAGAGTGCCCTCTCCACTGCCACAAACACGTGTATAAATGCCCCTAATTCCTTCCTAGCCTTGTTGCAATCCAGATACAAGAGAGAGCAGCATGACAATGTCCTAAATGAACACCAAGCAGAAAGGTCATCAAAAGCATACCAGCCATAATTTCATTAACAAATGGAGGTTCATCCAAAGAATCTCTTGGTTAAAGCACTACTATATAACATGGGAAACCTAGGTTCAAGGTCAAGTCAGTCATGGGGAATTTAACCCAAATTTCCTATGTGAGACTACTTGAGACATTGAGCTCCTGGTAAGGGCAGAAGTTGGACCATGCTACAGCCAGGAATGCAAGAGGCATGGGGCCAGAAATGAAGCAAGGAAGAGGGAGTCTGACCGCCTGGTCGGCTGGTTAATCCTTCAGATGGGTTGGGAGAGTACACCTACAATCACAGCTCCCAAGGATGTCTAAGCATTAAGAACAGAAAACAGAAATAGTCCAGGCCCCTGGTCTCGGCACTCTCCTGGCTGGGAGATGCAGGTTTGAATCCCCTCACATGTGGAGGGAATTGAATTCAGGCACTGCAGTCTAGGCAAGTGCTCTACTCAATGGGCTATTATACAACTGCCACCATCAGCTTAAAAAAACCCGAGCACTGTATTGACCGAAAAGGTAGTCCAGGAACCAAGAGAGGCCTCCAGTTACTCTATCCCCAAGGAAGGACTTCAAGAAGCCCTCCAGTAAGCTAAAGGATGAATACAATTAAATCTTAAGCAATAATCTTCACAACGGAGCTCTGCAAACAGATAAGGAATACGACATTCAAATGATGAATAACAGAAGTTCATATTTATGACGTGAAATACTGATGAAGTTAATACACAAAAAAAACCATAAAATTGCTAAGTCCTGAAATCCTAAGACCCACCAAAAGGTAGCCAGCCTGTTTGGACAACCTTAAAAGATTAACTTGTGAAGATGCAAAGTTCCCAGAGCGTGTGGAGATGGGAACCTCACAAAAGACCACTCCAAGGGATAACAACCCCGTGTTGTTATCAATGTATCGCTAACATGAAGCCATAGAAATAGCAATATGGTAAGTAGGATATCTAAACATAGACCAAATACTATCATTTGCGGTCAAACTAGCTCAGAGATGAAAATTCTCCCCGCTTAGGACCTGATTCTACGATTCTCCCATCTATTGCCACTTCTACAATTCTCTTGTCTAAGATGTTTTCTCACCTCCTGCCATTTCCTTTGATTCCACTGCCCTTTAAATTGCTTCTTAGCCTAGCTTATGCTAACTTGGCCTAACTTTGGCTTATACTTCATCCTCATTCCTCCCAAAGGTTTGCAGCTGCTCCATGAACAGACTACATGACTGACCTGCTAGAGGCCAGAAATGCCTAAGATCCTGAGAGAAGCAGGAGATTTGAAACACCTCTAGGCTCAGCATTTCCTACTAGCTGGCTCTACGTATCTTTCTCCTAAATGTGTGGGGTTTTGAAAATCATCCTGTGGGGGTGTCTTGCTCTCCTCATTGACTATATCCTGGGACTAAGCATGTCACCCCGTTTCTTTGAATCACCTCGCTGTGACCAGTTGCCAGAGGTACCTCTCTGAAGTTCAAGATTCACCTCTGCCCTGGAAAGAGCTTCTAAAGGGCAAGAACAAAAAGTGATCTCGACAGGATTTGGCATCATTCTGGCATGAACCAAAGCCATCCTCAAAAACGACCTTACCACAGCTCTGTACACAGTCATTAGAATGGAAATGCAAATGTCCATGAGCAATACTGATACTAAGTAAACTAATGCTCCACACATTTACATTCCTACGTAAAAACCTACTTCACGAGAAGAAACGCACATCTGATGCCTTTATTTGCTGGACTGCATAAAGCCAGGGTTTCTTTACATGCAATGCAGACCAAAGGGCAGTGCATCCGCCAACCCCATTCCAGCAGTGCAGCGATACGCGCCGACTTGTTTTTCCAGAAGAGATTTTCTGAAAGTCTTCAGACATGGAAGGTAAAAGAGGCAACTTTTCAGAAGGCAATATCACGGAGCCAGATATGTCTGTCCTAATAACTGTACTCTTTGAGACTTTTCTCGGGATCTCACTAAATGCTTTCATTATGGCTGTGAACTGCATTGATTGGGTCAAAAAGAGACGCCTTTCCACAAGTGATCAGCTTTTGACCATTCTCAGTTTCAGCAGGATTTGCCTATTGCTCTCAGAAGATGCAGAGTTTGTTTCTTCAACATTTAATCCTTCATTTTATTACACCAAGTCTGCACTTCTAATGTTTACAGTTGTGGCTTGGTTCCTGAGCATATCCAACCTGTTCTTCGCTGCCTGCTTGTCTGTTTATTACTGTGTGAAGATTGCAAACTTCAGCTGCCGTTTCTTCATCACGCTGAAACGAAAAATCTCCCAGCTCATGCCATGGTTGCTGCTGGTTTCAGTGATGATTTCCTTACTCAGCAACCTCTCTACCTTCATCGCCATTTATAACGTCTCAGATAATAGCTGCAACTCCAGCTGCTCACAAAACCACACAAGAGACAATGTCACAGAAGACAGAATTCTTTTGGACATAATTTTTGGCTATTACTATGGCATTTCTATAGGTTTCACCATATTATGCATCTCAGCTGTTCTCTTACTCTTTTCACTGTGGAGACACATTCGACACATGCAAAGGAGCTCAGCTGGTGCCGGGAAGCCTAGCATGGAGGCACATAAGAAAGCTGTGAAAATGGTAATGTGGCTCTTATTCATCAATGTTATTCACTTCCTAGCTTGTTTAAGCTTCATTACACTTGCGTTTTCACCAAATATTTTTGTGGTACATTTTCTTACTCAGGTTACAATTTTTTGTCCATCGATACATGCTCTTGTCCTGATTCTCAGCATTCCCAAATTGAAACAGGCACTGGCCAGGATCCTGCACTATGTAAAATGCAAGGGCTGTGCAATAGAGGGAATACCTTAAAACCTTCCTCGGTCCCTCAGATGGAGACCATGAGCCCCAAACACTTTTATAATAAAAAGAATCATTTAAAATAGAAGACAAATGTCCTGCTAATGCAAAAGGGCACGGAGCTTTTGGACTTTCATCTACACTGAAGAGAAGATTCAGGCAAATTAAACAAGCTATACTGGAAGATATATATATGACACCCTCATTTACATCCTCATTCTTGTATGTCTGTGAACACGTGCCTTAGTCTGCTCTTTTGAAAGCCTGTTATCTCCATGGAGAAAGCCAGAAAATAGACTTAAACTCTCAGGATATAAAGTTCTATCTGTTGTAACTTAATCTGAAAGCATTTTGTATTGCCAAAGGGACGTGGAGACGTTTGTGAGTGCTTCACACAGCCAGTTTTTCACATTTCACCATCTCTGCAAGACTGCACGTCACAAGTGAAATATCAGGCTAGGCGTCTTATGGCAGAATCAGATGAACATCCCAGAGAAGAGATTGCAGTCTCACTTTCCCGAGGCATTTAAAGATGAACTGGACGCTCCCCTAGACTCATAGCAAACAACTGATCATTGAGACATGATAGCTCACAGCATGATATACAAAGGAAATTAGTCAAGGCACCGCTGAGCATTTGGTAAGTGCAGTGGACACTTACATAAAAACAGACAATCATAGAAAATGAGGGTTGGAAGGAACCTCAGGAGGTCACATCTAGTCCAACCTCCCGCTCAAAACAGGACCATCCCCAGCTAGACCATCCCAGCCATGTCTTTCTCACGCCAGGCCTTGAAAACCTCCAAGGATGGAGTTTCAAACACCTCTTTAGGTAACCCGTTCCAATTCTTCATCACCCTCCTCATGAGAAAGCTTTTCCTAAGCTTCCCTTGATCTGCTGGCAACACTCCTATTAAAGCAGCGCTGTTAGCCTTCTTGACACCAAGGGCACGCTGTCGGATCATATTCAGTTTGGTGTCCACTGTAACCCCCTGGACCTTTTCTGCAGAGCGGCTGCTTAGCCAGTCCCATGTCTGCACTGCTCCATGGGACTCTTCCATCCTAAGTGTAGGACCTTGCACTTGTCCTTGTTGAACAACATGAGATTTGCTTTGGCTCAATTCTCCAATTTGTCTCGGTCTCCCTTAATCCTAGCCCTACCCTCCAGTGTATCTGCTACTCCCCCAGCTCGGTGTCATCCACAAACCTGCTGAGGGTACAATCCATCCCATCTTCCTCTCTTCTTCCATGCCATCTCCCAGACAATGAATAAAGATATTGAACATAATTCCCTGCTGATTAGGCCACTTGCCTAACTAGCAGGAAGAGCCATGTGTTGTATTCCCAAGCCAGACTAAGCAAATTCAGGTCCCCATTTCTCACTCCTCGGAGAGAGACTTCACCAATAAGAATCTAAGCCCCCTTTTGAATACAGCTTAAACTCCTAAGTTCAGCCCTTCGAAGCATGTGTGTGACTCCCATTGACAGAAATCTGCCTAAAGGAGCACTATTTCACTCTAATTCTTTTCATTAATCATGTTCCTGTGATCCCATTATAATTCTGTATAACCTTATAATTGTCACAGCCCGGTCTGTGAGACGCAAGGATTTCTTGGGTTCCAATCCACTATTGCAGCAACTATATGCTCAGGATAGAGTTAAACGAGTTCTTGAATACAAGGTGTGCTAGTTTCTCATGTTGTCTTATAGTTTCTTGTTCCTATGAGTTCCACAGTTAAAGGTATGTCTGCATTAATTCATACAAAAAGGCATTGAGGTACTCAAGTTAGTCCAGAAGGAACTAGCTCAAGTAGTGAGAGACGTGCAGCTCTGCCATGGCTCATTAATTCTGCTTAGAAACAGAATATATTGCTCTATGCATCCTGTATACTGTTAAGGAAATATATAACCTTCGATAGTGACCTCAGAAGTAAAATTGAGAAATGAAAATACACTTGTCTAGGCAATGCCAACAAATAACAGAACTTGGCAAGGTAGAAAAATCTCTGATTTTGACAACACTTTTGAGTTGAGATCTATTTTGCAAGTTGCTTGGGTGGGTTTTTTGCCAACAACAATAGAGGGGGATTAACACCTAGCGGTGGTAAACTTGTTCTGCAAGCACAGGCTTTTCTCAGAAGGAAGCCAGATTGGTGTTAAATGGACTCAGAAACTGCTGGGAATATGTGGCTGAAGTAAAAATAGTGTGTCGGTTTGTGTGAGATAACATATGTTTGAATCTATGTTGCAGAACCTCTCTACATTGTTTCTCTGTATATGTATATTGAATACTAGTGTAGCCCTGGTAGTACTTGCTTATGTGCTCCTCTCTCCAGCTAAAGGGAAAGGTTAGAAGGGCAAGTGCGCTGCTGGCTGCACCCAGTTTCCCTTCTTCACCTATAGATCCAAGCCCACACACTCTGTGGACTTCACTATCTATACATTTATCAATACAATACACATAGAAGGAACACACACACACACACTCATGCACACGCACAGAAATGTGGAACTATGTGCCATAGATGTACACTCTTTTACCTTCCCCCACTCAGGATACAGGTAACTAAACCAGAACAAAGGGTAAGGGATCAGGGAATATTAAACTCTATTAAAATACCAACTCGCAAACATAAAATGTAAAAACACAAAACGCGAGGCTCTGACTGACAAAATATATGGTGCATGAATGTGCAAATTAACTCTTTGAGGGACACCAAGGTCCAGAGTGCTCTGGAGCAGTGGCTGTGCCCCAGTGACAAGGAGAGGGAGAAGATCCCCAGTGCCCTTCGGGCCACACTCCACCCAGGCAGAATATCCCCTGAGGGAGAAAACCTCCAAAACCCAGGCAGTCCAGCCCTTCAGACTTTCTCTCCAGAGGCCAGTCTCTGGGAGGGGGATGGAAAGATCCTTCCTCCTCTGTGGGAATCCTCTTCCCCAGTAGCTCATGCCTTGAGGTGCCCAGGGGTCCTCCTCTCCCTGGGTGGGTCGCCTCCTCTCGCCGAGGCTCCAGCTGCCTCGGGCTTTCTCTGGGCTGCCGGCTGCTCAGGGCCCTGTGCACCATCATGTGCATCACGGGCTCTGCCTTTCTGCTCAGGGTTGGAGACCCAGACCACCTTCTGTGGCTCCAGGATCTCAGTCTGCTCTCACACCCTCCATGCAAGGCTTTTGCACTGCTTCCTGGCCTGTGCCAGGGGTTGCAGACCCAAGCGGCTCCCAGGGTCCTGGTCTCCACCTGGACACAGCGTGTACTGGCTGTGCACTGCTGCCTGGCCTCGTGCCAAGAGCTGCAGACCCAAACCTCCTCAAGCATCTCCCAAGGTCTCAGTCATCTCCTGGACCTGGCGCGCAACATCCATGCCTGGAGTTCCTGGGCTTGTGCCAGGGGTTGGAGACCCAAGCCGCCTCCAGCAGCTCCCAGGATCTCACTCCATGCACCACTTGTGCATCGAGTGCCTGGCCTCAGGCCAGGGGCTGGAGACCTGAGATGCCTCATGCACCTCCCAGGGTCTTACTCCATGTGCTGAGTTGTGCACTAACACCGTGCTCCTCAGTGACGGGGCTAAAAACACGGCCACTCACTGCTCCCACTGTGCAAAGAGGGCTTCAGGCGGTTCAGAGCAACAGCTCTCCCCCCTGGCCAGCTGTTTTTTTTTGCTGGATCTCTTCTTCAGCCACCGCTGCAGTTGCCCACGTGCAAGGCACACTGCTCTCCTTATACCCTCCACAGGCTCCGCCCCCAGATTGCAAATGGAGCAATTGGGAAGAGGCAGGGGGTAGTCCCCAACCAGGTCTAGACTCTTCACCTCGCCCCAGGTAGGGGTGGGGAAAGCCTCCCCCAGTCATCGTCTGATTGGTGGGAATCCTCAACCAATAGCTGGAAGCCTTTTCTGAGTCGGGAGCCAGGCTGCTGTGGGCAAGCTCGCCACACTGCTATTATTTCTATGGAGGGGCCTGTATGGAGGACAATATAACCCCAAATTATTTTTCTTCTAAATTAAAGATGAGCCACACCAAGATCTTGGTATGAGAATCTTTTAAAGGAAGTTCAGAGCTACAGTGTCTGATTCAGGCATGTGTCTGTTATACTAGTTGTCTGTACAGTATCAAAATAACTGCGTCTTTCACAAATAGATTTAACAAGCACTTCTGTGGGCTAGTATGGAGGGGGAAGATCCTGCCTTAAGCAGGGGGTTGGAATAGGTGACCTCTAAAGGTTTCTCCAACCCTCCTTTTCTATGAGTTTATGATTCTCTAATCCCCAAGCAAACTGTATCTTTCACCTGAGTCTGTACCTATGAAAAGGAACAGGAGGTAATCAAATGTTGGATCAGGGGACTTCAATAGGAATACTGAACTACACAGCCACAAAACTGAGCAGAAAGCAAGTCATAGCATGCCCCCCATCCATGCGCCGCGTGAACACACACAAACACACACACGTACGCACTAAACCCCTCCACCTTCTGATGCTGAATGACAGAAAGAGAGGAGAGAGAGAGATCATCAAAATGGTCATGTTGTCAGGCTAGAAGGTACTAAGCTGTAGCAAAGGAGAAGAGCTCCTGACAGTGACACATACCAACAGTGCTCACTGCCCAGGTCACAGGAGCAGCAGTGACTTCCAGTTGGTGCATGGTGCGCATCCTAGACTGGGCTGGCATGGACACAGCACGTGGCACATGTCCCAGGACCATCCTGCACAGACCCCTGCGCTGGATCCAGCATGCGGAGCTGATGAGCTAATAGCCTACTGTGCAGTGTTCATCCTCAGTACTCTTCTACTTTTGCAATATCCTTTAAGAGAGGGAGCGGCCAATGTTTTTGCACAGGATTTCACAGGTGGCTGCACCCTTAACTTATATGAAGGCGTGTAATCCTGCATGTGTTACTCACCGTCCTGTTCTTTATGTTTGTATTTGGACTCCAGCTGCACATTGATAAGAGGTTTCATTCAACTGTCTGCAAGGATATCCATGCACTCTGTGCTACATATGATGGCTTGTAGAGGGTGAGCAAACGAGCAAGATCAAATGCAAACACTGTTTTAGTGAAACATCTGCCTTGCAGTGATAACAGCACATAGCTGAGACAAGGACAGGACTCAGAAATACCTTCATACCCAGGCACAAGAACCTGAGGCTCCTCGAATATAGTTGCCACCTGAGCTGTTTTTGTCTAGGAGCTTTGGAGGGATGAGGAGCTGACTCTCGGTTGTCCCCCTC
The DNA here is from genome assembly GCF_030867095.1 of Alligator mississippiensis. Classification (NCBI taxonomy): domain Eukaryota; kingdom Metazoa; phylum Chordata; order Crocodylia; family Alligatoridae; genus Alligator; species Alligator mississippiensis. The sequence continues at coordinate 13,574,723 of NC_081824.1, read as the reverse complement.
CAGTTAGGGAAGCTCTAGGTGGGACCCAGAAGAGATACTGCAAGGAGGACTCCAACCTTAGACCAGTAGGACTTTGTGGGCAGGGACGTGCAGGGACAGGATCATGGCTCTGCCCCAGGGCGAGCCCCGCGGTTTCCTTGTCCTACTATCCTAGGTCCAGCCTTGACCCCCACGCCCCTCCCTTCTATCCCACTCCTGGATGCTGCTCCCTACCTGCCTGCAGCCCACTCGACTGAGCACCCCTTGCCTCAGAGGTCCCAGCTGATCTCTAGGGAGACCCCATCTGCCCGCTCCATCCAGCGCCCCCAGCACTGGGCACAGAGCAGATGAGCCAGCAGGCCTGGGCAACAGGGCTGGGGCTGACAGCACCGGGGACACCAGGCACTGGTAGTGTCAGCTGGAAGAATCCATTGCCATGGCTGCTCGAAGGAGGAGTCCAACCACTGCACCACCCCCATCCCACCAAGAGCCTGGGGGCAGCGAGGTGGGTCGATCACATCATGGCCCAGGCTGCCCCCCACATCTGGGTTTTCACAGTCCGACAGCAGAGAATAGCCTGTCTGCATCTGCTTTATAACCACCATTCAGGTTATCAAAACCCAACTATCTGCAAGGATATCCATGCACTCTGTGCTACATAAGATGGCTTGTAGAGGGTGAGCAAATGAGCAAGATCAAACGCAAACACTGTTTTAGTGAAACATCTGCCTTGCAGCGATAACAGCACATAGCTGAGACAAGGACAGGACTCAGAAATACCTTCATACCCAGGCACAAGAACCTGAGGCTCCTCGAATATAGTTGCCACCTGAGCTGTTTTGTCTAGGAGCTTTGGAGGGATGAGGAGCTGACTCTAGGCTGTCCCCCTCCAGTTAGGGAAGCTCTAGGTGGGACCCAGACGAGATACTGCAAGGAGGACTCCAACCTTAGACCAGTAGGACTTTGTGGGCAGGGACGTTCAGGGACAGGATCATGGCTGTGCCCCAGGGCCAGAGCCGTGGTTTCCTTGTCCTACTATCCTAGGTCCAGCCTTGACCCTCCTGCCCACTCCCTTCCATCCCACTCCTGGATGCTGCTCCCTACCTGCCTGCAGGCCACTCAACTGAGCACCCCTTGTCCGCAGAGGTCCCGGCTGATCTCTAGGGAGACCCTATCTGCCCACTCCATCCAGCGCCCCCAGCACTGGGCACAGAGCAGATGAGCCAGCAGGCCTGGGCAACAGGGCTGGGGCTGACAGCACCGGGGACACCAGACACTGGTAGTGTCAGCTGGAAGAATCCATTGCCATGGCTGCTCGAAAGAGGAGTCCAACCATTGCACCACCCCCATCCCACTGAGCTCCTGGGGGCAGCGGGGCGGGCCGATCACATCATGGCCCAGGCTGCCCCCCACGTCTGGGTTTTCACAGTCCGACAGCAGAGAATAGCCTGTCTGCATCTGCTTTATAACCACCATTCAAGTTATCACATCCCATCTCAGTCTTCTTTTCTCCCAGCTAAATAATCCTAGCTCTTTTGGATTTTCCTCATAAATCATGCTTCCCAAGCCTCTGATACTTTTTGCTGTGCTCCACGAGACTCCTTCTCGTCTATCCAGGTCTGTATTGACCTGCAGGGCCCAACACTGGACACAGTGCTCCAGGTGAGGCTGCACCAGTGCTGAACAGACTGTAAGGGTCAGTTCCCTCGATTAGAAACCATCCCTCCTGTTAACACAACCCACAATGCTGCTGGCTTTTTTTCCAAGAACCCAATATTGGTTCATATTCAGCCAGTCCCCAGGTCCTTCTCTGAAGTACTACAGCCCAGACAATCATTCCCCAGTCTGGATTTGTGCATGAAATCATTCTGTCCCAAGTGCAGATCTTTGCATTTTGCCTTCTTGAATTTAATTTGATTCATTTCAGGCTATTTCTCCTTTTTACCTGGATCATTCTGAATTGCAGCTATATTCCCCAGTGTCCACTACTGCACCTAACTTGATATCATCTGCAAATCTGCTAAGAGTATGCTCTATCCCATCCTCCAGATCATTACTGAAGGTACTAAACAATATCATACCTCGCAGGAACTTCAGTCAATACCTCCTACCAACTAGACATTGAGCCATTGATGGCTTCTCGCTGAGCAGCGTTCCAGCCAGTTATGGATCTACATTACAATACTTTCATTTACCCTGTTTCTATATAGCTCATTCCACCACAAACTTCCTCCTGGTCTGGTGGTCTATAGCAGACCCCACTGCAACATCACCCTTGTTGCTCCCACCTCCATGATTCTATGTTGCACCCTGACCCTTTTCCAGGCTCTCCCCCACCTCACACCTTTCCTTCATTTCATAGATTTCATAGACATTAGCAGCTAGGAGGGATCTCATGAGAACATCGGGTCCAGCCCCTTCGGCAAAGGGCAGGAAGTCAGCTGAGGGCAAGTGACCCCAGCAAGATAAATATCCAAATGCATCCTGAACATGTCCACAGTAGGTGCAGAGGATATTTAAGCATTAAGGACAGAAAACAGAAATAGTCCAGACCCCTCGTCTCGGCACTTTTCTGGGTGGGAGATGCGGGTTTGAATCCCTTTGCACGTGGAAGGAATTGTATTCAGGCACCGCGGTCTGGGAAGTGCTCTACTCAGTGGGCTATTACACAATTGCCACCATCAGCTTAAAAAAACCTGCCCACTGGATTGACCCAAAAGGTACTCTGGAGACCAAGGGACACCTCCAGCTCCACCAGCCCCCCAAGGGACGACTTCAAGAAGCCCTCCAGTAAGCTAAATATGAATACAATTAAATCTTAAGAAGTAATCTTAACAACAGAGAACTGCAAACTGAAAAGTAATGAGACATTCAAGTGATGAATAACAGAAGTTCAAATTTACGAAGTGCAGTACTGGTGAAGTTAGTACATAAAAATGAAACGTAAAATTTCAAAGTCCTGAAATCCTAAGAATCACCAAAAGGTAGCCAGCCTGTTAGGATAACCTGAAGAGATTAACTTGTGAAGATGCAAAGTTCCCAGAGCGTGTGGAGATGGCAAGCTCACAAAAGACCACTCCAGGGGTTAACAACTCCCTGTTATTATCAGGGTATCGCTAACATGAAGCCATAGTAACACCAATATGGTAAGTGGGATATCTAAACATAGATCGAATAGTATCATTTGTGGTCAGACTAGCTCAGAGAAGAAAAATCCTCTATTTCTAAAATTATCCCCACTTAGGGCCTGATTCTACAATTCTCCCATCCCTTTAAATTGCTTCTTAACCTAGTTTCTGCTAGATTGGCCTCCCTTACTCTTACTACTCATCCTTATTACTCCCAAAGGTTTGCAGCTGATCCATGAGCAGTCTATGGGACTGGCCTACTAGAGGCCAGAAATGCCTATAAGACGTCATGTCTGAACCAAGAGTACTAGATTTGTGCACGTCTTTTTGCCTCAGACCAGCACAGCTATCAAATACATCCCTAATGTCCAGAGAGAAGCAGGAGTTCAGAAACACCCCTAGACTTAGCATTTCCTACTAGCTGCCTCTACGTATCTTCCTCCAAAATCATGCGGGGTTTTCAAAATCATCCTGTGGGGGTGTTTTGCTCTCCTCATTTACTATATCTTGGGACTAAGCATGTAACCCCGTTTCTTTGAATCACCTCGCTGTGACCAGTTGCCAGAGGTACCTCTCTGAAGTTCAAGATTGACCTCTGCCCTGGAAAGAGCTTCTAAAGGGCAAGAACAAAAAGTGATCTGGACAGGATTTGGCATCATTCTGGTATGAACCAAAGCCATCCTCAAGAACAACCTTACCACAGCTCTGTACACAGTCATTAGAATGGAAATGCCAAATATCCATGAGCAATACTGATACTAAGTAAACTAATACTGCACACATTTACATTCCTACATAAAAACCTATTTCATGAGCAGAAACGCACATCTGATGCTTTTATTTGCTGGACTACATAAAGCCAGGGTTTCTATGCATGCAATACAGACCAAAGGGCAGTGCATCCGCCAACCCCATTCCAGCAGTGCAGCGTTACGTGCCAACTTGTTTTTCCAGAAGAGATTTTCTGAACATCTTCACACATGGAAGGTAACAGAGGCAACATTTCAGAAGGCAATCCGGAAGCCAGATATGTCTGTCCTAATAACTGTACTCTTTAAGACTTTTCTCGGGATCTCACTAAATGCTTTCATTATAGCTGTGAACTGCATTGATTGGGTCAAAAAAAGAGACGCCTTTCAACAAGTGATCAGCTTTTGACCATTCTCAGTTTCAGCCGATTTGCTTATTGTTCGCAGAAGATGCAGAGATTGTTTCTTCAACATTTAATCCTTCGTTTTATTACAGCAAGTCCGGATACTTCATGTTTGCAGTTCTGGCTTGGTTCTTGATTAAGGACCCAGCCCTTAATCCCCAGCTGCACCAGCTCCTGCTGCAGGTGCATATGCCAACAGTTAGGCAGAGGCTCTGGGAAAGCCAGTGGTACCTAAATGGTGACTTTAAAAGTCTTAAAAGGCCGACAGTGCCAAATTCTGCCCTAGGGACTGTGCATGCCACTCCATTACAGCTCTGTGCCTACAAGGGCAGAATTTCACCCTATATTTCCTTTAGAAAGTCAAAACCAACAATTTGTAGATTAAAGAGAAAGTCTCTGAGCTCTCTCCTGCTGCCACTGAAATCAGTGGGGATTTTGGCATTGATACATTTGGGAAAAAGAGTGGATGCAAAGTAGGTTTTGTGCCCAGAGCAAAACCCTGTGGAGGGCAGATAGGGGTGCCAATCCCTAGGCAAAACCCTGCCATGAGGGCAGGGGGGCAAGACTTTAGTTAAATCCTCCCAGGAGAGAGGTTGGGGGTGGGGGTCAGTGTTACCTTCCCTGGAGACTCGAATTCCCCAGCAGCTGCTGGAGTGGAGCAGTCTACCTGGTCCCAGCTGTTGCTGCTACAGAGCAGTGTGGAGCACCTGAACTTAGATGCTGCTACTGCAGCACCACGGACTTGCCATTCTGGTGCCCCCTCTAAGTGGGTGCCCGGGGCTGGTGCCTTGCTCACCCACCTCAATGATGCCACAAGTAAAATCTCATGCTGGAGCACCCAAGACATCCTCTAAGTGTTAGAGATCAGGACTGTGTCCTACTGTTGGCTGATATCCCACACCTGCCTCGCATATATCCCACACCTGCCTCTTGTGTGCATCTTTCTTCTGCTGAAATCTCTAGTGCTGGCCAGTCTGGGACCAGGGTGAAGGATTAGGTAGGCTTCGGTCAGATCCAGGGTGGACATACTTGTGTTCTACAGCAAGTGCAATGCTGAAATGATGGTCAACTCCTAAATCAGGTGGCCCTGAGACTTTGTATCTGGTCCTGCATCTGAGCTTACTAATGTATCTGAGCTCACACTGTGGAGACCAAAAACTTAACAAGCTTAGGAAAAGGATGTAACATTGATATGGATAGCAAGAATATACAGCATTATCATGATTAAGGAAAATAACATGGAGAAGGGGCTAGATACAGTGAAATTAGTGGAGCAGCTAGGAAGTATTAGGCAGTACAATTCTAATGTAATAAAAGGCTTAGTCTGTCTGCCTGTGTGTCTATCTGTCCATAATGCTTTTGGCCAGCTTCACATGTGCCACCAAGAGGCCGGGCAGCGATTGGCCATGAGAGCCCAGGTTGCATGAGCCCAAGTTTGAGCTGCTGCTGGGGAAGTTTGTGGCAGTGCCAAACATGCCCCGGCCACCGAGCAGCGGGGCCTCCCCATGACTCCCTGCCTGAGGGTAAAGTGGGGGTCATGGTGGCGGCCTCCCCTCCGCCACCCAAACCCAACAACAGCTGGCAGGGAGGGGGAGGCAGCGGAGAGGGAGGGGAGCAGGGAGGGGAGACAGGGGAAAACCCTGCTCCAAAGCGGAGGTGGGCGGTGGGAGGAAGCCCCTGCACCGCTGGCTAGAGAAGGAGGCACTGGCAGTGGAGGGAGTCTTTACGTGGCTGGCCCCGAAGGGTGAGCAGGAGACCAGGGTGAGCCATGTAAACACTCCCTGATAGCCATCATTCCTGATGGGTAATTATCTAGTACCTTTGAAAACAGTTCACATAAATGTAAAAATAAATCATCTGGATGTGCAAAACAACAGCTTCACAGATTTTTGCAGCTGCATATACAAACACCTCATTTGCATACACAAGTCGTCATGATTGCACATGAAATGATGGCAGGATGTCCAGAATGGTTAGATGAAAATCTCCTGGGCGCATCCCAACAAGCAGCAATGTGCATTTTGCAGAGCCTCAAAGACTTTTGAGATGCCACAATATATACACAGCACATGTTAATCTATCCACCATGCTGCATATTTGCAGTGTGGGGCCAATATTAGATCCCTGGAAATACTGGTATCTAAAAAAAAACACATTAAAAAAAGCAGGATGGCGCACATGGCAATAGCGTACACGGCCCATAACCAGAGCCTGGCCAGATAGAGCCACAATCTGGCTGCTGGCCAGGTCCCACACATCTGGATTGTCACTGTTGCAGCCTCAGGAGGCCCCCAGGACCCCAGGTAAGGCTGCTGGAGCCAGCCCAGGTGCTGGCCCCAGCCTCCCCTACTCCACCCAGGACAATTTGCTGCACACCAGAGCACGTGTGCACCGATGTTCCCCAGACACAAGCAGAGGCACAACTATGTGCTGCTGCTATTTGCCCTCAGGAAAATGTACATTCCTGCTTGGCTGGACACACCCCTTAGGTTCATTGCCAACGTGAACTTGAATCCATGTAAAATGGCATGGTGGTTTGATTGATGTGGTTAACTTGTATGGGTAGGGTTTTTCTGACAAATTAGGACTAAATTAATGCTATTTAATATTTAAATTGCAATAGCTCCCAGGTGTCTGCACTACATCGGGTGTATCAGGTGAAACTGCTAGGTACTGTATAAACATACAGCAAATTTCACAGACACCTAGATTTTCCTATCTAATAGAGAGGTCATAATATGTGGAGGGAAAAAAGGCAGGAGAGATGAGAGGAAAGAGTAACTGGGAACATCCATATTGTAGCATAGACTAGTTGCGTGCAGAACTCAGGGCCACTCATCCAAAGCAATCATAAGAAGATGCCTTTTGCCACCTGATCTGCAAAGAGTGCTGAGAACCTCGAGTTTGCATTTGTTTTAGCAAGAACTGGAACTGCTCAGCCCTTCTAAATATCTGGATAGAGATTTGTTAGACTCAGTCCTCCCAAGTACAACTAGTGAAAATTTGATGAATTTTAAGATATGATGAAAAGCTTGTCTTTCCATCCCCCGGAAATTTAGATCCAAATGGAATTTTGAATGCAGAATTGGAGCATCTGAGCCATTGCATGTCGTGGTTTGCTGGAGGTGATTTATACTGAATTATCTTCCTAGACTTCAGTTATGAAGTGCAACGATTTATGGAGTCACACTGAGTGTGCTTACCACATATATATGGGTGCACCTCTTTAAGCACAAAGCCAAATAAATTGGGCAATGCTGCTTTTATTTAGGATATTTTCCTTGTTCTCCATGGCTCTACCACGTGGCCCAGAGTTCTCCACGAGATAGATGCGGAGTCCCCCTAAATGAGGTCCTCCCTGGAGATCCCCGACTTGGGCAGAAACTGCTCAAGCCTCTTATACGGCTAGCAAGCCAATCGCTAGCCGCCACGTGGGAATAATTCAGAAACAGCCAATAGTGGAACACAAATTTGCATACGAGTGGCGGGAACTCCTTTGCACCGGGGTTTTCTCTCTGCAACTGAGAATTGCACCGTGCAAAGAAAGCTCCATGTGGCAGGAAATAATTCTGCAGTGCCGAAGCGCGCACACAATCATTGGGTCATGACATCCCCCCTTGCTGAAGGCACAGCTGAATTATACCACATGCTCGTTACTCAGGTCGTCGAAAGCTCTCTCAACGGGTTGTTGAACTAAAAGGGTAAACACAAAATTAGCTAACATAAAAAGTTCGTTCTCCAGGGATCGAATTAAATAATAGCCGGCACAAATACATACACACATAACCAGATTCATAACAAAAAACTGCACGATTAGGGCTTCAGTGGGCGTCATGGCGAAGGCGCGCGTCAAGCCCTCGCTTTTTCGATGATGTTGTCCTTCTTGGGGCTTCTCTCCGCCACGCACTTTGAGTCCTGAACCTGTAAACAAAACTCTCAGAAAATAAGTTAACGCGTATCAAAATATTTACAAAAACCCGCACACAATAGGGCGGTTAGTTAAATGCACTACCACTTCCCCAAAAGAAAAATATACAATACAGGTGTTTGAACACGGCTAGAGTGCAGCCAACTGTCTCTTGCACAATCAACTAGATGAAATCGTCGAGGAGCCGTCGTCTAACTCTTCCAAATAATGAAAACCCAACTCATATGCCAATCGCCATTGGCCTGCGTCTCCCAAAATCCAAAGTTGCCGTTTATTGAGTCCAGAACGCTGTAGGAGGAATCCAAACATGAATCGCTCCTCTGGTGTTCTCTGTGGCAACGATGGAAGATTGGATTCGCGATGTCTCGTGCCTTGAGCCTTGGTCGGGTGTCGATGTTCCCGATCGCTAGATATTCTTGGCTCCATCAGGATACGCAGTCGTGACAACTGACGCAGAAGATTACTCACGGGTTGGTTCACCATTGGGTTAAGCAGAATCCGGAGGACAATGATGTTCTTTCGTCCATAAACCTCAAGACAACTATCTATGCTGTGGATGGTCAGTGGAACGGTTCCAGGGTTTTGCAGATGACGGTGAGGCCATGGTCTTATTTGTTGGAGCGATGTCAGTCCCAATGTACATGTTCTGAGGTTCCAGGCACACTATGATTCTCCGATGATCACTAGCATAAGTTGCTGTGCGCCGGTATGTTCTGGCCGGCCGTCATGCCATGCGTGGGCTTTCTGGCTTATCTGTCCTGCAACAAGCGCTGGAAGTGGAATAGGCCAGTGAGCGTTAAACGTCACCATGTCGATGTCAGTGACATGTCCTCTACTCCACGATGCTTGTCTGACCAAGATGCTTGCTTCTTCCCAGTTCAGCAGATCAGACCCAAGTTCCACAACCAGACGTCCCAACCATACAGCTAGAGTTTCCTGGGGTTGGATTCTTGATTCTCTACACAACTCCTGTAGTTCAGTTCTGGTGCGAGCATAATAGGTAGTAGCACCTCGGCTGGTTGTTGCTACAGGTTGAAGCATTGCTGCTATGGGAGCCATTGCTGTTATTGCTTCAGGCAGGAGGGGCAGATGCACTCCTCCGCTCGATTCTCCTTTCCGTCGGCAGGAAGGCATGGTCGCCGGAAGCGACGCTGCGTCGGTGGGTGGGGTCGCCGGCCGAACTCTCGCATGTTCCTCCGAAGCTCCACCCTTCTCTTCCGGTTCTTCCATGCGGTCTCCCTCTTGCTCAGTGCCATCTTGGCGTGGCATCTCAAGATTTTCTTTCGCAGCCGCCTCTTTGACTGCTTGAAAGGCCATATGCAGCTGGGCTCTTAAACTTGCATTTTTTTGCATCAAATCAGTTATAGTACGAAATGTTGCAGTTAACATTCTTCCCTTGTCGTACTTCGGGGCTACCCTCTCATCTGCAGCGCGTTCCTCTGCCTCCAGATCTTCGTGGAGCTCGGATGGAAGCTCGCGACCCCTCAATTTAGACACCACCATAAAGGGGGTGAACCAGTCGATCGGCACCGGTTCTTCACTCTCCCGAGCACATCTTAGGTCCAGGGAGGTGATACTTCCCCTCTATAGGGCGTTGGTCAGACCGCAGTTGGAGTACTACGTGCAATTCTGGGCGCCACACTTCAAGAAGGATGCGGATAACCTGGAGAGGGTACAGCGAAGGGCAACTCGTATGGTCAAGGGCCTGCAGACCAAGCCCTACGAGGAGAGACTAGAGAAACTGGACCTTTTCAGCCTCCGCAAGAGAAGGTTGAGAGGCGACCTTGTTTCTGCCTATAAGTTCATCACGGGGGCACAGAAGGGAATTGGTGAGAATTTATTCACCAAGGCGCCCCTGGGGGTTACAAGAAACAATGGCCACAAGCTAGTAGAGAGCAGATTTAGACTGGACATAAGGAAGAACTTCTTCACAGTTCGAGTGGCCAAGGTCTGGAACGGGCTACCAAGGGAGGTGGTGCTCTCCCCTACCCTGGGGGTCTTCAAGAGGAGGTTAGACGAGTATCTAGCTGGGGTCATCTAGACCCAGCACTCTTTCCTGCTTATGCAGGGGGTCGGACTCGATGATCTATTGAGGTCCCTTCCGACCCTAACATCTATGAATCTATGAATCTAGGCAACGGGCACACTCCTGGGTGAGGGTCAGGTTTACCGCACCTGCCAGGTTGACTCTGGCGAGGGACACAGTGTCGAGGGGCCTGAACAGGACCAGCTCATCATTCATTATACACCCGAATGCCGCGGGGTGAAGATACACTTCCCTCTCTCTTGGGGCTCTGTCTTCGGAAGGTCCCTCTTCTCCCTTCAGCGCAAGGCGTCTGCTGATAAACCTTTCACCCGTTCCGCCCACCTAGTGGTAAGCGATATGCGCCTCCAGTTCCACGACACTTGCTACGTCGCGTTTCCCACTTCTCCAAGGGCAATTCTCAACTAATTCTAGTTCTATCGTGCTTTCCCCGTATCCCATCCTCGTCGCCATGTCAGGGCCGCGGGGCTGTGGCCAGCAGCCCAGGCACGTGGGCCAGGGAAAAGGTCGGCACAGCAAACTAGAATTAGGCACTGACGCGTAGAGGTTGATTAAAGATTGTTTTACTTACACCGTGGGTGGTCGCGGTGCAGGCAGGAAAACTTTGTTGAGTTGCAGTTACACAAAAAACAAACATGGAGTTTGCTAGGCTCCACAAAACAAACACGAACAGAGCTCTGGCTACACACTCACGGAGTTTGCTAGGCTCCGTGGAACGACCGAAATGAGAGTCCAAAAGGTGACTCTTGACGAGCGCGCAGGGTAGGGTACATCGAGGGATCGTGCAGCGACGGGGAGAGAGTCTTGGTAGCTGATCAAAACCACCGGTCGGCTCTGAGACATGCGCAGAGTTTGTTAGGCTCTACCACGTGGCCCAGAGTTCTCCACGAGATAGATGTGGAGTCCCCCTAAATGAGGTCCTCCCCGGAGATCTCCGACTTGGGCGGAAACCGCTCAAGCCTCTTATACGGCTAGCAAGCCAATCGCTAGCCGCCACGTGGGAATAATTTAGAAACAGCCAATAGTGGGACACAAAAATGCATACTAGTGGCGGGAACTCCTTTGCACCAGGGTTTTCACTCTGCAGCTGAGAATTGCACCGTGCAAGGAAAGCTCCATGCGGTGGGAAATAATTCTGCAGTGCCGAAGCACGCACATAATCATTGGGTCATGACACTCACAACTAAATTGCCTGGATTATCTACAGTAACTATGCTAACCAACTAATTTCACCCATGTTCAAGGACCAATCCTGAGCTCCACAAATTTGTACAGTATTCATAAAAACATACCAAATAGCCTGGATAAACAGTCTTTAATAAGAATAAAGAATCTCTTTTTGCAAAAATCTTGTTGGTCTAATTAAAGGTATTATCTCTACTATTAGTCCTAATTGCCAGTCCTTAATAAATGTATTATTTATCATCCTTTTATTTTTTCCACAATTCATTACTTGTGGCTGTCTGTCTGTACTTGTGCTGTTCTGGACTGGATAACTGGGAAGGAGAGCAATGGGCAGTAATAAGACAGACAAGTGGCAAAGAGCAAATAACTCTCCCCACAATTCACAAATAACCATTTGTTAGCATGGAAATAAGCACACAGACATTTCTTGTTCCGAATTTGGTTTCAGGTTTGCCCACTGGGTTTCACATCAGAGAGAACAGAATCCATGGGGACAGGACAAGAAGTGACTTAAATTGCAGAAAAAGGGCCACTTAGGTTGGATATTATGGGGATTTTTTTAACCTGACTGGACGGTCACCTGGCTGAGGTCTATGCTTCTATGACTCTATGCTTGCTCTTCCACCTGCCTAGCCTTAAAGCCCTGTGTTGATTCCTGCAAGGAGGGAAGGCACTATGCTTCCTCAGGCAGAAGCCCTGTCTTTGCCCCAGGCAATAAAAGCACCTGTCCCCAGTGACTGTCAGAGGAGTCCAGTAGCAGGGCAGACAGGGCTGGATGTGGCTTAATTGATGAAATATCAATCAACTGGCCCTTTCTGTTCACCTGTTATGGTAGTTATGGGGCAGCATAGGAGAGAGAGAGAGAAAGCATTAACACAAAATCGAAGCAAAACCCACCCACAGAAGAAGAAAACAAAAACAGGAGGGGGAACTATCACCACACAGAGTCCAGGGCGGGGACACAGACCTGAGCTGATTGCCACCGTGGCACTGAGGTTTAGCGACTGGGCCCGGGCATATTAGATTAAGAGACAAGGAAGCTGACTACACCTAACCACATCCTACTGATAGCAATCATGAAGATGTCACATGCTTCTAATGATAGACTATCTACGCTCAGCATCTGCAGGAACAGACTTCCAGAGATTTAGTGAAAGGCAATTTGGTTAACAAGTCAGAGTTTGCTTGACTTTGCAGGGGAGAAAATCAAAATCAACTAGACATGCCAGTGGAGCCCCAGGCTACTGAATAAGGCGCTCTTCTGTTCCGCTGCTGTTCAGGGAGCTCTGAGATCTGTGAAATGTATGTTGCAAAGGAACGGACCACACTCTTCTGTAAAGGACATTTATGACAGAAAGGATATTGGCCCTCTAAGACACATAGGGCTAGATTTACAAGGGTACTAAAATCCACCTTTTCAAGAAATCAGCATGACATGTTTGGCTGCAGAGGAGAATGGCTAACCTCCAAGCTGGAAGCTGAAGCTGCTTTTGTGATGCATGGGTAGAGTCAAGTGCCTAAGTCTGACGACATATGACATATTTGCTCTGGAGAAATTTGTTCCAGTGTATAATTTGTAAAAATCTTACTTGAAGGGGATGATCACATGCTATCTAGTTACTCTGGAGGAGACTTCATAAACATTACCTACATTATCAAGCCATACTAGCAAGCCAGAAGGTATTCTGAGATGGGATGGGGTCTCCCAGGGTCTCTATATTAAGCTGTTTCACTTTATATATGAAATACTTACTGGTAAGTATTCATTAATACAACGGACCCAAGACTTTCCTGTCCCAAATGAATGTCCTATTCTCTAAACTGGAGCATTATTCTCATTGCCTCACCCGCTAAATGGGTATTGATTTATTTTATACAAAGTGGAACACCTGCCTGATGGCTAGGGCATTCACATCTCTTGTAAAACTTGACATCTATTTTAAAAGCCTTGACATGACCAACAGCATTTTCAGGCCTTGGCATGAGGAGTGGCCTACCCAGGTGACCTCCTGAGGTGAATTAACATAACTGACCTAGTTAGACATGAGAAAAGGGGCAGACAGAAGATGCTTAACAAAGTAACAGCGAGATAGTTGCTGTGAGAGGGTGATTGGTAAGAGTTGGTGACATCATTCATGTGAAGGCTTGTCAATCACATGGAAAGGGGAAAAAATCATGTAGGACATATAAATAGCTGGTGAAGCAGCTTATCCCTTGAGAATCTGGAAACCTGAGAAGACACTTTGCTGTTGTGGTTGTGACCCCCCCAGTGCTTTGACGCCTGGCCAACTGAGTCATCACAATGCAGGGATGGCCTATGTAAGAATATCCCTATAAACTGGGCACATCTACACAAGACGCTACGGCAACATTGCATCACCAGGCTCTAACCGTGATGCCACCACTACTGTGCAGTAACGAGCTACAGTGCAGTACTGTGCGGCTACTAGCTCATTGCTACTGAGCAGTAGGGTTGAAAACACCCTGTGCAATGCCAGGACTGTGGGGTACCAACTGTGCAGTCAGGGGCACATGTACACAGACATATGCTCACTGTTTAGTTTTGTTTGGTATTTCTCATGCGTATTATACATTTTGGATTCAAAGTCAAAATAGGTTCGTATTTCCTACCTCCTATCTTCACTCAATGCCTCTGCCTTGTTACATTATCGAGCGTTGCAATGAACATTATCTGAAGGCTGAGTGGTTTGGTTTGTTCTTTTGATTAGTATGTTATGAAAAAGTGCTTGGGTTGTTGATAACGACGCAGCTATTGGAAGGAGCTACACTGTACCTTGCAAGTGAAATATAGTGCAAAGCATCCTATTGCACAGGAGAATGACTTTCCCAGAGAAGTAGAAGTCCCATTTTCTAGAAGCGCTTGAACCTGGACTGGACTCTCCACTAGAAAATCATAGGAAACAACTGATTATTGATAGGTGATGGTTTAGATTAGGGGCAGGAAAAACGCAGCCTCCAGGCCGGATCTGGACCACCAAAGGATTATATCCAGTCTGTGGCATGTCCCTCAGCCCCACCAAGCCCAAGTATGGTGGGCAGCCTAAGCTGTGGTGCAAGCAGCCAGTCCTGCTGCCACCAGGTGCACAGTGGGTAGGGGGCAACATGGTGGCTGGACTCACTTCCTGGCAGCCCCAGAAGCAGTGTCTTCTGCCTACTGATTCTGCCAGTCTCCACTGCTGCTAGACCCACCACTGCTTTCCACTGCCAGTCTCTGTGGCCACCACTGCCCAGGCACCCCATCTGCCCATCTGCCCTGCACCCACTACCAGGCGTGCCAGATGGAGTGAGCAGGCGGGGTCTCCATAGAGATCAGCCCGGGACCTGCACAGGCAGGGTGCACGGCCATGTGGATGGGATGGGGCCGCAGGCAGTAGAGGAGTGGTGTCTGGCAGCAGGACAGGTGGGCAGAGCCAGGATCATGGGGTGGTGACAGTGCTGGGCTGCAGCCCAGGGCAAAGCCAAAGCCCAGGGCAAAGCCACAATCTGCTTCCCATGGTGGGAAATCACTAATTTACATAATACTCTAGTGGATAGAGCATTTGGCCAGGGAGGAGGAGGAATGGGCTAAGTTCTCAGCCTGAGTAGATTTAAACCCCTTTTTCTCACTCCCCAAGAGAAAGACAAAAACATTAGGCTACATGCTACACTGTACTGGGAGTGCTCTCTACCTCTCCTGTGCTCGTGTGTAGAAAAGAAAGAAAAGTTCATAAGCTAATACAAGAAAGCATGTCTCTGGGGAGTATTATGTTTGAGTCCCTGCTCACAAGACTGTTTATACATCTTATCCAATGATTCTTTAACGCAAAATGCATAAGCAGTCCTAGAGGCAGGGACCAGAATCCAGGAACTTTCTGTCTCTGGGATTTGCCCTTGATGGGCGCGTCCACACATGCAAGCATGTGCGCTTGCAGCAGCTCAAATAGAAGAGGTGCAAATTTGAGCCGGGGCTTTTTGCTTCAGCACACATGCTCAGACGTGCACTTTGGTGTGGGACAAATTGTGTCACTTGGGGCAAAATAACCCTGCCTGGCTCCTCCCGGATCTGCAGTCAGGGGGAGCTAGAGCCCAGGCCCAGCACCTCTGCTGTCCCCAGCAGTATAAAAAACTGCCCTGGCAAGTAGCTCAGGGCTACTAGCTCTCAGGAGCTTCTGGGGCCCAGCCAATTGGTACCTGGGGACACGACCCCCTGTGCCAGCTGGACTGTTGAAGCAGCCCTGGGACTTCCCTACACCCTCGACCCACTGCAGGGGTCTGGCAGTGGGGGCTGCTGCCTGGCTGTGACCTGCTGTGCACCTGCCAGACCTGGATGGGGACTGCACAGCCAGCAGAGGCATCTGCCCCTCTGGGCCAGCTGCCAGTGGGCTGTGGTGCAGGGTTGGCCTCTGTGCAGCACTACTGCCATGTGTGCCCCTGCCCGGCCATCTGGGCAGCTATCGCCCGGAAGATGTTCCAGGTGTGGTGGCCTGCTTTGAACTGTCAAAGCATGTCCTCCTGGCCCCATTTGGCCAGGAGGTCAGCCACAGCCAGATGGGTCCAAGGTGCCAGATCTGAGCAGGCAGGGGCCTGCCACTGGCCTCCCTAGCAGGAATTACAGTGTTCCCTATTAGAAAACTGAAAAATCCCTGATAAAAAAAAATCCCAAAGTCACTCTCTAAAATAGCCCCAAACCCATGTTCCTCCACAAGTAAAACAAAAGACCACTATAAAGAGAGCGAGAGAGACAGAGGCAGCAATCAGTTGGACAATGTTTTATGGATATATCTACAGTGTTAAAGCAAGTCTCTTATCGTAATAATAAAGTGAACTCTAAAGACATGTTTCATTAATACAGATTTTGCTGCCCTCCCACAGGGCGATGGCCCCCACACAAGGGGATTCAGCCCCCCCACACAAGGGGTTTGGCCTCCCAACAGGGGATCCAGCCCCCCAACAGGGGTTCAGCCCCCACACAAGGGGTACGGCCCCCCAGTCGGTGCCAAATGGTGAGGCATGCTTTGTTGTATTACCACCACCCCCCGCAAGGCCCATGTCTCCCACTCCAGCGCCCTGATTGCTGCCCCACCTGGCCCCCTTCCCCACCAGCTGCTGAAGCCCCCCCATGGCCCCCCAACCCAGCCCCACCCCCACTCTCCCAAACCCCCAAATGGCTGCCCCACCCAGCCTCAGCCCCCCTCTTGCACCCCCAGGCCCCCAAGGCTACCCCCACAACCCCAGGCACCATCCCTTTGAAAAGACAAATGGAAAAATAACAGAAAAAATGGGGAAAAAAGCCTCTGTTTACCTGAGACACGGAGGGCGGGGGGGGGGGGGGGGGGGGGGGCTCCATGGCCTCCTAGCAGAGCCCCCAGGCAGCACAGGACAGCGGGGGGCAGGAGGGTCCGGGCTGCGGCCACTGGGGCTGTCAGCCTGCCCAGCACTGTGTGGGTGGGACCCCAGTCAACCAGACTGCCGGGAAGTGCTGGGGCGGTTGTTTGGTGTTTTTTAAACTATGGGGGGGCAGGGATCAGGGGTCCCCCACATGGTCCACATGGTCCCCCCTCCTCCACCCCTCCCCCCACTGACTCCTTACTGACCAGCACTGAAGCCCTTGTGCTGAAACATGCGGCCCGAGCAAAGGATGAGCCATAGAGACGCTCTGGCAGACAAAATGTCTCCATGGAGGGCCCAACCTCTGGTTCCCTCAGGGCATAGTCCAGAACCATGCCCTGCTCTGCTTTTTTGTCTTTGATTTTCTTAGACCCCTAGAGATGCAGGGGTCTAATTTTCTCCCTGCACTGCAAATTTGCAGCGTGGGGAACATTTTTTGGTTCCTGCACGTGCCTGTTGCCCTGCCTCAAAGGGGTTTGAGGTGGGGCAAGAGGCACATGCACGCTCATCTGGACACACCCTATTGTGCACTTTACAGTTGCTGGGGCCAAAAGGCACTTGATGCTGTTCACCTGTTTTACTTGCTAGGTCAATGCTTTCCTTCAGTTTTAAAACACCTCCTAGCCAATGAAAAATAAATGTTTCCCAAAATGGGGAAGAGGGCGATAGTTTAGCAATTAGTACTCGAGAAATGTAGCTTTCTCTGGTTCATGTACACTAGGCTTTTCCGTGTCATGAAATCATAGAAAAGTAGAGCTGGAAGTGACATCAGAAGGTGATCTAGTCCAACCCCTGCTCAAGGCAAGATCTTCCTTGACCAACCCATCTTATACAAGGGTTTGCTTAACTTATTCTTAAAACTTTATGAGCAACCTCCCATACAACTACTTCTCATATAACTACCAGGCACAATGCCCAAAACTTTAAAAATACCCTAACTTGCCACAAGTAAAGGAAGTAGACAAGGGCACTGTCAATGTCTTGCCACTGCCAAGATAGGAAGTAGTTGTTAAAAAATATGCTCAAGAGATCAATGCCTACAGTTGATCCAAAATGTAGCGTTCAGTAGAAGTAGTTCCTTCTCCACCTCTGACTTCTGTCCTGCTCTGCTATTCAGCATGGCCCTGCATTAGTAACTCTGTAAAATATAGCAAGGTGTTGTTTGTGTGTGAGTTGTTTTACAAAATAAAGTGCTTCTGTACTACAGTCACCCTTCTTCAGGCATAAGGCGTCTCTGCTGCTCCGAGACCAGCAGACTCCTTGTGCCTGAGTACCGGTGACTGTGCCCCAAAGCTTGCTAAGAACTTTTTTCCAACTACTCTGTTGGTTTAATAAAAGATATCATGTCTGCTCAAAGAATTGTGCCTGCCTGTGTCCTTAGTCCAGCACAGCTACAACCAAAAACCTAGCTTTCTACTACAGTGATGCTCAGGGATCTCTCAGAACTGTAAGTATACATTACAAAACCATGAGGGGTTGACAGGGCTCTGTAGGCTAACAACGATGAATTGAATTAAAAAGTATCCGATTCCAAAGCTTGGGGGGGCAAAGGGGAAAGTGGAAGACTGTTCTCTCCTCCCTTCCAAGGCAAAACATGCTATTGCATTTCTTTAAATCTCTCACTTGCCAACTCCAGAACTGCCTTCTCACCTCTTTGCATCTTTTCAAATTTCTGGTGAGCACTTACCTACTGCACATTTAACTCTGAAAAACATGTTAGAATATTTTTTAATAGAATACAGACTTGTATGATATTATATGAACATTAAGAGGCTTAGGAGAACTATGCATAAAACAAAGGAAAAACTTATTAGGACCACGGGCCAGATAGTCAATGACATCAATTAAGTTATAAGGGTATAGAGCACATGTTTATAACAGTGCGCACAAATTTACGTAACTAATTTACACATACAAATAATAGCTTCCAGGAATATCATTGCAATTGCATATGCAATTAGGCATGCAGGTTATTTGCACAAGCAAATCAGCCTGAATTTGCACGTGATGGAAAGATGTCCAAAGTAGTTGGAATAAGATCTCCTGGTGTTCATTACCAACATGGACTAAAACCACTGCAGAATGGCATTTCAATGTATGATTTGTTTGGGTAAGTAGAATTTTATTCATTATGATTTACCATTTATATGACAGAACCTCACAGAGAGCCCCTTTATGTCAGGATCCCCAAAGGTCGAGGCCCTGTTTTTACAGAGTCAATGTCACAACATCAGAGTTTCCTTCTAAAAGGACATGAGTGATGAAAGAATCAAGTGAGAGGGGAGAAAAGGATGGGTAACAGAAAACATGGGCTATCACAGCATCGACTAAGCTGTGTGCAGACCTTCTGACAAAATCATTAAAACAAATCTCAAGAATAAACCTGCTATCAGCGACTTGGATGAGGGGGTGAAAAGCACCTTGTTCAAATTCATGGACAACACTAAGATGTGGGGAGAGGTGGGCACACTAGAAGGGAGGGACAGGCTACAACTAGATCTGGACAGGTTACAGGGGTGGGCAGATGAGAATAGGATGGGATTCAATACTGACAAGTGTAGGGTACTGCAACTGGGAAGGAAGACTCCGCAGCACACCTAAAGGCTGGGGAACTCCCTTCTCGTCAGTGCAGAGGCAGAAAAGGATCTTAGAGTCATTATTGATTTCAAAATAAACATGGGCTGGCAGTGTGAGGACGCTGCCAGTAAGGCTAACCACACCTTGTCATGAGTCCATAGATGCATCACAAGCAGGTCCAAAGAGGTGATCCTCCCACTCCTTGCAACACTGGTCAGGCCCCAGTTGGAGTACTGCGTCCAGTTCTGGGCCCCGCACTTCAGGAGGGATGTGGACAGCATTGAGAGGGTTCAGAGGAGGGCTGCTCACATGATCAGGGGCAGCAGGACAGGCCCTCTGAGGAGAGGCTATGGGACCTGAACCTGTTCAGCCTCCACAAGAGAAGGCTGAGAGGGCATCTGGTGGCCATCTATAAAATTACCAGTGAGGACCAGCGGAGAATGGGAGAGTCCCTGCTCCCCCAAGCACTACCTGGAGTAACAAGGAATAATGGCCATAAGTTGACTGAGAGTAGGTTCAGGCTGGACATCAGGAGGCACTACTTCACAGTCAGGGCAGCTAGGATCTGGAACCAACTTCCAAGGGAAGTGATGCTCGCTCCTACCCTGGGGGTCTTTAAAAGGAGGCTAGATAATCACATAGCTGGGGTCATTAGATCCCAGCATTCATTCCTGAACCATTTTCTTTGCCCTCTGCTGGACTCTCTCCAACTTGCCCACATCCTTTCTGTAGTGGGGGACCAAAAACTGAACATAGTACTCCAGATGTAGCCTCACCAGTGCTGAATAGAGGGGAATAATCACTTCTCTCAATCTGCTGGCAATGCTTCTACCAGTGCAGCCCAGTATGCCATAAGCCTTCTTGGCAACAAGGGCACACTGCTGGTTCATATTCCGCTTCTTGTCCACTGTAACCCTCAGGTCCCTTTCTGCAGAGCAGCTACTTAGCCACTCAGCCTGTACTGGTGCACGGGAATGTTCAGTCCTAAATGCAGGACTTTGCACTTGTCCTTATTGAATCTCACAATGCTCCTGTTGGTCCAATCCTCCAATTTAAAAGGGTCTCTCTCAATCCCAGCCCTACCTTCCAGGGTAGCTATGATTCTCCCAGCTTGGTAACATCTGCAAATCTGCTGAGGAGGCACTCGATGTCATCTTCCAGGTCACTGATGAAGACATTAAACGAAACTGACCCCAGGACTGACTCGTGGGGCACTTCACTTGATACGGGCTGACAGCTAGTTATCAAGCCATTGACTACTACGCTCTGAGCCTGATGATCCAGCCAATTCTCTATCCACCTTACAGTCCATTCATTCAGCCCGTATTTCCTTAGCGTTCTTGCAGTAAATGGTTTGTTCATTATTATCTATTCATGATTTGCTCCTTTTGCAGTTCCTTGTCTGTATCCATTCTCTCATTGATTGGATGGCTGAAAAGCAGAACAATGGATAAGAATGAGATAATAAATGATCGGTAAGGAGTAACTATTACTGCCCTGCATTTACTCATAACTAGGGCCCTGAGAAAATCGCAATTTCGTGGACTGTGCAGAAACTACACGGAAACTGTAAAATTTGCCCAATACCACGATTTTTAATGGCCACAAGCATAGGTGACAGAAGGCTGGGGCTAACAGGGCTTATGTCCCTCAAACATGGGGCAGCGCAGAGGGCTGCAGGGCACCCGGGCATGGGCTCTGGGGGGTGCAGCAGGTGGGGAGGGGCATGCACAGACAGACACAGAGCCCCCAGGCAGCCAGGATTGCAGGCAGACCATGTGCAGAGCACTGCCCACCGCAGCAGGTAAATCAAGGATCAGAAAGCAGAAGAAACAGGGGAAAGGGAGTGGAGGGGGCAGATCAAGGTCCCCACAGGAAGGGAAGGAGTAGGGCAGAGGCAGGAGTAGGGACTGGGGTGAGTGGGGCCCTGGGCAGGTTGTGGGATGCTCGGAGCCCGGGTGGCTCATCCAGGGGCACATCTGGGGGCTTCTTCCCTTAAGCCTTTCTCCTCAGCCAGGGCAGGCCCTGACCCTTTTCCATGCCCTTCCTTCCCTAACATCTTTCCTGCATCTATTTATCTCATTCCTCTCCCCCAAAATACCAGCCCTTGCATCTCTGTCCTACAGCCTTGCCCCCACTTCCAATCTAGTGTGCCAGCATGAGATTTAGGAAAAGGCCTATTTCTTCTCCCCACTCCCTGGTCTGCAGCAGGCTCCACTGGGGGCGTGGGGCCTCCTCGCCAGACATGGGGCAGTGTTTGGGGTGGGCAGGAGCCAGAAGCCTGAGCCTGCTTCACGGTGAGGAGGGGGAGAGAGTAGAGAAGCACAAAAGTTTATAGTAGCTCCCATCACTCCTCACATTAAACTTCCCATTATTATCAGGAAGAGGGGGTGTGAAGAGTAGCAAAGAGAAAAGATGAAGCACTTTTCCCATCATGGGAGGGCAGGGAGGAGGCAGAGCTCCCCTTAGCTACGGGGCTCTTTTGTTCCCTCTTCCATCTGCCTGAACCCAAAATCACATGTTAGTTCCTGTAGGGAGGAGAAGCATAGTGCCTGCTACGTGCAATGGCTCTGGTTGTCTGCCTGCCCCCTGATCTGGTAAAAGCACCCATCACAAATGCATGTCAGAGGAAGCAAAATCAGGAGACACAGTACAGGAGACTTAGATAAGGAAGTACCAATGAACTGGCCATCGCTAAAGGAGTGGCAGTGTAAATACCAAGTCAGCCTCGAGAAACAAAAACCTACCTACAGAAGGCAAAAACACAGAAGTAACAGGCCTCAACCTAATCTGGAACAGGACAAAGATCCATCATGCCACAGAAAAGCAGAGGCCTAGATAGCAGGGCTGAGCACCTCCCTGGCACTGGGCTTCTTACACTTGTACAATGTTTGGAAATCAGATTAAGAGATAAGGAAAGGGATGATTCTCTTAACCTCTTCCTGTGGACAGCAGGCACAGATCAGTCTAAAGTCATCTGCTTACAATGTTAGTATCCTTCACATACCCACATTCTCGAGTCTAAAAATGCCTTGACCAGTCCCTTCCTAAATTCTCTTATATTCATGGAATCGTGGACTACCTTGTGTAAAACTTGCCTTTGTGTTTGGTCTCTGGAAAACAGGATTTATTTTTCTTACTGGATTTTCTTAAATAAATATATTTTCAACAATTCCCAGTTTTATCAGTGCCATGGAGCAAAGTACCATAACAGAGAGTGGCCCCAACTCAGCTCTTGAGAAAGAAGCACACAGTTCTCTGTAACCCTTGCAAATACAGATATATTAGACCAGGTTGCTGTGAATATCCTGTGTAGTGTGAACTGAACTAATGTAGCTGATACTAACATAGCGTGTAATAATAGTGAAATATAACCATGTTAGCACTGTCCTGTAAGCAACTTAAAAACTCATTTTGTATCCTTTTGTTTGACATAAGTGAATGAACTCTGCATAGCCCTTATGTATGAGTGTGTGTAAAAGAATGAATGGTGAAAGAATGGCATAGAGATGGGAGAAGAAGATTAAACTGTTTATGTAAGCAACAAGGCACCAAATGTAAGTTACCAGTCAATAAGCTAATTAATGAATGGCTGAATAATCCCTTTTAGGCCTAGGGCACAAAGAAGATAACGAGGAGAAGGAATGTACCCATCCTGCCAGACGGGCAGCAAGAACACTCCAAGGCTGAGATAAGCTGAAGACACAAGAAGAACAACCGCAAAAACAGAAGCTGGGTATGGAAAAATGCCAAAGCACTGAAACAAAGGATGCCAATCCCTATAAAAGAACATCTTGAAAATGCCAAGTTGGGTGAGTCTCTTTTTCTACTGCTGTTTCATCGGAGCACAGATGCATCTGTTCACCCCACTCCAGCTGTTATCTTCAAATGGGCTATCTGCAAATCATCATCATCTACTCAATAAGCCTGGGGTGGCCACCCTGGGCTGATATTGAGCAACTAATTCTGGTAACTATATCTGGTGTATGTGTGGATGAAATGGTTGTTTTGTGTATGTGTATGCCTGTGTCTAATGATGTGTATGATGATTTGTGTGTGTTTGTATAAATAGTGTGTCCGAACCCCTATGTCTAACTCATGTAATCAATAAACGTGGCACCTTGCCTTATCCCCCTTTATAAAGTCTCATTTGTGATTAGAGCAATTAGCAATTTGAGTAACACCTGCACTTTCTCAGCAGCAGCAACATAGAAGATACGGGACATAGATACTATTGCGCACAATATTTACTCTGTTCTCTCCTTCTGCCTTATTCATTAAGGAGATAATGTCCAAAAGCTTCAAGCTGGCAATTCAGGCCCGTTCCTGTTGACATTTCTTCATATATTTAGTAGAATACCTCATATATTCTTCATCCCTTTTATTCTCATACAAATCTATATTCTTTAACTACAGAAAGCACAATGGGATATAGGTTCAAGGAAAGATATCACACAAAGTATAAGGGTGGTGTAATACTCAGATTGGGTCTTTAATTAAAAGGCAAGGTAGTTTAATGAAACAAATAGGATCTGTGCTGCCTTGCAGTATTTATTTTCATTGCTCTGGCCCGCTTTAGTCTGTTCTTCCAACAAGAATATCTAAACACTGTTCACTCTATACTCTTTAATTACAGCACATGGGACCAGACTTGGTCAATCAAGTCTACTGCAGCGTGGTAAGTGCCGTGCTCCAGCAGAAACCAGTGTCTCCTGTATTAGCATCCCTGTGCTGAAAAATGGTGTTGGGGGCATTTTTTGTTCAGCACAGGGATGCTGAAACATGAGACACTCTGGGACCTTTAATTAGAGTGCCCTCTCCACTGCCGCAAACACGTGTATAAATGCCCCTAATTCCTTCCTAGCCTTCTTGCAATCCAGATACAAGAGAGAGCAGCATGACAATGTCCTGAATGAACACCAAGCAGAAAGGTCATCAAAAGCATACCAGCCATAATTTCATTAACAAATGGAGGTTCATCCAAAGAATCTCTTGGTTAAAGCACTACTATATAACATGGGAAACCTAGGTTCAAGGTCAAGTCAGTCATGGGGAATTTAACCCACATTTCCTATGTGAGACTACTTGAGACATTGAGCTCCTGGTAAGGGCAGAAGTTGGACCATGCTACAGCCAGGAATGCAAGAGGCATGGGGCCAGAAATGAAGCAAGGAAGAGGGAGTCTGACCGCCTGGTCGGCTGGTTAATCCTTCAGACGGGTTGGGAGAGTACACCTACAATCACAGCTCCCAAGGATGTCTAAGCATTAAGAACAGAAAACAGAAATAGTCCAGGCCCCTGGTCTCGGCACTCTCCTGGCTGGGAGATGCAGGTTTGAATCCCCTCACATGTGGAGGGAATTGAATTCAGGCACTGCAGTCTAGGCAAGTGCTCTACTCAATGGGCTATTATACAACTGCCACCACCAGCTTAAAAAAACCCGAGCACTGTATTGACCGAAAAGGTAGTCCAGGAACCAAGAGAGGCCTCCAGTTACTCTATCCCCAAGGAAGGACTTCAAGAAGCCCTCCAGTAAGCTAAAGGATGAATACAATTAAATCTTAAGCAATAATCTTCACAACGGAGCTCTGCAAACAGATAAGGAATAAGACATTCAAATGATGAATAACAGAAGTTCATATTTATGACGTGAAATACTGATGAAGTTAATACACAAAAAAACCCATAAAATTGCTAAGTCCTGAAATCCTAAGACCCACCAAAAGGTAGCCAGCCTGTTTGGACAACCTTAAGAGATTAACTTGTGAAGATGCAAAGTTCCCAGAGCGTGTGGAGATGGGAACCTCACAAAAGACCACTCCAAGGGATAACAACCCCGTGTTGTTATCAATGTATCGCTAACATGAAGCCATAGAAATAGCAATATGGTAAGTAGGATATCTAAACATAGACCAAATACTATCATTTGCGGTCAAACTAGCTCAGAGATGAAAATTCTCCCCGCTTAGGACCTGATTCTCCGATTCTCCCATCTATTGCCACTTCTACAATTCTCTTGTCTAAGATGTTTTCTCACCTCCTGCCATTTCCTTTGATTCCACTGCCCTTTAAATTGCTTCTTAGCCTAGCTTATGCTAACTTGGCCTAACTTTGGCTTATACTTCATCCTCATTCCTCCCAAAGGTTTGCAGCTGCTCCATGAACAGACTACATGACTGACCTGCTAGAGGCCAGAAATGCCTAAGATCCTGAGAGAAGCAGGAGATTTGAAACACCTCTAGGCTCAGCATTTCCTACTAGCTGGCTCTACGTATCTTTCTCCTAAATGTGTGGGGTTTTGAAAATCATCCTGTGGGGGTGTCTTGCTCTCCTCATTGACTATACCCTGGGACTAAGCATGTCACCCCGTTTCTTTGAATCACCTCGCTGTGACCAGTTGCCAGAGGTACCTCTCTGAAGTTCAAGATTCACCTCTGCTCTGGAAAGAGCTTCTAAAGGGCAAGAACAAAAAGTGATCTCGACAGGATTTGGCATCACTCTGGCATGAACCAAAGCCATCCTCAAAAACGACCTTACCACAGCTCTGTACACAGTCATTACAATGGAAATGCAAATATCCATGAGCAATACTGATACTAAGTAAACTAATGCTCCACACATTTACATTCCTATGTAAAAACCTACTTCACAAGAAGAAACACACGTCTGATGCCTTTATTTGCTGGACTACATAAAGCCAGGGTTTCTATACATGCAATACAGACCAAAGGGCAGTGAATCTGCCAACCCCATTCCAGCAGTGCAGCGATACGCGCCGACTTGTTTTTCCAGAAGAGATTCTCTGAAAGTCTTCAGACATGGAAGGTAAAAGAGGCAACTTTTCAGAAGGCAATATCACGGAGCCAGATATCTGTGTCCTAATAGCTGTACTCTTTGAGACTTTTCTCGGGATCTCACTAAATGCTTTCATTATAGCTGTGAACTGCATTGATTGGGTCAAAAAGAGACGCCTTTCCACAAGTGATCAGCTTTTGACCATTCTCAGTTTCAGCAGGATTTGCCTATTGTTCGCACAAGATGCAGAGTTTGTTTCTTCAACATTTAATCCTTCATTTTATTACACCAAGTCTGCACTTCTAATGTTTACAGTTGTGGCTTGGTTCCTGAGCATATCCAACCTGTTCTTCGCTGCCTGCTTGTCTGTTTATTACTGTGTGAAGATTGCAAACTTCAGCTGCCGTTTCTTCATCACGCTGAAACGAAAAATCTCCCAGCTCATGCCATGGTTGCTGCTGGTTTCAGTGATGATTTCCTTACTCAGCAACCTCCCTACCTTCATCGCCATTTATAACATCTCAGATAATAGCTGCAACTCCAGCTGCTCACAAAACCACACAAGAGACAATGTCACAGAAGACAGAATTCTTTTGGACATAATTTTTGGCTATTCCTATGGCATTTCTATAGGTTTCACCATATTATGCATCTCAGCTGTTCTCTTACTCTTTTCACTGTGGAGACACATTCGACACATGCAAGGGAGCTCAGCTGGTGCCGGGAAGCCTAGCATGGAGGCACATAAGAAAGCTGTGAAAATGGTAATGTGGCTCTTATTCATCAATGTTATTCACTTCCTAGCTTGGTTAAGCTTCATTACACTTGCGTTTTCACCAAATATTTTTGTGGTACATTTTCTTATTCAGGTTACAATTTTTTGTCCATCGATACATGCTCTTGTCCTGATTCTCAGCATTCCCAAATTGAAACAGGCACTGGCCAGGATCCTGCACTATGTAAAATGCAAGGGCTGTGCAAAAGAGGGAATACCTTAAAACCTTTCTCGGTCCCTCGGATGGAGACCATGAGAACCACAGGCTTTTATAATAAGAAGAATCATTTAACATAGAAGACAAATGTCCTGCTAATGCAAAAGGGCACGGAGCTTTTGGACTTTCATCTACACTGAAGAGAAGATTCAGACAAATTAAACAAGCTACACTGGAAGATATATATATGACACCCTCATTTACATCCTCATTCTTGTATGTCTGTGAACGCGTGCCTTAGTTTGCTCTTTTGAAAGCCTGTTATCTCCATGGAGAAAGCCAGAAAATAGACTTAAGCTCTCACGATACAAATTCTGTCTGCCGTAATGTAATCTGAAAGCATTATGTATTTCCAAAGGGACATGGAGATGTTTGTGAGTGCTTCACACATTCAGTTTTTCACATTTCACCATCTCTGCAAGACTGCACGTCACACGTGAAATATCCGGCAAGGTGGTTTATGGCACAATCAGATGAACATCCCAGAGAAGAGATTGCAGTCTCACTTCCCCGAGGCAATTCAAGATGAACTGGATGCTCCCCTAGATTCATAGCAAACAACTGATCATTGAGACGAGACAGATCAGAGCATGATACGCAAAGGAAATTAGTCAAGGCACCGCTGAGCATTTGGTAAGTGCAGTGGACACTTACATAAAATCAGAGGTTCATAGAAAATGAGGGCTGGAAAAGACCTCAGGAGGTCACATCTAGTCCAACCTCCCACTCAAAACAGGACCAGCCCCACCTAGACCATCCCAGCCACGGCTTTGTCAAGCCGAGCCTAAAAAACTTCCAAGGATGGAGATTCAAACACCTCTTTAAGTAACGCGTTCCAATTTTTCATCACCCTTGCCCTTGGGAAAGCTTTTCCTAATATCCAACCTAAAATTCCCTTGCTGCAACGTGAGCCCATTGCTCCTTGTTCTGGCATCTGCCACCACTGAAAACAGTCCAGCTCCATCCTCTTTGAAACCACCCTTTACATAGTTTAAGCTCTTATCAAATCCCCACCTCCGGCTTCTCTTCTCCAGACTAAACAAGCCCAGTTCCTCAGCTTCTCCTCATAAGTCAAATGCCCCAGCCACCTGACCATTTCAGTTAGCCTCTGCTGGACTCTCCCCAACTTGTCCACATCCATACTTTACTGTGCAGCCCAAAACCGGACACAATCCTCCGGATGTGGCCTCACCAGCGTAGAATAAGCAGGAAAAATCACTTCCCGTGATCTGCTGGCAATACTCCTATTAAAGCAGCGCTGTTAGACTTCTTGGCACCAAGGGCACGCTGTCAGATCATATTCAGTTTGTTGTCCACTGTAACCCCCTGGGCTTTTTCTGCAGAGCTGCTGCTTAGCCAGTCCCACGTCTGTACTGCTCCATGGGACTCTTCCATCCTAAGTGCAGGACCTTGCACTTGTCCTTGTTGAACGAAATGAGATTTCTTTTGGCCCAATCCTCCAATTTGTCTCGGTCACCCTGAATCCTAACCCTACCCTCCAGTGTATCTGCTACTCCCCCAGCTCGGTGTCATCCACAAACCTGCTGAGGGTACAATCCATCCCACCTTCCTCTCTTGTTCCATGCCATCTTCCAGACCATTAATGAATATATTGAACATAATTCCCTGCTGATTAGGCCACTTGCCTAACTAGCAGGAAGGGCCATGTGTTGTATTCCCAAGCCAGACTAAGCAAATTCAGGTCCCCATTTCACACTCCCCAGAAAGAGACTTCACCAATAAGCTAGGGACTGTGCCTTGAAAAGATGCATCACAATGGGATTCTTCCTTCATATTCGGTGCTATGTCGGCATACATAGCATCTATGTCTGTCTCAGCGGCACCTAAACATTGGCATCGGAAAAGTCATCTTAGAAACGAAGCCCCCTTTTGAATACAGTTTTACCTCCTAAGGTCAGCCCTTCAAAGCATGTGTGTGACTCCCATTGACAGAAATCTGCCTA
Source organism: Alligator mississippiensis (assembly GCF_030867095.1). Lineage (NCBI taxonomy): Eukaryota > Metazoa > Chordata > Crocodylia > Alligatoridae > Alligator > Alligator mississippiensis. Next base: position 13,545,590 of record NC_081824.1, on the reverse strand, counting down.
AAGGAGCAGAAGTTCACTCTAATTGTTTTCCTTAATCATGTTCCTGTGATCCCATTATAATTCTCTATAACCATATAATTGTCACAGCCCTTTCTGTGAGACGCAAGGATTTCTTGGGTTCCAGTACACTATTGCAGCAACTATATGCTCAGGATAGAGTTATACGAGTTTTTGAATGCAAGGTGTCCTAGTTTCTCATGTTGTCTTGTAGTTTCTTGTTCCTATGTGCTCCACAGTTAAAGGTATGTCTGCATTAATTCATACAAAAAGGCATTGAGGTACTCAAGTTAGTCCAGAAGGAACTAGCTCAAGTAGTGAGAGACGTCTCATTGATTCTGCTTAGAAACAGACTATATTGCTTTACGTATCTTGTATTTGATGAGTACCCTTGAAACTTTTATAGGTTTTTTTATACTTTGGGAAGAGCTGTATGTTTTGAAAAAGTATTTTATCTAACCAAGGGCACAGAGTAGGTTGTTTAGGCTGGGGAAGATCGCTTGTTGCCTAGTTGCTTAATTGCTGGCTTTGCTAGAAGAAAGGCCATATCAGCGAGGTCCCTGGTGGAGTTGGAAGGGGGGTTCCTGGTGGGGTTGGAAGGGGGGTTACTTGCTGGGCTTGCTGCACAATTTACCACATCAGCAAGTTCAACCTGTCACGTAGCTATATAAGGCTGATGCCCACTTGGGTGGGTGTGCTTGCTTTGCGAACGATTGCCAAGCACCGCTTTCTACGCAGAAATAAAGATTAAGTTGGATCCTTCACCCCTGTGTGTTTATTGGCACAAGCGCACCGGGCACGAACTCACTGTCCTTTGGGGACAACATATACTGTTAAGGAAATATATAACCTTCGATAGTGACCTCAGAAGTAAAATTGAGAAAATAAAAAATAAAATGCACTTGTCTAGGCAATGCCAACAAATAACAGAACTTGACAAGGTGGAAAAATCTCTGACTTTTGACAACACTTTTGAGTTGTGATCTAATTTGCAAGTTGCTTGGGTGGGTTTTTTAACAACAACAGCAGAGGGGGCTGAACGCCTAGCGGTGGTAAACCTGTTCACAAGCAAAGGCTTTTCTAAGAAGGAAGCCAGATAAGTGCTAAATGGACTCAGAAACTGCTGGGAATATGTGGCTTAAGTAAAAATAGTGTGTGGATTTGTGTGAGATAACACAGTTTGAATCTATGTTGCAGAACCTCTCCAATAAAACATTGTTTCTCTGTATATGTGTAGTGAATACTAGTGTAACCGTGGTAGTCTTTGGTTATGTACTCCCCTCTCCAGTTAACGGGATAGGTTAGCAGGGCAGGCGCGCTGCTGGCTGCACCCAGTTTCCCTTCTTCACCTATAGAGCCAAGCCCAGACACTCTCGTTCCGCCACTACTGCGCAGTAACAACGAGCTACAGTCCAGTACTATGCAGCTACTAGCTCATTGCTACTGAGCAGTAGGGTTGAAAACACCCTGTGCAATGCCAGGACTGTGGGGTACCAACTGTGCAGTCAGGGGCACATGTACACAGACATATGCTCACTGTTTAGTTTGGTTTGGTATTTCTCATGCGTATTATACATTTTGGATTCAAAGCCAAAATAGGTTCGCATTTCCTATCTCCTATCTTCACTCAATGCCTCTGTGTTGTTACATTATCGAGCGTTGCAATGAACATTATCTGAAGGCTGAGTGGTTTGGTTTGTTCTTTTGATTAGTATGTTATGAAAAAGTGCTTGGGTTGTTGATAACGACGCAGCTATTGGAAGGAGCTACACTGTACCTTGCAAGTGAAATATAGTGCAAAACATCCTATTGCACAGGAGAATGACTTTCCCAGAGAAGTGCAAGTCCCATTTTCTAGAAGCGCTTAAACCTGGACTGGACACTCCACTAGAAAATCATAGGAAACAACTGATTATTGATAGGTGATGGTTTAGATTAGGGGCAGGAAAAACACAACCTGCAGGCCGGATCTGGCCCATCAAAGGATTATATCCAGTCTGTGGCAAGTCCCTCAGCCCCACCCAGCCCAAGTGTGGTGGGCAGCCTAAGCTGTGGTGCAAGCAGCCAGTCCTGCTGCCCCCAGGTGCACAGTGGGTCGGGGGCAACATGGTAGCTGGACTCACTTCCTGGAAGCCCCAGAAGCAGTGTCTTCTGCCTACTGATTCTGCCTGTCTCCACTGCTGCTAGACCCACCACTGCTTTCCACTGCCAGTCTCTGTGGCCACCACTGCCCAGGCACCCCATCTGCCCATCTGCCCTACACCCGCTACCAGGGGTGCCACATGGAGTGAGCAGGCGGGGTCTCCATAGACATTAGCCCAGGACCTGCACAGGCAGGATGCACGGCCATGTGGATGGGATGGGGCCGCAGGCAGTAGAGGAGTGGTGTCCGGCAGCAGGATAGGTGGGCAGAGCCAGGATCATGGGGTGGTGACAGCGCAGGGCCACAGCCCAGGGCAAAGCCACAATCTGCTTCCCATGGTGGGAAATCATTAATTCACATAATACTCTACTGGATGGAGCACTTGGCCAAGGAGTAGGAGGAATGGGCTAAGTTCTCAGCCTGAGTAGATTTAAACCCCAATTTCTCACTCCCCAAGAGAAAGACAAAAACATTAGGCTACATGCTACACTGTACTGGGAGTGCTCTCTACCTCTCCTGTGCTCGTGTGTAGAAAAGAAAGAAAAGTTCATAAGCTAATACAAGAAAGCATGTCTCTGGGGAGTATTATGTTTGAGTCCCTGCTCACAAAACTGTTTATACATCTTGTCCAATGATTCTTTAACGCAAAATGCATAAGCAGTCCTAGAGGCAGGGACCAGAATCCAGGAACTTTCTGTCTCTGGGATTTGCCCTTTATGGGCGCGTCCACACATGCAAGCATGTGCGCTTGCAGCAGCTCAAATAGAAGCGGTGCAAATTTGAGACGGGGCTTTTTGCTTCAGCACACATGCTCAGACGTGCACTTTGGTGTGGGGCAAATTGTGTCATTTGAGGCAAAATAACCCTGCCTGGCTCCTCCCGCATCTGCAGTCAGGGGGAGCTAGAGCCCAGGGCCAGCACCTCTGCTGTCCCCAGCAGTATAAAAAACTGCCCTGGCAAGTAGCTCAGGGCTACTAGCTCTCAGGAGCTTCTGGGGCCCAGCCAATTGGTACCTGGGGACATGACCCCCTGTGCCAGCTGGATTGTTGAAGCAGCCCTGGGACTTCCCTGCACCCTCGACCCACTGCAGGGGTCTGGCAGTGGGGGCTGCTGCCTGGCTGTGACCTGCTGTGCACCTGCCCGACCCGGATGGGGACTGCACAGCCAGCCAAGGCATCTGCCCCTCTGGGCCAGCTGCCAGTGGGCTGTGGTGCAGGGTTGGCCTCTGTGCAGCACTACTGCCATGTGTGCCCCTGCCCAGCCATCTGGGCAGCTATCGCCCGGAAGATGTTCCAGGTGTGGTGGCCTGCTTTGAACTGTCAAAGCATGTCCTCCTGGCCCCATTTGGCCAGGAGGTCAGCCACAGCCAGATGGGTCCAAGGTGCCAGATCTGAGCAGGCAGGGACCTGCCACTGGCCTCCCTAGCAGGGATTCTGGTGTTCCCTATTAGAAAACTGAAAAATCCCTGATAAAAAAAAATCCCAAAGTCACTCTCTAAAATAGCCCCAAACCCATGTTCCTCCACAAGTAAAACAAAAGACCACTATAAAGAGAGCGAGAGAGACAGAGGCAGCAATCAGTTGGACAATGTTTTATTGATATATCTACAGTGTTAAAGCAAGTCTCTTATCGTAATAATAAAGTGAACTCTAAAGACATGTTTCATTAATACAGATTTTGCTGCCCTCCCACAGGGCGATGGCCCCCACACAAGGGGATTCAGCCCCCCCACACAAGGGGTTTGGCCTCCCAACAGGGGATCCAGGCCCCACACAAGGGGTACGGCCCCCCAATGGGGGCCAAATGGTGAGGTATGCTTTCTTGTATTACCACCACCCCCCGCAAGGCCCATGTCCCCCTCCCCAGCCCCCTGATTGCTGCCCCACCTGGCCCCCTTCCCCACCAGCCACTGAAGCCCCCACATGGCTGCCCAACCCAGCCCCACCCCCACTCCCCCAGACCACCAAATGGCTGCCCCACCCAGCCTCAGCCCCCCTCTTGCACCCCCAGGCCCCCAAGGCTACCCCCACAACCCCAGGCACCATCCCTTTGAAAAAAACAAACAGAAAAATAACAGAAACAATGGGGGGAAAAATCTCTGCTTACCTGAGAAGCAGGCTGGGTGCTCCATGGCCTCCTGGTAGAGCCCCCCAGGCAGCACAGGACAGCGGGGGGCAGGAGAGTCCGGGCTGCAGCCACTGGGGCTGTCAGCCTGCCCGGCACTGTGTGGGTAGGACCCCAGTCAACCAGACTGCCAGTAAGTGCCGGGGGGGGTGTTTGTTTTTTTTTAAACTAGGGGGGGCAGGGATCAGGGGTCCCCCACATGCTCCCCTCCCCCTCCTCTAGCCACCCCCCACTGACTCCTTACTGACCAGCACTGAAGCCCTGGTGCCGAAACATGCGGCCTGAGCAAAGGACAAGCCATAGAGACGCTCTGGCAGCCAGAATGTCTCCATGGAGGGCCCAACCTCTGGTTGCCTCAGGTCATAGTCCAGAACCATGCCCTAGTCTGCTTTTTTATCTTTGATATTTTTAGACCCCTAGAGATGCAGGGGTCTAATTTTCTCCCTGCACTGCAAACTTGCAGCGCGGGGAACATTTTTTGGTTCCTGCACATGCCTGTTGCCCTGCCTCAAAGGGGTTTGAGGTGGGGCAAGAGGCACATGCGCACTCATCTGGACATGCCCTATTGTGCACTTTACTGTTTTGGGGGCCAAAAGGCACTTGATGCTGTTCACCTTTTTTGCTTGCTAGGTCAATGCTTTCATTCAGTTTTAAAACACCTCCTAGCCAATGGAAAATAAATGTTTCCCAAAATGGGGAAGAGGGGGATAGTTTAGCAATTAGTACTCTAGAAATGTAGCAACTTGATTAACAAGTTGGACTTGACGCCAAAGAGAAACATGCTTGTTAGACAGGCTGACTGAACCCCTGGGCTGTATCTGCATGCCACTAAACAAAGGCTGAGTGGAGCATTGCAAAGATGCTTTCTTGTTACCCTGGCAGACAAGGTTCTTTGGGTTAATCTGATATCTTCCATTAGACAACTAAAATATTTGGAAACATTCTTTTTTGCAAGCTTTCAGGTACAAACACCCTTCTTCAGGCTGAGGAAGAGTCTGAAGTTGTTCTGTACTCTTCCTGAATAGAATAGAAGAGAATCAAAGCCAGAGGCCAATATGCAAGAATGCCAGTCAGTGAAAATGCAAATTGAGGCAGTCAATGCATGAGAAACAGGTAGGGGGTGGGAGATGGGGAATGTAAACCTGGTGATAAGATGTAGCTGGTAAACAGTAGAGAGGTTATCTGGAGTATCAGATGTAATGCATGTTATAATGTGCCATAAATCCAATCTCTACCTTTAGTCCATGATTTTTTGTATCCAGTAGGTTGAAATGAAGCTCATAGGCTCATCTCTGAAAGGTGTTTTGTAAATTCCCTTTGAAAATTGATACTGAGAGATTGAGAGAGAGAGGTTATCTTGTGAGAAATGTGTCCCCACAAGTAGTTGGGTATTCTTGTCTTTGATAGATTTTCAGTGTGCATTCATTCTGGTGTGCAGTTGTTTGGTTTCTCCAACATATTTTCCATCAGGGAATTTAGTGTACTGGATAAGATATATCACATTTCTGGGAGTACAGGTGTAAGATCCAGAAAAGTTGATGGTTCTGTTGCGGGGTGTCATTATTGTGGAGGTGGTAGAGATATGTTGGCAGGTTTTATATTTCTTGCCATGGCACAGTCTGGCTCCATTTGGTGTGTTTCGGCCATAGGAAGTTTGCTTCTGGTGATGAGGTTGGCGAAGTTCGCTGCTTATTTAAAGGCTAGGATTTTCACTGACTGGCACTCTTGCATACTGGCCTCTGGCTTTGATTTGATTCTATTCTACTCCATCCAGGAAGAGCACAGAACAACTACAGACATTTCCACACGACTGAAGAAGGGTGTTTGTACCTGGAAGCTTGTGAAGAAGAATTTTTCCAACTCTTTTAGTTGGTCTAATAAAAGATATTGGATTTACCCAAAGAACCTTGTCTGTCTTCTTGTCACCCTTGCATTCCCCTGGATCCTAAGTGGTTGTTCATGATATTGGATGGAGATTCCCCTGGATCCTGGTCCTTTGGTATGCTATTAGATGAAAAGCTGCTAAAAACAGTGAAGACTGTGAAGGGCCCAGTAGACTCTGTTGTATATGTTCTACTATGGGTATTCCCTACACTTCTGGGTTTTGCTTGTTGCCACATGGGACTAGGAGGGAATTTCTCTCCCACCCCCTTCCTCCCCACAGCCCCCAGGTGGTTAAAGGGTCCTGCCTCTCCAATCAGAGTCAAACCAATCATCATATTTGGGGTCAGGAAGGAATTTTACCCCATGGTCAGGATTGGTACAGATTTTGGCGGTTTTTGCCTTCCTCTGTAGTAGGAGGCATGGCCCTCTACCTGGGATCTCTTGAGGGTATATTCATAACCATAACAGCAGCAAAACATTGGCAACCGTGGTTCCCCTGATTCACCTGTGGCAGGTTAGGGTGTTAGGTCTTGTGTTGTTTCTGTGCAGTTTTGCAGTTAGACAATGGATTTGTATGGAAATGATCCTGCCTCAGGCACGGGGTTGGACTAGATGACCTATGGAGGTCCCATCCAGACCTACTTTTTGAATATACAGCAATTCTGAGTCACAGAGTGCTGGGACACTTTGAACACTTTAAGCACTTTGAATACCCACCCCTAGCATTACAACTGTGCTGGGAGAAGCTGTAGGGGCGGCTCTATGATATAGGAGTGTCCATAGGCACTAAGAGGAAATCATCCTACAGCTGGATACACAGGGTTTAAGCTGCTTTTGCCAGTACTGGGTGCAAAATGGGCACTGCCCCACATCATTAGTGATCTTTTCTTCAGGAAATTATTGCTTATATGTCTTCTTCCAAATCTATATCTGAAAGCTTAGCCTCAAAGAAGGGGACATTAAAAAGATGCAGGTTCAATTCTAATCTGCTACCACCTTGCTAGGGTGACCTTGGACACGTGACTTCCTTCCCACTTGTGCCTCAATCATCCCTTCAATAAAATGGGGATAATGGACCTCACCTCCCTTGGAGACAGCTTTGAGAGTTATGGATGAAAAGCTCTGCATGGGAACTAGGCTTTTCATATATTAAAACATTTTGGCTCTGGACTTATCGTTACTACAAGCAATGCCTACTTTAGCAATATGTCAGTGTCCCAGTCCCATGTTGCTCCTATGTGGCTGCAGTTGTTATAGGGAGTGTCATTTGAATGTATGATATATGGTGAGGAAATGGTGGTGGTAAGGATGCTGTTGCCTTTACCAGGCATTGCTGCAAACAGGAGCACTACTGAGGTGTACTTGGTCTGTGTACAGACGATCACATGTTATAAGATTTGATTCATCGACTACCTTGGAAGCATTTTCACCATTACTAGTTATAGGGAGGGCTGCTCCCTTTACATGAATAGAGTAGAGAAAGCAATAACATCCAGGCATGCTGGACCACATGACTGGCAGAGAGACCAGATGCCTCCCTGACCTCCAACAGTGACTCCATTGACTAGTTTCACATTTGGACTGAAAACACAGTTTCTTCTCCATCTCTGACTCCTGTCCTGCTCTGCTATTCAGCATGGCCCTGCATTAGTAGCTCTGTAAAATATAGCAAGGTGTTGTTTGTGTGTGAGTTGTTTTACAAAATAAAGTGCTTCTGTACTACAGTCACCTTTCTTCAGGCAAAAGGCGTCTCTGCTGGTCCGAGACCAGCAGACTCCTTGTGCCTGAGTACCGGTGACTGTGCCCCAAAGCTTGCTAAGAACTTTTTTCCAACTACTCTGTTGGTTTAATAAAAGATATCACGTCTGCTCAAAGAACTGTGTCTGCCTGTGTCCTTAGTCCAGGACAGGTACAACCAAAAACCTAGCTTTCTACTACAGTGATGTTCAGGGATCTCTCAGAACTGTAAATATACATTACAAAACCATGAGGGGTTGACAGGTTCTGTAGGCTAACAACGCTGAATTGAATTAAAAAGTATCCGATTCCAAAGCTTGGGGGGGCAAAGGGGAAAGTGGAAGACTGTTCTCTCCTCCCTTCCAAGGCAAAACATGCTATTGCATTTCTTTAAATCTCTCACTTGCCAACTCCAGAACTTCCTTCTCACCTCTTTGCATCTTTTCAAATATCTGGTGAGCACTTACCTACTGCACATTTAACTCTGAAAAACATGTTAGAATATATTTTTAATAGAATACAGACTTGTATGATGTTATATGAACATTAAGAGGCTTAGGAGAACTATGCATAAAACAAAGGAAAAACTTATTAGGACCACGGGCCAGATAGTCAATGACATCAATTAAGTTATAAGGGTATAGAGCACATGTTTATAACAGTGCGCACACATTTATGTAACTAATTTACACATACAAATTATAGCTTCCAGGAATATCATTGCAATTGCATATGCAATTAGGCATGCAGGTTATTTGCACAAGCAAATCAGCCTGAATTTGCAAGTGATGGCAAGATGTCCAAAGTAGTTGGAATAAGATCTCCTGGTGTTCATTACCAACATGGACTAAAATCACTGCAGAATGGCATTTGAATGTATGATTTGTTTGCGAGTTGGAAAAGCGGGTGAAAAGCACCTTGTTCAAATTCATGGACAACACTAAGATGTGGGGAGAGGTGGGCACACTAGAAGGGAGGGACAGGCTGCAACTATATCTGGACAGGTTACAGGGGTGGGCAGATGAGAATAGGATGGGATTCAATACTGAGAAGTGCGAGGTGCTGCACCTAGGGAGAAAGACCCAGCAGCATACCTACAGGCTGGAAAACTCACTTCTCATCAGTGCAGAGGCAGAAAAGGATCTTGGAGTCATTATTGATTTCAAAATGAACATGGGCTGGCAGTGTGAGGACGCTACCAGTAAGGCTAACCACATCTTGTCATGAGTCCATAGATGCATCACAAGCAGGTCCAAGGAGGTGATCCTCCCTCTCTATGCGACACTGGTCAGGCCGCAGTTGGAGTACTGCGTCCAGTACTGGGCACCGCGCTTCAGGAGGGATGTGGAGAGCATTGACAGGGTCTAGAGGAGGGCCGCTCACATGATCAGGGGCAGCAGGACAGGCCCTATGAGGAGAGGCTATGGGACCTGAACCTGTTCAGCCTCCACAAGAGAAGGCTGAGAGGGCATCTGGTGGCCATCTATAAAATTACCAGTGGGGACCAGCGGGGAATGGGAGAGTCCCTGCTCCCCCAAGCACTACCCAGAGTAACAAGGAATAATGGCCATAAGTTGACTGAGAGTAGATTCAGACTAGACATCAGGAGGCACGACCTCACAGCCAGGGCAGCTAGGATCTGGAACCAACTTCCAAGGGAAGTGATGCTCGCTCCTACCCTGGGGGTCTTTAAAAGGAGGCTAGATAATCACATAGCTGGGGTCATTACATCTCAGCATTCATTCCTGCCCATGGCGGGGGCTCGGACTTGATGATCTGCTCAGGTCCCTTCCACCCTACCTACTATGAGACAACTATGAAACTACTACCTGATTTGCAAGAAGTGATGAGAATGCGCAGTTTGCACTGGTTTCAACATAACCTAGAACTGCTCAGTGCCTCTAAATATCTACCAAAGATTTCTTTGATTCAGTTCCCCTTGGTACAAACTGGCCAAAATCTGAGGCTCTTTTAAGACATTCTGTATAGCCCATCTTTGTTTCCCCCCAGATATTTTCAATTTAGAAGAATTATAAAATCCAAATGGGACATTCTGAACCATAAACCTGCTTCCTTCGCCAGCAAAGAATACGTTAAATTGGATTAGTAGAGTCAAGATAATGGAGTATGATTTATACTGTTAGAGAGGAAGCCTACCATATGTGACTTGACTGAAACCAGATCAATCAATCAATAAATAAATGTAGTGATAGCTTGTTCTCTAATTTACCATTCCCCTTGAACTTAGAAACTAAATTAGCTGAATTGTATATACTGAATATATTTGTTGATTGATATAACCCATGTTCAGTCCAAACAAATTCAAAATTCCACAAACGTATTCATTTTTCACAAACACTAAACAGCCTAGATAGACGGTTCATATAGAATCACAGAAAATGAGGGTTGGAAGGGACCTCAGGAGACCATCTAGTCCAAGCGCTACTCAAAGCAAGACCATCCCCAAAAAGCGGGACCATTCCCAACTAGATAATTCCAGTCAAGGCTTTGTTTAGCTGGGTCCTTAAAACCTCCAAGGATGGAAATACCATCACCTCTCTGGGTAACCTGTTCCAGTGTTTTACTACCCTCCTAGTGAGAAAGTTTTTCCTACTATCCAACCTAAGCTTCCCTTGCTGCAACTTGAGCCCATTGCTCCTTGTTCTCTCATCTGACACCACTGAAAACAGTTCAGCTCCATCCTCTTTGTAACCCTGCTTCACGTAGTTGAAGGTTGCTATGAAATCCCCTCTCAGTCTTCTCTTCTACACACACGAAATAAACCCAGTTCCCTCATTCTCTCCTCACCAGTTATGTGCCCCAGCCCTGAACCATTTTCCTTCCCCTCTGCTGGACTCTCTCCAACTTGCCCACATCCTTTCTGTAGTGGGGGACCAAAAACTGAACATAGTACTCCAGATGTAGCCTCACCAGTGCTGAATAGAGGGGAATAATCACTTCTCTCAATCTGCTGGCAATGCTTCTACCAGTGCAGCCCAGTATGCCATAAGCCTTCTTGGCAACAAGGGCACACTGCTGGTTCATATTCCGCTTCTTGTCCACTGTAACCCCCAGGTCCCTTTCTGCAGAGCAGCTACTTAGCCACTCAGCCTGTACTGGTGCATGGGATTGTTCAGTCCTAAATGCAGGACTTTGCACTTGTCTTTATTGAATCTCACAATACTCCTGTTGGTCCAATCCTCCAATTTAAAAGGGTCTCTCTCAATCCCAGCCCTGCCTTCCAGGGTATCTATGATTCCCCCCAGCTTGGTATCATCTGCAAATCTGCTGAGGAGGCACTCGATGTCGTCTTCCAGGTCACTGATGAAGACATTAAACGAAACTGACCCCAGGACTGACTCGTGGGGCACTTCACTTGATACGGGCTGACAGCTAGTTATCAAGCCATTGACTGCTACCCTCTGAGCCTGATGATCCAGTCAATTTTCTATCCACCTTACAGTCCGTTCATTCAGCCCGTATTTCCTTAGCGTGCTTGCAGTAAATGGTTTGTTCATTATTATCTATTCATGATTTGCTGCTTTTTCAGTTCCTTGTCTGTATCCATTCTCTCATTGACTGGATGACTGAAAAGCAGAACAATGGATAAGAATGAGATAATAAATGATCGGTAAGGAGTAACTATTACTGCCCTGCATTTACTCATAACTAGGGTCCTGAGAAAATGGCAATTTCGTGGACTGTGCAGAAACTACACGGAAACTGTGAAATTTGCCCCATGCCACGATTTTTAATGGCCGCGAGCATAGGTGACAGAAGGCTGGGGCTAACAGGGCTTATTCCCCTCAAACATGGGGCAGCGCAGAGGGCTGCAGGGCACCCGGGCATGGGCTCTGGGGGGTGCAGCAGGTGGGGAGGGGCATGCACAGACAGACACAGAGCCCCCAGGCAGCCAGGATTGCAGGCAGACCACGTGCAGAGCACTGCCCACCGCAGCAGGTAAGTCAGGGATCAGAAAGCAGAAGAAACAGGGGAAAGGGAGTGGAGGGGGCAGATCAAGGTCCCCACAGGAAGGGAAGGAGTAGGGCAGAGGCAGGAGCAGGGACTGGGGTGAGTGGGGCCCTGGGCAGGCTGTGGGATGCTCGGAGCCCGGGTGGCTCATCCAGGGGCACATCTGGGGGCGTTTGCCCATAAGCCTTTCTCCTCAGCCAGGGCAGGCCCTGACCCTTTTCCATGTCCTTCCTTCCCTCACATCTTTCCTGCATCTATTTATCTCATTCCCCTCCCCCAAAATACCAGCCCTTGCATCTCTGTCCTACAGCCTTGCCCCCACTTCCAATCTAGTGTGCAAGCAGAAGATTTAGGAAAAGGCCTATTTCTTCTCCCCACTCCCTGGTCTGCAGCACGCTCCACTGGGGGTGTGGGGCCTCCTCGCCAGACATGGGGCAGTGTTTGGGGTGGGCAGGAGCCAGGAGCCTGAGCCTCCTTCACGGTGAGGAGGGGGAGAGAGTAAAGAAGCACAAAAGTTTATAGTAGCTCCCATCACTCCTCACATTAAACCTCCCATTACTAGCAGGGACAGGGGGTGTGAAGAGTAGCAAAGAGAAAAGATGAAGCACTTTTCCCATCATGGGAGGGCAGGGAGGAGGCAGAGCTCCCCTAGCTACGGGGCTCTTTTGTTCCCTCTGCCATGTGCCTGAACCCAAAATCACATCTTAGTTCCTATAGGGAGGAGAAGCATAGTGCCTGCTACGTGCAATGGCTCTGGTTGGCTGCCTGCCCCCTGATCTGGTAAAAGCACCCATCACAAATGCATGTCAGAGGAAGCAAAATCAGGAGACACAGTACAGGAGACTTAGATAAGGAAGTACCAATGAACTGGCCATCGCTAAAGGAGTGGCAGTGTAAATACCAAGTCAGCCTCGAGAAACAAAAACCTACCTACAGAAGGCAAAAACACAGAAGTAACAGGCCTCAACCTAATCTGGAACAGGACAAAGATCCATCATGCCACAGAAAACCAGAGGCCTAGATAGCAGGGCTGAGCACCTCCCTGGCACTGGGCTTCTTACACTCGTACAATGTTTGGCAATCAGATTAAGAGATAAGGAAAGGGATGATTCTCTTAACCTCTTCCTGTGGACAGCAGGCACAGATCAGTCTGAAGTCATCTGCTTACAATGTTAGTATCCTTCACATACCCGCATTCTCGAGTCTAAAAATGCCTTGACCAGTCCCTTCCTAAATTCTCTTATATTCATGGAATCGTGGACTACCTTGTGTAAAACTTGCCTTTGTGTTTGGTCTCTGGAAAACAGGATTTATTTTTCTTACTGGATTTTCTTAAATAAATATATTTTCAACAATTCCCAGTTTTATCAGTGCCATGCAGCAAAGTACCATAACAGAGAGTGGCCCCAACTCAGCTCTTGAGAAAGAAGCACACAGTTCTCTGTAACCCTTGCAAATACAGATATATTAGACCAGGTTGCTGTGAATATCCTGTGTAGTGTGAACTGAACTAATGTAGCTGATACTAACATAGCGTGTAATAATAGTGAAATATAACCATGTTAGTCTTGTCCTGTAAGCAACTGTAAAACTCATTTTGTATCCTTTTGTTTGACATAAGTGAATGAACTCTACATAGCCCTTATGTATGAGTGTGTGTAAAAGAATGAATGGTGAAAGAATGGCATAGAGATGGGAGAAGAAGATTAAACTGTTTATGTAAGCAACAAGGCACCAAATGTAAGTTACCAGTCAATAAGCTAATTAATGAATGGCTGAATAATCCCTTTTAGGCCTAGGGCACAAAGAAGATAACAAGGAGAAGGAATGTACCCATCCTGCCAGACGGGCAGCAAGAACACTCCAAGGCTGAGATAAGCTGAAGACACAAGAAGAACAACCGCAAAAACAGAAGCTGGGTATGGAAAAATGCCAAAGCACTGAAACAAAGGATGCCAATCCCTATAAAAGAACATCTTGAAAATGCCAAGTTGGGTGAGTCTCTTTCTCTACTGCTGTTTCATTGGAGCACAAATGCATCTGTTCACCCCACTCCAGCTGTTATCTTCAAATGTACTATCTTCAAATCATCATCATCTACTCAATAAGCCTGGGTTGGCCACCCTGGGCTGATATTGAGCAACTAATTCTGGTAACTATATCTGGTGTATGTGTTGATGAAATGGTTGTTTTGTGTATGTGTATGCCTGTGTGTAATGATGTGTATGATGATTTGTGTGTGTTTGTATGAATAGTGTGTCCGAACCCCTATGTCTAACTCATGTAATCAATAAACGTGGCACCTTGCCTTATCCCCCTTTATAAAGTCTCATTCGTGATTAGAGCAATTAGCAATTTGAGTAACACCTGCACTTTCTCAGCAGCAGCAACATAGAAGATACGGGACATAGATACTATTGCGCACAATATTTACTCTGTTCTCTCCTTCTGCCTTATTCATTAAGGAGATAATGTCCAAAAGCTTCAAGCTGGCAATTCAGGCCCGTTCCTGTTGACATTTCTTCATATATTTAGTAGAATACCTCATATATTCTTCATCCCTTTTATGCTCATACAAATCTATATTCTTTAACTACAGAAAGCACAATGGGATATAGGTTCAAGGAAAGATATCACACAAAGTATAAGGGTGGTGTAATACTCAGATTGGGTCTTTAATTAAAAGGCAAGGTAGTTTAATGAAACAAATAGGATCTGTGCTGCCTTGCAGTATTTATTTTCATTGCTCTGGCCCGCTCTAGTCTGTTCTTCCAACAAGAATATCTAAACACTGTTCACTCTATACTCTTTAATTACAGCACATGGGACCAGACTTGATCAATCAAGTCTACTGCAGCGTGGTAATTGCCGTGCTCCAGCAGACACCAGTGTCTCCTGTATTAGCATCCCTGTGCTGAAAAATGGTGTTGGGGGCATTTTTTGTTCAGCACAGGGATGCTGAAACATGAGACACTCTGGGACCTTTAATTAGAGTGCCCTCTCCACTGCCACAAACACGTGTATAAATGCCCCTAATTCCTTCCTAGCCTTGTTGCAATCCAGATACAAGAGAGAGCAGCATGACAATGTCCTAAATGAACACCAAGCAGAAAGGTCATCAAAAGCATACCAGCCATAATTTCATTAACAAATGGAGGTTCATCCAAAGAATCTCTTGGTTAAAGCACTACTATATAACATGGGAAACCTAGGTTCAAGGTCAAGTCAGTCATGGGGAATTTAACCCAAATTTCCTATGTGAGACTACTTGAGACATTGAGCTCCTGGTAAGGGCAGAAGTTGGACCATGCTACAGCCAGGAATGCAAGAGGCATGGGGCCAGAAATGAAGCAAGGAAGAGGGAGTCTGACCGCCTGGTCGGCTGGTTAATCCTTCAGATGGGTTGGGAGAGTACACCTACAATCACAGCTCCCAAGGATGTCTAAGCATTAAGAACAGAAAACAGAAATAGTCCAGGCCCCTGGTCTCGGCACTCTCCTGGCTGGGAGATGCAGGTTTGAATCCCCTCACATGTGGAGGGAATTGAATTCAGGCACTGCAGTCTAGGCAAGTGCTCTACTCAATGGGCTATTATACAACTGCCACCATCAGCTTAAAAAAACCCGAGCACTGTATTGACCGAAAAGGTAGTCCAGGAACCAAGAGAGGCCTCCAGTTACTCTATCCCCAAGGAAGGACTTCAAGAAGCCCTCCAGTAAGCTAAAGGATGAATACAATTAAATCTTAAGCAATAATCTTCACAACGGAGCTCTGCAAACAGATAAGGAATACGACATTCAAATGATGAATAACAGAAGTTCATATTTATGACGTGAAATACTGATGAAGTTAATACACAAAAAAAACCATAAAATTGCTAAGTCCTGAAATCCTAAGACCCACCAAAAGGTAGCCAGCCTGTTTGGACAACCTTAAAAGATTAACTTGTGAAGATGCAAAGTTCCCAGAGCGTGTGGAGATGGGAACCTCACAAAAGACCACTCCAAGGGATAACAACCCCGTGTTGTTATCAATGTATCGCTAACATGAAGCCATAGAAATAGCAATATGGTAAGTAGGATATCTAAACATAGACCAAATACTATCATTTGCGGTCAAACTAGCTCAGAGATGAAAATTCTCCCCGCTTAGGACCTGATTCTACGATTCTCCCATCTATTGCCACTTCTACAATTCTCTTGTCTAAGATGTTTTCTCACCTCCTGCCATTTCCTTTGATTCCACTGCCCTTTAAATTGCTTCTTAGCCTAGCTTATGCTAACTTGGCCTAACTTTGGTTTATACTTCATCCTCATTCCTCCCAAAGGTTTGCAGCTGCTCCATGAACAGACTACATGACTGACCTGCTAGAGGCCAGAAATGCCTAAGATCCTGAGAGAAGCAGGAGATTTGAAACACCTCTAGGCTCAGCATTTCCTACTAGCTGGCTCTACGTATCTTTCTCCTAAATGTGTGGGGTTTTGAAAATCATCCTGTGGGGGTGT
Organism: Alligator mississippiensis; assembly: GCF_030867095.1. Classification (NCBI taxonomy): domain Eukaryota; kingdom Metazoa; phylum Chordata; order Crocodylia; family Alligatoridae; genus Alligator; species Alligator mississippiensis. Next base: position 13,529,228 of record NC_081824.1, on the reverse strand, counting down.
CTTGCTCTCCTCATTGACTATATCCTGGGACTAAGCATGTCACCCCGTTTCTTTGAATCACCTCGCTGTGACCAGTTGCCAGAGGTACCTCTCTGAAGTTCAAGATTCACCTCTGCCCTGGAAAGAGCTTCTAAAGGGCAAGAACAAAAAGTGATCTCGACAGGATTTGGCATCATTCTGGCATGAACCAAAGCCATCCTCAAAAACGACCTTACCACAGCTCTGTACACAGTCATTAGAATGGAAATGCAAATGTCCATGAGCAATACTGATACTAAGTAAACTAATGCTCCACACATTTACATTCCTACGTAAAAACCTACTTCACGAGAAGAAACGCACATCTGATGCCTTTATTTGCTGGACTGCATAAAGCCAGGGTTTCTTTACATGCAATGCAGACCAAAGGGCAGTGAATCTGCCAACCCCATTCCAGCAGTGCAGCGATACGCGCCAACTTGTTTTTCCAGAAGAGATTTTCTGAAAGTCTTCAGACATGGAAGGTAAAAGAGGCAACTTTTCAGAAGGCAATATCACGGAGCCAGATATGTCTGTCCTAATAACTCTACTCTTTGAGACTTTTCTCGGGATCTCACTAAATGCTTTCATTATGGCTGTGAACTGCATTGATTGGGTCAAAAAGAGACGCCTTTCCACAAGTGATCAGCTTTTGACCATTCTCAGTTTCAGCAGGATTTGCCTATTGCTCTCAGAAGATGCAGAGTTTGTTTCTTCAACATTTAATCCTTCATTTTATTACACCAAGTCTGCACTTCTAATGTTTACAGTTGTGGCTTGGTTCCTGAGCATATCCAACCTGTTCTTCGCTGCCTGCTTGTCTGTTTATTACTGTGTGAAGATTGCAAACTTCAGCTGCCGTTTCTTCATCACGCTGAAACGAAAAATCTCCCAGCTCATGCCATGGTTGCTGCTGGTTTCAGTGATGATTTCCTTACTCAGCAACCTCTCTACCTTCATCGCCATTTATAACGTCTCAGATAATAGCTGCAACTCCAGCTGCTCACAAAACCACACAAGAGACAATGTCACAGAAGACAGAATTCTTTTGGACATAATTTTTGGCTATTACTATGGCATTTCTATAGGTTTCACCATATTATGCATCTCAGCTGTTCTCTTACTCTTTTCACTGTGGAGACACATTCGACACATGCAAAGGAGCTCAGCTGGTGCCGGGAAGCCTAGCATGGAGGCACATAAGAAAGCTGTGAAAATGGTAATGTGGCTCTTATTCATCAATGTTATTCACTTCCTAGCTTGTTTAAGCTTCATTACACTTGCGTTTTCACCAAATATTTTTGTGGTACATTTTCTTACTCAGGTTACAATTTTTTGTCCATCGATACATGCTCTTGTCCTGATTCTCAGCATTCCCAAATTGAAACAGGCACTGGCCAGGATCCTGCACTATGTAAAATGCAAGGGCTGTGCAATAGAGGGAATACCTTAAAACCTTCCTCGGTCCCTCAGATGGAGACCATGAGCCCCAAACACTTTTATAATAAAAAGAATCATTTAAAATAGAAGACAAATGTCCTGCTAATGCAAAAGGGCACGGAGCTTTTGGACTTTCATCTACACTGAAGAGAAGATTCAGGCAAATTAAACAAGCTATACTGGAAGATATATATATGACACCCTCATTTACATCCTCATTCTTGTATGTCTGTGAACACGTGCCTTAGTCTGCTCTTTTGAAAGCCTGTTATCTCCATGGAGAAAGCCAGAAAATAGACTTAAACTCTCAGGATATAAAGTTCTATCTGTTGTAACTTAATCTGAAAGCATTTTGTATTGCCAAAGGGACGTGGAGACGTTTGTGAGTGCTTCACACAGCCAGTTTTTCACATTTCACCATCTCTGCAAGACTGCACGTCACAAGTGAAATATCAGGCTAGGCGTCTTATGGCAGAATCAGATGAACATCCCAGAGAAGAGATTGCAGTCTCACTTTCCCGAGGCATTTAAAGATGAACTGGACGCTCCCCTAGACTCATAGCAAACAACTGATCATTGAGACATGATAGCTCACAGCATGATATACAAAGGAAATTAGTCAAGGCACCGCTGAGCATTTGGTAAGTGCAGTGGACACTTACATAAAAACAGACAATCATAGAAAATGAGGGTTGGAAGGAACCTCAGGAGGTCACATCTAGTCCAACCTCCCGCTCAAAACAGGACCATCCCCAGCTAGACCATCCCAGCCATGTCTTTCTCACGCCAGGCCTTGAAAACCTCCAAGGATGGAGATTCAAACACCTCTTTAGGTAACCCGTTCCAATTCTTCATCACCCTCCTCATGAGAAAGCTTTTCCTAAGCTTCCCTTGATCTGCTGGCAACACTCCTATTAAAGCAGCGCTGTTAGCCTTCTTGACACCAAGGGCACGCTGTCGGATCATATTCAGTTTGGTGTCCACTGTAACCCCCTGGACCTTTTCTGCAGAGCGGCTGCTTAGCCAGTCCCATGTCTGCACTGCTCCATGGGACTCTTCCATCCTAAGTGTAGGACCTTGCACTTGTCCTTGTTGAACAACATGAGATTTGCTTTGGCTCAATTCTCCAATTTGTCTCGGTCTCCCTTAATCCTAGCCCTACCCTCCAGTGTATCTGCTACTCCCCCAGCTCGGTGTCATCCACAAACCTGCTGAGGGTACAATCCATCCCATCTTCCTCTCTTCTTCCATGCCATCTCCCAGACAATGAATAAAGATATTGAACATAATTCCCTGCTGATTAGGCCACTTGCCTAACTAGCAGGAAGAGCCATGTGTTGTATTCCCAAGCCAGACTAAGCAAATTCAGGTCCCCATTTCTCACTCCTCGGAGAGAGACTTCACCAATAAGAATCTAAGCCCCCTTTTGAATACAGCTTAAACTCCTAAGTTCAGCCCTTCGAAGCATGTGTGTGACTCCCATTGACAGAAATCTGCCTAAAGGAGCACTATTTCACTCTAATTCTTTTCATTAATCATGTTCCTGTGATCCCATTATAATTCTGTATAACCATATAATTGTCACAGCCCGGTCTGTGAGACGCAAGGATTTCTTGGGTTCCAATCCACTATTGCAGCAACTATATGCTCAGGATAGAGTTAAACGAGTTCTTGAATACAAGGTGTGCTAGTTTCTCATGTTGTCTTATAGTTTCTTGTTCCTATGAGTTCCACAGTTAAAGGTATGTCTGCATTAATTCATACAAAAAGGCATTGAGGTACTCAAGTTAGTCCAGAAGGAACTAGCTCAAGTAGTGAGAGACGTGCAGCTCTGCCATGGCTCATTAATTCTGCTTAGAAACAGAATATATTGCTCTATGCATCCTGTATACTGTTAAGGAAATATATAACCTTCGATAGTGACCTCAGAAGTAAAATTGAGAAATGAAAATACACTTGTCTAGGCAATGCCAACAAATAACAGAACTTGGCAAGGTAGAAAAATCTCTGATTTTGACAACACTTTTGAGTTGAGATCTATTTTGCAAGTTGCTTGGGTGGGTTTTTTGCCAACAACAATAGAGGGGGATTAACACCTAGCGGTGGTAAACTTGTTCTGCAAGCACAGGCTTTTCTCAGAAGGAAGCCAGATTGGTGTTAAATGGACTCAGAAACTGCTGGGAATATGTGGCTGAAGTAAAAATAGTGTGTCGGTTTGTGTGAGATAACATATGTTTGAATCTATGTTGCAGAACCTCTCTACATTGTTTCTCTGTATATGTATATTGAATACTAGTGTAGCCCTGGTAGTACTTGCTTATGTGCTCCTCTCTCCAGCTAAAGGGAAAGGTTAGAAGGGCAAGTGCACTGCTGGCTGCACCCAGTTTCCCTTCTTCACCTATAGATCCAAGCCCACACACTCTGTGGACTTCACTATCTATACATTTATCAATACAATACCCATAGAAGGAACACACACACACACTCATGCACACGCACAGAAATGTGGAACTATGTGCCATAGATGTACACTCTTTTACCTTCCCCCACTCAGGATACAGGTAACTAAACCAGAACAAAGGGTAAGGGATCAGGGAATATTAAACTCTATTAAAATACCAACTCGCAAACATAAAATGTAAAAACACAAAACGCGAGGCTCTGACTGACAAAATATATGGTGCATGAATGTGCAAATTAACTCTTTGAGGGACACCAAGGTCCAGAGTGCTCTGGAGCAGTGGCTGTGCCCCAGTGACAAGGAGAGGGAGAAGATCCCCAGTGCCCTTCGGGCCACACTCCACCCAGGCAGAATATCCCCTGAGGGAGAAAACCTCCAAAACCCAGGCAGTCCAGCCCTTCAGACTTTCTCTCCAGAGGCCAGTCTCTGGGAGGGGGATGGAAAGATCCTTCCTCCTCTGTGGGAATCCTCTTCCCCAGTAGCTCATGCCTTGAGGTGCCCAGGGGTCCTCCTCTCCCTGGGTGGGTCGCCTCCTCTCGCCGAGGCTCCAGCTGCCTCGGGCTTTCTCTGGGCTGCCGGCTGCTCAGGGCCCTGTGCACCATCATGTGCATCACGGGCTCTGCCTTTCTGCTCAGGGTTGGAGACCCAGACCACCTTCTGTGGCTCCAGGATCTCAGTCTGCTCTCACACCCTCCATGCAAGGCTTTTGCACTGCTTCCTGGCCTGTGCCAGGGGTTGCAGACCCAAGCGGCTCCCAGGGTCCTGGTCTCCACCTGGACACAGCGTGTACTGGCTGTGCACTGCTGCCTGGCCTCGTGCCAAGAGCTGCAGACCCAAACCTCCTCAAGCATCTCCCAAGGTCTCAGTCATCTCCTGGACCTGGCGCGCAACATCCATGCCTGGAGTTCCTGGGCTTGTGCCAGGGGTTGGAGACCCAAGCCGCCTCCAGCAGCTCCCAGGATCTCACTCCATGCACCACTTGTGCATCGAGTGCCTGGCCTCAGGCCAGGGGCTGGAGACCTGAGATGCCTCATGCACCTCCCAGGGTCTTACTCCATGTGCTGAGTTGTGCACTAACACCGTGCTCCTCAGTGACGGGGCTAAAAACACGGCCACTCACTGCTCCCACTGTGCAAAGAGGGCTTCAGGCGGTTCAGAGCAACAGCTCTCCCCCCTGGCCAGCTGTTTTTTTTGCTGGATCTCTTCTTCGGCCCCCGTTGCAGTTGCCCACGTGCAAGGCACACTGCTCTCCTTATACCCTCCACAGGCTCCGCCCCCAGATTGCAAATGGAGCAATTGGGAAGAGGCAGGGGGTAGTCCCCAACCAGGTCTAGACTCTTCACCTCGCCCCAGGTAGGGGTGGGGAAAGCCTCCCCCAGTCATCGTCTGATTGGTAGGAATCCTCAACCAATAGCTGGAAGCCTTTTCTGAGTCGGGAGCCAGGCTGCTGTGGGCAAGCTCGCCACACTGCTATTATTTCTATGGATGGGCCTGTATGGAGGACAATATAACCCCAAATTATTTTTCTTCTAAATTAAAGATGAGCCACACCAAGATCTTGGTATGAGAATCTTTTAAAGGAAGTTCAGAGCTACAGTGTCTGATTCAGGCATGTGTCTGTTATACTAGTTGTCTGTACAGTATCAAAATAACTGCGTCTTTCACAAATAGATTTAACAAGCACTTCTGTGGGCTAGTATGGAGGGGGAAGATCCTGCCTTAAGCAGGGGGTTGGAATAGGTGACCTCTAAAGGTTTCTCCAACCCTCCTTTTCTATGAGTTTATGATTCTCTAATCCCCAAGCAAACTGTATCTTTCACCTGAGTCTGTACCTATGAAAAGGAACAGGAGGTAATCAAATGTTGGATCAGGGGACTTCAATAGGAATACTGAACTACACAGCCACAAAACTGAGCAGAAAGCAAGTCATAGCATGCCCCCCATCCATGCGCCGCGTGAACACACACAAACACACACACGTACGCACTAAACCCCTCCACCTTCTGATGCTGAATGACAGAAAGAGAGGAGAGAGAGAGATCATCAAAATGGTCATGTTGTCAGGCTAGAAGGTACTAAGCTGTAGCAAAGGAGAAGAGCTCCTGACAGTGACACATACCAACAGTGCTCACTGCCCAGGTCACAGGAGCAGCAGTGACTTCCAGTTGGTGCATGGTGCGCATCCTAGACTGGGCTGGCATGGACACAGCACGTGGCACATGTCCCAGGACCATCCTGCACAGACCCCTGCGCTGGATCCAGCATGCGGAGCTGATGAGCTAATAGCCTACTGTGCAGTGTTCATCCTCAGTACTCTTCTACTTTTGCAATATCCTTTAAGAGAGGGAGCGGCCAATGTTTTTGCACAGGATTTCACAGGTGGCTGCACCCTTAACTTATATGAAGGCGTGTAATCCTGCATGTGTTACTCACCGTCCTGTTCTTTATGTTTGTATTTGGACTCCAGCTGCACATTGATAAGAGGTTTCATTCAACTGTCTGCAAGGATATCCATGCACTCTGTGCTACATATGATGGCTTGTAGAGGGTGAGCAAACGAGCAAGATCAAATGCAAACACTGTTTTAGTGAAACATCTGCCTTGCAGTGATAACAGCACATAGCTGAGACAAGGACAGGACTCAGAAATACCTTCATACCCAGGCACAAGAACCTGAGGCTCCTCGAATATAGTTGCCACCTGAGCTGTTTTTGTCTAGGAGCTTTGGAGGGATGAGGAGCTGACTCTCGGTTGTCCCCCTCCAGTTAGGGAAGCTCTAGGTGGGACCCAGAAGAGATACTGCAAGGAGGACTCCAACCTTAGACCAGTAGGACTTTGTGGGCAGGGACGTGCAGGGACAGGATCATGGCTCTGCCCCAGGGCGAGCCCCGCGGTTTCCTTGTCCTACTATCCTAGGTCCAGCCTTGACCCCCACGCCCCTCCCTTCTATCCCACTCCTGGATGCTGCTCCCTACCTGCCTGCAGCCCACTCGACTGAGCACCCCTTGCCTCAGAGGTCCCAGCTGATCTCTAGGGAGACCCCATCTGCCCGCTCCATCCAGCGCCCCCAGCACTGGGCACAGAGCAGATGAGCCAGCAGGCCTGGGCAACAGGGCTGGGGCTGACAGCACCGGGGACACCAGGCACTGGTAGTGTCAGCTGGAAGAATCCATTGCCATGGCTGCTCGAAGGAGGAGTCCAACCACTGCACCACCCCCATCCCACCAAGAGCCTGGGGGCAGCGAGGTGGGTCGATCACATCATGGCCCAGGCTGCCCCCCACATCTGGGTTTTCACAGTCCGACAGCAGAGAATAGCCTGTCTGCATCTGCTTTATAACCACCATTCAGGTTATCAAAACCCAACTATCTGCAAGGATATCCATGCACTCTGTGCTACATAAGATGGCTTGTAGAGGGTGAGCAAATGAGCAAGATCAAACGCAAACACTGTTTTAGTGAAACATCTGCCTTGCAGCGATAACAGCACATAGCTGAGACAAGGACAGGACTCAGAAATACCTTCATACCCAGGCACAAGAACCTGAGGCTCCTCGAATATAGTTGCCACCTGAGCTGTTTTGTCTAGGAGCTTTGGAGGGATGAGGAGCTGACTCTAGGTTGTCCCCCTCCAGTTAGGGAAGCTCTAGGTGGGACCCAGACGAGATACTGCAAGGAGGACTCCAACCTTAGACCAGTAGGACTTTGTGGGCAGGGACGTTCAGGGACAGGATCATGGCTGTGCCCCAGGGCCAGAGCCGTGGTTTCCTTGTCCTACTATCCTAGGTCCAGCCTTGACCCTCCTGCCCACTCCCTTCCATCCCACTCCTGGATGCTGCTCCCTACCTGCCTGCAGGCCACTCAACTGAGCACCCCTTGTCCGCAGAGGTCCCGGCTGATCTCTAGGGAGACCCTATCTGCCCGCTCCATCCAGCGCCCCCAGCACTGGGCACAGAGCAGATGAGCCAGCAGGCCTGGGCAACAGGGCTGGGGCTGACAGCACCGGGGACACCAGGCACTGGTAGTGTCAGCTGGAAGAATCCATTGCCATGGCTGCTCGAAAGAGGAGTCCAACCATTGCACCACCCCCATCCCACTGAGCTCCTGGGGGCAGCGGGGCGGGCCGATCACATCATGGCCCAGGCTGCCCCCCACGTCTGGGTTTTCACAGTCCGACAGCAGAGAATAGCCTGTCTGCATCTGCTTTATAACCACCATTCAAGTTATCACATCCCATCTCAGTCTTCTTTTCTCCCAGCTAAATAATCCTAGCTCTTTTGGATTTTCCTCATAAATCATGCTTCCCAAGCCTCTGATACTTTTTGCTGTGCTCCACGAGACTCCTTCTCGTCTATCCAGGTCTGTATTGACCTGCAGGGCCCAACACTGGACACAGTGCTCCAGGTGAGGCTGCACCAGTGCTGAACAGACTGTAAGGGTCAGTTCCCTCGATTAGAAACCATCCCTCCTGTTAACACAACCCACAATGCTGCTGGCTTTTTTTCCAAGAACCCAATATTGGTTCATATTCAGCCAGTCCCCAGGTCCTTCTCTGAAGTACTACAGCCCAGACAATCATTCCCCAGTCTGGATTTGTGCATGAAATCATTCTGTCCCAAGTGCAGATCTTTGCATTTTGCCTTCTTGAATTTAATTTGATTCATTTCAGGCTATTTCTCCTTTTTACCTGGATCATTCTGAATTGCAGCTATATTCCCCAGTGTCCACTACTGCACCTAACTTGATATCATCTGCAAATCTGCTAAGAGTATGCTCTATCCCATCCTCCAGATCATTACTGAAGGTACTAAACAATATCATACCTCGCAGGAACTTCAGTCAATACCTCCTACCAACTAGACATTGAGCCATTGATGGCTTCTCGCTGAGCAGCGTTCCAGCCAGTTATGGATCTACATTACAATACTTTCATTTACCCTGTTTCTATATAGCTCATTCCACCATAAACTTCCTCCTGGTCTGGTGGTCTATAGCAGACCCCACTGCAACATCACCCTTGTTGCTCCCACCTCCATGATTCCATGTTGCACCCTGACCCTTTTCCATGGCTCTCCCCCACCTCACACCTTTCCTTCATTTCATAGATTTCATAGACATTAGCAGCTAGGAGGGATCTCATGAGAACATCGGGTCCAGCCCCTTCGGCAAAGGGCAGGAAGTCAGCTGAGGGCAAGTGACCCCAGCAAGATAAATATCCAAATGCATCCTGAACATGTCCACAGTAGGTGCAGAGGATATTTAAGCATTAAGGACAGAAAACAGAAATAGTCCAGACCCCTCGTCTCGGCACTTTTCTGGGTGGGAGATGCGGGTTTGAATCCCTTTGCACGTGGAAGGAATTGTATTCAGGCACCGCGGTCTGGGAAGTGCTCTACTCAGTGGGCTATTACACAATTGCCACCATCAGCTTAAAAAAACCTGCCCACTGGATTGACCCAAAAGGTACTCTGGAGACCAAGGGACACCTCCAGCTCCACCAGCCCCCCAAGGGACGCCTTCAAGAAGCCCTCCAGTAAGCTAAATATGAATACAATTAAATCTTAAGAAGTAATCTTAACAACAGAGAACTGCAAACTGAAAAGTAATAAGACATTCAAGTGATGAATAACAGAAGTTCAAATTTACGAAGTGCAGTACTGGTGAAGTTAGTACATAAAAATGAAACGTAAAATTTCAAAGTCCTGAAATCCTAAGAATCACCAAAAGGTAGCCAGCCTGTTAGGATAACCTGAAGAGATTAACTTGTGAAGATGCAAAGTTCCCAGAGCGTGTGGAGATGGCAAGCTCACAAAAGACCACTCCAGGGGTTAACAACTCCCTGTTATTATCAGGGTATCGCTAACATGAAGCCATAGTAACACCAATATGGTAAGTGGGATATCTAAACATAGATCGAATAGTATCATTTGTGGTCAGACTAGCTCAGAGAAGAAAAATCCTCTATTTCTAAAATTATCCCCACTTAGGGCCTGATTCTACAATTCTCCCATCCCTTTAAATTGCTTCTTAACCTAGTTTCTGCTAGATTGGCCTCCCTTACTCTTACTACTCATCCTTATTACTCCCAAAGGTTTGCAGCTGATCCATGAGCAGTCTATGGGACTGGCCTACTAGAGGCCAGAAATGCCTATAAGACGTCATGTCTGAACCAAGAGTACTAGATTTGTGTACGTCTTTTTGCCTCAGACCAGCACAGCTATCAAATACATCCCTAATGTCCAGAGAGAAACAGGAGTTCAGAAACACCCCTAGACTTAGCATTTCCTACTAGCTGCCTCTACGTATCTTCCTCCAAAATCATGCGGGGTTTTCAAAATCATCCTGTGGGGGTGTTTTGCTCTCCTCATTTACTATATCTTGGGACTAAGCATGTAACCCCGTTTCTTTGAATCACCTCGCTGTGACCAGTTGCCAGAGGTACCTCTCTGAAGTTCAAGATTGACCTCTGCCCTGGAAAGAGCTTCTAAAGGGCAAGAACAAAAAGTGATCTGGACAGGATTTGGCATCATTCTGGTATGAACCAAAGCCATCCTCAAGAACAACCTTACCACAGCTCTGTACACAGTCATTAGAATGGAAATGCCAAATATCCATGAGCAATACTGATACTAAGTAAACTAATACTGCACACATTTACATTCCTACGTAAAAACCTATTTCATGAGCAGAAACGCACATCTGATGCTTTTATTTGCTGGACTACATAAAGCCAGGGTTTCTATGCATGCAATACAGACCAAAGGGCAGTGCATCCGCCAACCCCATTCCAGCAGTGCAGCGTTACGCGCCAACTTGTTTTTCCAGAAGAGATTTTCTGAACATCTTCACACATGGAAGGTAACAGAGGCAACATTTCAGAAGGCAATCCGGAAGCCAGATATGTCTGTCCTAATAACTGTACTCTTTAAGACTTTTCTCGGGATCTCACTAAATGCTTTCATTATAGCTGTGAACTGCATTGATTGGGTCAAAAAAAGAGATGCCTTTCAACAAGTGATCAGCTTTTGACCATTCTCAGTTTCAGCCGATTTGCTTATTGTTCGCAGAAGATGCAGAGATTGTTTCTTCAACATTTAATCCTTCGTTTTATTACAGCAAGTCCGGATACTTCATGTTTGCAGTTCTGGCTTGGTTCCTGATTAAGGACCCAGCCCTTAATCCCCAGCTGCACCAGCTCCTGCTGCAGGTGCATATGCCAACAGTTAGGCAGAGGCTCTGGGAAAGCCAGTGGTACCTAAATGGTGACTTTAAAAGTCTTAAAAGGCCGACAGTGCCAAATTCTGCCCTAGGGACTGTGCATGCCACTCCATTACAGCTCTGTGCCTACAAGGGCAGAATTTCACCCTATATTTCCTTTAGAAAGTCAAAACCAACAATTTGTAGATTAAAGAGAAAGTCTCTGAGCTCTCTCCTGCTGCCACTGAAATCAGTGGGGATTTTGGCATTGATACATTTGGGAAAAAGAGTGGATGCAAAGTAGGTTTTGTGCCCAGAGCAAAACCCTGTGGAGGGCAGATAGGGGTGCCAATCCCTAGGCAAAACCCTGCCATGAGGGCAGGGGGGCAAGACTTTAGCTAAATCCTCCCAGGAGAGAGGTTGGGGGTGGGGGTCAGTGTTACCTTCCCTGGGGACTCGAATTCCCCAGCAGCTGCTGGAGTGGAGCAGTCTACCTGGTCCCAGCTGTTGCTGCTACAGAGCAGTGTGGAGCACCTGAACTTAGATGCTGCTACTGCAGCACCACGGACTTGCCATTCTGGTGCCCCCTCTAAGTGGGTGCCCGGGGCTGGTG